>NC_084676.1:12205833-12825000 GCF_028389875.1 Rhea pennata | reverse complement strand
CAGTTCTGGGCAGACATGTGGTTTCCATTAAGAAAGACTTGTGATTGACTGAGTTCATGAGGCATGTCAGAAAAAACACATCAATGTCTTTATAAAATGAAAAAACAGGTCCAAATTTACTTCTAACTTCATGAGAAACGTGCATTTGTAAATAGCTGGAACACGGTACGATAAATAGAAGTAAAGCAAGTCGCTATCAGGAAAACTTGCCAAATTCATGTTAGACTATAAGCTTACACAGCTTAGTGCACCTACTTGCATTTTTGCAAGGAAAAGGTGCAGTTTTGGTGGACAGTGAAAGTTTTCCTAACCATATTTTTTTCAGTTTCTTGTATTCCACAATGTAGTAATTGAATACGTTTCCAATGAAAATGAAAATGATACTACTATATTTTGTTTTGCCTACATCACGCAAGAGCACTTAAAACTAAGAAACAAATTTTAAGAGCAAAAAACTGCACACTATTTTTTTCTTTGAGGAAGAAAGACTGGCTAGTTAGGTAAGGGAAAATTTTATCTAAATGTATTTTAGATAAAATTCTAATGACTTGTTTTAATCACTTAAAGTGACTAAAATGTTGGATAGTTTATTTTTTCCCTTAGCATAAATACTTTTAAAATGACAAACATTTTAAGATGCTGCCAAATACTGTCATCTCTTGGCAACCTTAACATTTTATGCTAGATGTATTTTTCTTGACAACAAAACAATTCTGTCTGTTGTTCCTCTTCCCCCTCCTTGAAATACAGCAGTGGCAAATACAGGGTGGTTTTTAAGTAGATTATATCTGTGATGGCTTCTTTTATATAAAAGTATAGATTTAAAATGTACTGACTTTTTTTTTTTAAAAAAAAGCTTTTGAGGTTGCTGAATGTGATGTTTTACAATTCTGCTGTATAATAAGATTTCTGCCTTGACCATCCCCCCCAATGTAAACTGAAAAAAACATTTTAAAAAATTATTCTGTAGCAAGAAAATTTGTTTTTATGGATCTGTTACCAAACAGTGAATCTGTATCCTATGTGTGACTCTTTGCTCTGCCCCTGGCTTCTGCCGTGGATATGAGCAAGTCACTTAATCTGTTTTGTGCATCTTCACCACACTGTTGTGAGGTTAAAATCCACTAATCACAGTGAAGTGCTTGTATGGTGCAGCGGTGAGAATCAGAGGAATGCCTAGAAAGATATGCAAACTCTAGCAAAGGATTTAATTGCACAGTATGTCTGCCAAGTGCTTTAATATCGATAGGCAACTTAAGACCAAAACACTCCACAAAACTGGATGGGCAAAGCTCTGTGTTCTGTTTTAAATTTCAGGAAATATTGAATAGGCAGCACAGACTATTCTGATCAGGTAACTCCAGGAAACTGTAGCCAGGAAAAATAATAGATATGGTCTAACTTGTTAAAATAGTACACAAATGGAGCTGAGTCATGTACACCCAAGTTTTGCAAATACTTAAAAAGATTTAGACGATCAAGTAGTAGGACGTTTGTAGAGTTCATGGGGCAAAGTTACATGTAGGGACACAAGAGAAAGTCTATGGTTTGCTTCAGGAAGAAGAGCACCCTGTTAACAACCTCGGAGCTTGGTCAGCATGGCCAGGGCTCCCTTAGCTTATGTCTTACTCCCTGGAGTTTCTTTGGAAGGGTGACTTGTTTGGACTATTTAAAGTTGTCTTTCCAAAAAGCCTGCCTGTGCTTGACTGCTGACTTTTGACAAACCAGGTCGTGCTGTCAGATTTTGACAAATCAGCCTGTGCTACCAAATTTACCCACAGGAGAGGATCCTATCTTGCCATATTGACTTTTACAATGTATTCTAAGAAATACTTGGAGCCACAATCTCAGTTTTCAAGTGAGTACTCAACAAAAAAAAAAAAAAACTTCTAAAGAAGGAAAAACTATGGACTCTCCTTAAATGGACAGATGATTGCAGACTGTAGAAATCTGTGCCCACTTGCAGGCTGTGACATTTGTGTGTATGCTGTATTGTTGACTGCATTGGTAAATAAGCTCTTAAGTAGTGTGCTTAGAGAAATGATGGCTGCAGGGAATGTATGGAAATTTTTGAGATCCACAGTTGAATTTCTGATCCTGGTATTGAATTTATAAATCAGGGCAATCTGCACAAAATACCTGTATGGGTCTGTGGGGGGTACGATTTTGGTCTAGGAGTCACTGAAGGAGTATTTCTGCGGCCTTTGTTCTTTAGAACAGTCTCTGAGTGTTTCAAAATGTGTGGTCAACATGAAAATAGTTTAGGAAAATCCCCATCATCACTTTGTCCGATCCACTATTTCTGAGGGGAGTGAGAGCCCTGTAAGGCACCAAAGAGCCGGGGTGATCTTGAGCACCCCGACGGCAGAACCAGTCTCTTCATGTGATGGGCAGTTTCTGGAGTCACTGCGTGTTTTATTAAAATGCTTTTTATAGAAAGAATACTTTGTTCATAGTTTCTCATGGTGCAGTTTCGTTATACTGTGCTTTTCTGCTCTGTATATAGTAATAGTATTACTGATTAGCCCTGTTAGCAAGATTTCAAAAGAACAATTGTGTCTCTGTAAAACCTTGGTACAGCAGTTAAAAATAAAACTTCCAGACTGGTTACAAAATCAGCACTGTACTGATGGTAAGAGAAATGCTCACCTCACTGGAGCTTACTTTTTGCTGCAAGTCTAGTGTTCTGGTTTGGGAGTTTGAAGGATGCAAGAGCATTGGCTGAGGAGGCTTGCAGTTTTGGTGGGCAGTTTTCCTTTTCGCAAAGAAGTTCAGTTTGGCGTGAATGTGATTTTGGGGTGGAGGGGACTGATTTAATCCTGTATTTTTCTAGGTTCAGTGCCAAGCCCAGCCACTGAGCTTTTGGTGACCGGGGCTGATCGCTGGCACTGCTGAACACAGTGGTTGGTCTTGCAAGAGCTCAGTGCACGCGAATGGTCCCATTGAGATCAGTGAGTGAGTGTGAAGAAGGAGGCTTTCTGCTGAAGCTCCTGTGCAGATTGCCTGCTCTATCATTCCTTAGTAGTTGCTCGCGAGACTCTGCAGGTTCTGTTTGCAACACAACAGATGGGGTTTTGCTAACTATAAAATGTGTGTTTTGGTCAGCCTGTGGAGGGCCAGCAAAAATAAAGATAGAATTGGGAATATCAGTGTCTCTCTGTTGGGATGCTGGAGGTGACAGGATGAGGTCCCGGGTATTAACGAAGGGGCTGTAGTGCTGCAGTGACATCAGTCACGTAAGAACATCTGAGAATCTCCTACTTGAAATCGAGCAGAGCTGCAGGAGTCCCCGTGGCCGTTGTTCGGACGCCTGGCTTCTGGCGCTTGCTCCGGGCTTGCGGCAAGGCTGGCGTTTCGGCGGCCGCGGCGGAGGCAGAGCCTTTTCCTTCTTTTCGCCTTGCGCTCTGCGGCAGCGGCGCCGAGGCTCTCCCGGTCGAGCAGAGGCCGAGGAAAGGGGGGCCGCTGGCGGGAGATCAGCGGGCGGGAGCCTGGCAGTCCTCGCTCGCCGCGGCCCCGGGGCGGCGCGGCCCGCGGGAGCTCCGCGCCGGCGAGCGGCCGGGAGCAGTGCTGAGCCGCGCTGAGCCGCGGCGCGGGCTCTCCGCCCCGACGAGCGGCGGCGGGCGGTCGCTGGAGCCAGGCAGCCGCGCTGGCGGAGAGGAGAGCCGGGAGGCAGTGCCGCCGGGGCAGGCTCCTGCCAGCGCCCGCCGCCTGCCCCGCCGCGCGTCTTCTGGCCGGGCGGCTGCACCTCCTCCGCCTGGCTGCTAACCCTGCTGCTCGAGGGCTGCAATTTTTTTGCAGCTTCAGAGATGACGGCCGAGATGCTGCACGCTGCAGTAATCTAATGCCACATTCACGAAAGTACAGAGGCTCTGAGATGCTCGGCCGGAGCCTACTTTTCCATAGCTTTGAAAGGAAAGTTAAGCATCTAAACTGAAGTTTAGGTATCTAAATACCTTTGTGGGTCTTGGATTAAAGCAAGTCACTTAGGCGGTTTTGAATATGATATCCATAATGTATCACTTTACTTCTTGCTTAAATATTTATGGAGAAGACTCAGGGTGAGGCAAGGGGGCGATATGGCTGACTGTAAATTGAGCTAGGACATTGGACTCTTTCTGATGTCACTTTGTATGAATCACTAACAGCTGCTTATGAGCATTTACGATTTAAAAGAACACTTTGAAAATATTTTTAAAGCCTTTAAAATTCCTGGACCGGTTCTGGAGAAGCCTTCTTTGCTTTTATTTATTCATATATTTATTCTGAATTACTTTTCAGCAGTGAAGTAGAACACTAGATGTTCTGACTTGTTAGTTGTGTCACCAGAAACACAAATTCCCTGATGGGAACACTACAAATCCTCTAGAAGTGGGGAATTCAGGCAGTTTTAAGCTGCAGGAAAATCCTCTTTCATGGCAAACAAGAAACCCCCAAGTTCGGTGGGAAACCCCGCGTTCGAGTGACACGAGATTTCTCCCTGTGGATTAAAGACTTCTCTGGGTATTTGTCCTTTGGGCCCTCCAAAGAGGTTTTAACCTTGCTGGGGAATCGCGGTCCTGCAGCCACTGCGCTGTGGTCTGTTTTCCTGCATGGCGTGTGCTGCTCCACGTTGTTGCACCCGCGCAGTAATTAAATGTGCCTTCAAACGGTATTGAAGAGAGGTCGTCGTCAAGCCTATTGCTTAATTACCTCGGCTTTGTCCCGTAGCTCCTCATCATGGTGCAATCGGTATCGCTCTAGAGAGCATTTCACCGCTATCGGAAACAGATACCTTCACGTGCGGCCTCTGAGCAGTTTAGGTTATACCGTAAGATAGTTTTAGTAGGAATAGAGAGTCAACCATGCTCTCAGGAAGGCTGATAAATGAATGTACCTTTTCAGAAGGCACATTTATATACGCAAAAATGCCTCGTGTTTCCTTTTTTTTAAAAAAAGCATTCAATTTCCCGGAAACATAACCAAGTAAGAGAGAACGTTTTCAGAGAAACTGCCAAATAGTATGCTTGTTCCATTTATATACCTGCCGTGCAAAGCAATAATCTTACAATTCGAAAAAATTACAATGGGGGCTAGAGAGTAATGAAAATGTGGAGTCCAGGTCTATTTGCTCCTTCTGGGGGAAAGGAAGGTTATGGGAAACCTTCTAACAAAGCGACTGTGTTCTAATGCACATTTGATTTTTTTATACCCTAGCTATTTCTGCTGACTACTTTAAACTGTTAAATTAAAGATGTGATTGTTTTATGCCTGTTGGACTTCCCCGTTCAGCTCCAGCCACACCTACTGCTTCAACTGTCCTATTTATTGCAATCTGAGCAACATTTTAAAATAATAATAGCAGGTAATGTCCCATCCCAAAATACATACGTATTTTTTATACATTCAGATGTGAAATATGGACCTAAAACCAAATTAGTGTGTGCACGTGTGTGCTGCCACGGGCCTGTGTGTGCTATGAACAGCCTCTGATGTCAAAGAATAGAAATAATACAGTATTTGCAGTGGAAATGGTGATACATTTGCAGGTAGTACTTGACTCTGTGTTATTTTCTAGGAGAATTTAGGGGCATTATAATGCCTGTAATGTATGTGTGTTCTAAAAGCAATACATGCTAACATGATAATCTGCTGTACCAAAACAAATAACACATATTAGAAAACTGAATTCAAAAATTTTTATGGTTGTTGAGTAAAGCGATTTTCAAATTAGTTTTTAATGAGTTCTGATATTTTAATGCTATACAAATTTCCAAGTTAGAGGTGCTTTTTACATTTTCTTTTTTGTATTAGACAATGGGATACAGTATTTCTTCGTGGGATAACACTTAATTAAAATATACTAATTTATGTATTTGTTTATTAGTTTTATCCCTAAAGCAGCAAAAACCTCCGTGCGATTTTTATGAAAAATGTAAATGAGGACTTTGGCATCACTAATAAAGTGAAATTAGCATACGTTTAAGAAAAACGTGTTGTTTCACTTTAGCAGCGTTCGAAGCAGCCGCCGCGGGGACGCTGCTCGGGCCGGCGGCGTGGGGGGCCCTGTGCGGCTTCGATGCCGGGATTTATCGCGTCGCTCAGCTCGGCGGGGCCGGGCGAAGGCGCTGCCCGCGGGGCCCCCGGCACCTGCCTCTTCCTCCCGTAGGCGTGCGGAGAGTTGCAGGGCGAAAGCGCAGCGAGTCCCGAGGTGGACGGCATTTCCCCCAAAGTTTCTAGGAATTTTGCCTGCGAAAGGACAGGATCAGCCCTCAAATTCTGTGTTTTGTGATACCGTTTGTCACTGCAAGATGAGCTCGGTTGCTGGCAATCTGCTGATGAGCCTGTGCTTGAGTTTCTGTTGCCTTCACCGTAAGTGTTTTTATAAAAATCAGGCCTGTGGAGCGCTGGGGGCTGCAGCCCAGAGAGAGGGTCCGGCCGGTCCTCGCAGCAACCAGAGCTTAATATTTGTGCTAGGGCGGCAGTATCCGTGCACCCACGTGCGAGCCAGAAGAAGCTTTTGGGGCAGCCCGCGTTTTGGGGCAAATGCTTCCCTGCCTGCCGCTGGAGAGGGGGAAGCGGGGCTGGCCGAGGCTGCTCGCTCGCTGCTCTGAACAACTTTGCTGAGAGCAACCGTGTATTTTTTTCTTGGTGGTGGTGTTTTTCTCTTTCTCTCTCTTTTTTCTTTCCTTTTTTTTTTTTTTTTTTTTGTGTGTGTGTGTGTGTGTGTGTGTGGCAATTAGCCACGTCACCGAAATGCTTTAATGAGGAAATCATGACTGCAGAAAGGTCAGGAGATGAAAAGCGGAGCTGATTTTAAAAATAACGCCCAGTTTTACCGTGCAGCCAACTCCCAATGCGCCTGAGATGAAAGGAAAAGCAAAGCTGCAGAGCGTTTAAGCAATAAAAGTACGACAAGGAAAAGCTCTTTTGGATTCTTTGGCTGGCATAAAGGGGCGATACGTATACGGGAGAAAAACAACTTCTTCAGAGCAATGTAGGATGTAAAAAGTAACGCGCGCAGAATTGATACTCACCAGAGAGATGTATATGTACACGACTTTACGTTACCCGTACCCCTAAGCAGATGTAGGGCCTGATTCTTCAAGCATGTTATGCAAACGAAGAAGCCTTTTCTCATGAGCGATTGAGATGATCATAAATTCGACTGATGAAGCACGTGGTTAAATTGGAGCAGGGTTTCGTTTATATACTTATTCCTATATTCCTATACAAGCGTCTGTTCCATCAGCGTAAAAACAAATTACCCTAATGTGACATTAATATCTACTTGCTACCATCTGAGATCTTTCAAAATGGTATCTAATTTCTTAATATTCTGAGACTTTTTTTCCTTAAAAATTTCATGTATCATTAAAAAAAAAAAAAGTCTAGTCTAAGTCACAAATGCATCCTTTTTCTCATGTATATTTGATACCAGGCTCCAGTCTAATCTGATAAAGTGCACTTTGCCTGTGGTGTCTTACAATAAGCTGGCTGCATTAGTGCTGGGAAAAATCAATACCGATTTATAATTTACCATCGCAAAAACCTATCACTTTTTATGACCCTCCATCCTGGCTCATTAATATTACATTAAAACACACACACACACACACACCACTGCAACAGGGTGAAATTGTAAGCTTGTCAGGTTTGCAGTCATAAAGAAAGCTTTAATTGGTTTTAGTTTGGGAATTCAGCATTAGATTTTGTTTATTTGCTTGATTTTTTTCCAAATAAGCCTTCCTTTTGGTAGATTTTTAATTGCATCCTGGGAATGCATTAATTTCCCAGTGCCAACATCTTTCGGATTTCTTTTTTTCTGCACAAAGACCTGGTTTTCAAATAATGGCTATCTCCCCAAAATTTCGGCACGGCTGGGTAAACCACTCGGAGTTTCTACATGTTTGGGTTTTGCATTCTTGATGGGGCATGAGAAAGTGTGACAAATCCTGTTCGCAACGATTTTCTAATCATAGTTAGATTTTGGGGGGGGGTTGCTTGCTTTTCCTAAGAGTTCTGGAAGAATATTTTGGGGAAAAATACAGAAATCAAATCAGTGTGTGTTATATTGCTTGTATCTCTTATGAAATGCTCTCCTTTCCTGTCCTGGCAGCAGCAAAGTGATCAGTCAGGTGTTACTGGCCTAATCCTGTGGGGTACAAATGACCTTCTGCAGTTTGCAAAGCACCGGGATCTCCAGCTGCTTGCAGTGGGCCTAATAATTTCCTCTCTCCAGTGTGCACAGAGGATGACCAGAACTGTGAAATGTAGAACCAATAGCGAATTCAATTTTTTCTTACATATTTTAGAAACAAAAGTGAAAAAAAGATCAAAACAAGCCAAAACAATACTTCACCTCCTGCAAAGAGAATTAAAACAGTTTCATACTCATATGTTTTTAGACTGCAAAACTCCTTATATCTAAATTCTTTCCAGATAATGTCAAAAATAATGATGTCAGTGTTTATATTGGCAGCGGCAAGGTGCTCTCTATTTATTTCATGCTATTCCCAGAGAGTTTCCAGTTTTTTGATTTTTTTTTTTTTACTGTTAATATCATGGAGATTTCATCCTAACAAGATGCTGCATAAAAGGTTAAGGAATAAACAGGTAAACGGTGTGTTAACACCGAAGTTAAAAAAAAAAAAAAGAAAGAAAAAAAGCGAGAGAATTGGAAATTCGGTGTGTTCTCAAGTGTGCAGTAGACCCGCACCGTGCAGCAAGTACATGTCGTGATTGGGTTTTTAAAAGACGTTCGCCTCCCTGCTGACTGACAGGGCCTATTGATTTTTTAGGTTTCTGCCGTCATCAGTTTTCAGCCTCGCAGCGGCCATATGTCGAGGTCAGGGCGCGCGGGGGCTCGGGCAGGCAGCCCGCGCCGCGGCCCGAGGTGCGGGGCCGCTGAAAGAAAATCAATCATGTCATAAGTGGGAAGCATCAAAAATTTCCCCCCCTGTATGGCCGAGGCCCGTCAGGCTGTCTCCGCTCGCTGGCTAAGGTTAGGCATCTGTCAAGTCGGGCTGGGTGAAAAGTATTGGAAATGCCAGCTACGCCGTGGGAAGGGCGAGCGCGCCGCCGCCGCCGCCTTTTTTGCTCGGCGGACGGGACCAGGTTAGCGTTCCCGCTGGATTTCTGAGACAAGGTGGTACCCGCGGCGCCGCCGGGGGATGCGCGGGGCGTGCCGCGCCGGGCGGGTTGTGGGCGCCGGCCGGGAGCGGGGCTGCGCGGGTGCGGGTGCCGGCGCGCCGCTCGTGACGTGCCCCCAACGTGCTCCTGCGAGGCGGCGAGGCGGCGGCGGCAGCGCTTCCCGCAGGACCCATCGCTTTGCGTTGTTTCTCTTTACAAATGATAAAACGGTTTGCTCCTTCCCCGCGATCTGGATTTCGCTTTGCTCTGGTTGCAGAATATCTTCACTGAATTGACAGTAAATATTTCCATTGTTCCACTAATTGGAGAAAATATATTTCATGCACTCTGTGAAAGTATACTGCTGTGCTGTATGATTTTAATCTTTCTCCTCCTTGTTCCATTTAAAATCCATACAATTAGATTGTGCAATTATGCTAAATAATCGATCTTCTGTATCTTGTTTGCCACTTACATGATGCCTCTTGCAGAGAGGAAAACATATCTGAGTATGTCCACTAAATTTGAAATACTGATTTGGTAATACACTGGGATATTTAAGATTATGCTGGCCATCTTTCAAGCTTTCTGATTGCTGATCATGTGCCCTGAGGAATATTGCAGGAGGCTATAGATAATAGAGTGTGTGTGGATTTATTGTTAAGCAATTAGGCAGAGAGAAAAAACAAATTTATCAGTACAAGAACGGGAGCATAGCCTCATTTTTTTAGTTTTAGAGGAGGAAAAGTGCTAGTTGCGGTAAAAGTAGGTTTGCTCATTTACCTTTTTTTTTTTTAAACATTTTTTTTTCACATTTGAGACCTATTTTATACCTTATCTCCATGCGCAAGTCTTGCTGACTTTCCTGAATAGAAATCTCTTTTCCACAAGTGGCGCTGCCGGTTCAGGCTCCGGAGGGGAGTTCCTCCTCTGAGGTTTGCGGCAGGAGCAGATGATCCCAGGGAAATGATGGGATGGAAGCCGTGAATTAGACTAAAAGCTTTGTTTCTGCTCACCCCTTTAGAATTGACTTTCACTGGCCAATACAAGATGTATACTTCCTAATAAATGTTTTAGCTCTCTGTGCTCCAATGATTACACTCTCCATTGAATACAGATAAAAAGACAAAATGTTTCTTTAATCAGTACTGTGATGTGAGACCGTTAAGGTAATAGTGCTTGAAACTGTTAGAATCTCGAAGATATTGACTGACTTGCTTTTGGCATTGCAATTATAATTACATTTTTAAGCTGCATTATATGGTTTTACAGTAGTTATTCTAACACAGACGGTCTCCTTGTCCAGAGTTTTAACTAGGGGCAGATATGTAGGGGAAGAAATTTAGCAGTCCTAAGCTGTAGGTGCAGCTAACAGATGACCTGATTGGGACTGATATGATTTGGTTTGAGACTGTGCAAGAAAATCCAGGTCAGGAAAATCCAGTCCCGCTGGGACTCTAGGTGCGGAGGGCTCAAAGCTTCATCTGTTACACCAAGTATCCTGATCTAGATTCAGTCCTGAAGAGACCTCTGATGACACGATCTGACTTTCTGCTTGGCACCTCCAGGGAAACTCACCCCTTCCTTACTACATTGAGTAGCCTGTGACTTATAACCAAATCACCTCTTAGAAGGACACGTGGACACTTGTGTGATAGGTCAGCTGGACTCCTCATGTGAACATGTTTGTCATGACTACAGGGGGTAATTCCCACAGGTGGTGACTTCCTCCTCACCAGCGGCAATGTGAGAGGTTCACCCACACTAATGTGAGAAGAGAGTCGGGCTGAGAAGTTGTTACTACATTGAGTGAGGGAGATCAGGCTCAGAAGATAGTACAGCTTACATGAAGAGTTCAAGTATTGTCCTGCCATTCTTTCTAAATCTTTTAAAACAAGAGTTAAAATGACTTAAATCTATCGTGTTAGGCATTTGTGCTAGTTAACAGACTGGGTTAGTTAAGTTGTAGGATCACCAGGCTTATTGTAAGGTTGGATTTGGTGATATAGTTACAAAGCTAGTACTGTGTATACTAGCTTTTAGTTGACATCTAATTCCAGTTATTAAACAAAAAAAAGTAAGCGTGGGATCTAGTATTTTAGAATTACACTATATTTGGTGCAGCAGCTTAGTGCACTTGGCATTCTGGTCATGCATGCTGTGCACCAGGCAGTGTTACAGCCACGTCCGTTCTCTGCCCATGAAGCAAGAATTACCCTGATGTACCTGGAGAGGCGAAACGTTGCAAGAGAAAAGTGAGCAGGCACCCGGGTATTCTGATTTCTGGTTGTTCTAATTAGAGCAAAGCTGGTTTATCACTGAAAGGCTGCACGAGGTGGGGGGGGGGTCTCTTGATATTCCACTTGGGGCCTAATTGACCTGTATGGAAATACTGGACTCCTAGCCTTAGAGTTTCAATCCAGGCACAGTATCTTCTTCCTAAGTGAAAATTAAAGTAGTGAGATAGCCGAAATCAAAAGCAGTGTCTCAATGTCGTTCCGGTAGCACCAGTTTTGTTTCCTGGAAATTGTAGTGTGTACCTATATAAAAAAAACCATCTTCACTGGCCATCATTGATTACTCTCTGAAATTCTTTATATTCTCCAAAATTTTCTCTTCTGGGCTTGCTGTTGTTTGCCTATGAAGATGGTTCAGTTAGTATCTGTGGTACTGTGCTTTGGAGGTACGAAGTACCGCAGAAACATTGGCGATAGGGTCGCTCATAAATCAGGCAGAAGCTGCTGCTGAGGAGCATGAACTAGCCCTTCCCGTGGCCGTGCACAGGCTGCCTTTGCTGCCCGCCCAGCAAGGGAGTCAGCAGATGTTTCTGATGGTTAAGCCTAGGCGTGAGTGGGATGCTGGTCTTCTCGGTGTACAGTTCCCCCCTGTCCCCTTTACATCATTAGTCTTCAGTGTGAACTAGCATCTGGGCTGCGTTTTCCTAATGGTGCAGAGGAAGACTCCAGCAGCCTTCACTACTTGAACTCAAGGTGCCGTCGTGCAAGAGTTTTCAGCATTTATCCTGAGTAGCTGTCAGAAACACACCTCCTGCTCACCCAAATTGACCTTTTCATTTCCATGCTCCCTTCCTAGCTGACATGTAGTAGCTGTGCTGTGAGGGAGCAGTGCTTTCCCTCGAGCTGATGAACAAAAGCTCTCAGGCCTTGGTCATACGGGCAGCGCTGACAGGAGGTATTCACAAGTCAGGACTAGAAGCCACAAAGCTCTTCCCCTTCCCTTCCCCTTCTCCCCTTCTCCCCTTCTCCCCTTGTCCCCTTTTCTTCTTCGCTTTTCCTCTTCTTCCCTTCTCCCCTTTTCCATTTTGCTCTTTTCTTCGTGTGAAAAATACTGTGTGCCAGTGTACGTGCAGTAATGTTGTTCGAAACTGTGTTTCAGGAGACATTTCAGCCCCATTAAAACAATAAATTCTGATAGTTCCATAGAAGCTGTTTAAGATCTCTTGGGCCAAAAAGAAAAAAAAAAAACAACATCCCCTCCCCCCAACTTTTTAACAAAAATGTCCCTGAATACAGTTTTACAAAATACATTTCAGAACCATTATGGCCTTTTGGGTAAATAATGCTCATTTAAAAAAAAGTCTCTGTAACACATATTTTTAAAATGTTTCAAATATGATTTTTTATGGTAGATCATGATGGGTTCTAAAGAGCCGTTATGACTTATCAGAGAAATAATATACATTTTTTCTAAAATTGTTTTTAAACACACATTCTGGAATTATTGCAACTGTAATGCATTTCTAGGAAAGAGGATTCCTGTGCTATTTTCCTCCTAACTAACATAAAAGAAATGAGCATTTCCACATTGCCCATCTCTTCTTAAAACAGACCAAAGCTCAGAAGTTCCACATTCAGTGTGAAATACGCTCTTTTAAAGTAGCCCACTGTAAGGACAGCTGACGTGTATAACTCTTGAGGCAGCCTGGCCACACTGCACAACATTACTCTCTTACCACAGCTTGGTACAGGGGGTGATGTAATGGGCAACATCTCCATGCTGGTGGATTAATTTTGGAATTCAGTGGGTGGAGGAGGCTGGGAAGAGACTTTTCTACATCGACAGGTTGTTCCCTCATAAGGCAGGATGCGAAGAAAGCCTGTAGAGACCCACTGAAATGCCACATGTGGACACTTTTGCACAATTAGGATGTCCACCTAGGGGGCTATTCCAGACATTTTCTTGGAATTTGTAGGCACAATTATTGCTGTGCTCTGAGGGAAAGTCTAGCTGAACTCTAGTTCACTAGGGAGCCTGACTTGAACAACCAGGGCAGATTTGAGGTGCTGCTTTCATGAGAGTCTTGCAGAGAGAGGAGGGAATGGGCCTAGCGGAGGGGACATGCCACAGGGAGAGGGGAGTGGAGAAAACTCCTGCCAAAGGCTCCATGAGAAGTCCTCAATTGCACAGATGCCTTCAGGGCATTTGCTTGCCTCCCAGTATCCTCCACTCCTCCGTGTGAGCACTGTGCAGCTGGGTTATACAGGGTACTCTGGAGAGCCAGGCTGCTGTAACCTTTCTGTGTCCCACTGACAGGTCACTGAGGCTAGGAAGTAATCCAGTCTTTCACCAGCCCGTGAAGCCCTCTTTAGCTCATTCTTCAGTAAGGAAACTAAGGGGAAGCATCAAAGGAAGTCTCAGTTTGGAAGAAATCCTTGCAAAGCTGGAGAGAAAAGGTTGTAACTCTTCCAAATTTTACTGGAAGCAAGTGGCATTACAAAAAATACAGGAAAACTATGATCCATAGAAGAATGTTTCTTGGGAAAAGCACATTTTCCTAGTTTACAAGCAACTATTGTGAAATGAGATAATTGCCCATTATGTAATAGATCTGTGCAATAAAGCTAAGGTATGTGCATTTGAACAGTTAATAAGTGGACTTATTGCAGACTGAGCTGTTTGTGGTATGATAGATAACTGGGTTAAAGCAAAGTGGTTCTGAGAATGAGACTTGTTTTTGCCAAGTATCTGTGAAACTAGAGAAAATTATTCTTCCCAAACGTAAGTATTAACAATAAAGAAAAGAACTGATATGTGCCTAATTAAGGGTATGTGCACCAAAACAGTAGGACAGAATATAAAGATTAATAAAGGGTTAGATGTATTTTTTGTGATCAATGTAGAAATGATCACAAAACAGCAGAAGGATGTCTGGCATAGTAGCAGCAGCTGTCTCTGTATGCACATTACTCTGAGCTGACTGCAGTAAACTTCAGAAGGAACTGTTCATGGCTATTAGATAAACAAAATGTGATGATGAAGGTGATGCAAGCGTTGAGCTTTCCATGGGATCAATATGCAGTCTCCAAACCAAAGTTCTGTAAATCTGCAGACGTGTGTCAAACACTGCAAGTCTGGGAACAATCATCTCATTTTTAAAGAGCTAAACTGAGTTGCTTGCAGCACAGTAACTTTGAAATAGTACATTGCTGAGACTGGGTTTCCAGGTGAATTGACAGCAGATAATCTTCAGTTCATGAATGACTTATTTTAGCAGTTCCCTTTGACATGTCAGGTCAAGAGCACAGTGCCCAAGCATTGACTCTCATATTGGTCAGCTGAAAAGTCAGTATATGCTGCAAGGTATTTAATCTGGGAAGATGACGAAGCTTCATAGCGTCCAAAATAAGAGAGCATGATGCTCTTCTAGTGCAGTTTGTTTGGAAGGGTTTCATTGCGGTTACAAGGTTGGAGACTTGTCAACTGACAAGTGCTTTGATGGTAACATCTGCTGATTCTTCAGGGATAGAGGTAGGACTATGGAACCTCAGAGCAGCTACACAGCACCTCTGTGCATGTGTGTGTGTGTTTGTGCACACGTGTGTAGGCACATAGGAAAAATTAGAGAAGATAGAGTATGGTAAAGAGTGGTCAAACGTGGCTGTCCTGGCAGGTGTGCATGTACAGAGAAAGCAGCTGGCAAACTTCCTACAGTCGTAGCCACAGCAGTTGGTCTGTGGTCCAGCACCCTGACGTCCTAATGGCATCAATCCCACCCCAACCATGCTGAGCAGGATGCTGTTGGGTCTGGCTCTGACCCGCAGGACTGAAACGAAGCCTGACAGCCTGTTGTTGACAGTGTGGGACAGGAGTTGGGTGTTAGTGATCCCTTCTGCAGATCCCCTGCAGGAGGGGTGACATCCTTGGTGCATCATGAAGCTCAGAAAACCCATCTGTGCAGAGTGAGGCTTGTCTCAGTCCATGCCCTCTGGGGCTGTTGCAGACTGTGATTATTGGGGGAAGTTGAGGAAAGCTAGACAACTAGACATCTGTTTTTTAACTGATATCAGGAGGTCTAAAGGGAGGGGGCTTTTCATCTATATGAGTTTCCAGGAGTTTCTATCACGCAAACCCATTTGGGACATGCTCGTGAAATTAACTTCCCAAAACATGGCACATGCCATAACCAGTGACCACAGAAGCTGAAACTCAATACAAACAAACTCTGAAGGATTTTTTTTTTTATAAGTCACACCCCCTTTGCAGACTAAGCTATCACAGTAAACGTAAGACAGGTAATTAATAATTGTACTGGTGACCTTGAAAATTAATATTGTTTGTTATTCCTGTAAACAAACTGAGTTTTCTTTCCTTATTATATTTTGTAAGGTAATTTGGCATAAACACTCTTTTTCACATAATTTCCCCAGTTGACTTTTGTCTCCTTGGCAATTTCCGGCTTTAATAAAGAAAACCTAATTAAGAAGAAGCTGTTGATTGGTTTGCTAGTGTAATTAACACAGGTGATGGTAATGAGTTTCAATGAAACCAGTGGTTTACAGGGAAAAATAAACAGAGTTGTGCTGTGTATGGTGTGAGTGATATCTGTGCTTTGGGAAGATATTATTGTGATTCTCGAGCCTCATGTGAGTGGTTTGTGAATGTGGGAGGGGAAGATAAAATGTTTTATAAGATTCATTAGTGGCGTTAGACCAAGTTGAATATGCTTCATGACTTGGGTATATTAAAAATCAGTTTTTTTCTGACCCCATTAATAGCATGTAAAGTTTTATCTTCCCGAGGGAAGGAAGAAATATTAACTTTTTCCTGTTTTGTGTATGTTCAGTCTGTGATGTGATCGATGCCCTGTGAGGCTGAGTCCCCACTGCGTGGCTCTGAGTTGTCCAAGAGCCTCCTTGGCCTGGTGGTCCAGGAGGGGTGATCCCACATCCTGCTGTTCTCTCCCTTCTCCCTACGCAAAGTAGGAGAGGCTGGGGAAGAGGCTGTGCAAGGAGCTTGTGGGCTTTGTGATTTCCTCGTTGATACCTCAGGCAGCTATTTTTTTTTTTTCCCTTTCTTTTTTCCTGGCTATGAAAGCAGGATTTTGCCCTGTGAATTTAAGTCAATGAAAAATATTAGATTTTTCTGAGTGTGGTAAAGTGCAGTGGGACGTGGGACATCCAGAATTTCTGCTCAAAATGCGAACACTGTAACATCATGCTGCTACTGTTTCTATATAGCATTTTCTTTAGGAGGAGCTGGCTACTTTTCCAGTAACACTGACAGCATTTTATCATTAGCCTGTATTTCTAAGAAGCATTTGTTGATTCCTGATTTACATAGCTTTCATTCCACAAGGCAACAGAGAGTGATGTTTCTTTTTTTCAAGGGTATGTGCTTTTGTTCATCCCTGTCCTTTCTTTAAATCTTCCTTTTATTTGTTTTTTTTCCTTTTTCTTTTCATTTTCATCTCATTTTTCATCATCATATAGTTAATTCTTTTTCTCAGCTCGTGCTACACTTTGTCTTGTCTATTGCTATGTGACAGAAAAGCCAGAGACATTCCTTGTCTGGCAGTACACCTCCAGGGACATCTTTTGAACTCTCATAATTTGTATTTATTGCCACCCACTTTGTAAGTTCACAGTTTAATTTGCCAGCAGTGGCAGTGTTAGGCCGACACAGTAAAACAAGATAACGTTAAAATGTCAGAACGAGAGGGGGCATGAATGATGCATTACCCACTGCTAGAACTTGCACTTGTCATGCCTTTCCACCAAAGTGATGTTAACTACCTTTTGAGAGCCTTATCTGACTGGTATTACTCAGAAATAGGATCATTAGTTCACTGCTCTGATTAGAAGGTTGCTATGGTTGATTAACTCTTCTGGAACTGGGATTGCAGTGAGAACATAACATGAATCACACTGGATTATGCATCTAGAACTAATTTTATAATTAATTTTTGCATTTATTTATAGTTGTTTACATGTGTATTTCCTTAATTCACTCCTGGGCTGACAGACTGAGGGTAGAGGGAAAAATTTAAGTATGTTTTAGTGGAAATATTCAAGGTAGACTTCAGTTGAGCTGTTTCTCCTTCAGTACAGTGCGTTAACAGTGACCTGTTATGCAAATTACTATAAAATCAGGGGAAAGCTGCAATTCAGTGTGGTTTCCAGAGTTGTGCAGGGAGTGTTAAAACCTCAGCAAAGAGTGACAGCCAGACTCAGACTCTCATGTCAGGTGCAGAAGGATGCATTGCTTGCCACTCTGTGGGGCTTCAGAAAGGTCAGCCAGGGTGAGGGCAGGGGGTGCGTGGGGTTTGACAGGAACATCACAGAGGCTGTCTGATGGCCGAAGCTGCTTGTCGGAAGTGTTTCTAAAAGTGCTTCCTCGTGAATGCAGTTTGCAAAATTCACTGTTTTACAAAGTGAGGAGAAACGAATGGACTGCAAAAAGTGTAAAAATTCAGAATATTTCCTTTAGCAATGTCCCCTGAGCCAAAGTAGGAATGTAATTCTGAATGTTGTTCCTTTGACTTCTTCACTGTAGGGACTCCTTGCCCATTATGAGTCTGAGTACTGTAATGGACAACTAACATTAGCGTTAGCCTGAAAAAAAGGATCCTTGTGATGTGGACATTAGCAGAGGTGCATTAGTAAGAATAATCTCTTCTAGCCCAGCAAGTGTGTGTGCACAAGACAGCCCTTTATAATTTCAGTGCTTCCTTCTGCATGCAAACAGTTTTCTGTGTCAGCCTATCTAATGCCAGTAGTTTCAGGCTGAGTTCAGGCAGTGCACCTAAAGACCTGACTGAAATACCTAATCCTCTACCAGCATTATGCAAAATGGCTCTGATCCAATTGCCTTTGTAGTTAAGGAGAGCTGGATCAGATCCTAAAAGATGAAGGGCCAAGGGGGATACAATTTAACTGAGTGAGTAGCATGACTGATTCCTACAGTTACATATCTGAGTAAAGTGAGGAGGGTTTGGACAAAAATTAGCAGAAAAATAGGGTTGAAAAACACAATCAAACTGTTGACAGTGACTTTGGAGAGTAGATTTTGGCTGCTGAAGATGAGATTTTGCTTTAATGATATGAAATAAAGAATCCCTTGTATCAGAAGCATGTTTGATGAAGCCGAGACATCTCGGGGTGCAATTCACAGCTGCCTTCTGCCATAGCCTTGTGTGTGGGTGCATTATACAGGAGTTAAGTCCAAATCCCTTACTTGGTTTTTAGATGGTGATGAAAGAATTTCCCAGGCTTTGGTCATGACTTCATAAGGACTCTTCATAAGAGGAAGGTCCACAGAACTGGATCGTGATTTGTCAAGGCCTCCTTAGACAGCTATCCACCAAGGTCCTTTTCTTTCTGTGATTGAAAGGATAACCTGTAGGTAATCTGATGGTTGTTTTTTTTTGTTATTACTGTTGTTTTTTTTTTCTTTTTCTGGGTGCATCAAAATCATTCCCATTGTAAATCAGTGTTGCATGTCTGCAAAGGAGGTGCTGATGTGGGGAGCTTGTATTACTGAGACAAAGTCAAGAGTTGGAAAAGCAGATTTAACTCCTACCTGTTGCTAAAACAAGCCCCAAGAGTACAAAGCGGCAATTAAGGAGTGGTGCAGCACATTAACTGGCACACTGAGAGCAGGGCTGGAGCATGGTCCTGGCTTTACCGTTCTGGCATTTCTGCTCAGCCTGGAGCAGTCTCTCTTTGGTCTGCACACCTGGTCTTGAGGACTGTATTACTGCAGCAGCCTTTTCACAGATGGTCTTTGAACAGGAGTATCTACACCAGCTTTTCTGCATGGAATTGAGTCCATAATATCTAATTTGGAAGTCTCTTTTTGTTTTGAGTTGTTTTTCTTTCTTTTTTTTTCTTTTCTTTTCTTTCTTTTTCTTTTTTCTTTCTTTTTTTTTTTTTTTTTTTTTTTTGAAATGGTGGAGTTGGGCATGATCTGAAAAGACCTGTATTTTATTAAAATTAGATGAACTTCTGCACGACAGTCCTGCATTTTGGATGTGTTTTAAGTAAGTGTTGAGAACAGACAGTAAGGGAAAAACTGATGTGTCAGGCTAACAAAGAAGACTTGAAATTTTTCCTCGTTGTGGCAGAAGGTTCTTCAGGGACCAGACGATCTGTCTGTCCTTGCAAAACAATTATCACACCTGAATTATCGAGCTGCTCAGTGGCCCCTTCCTCCAAGCCTCCTCTTTGCTGCACTTCCTGCATTGCCCAAGTATTCACATGTATTGTGTCATGTGAGAAAGAAAGAGAACAAAAAAGAAAGTATCGCCAATTTTTGCCTACCTCTTTTTGCTGTGAGCCAAGGCTTTTGCAGCACCATTAGGATGTAGATTATCATATTTAAAACCTGTGATGACACCATTGTACCCATCTGAATGATTAATCTGCTCATTAAAAGAGTGCCGATGGGCTAGTCTAATTGGAACATGGATCTTCTTAAAGGACGTTGCAGGGTCGGGAATAGGAAATATTACTCATAACATAAAGTAGGGATTAATTATGCTACTAAATACTACAGTGTGAAATTTACATATGGGTCTGGTCATTGGCAAGGGGTTAGGAAAAGTGTAAGCATCCCATTTTTATAACCTGAAAAATGTAGGTGGTACGTTCGTGGCAAAACTTTAACCCCTTGTTGTTTAAAAGGCAAGTGCTGCTCAGATGCCGCAGCAGGCGCAGGGACGCAGCTCCGTGCCAATTAATCACTGCTCCTACGCTGAAATGCTTTTCCACGTGCAGATCACAAGCGCTACCTGCGATAGCAGCAGCGGTTGTGAACTGTGGGTACCTGGGAAGAGCTTCAGCTGCTTCCCAGAGGGCAGGGGCTGGCCCGGGGGGCGGTGAGGCACAGCGGTCGCTGCGTGTCCCCCTTTCCCTCCGTGCAGGGAGCTGCACTAGCAACACCCCTACTTTGGCTGCAGCCTGGGCTTGCATTTGATCGCAGGAAGCAGGCGTTGTTGCTCCAGTCCGGCTGGTAGATTCTGCCTCTCCTTGAGTAGTTTTTGGCAACGCTCTGTGTCAGGTTGCATTGATCTATTGTGCAAATGGCTTTTACTTGGGCTTCTGTCTCCCTGGGGTTGGTGTGGTGAGGTTGCTTGAGCTGTGGATTGGCAAACGTAGCTGCGGAGCCCTGCTTTTCCCAAATGATTTTAAGCCAAGGTGTTCTTGTTTAGGGTCACTGTATGGCAGTGGCAGTTTCTGAATGTTCTTTCTGAATTAACATGTCTTTATGATATAGTTGCACTGTCAAGATGACCTAAATACCAGCCTGGGCAGAGGTCTGGGAATCAGTGGAGTTTGGATGGGTTGCAAAGCAGAATAAAGAGTGAGAGCATCACAGATGAACCACCTGTTATTTCAGCCTTAATTTGAACTCCACCTGAGACAGTTTAATAGATTTTTGTCTCCTCTGAAGTAGTGGTGTGCTATTTCATTGAGACTTTGAAGGTGAGATGAAACTGTTTCTCCAAAGAAGTCTCTCTTTAACCTGGGACCTTTTCCAGGTCCTTGTATCTCGTGGATCCCAGTGAAGTTCCCTATCCACTATATCTTTCTCTCTGAATATAATCAATACTGTAACTACTCCTTTAAAATATTTTTCCCAAAGTTGTTATTTCCTAAACCTCACAGGATCAGCCTCACTGTAACATGAATGTATAATAAAGACTTTTTGCCTCTGAAAAAAGAGAAAAGCCAATATGCTTTTTTTCCCCTTAACCTCAAACCCATTGAGCTGAATTTGAAGGAATAATTCTCCTAAAGTTAGCTTTGAACCATCTCATGAAATCCTGAAAACTGATTGAATTTGAGGATTTTGCCCATTAGAGAAAGCATGATGGAATTCTTATCTTTTTCTAGTGAATTTAACCAGGATATCTGGATGTACTGTAAGAGTGAAAGTTCCAGCATACCTTATGTAGAGAGGAAATTTCACTGAAATTTTAGGGGGTTACTCAGAGGGCCTGTGCCTTTGAGGGAGAGTCTGGATATATTTTGTTAAATGTATAAGGTTTTCTGTCTAATTCATGACTCTAGTGTTTTGTCAGGCTAAAACCCCAATGGCTTGTACTCACACTGATGAAACTCAGGAATACTCTGCCAGATTTACAGCTGGGGGAACTGAAGCATGGCAGGGTCGGGTTTGAGTAACTTGTACCCGGTTACGTGAGGAGTCTGAGGCAGAGCTGTGAAAAGTGAATCGGGCTATCAGGCATCTGTGTGTAGTTGGTGAGCTGCCTTCTCTCTCTAGAGCTACACGAGGGTTTAAGTGTCTTGTTGGATTGGGGCCTGGATGCTTTTAGGGGTTGTTTTAAGAGCTGTTGTTTATTTTAAAGTACTTTCCCCCGCTAATTTACAGGTCTGTTCTTGAGGTCTGCTGCAGAAAGCCCTGCTTTATGGGAATAGCTTCTGTACGGCACAAGATGCTGAAAGGCCGTTGGGATCCGCCCTGGTAAAAGCTCTCAGGGCTGGAGAGAAGGGCAGGCAGCGTGGGCAGGCTCTCTCCTGGAACAGGTCTCCCCGCCACCCAGAGACGCTGGGGGCCGGTGCGGTGCGGCGGCGCAGAGCGCTTAGGCGGTGATCCAGCCAGTGGACCAGATGGCCAGGAGTCACTGAGCATGCTTGTGGTGCAAAGCCTCCACAGACCCTGGCAGCCCGCCAGGGGTTATATATAGCAATTTGCTTGGGGGATGGAGATGGGGGAATACCACGCTGCTTATTGGCCACTGGAGTGGGAACCATTAAAAAATATTGGCTCCATAATTGCGTTTGGCCTCCCCAGTGGCGGAGGCTGTAATCCCTGTGGAAGCTATTCTCATTTTTTTAATTTTTTTTCAATAGAAGAGCCATTAGAAGGAAAATATGCAAGTTTTCCTTTAAAAATAGTCTGTGGAGATGTTATAAGCAATGGTTGGCAAAATGATTGTCATATGCCAGGATTTTTCTGTAAGTAATGAGATCAGCTGGACCAGCATGGCAAAATGGGATGAGCCATTTCTATAGTAAGACAGAGCTCTGATACAAAGCAAGAGTGAGCTTGTGATGTCACTGTATATTTAGCCTCTCTTGCCTATGAAAACCATCTACTCGGTTCCTACTAATTGTAAAAAAAATATAATAATGTTAAAAACAAGCGTTCCTGACACATTTGTAAGTTTTTCTGTGAACCCTGATGCTATGTGTAATTGATTTGTGGCTCCAGACAAAAACTTTTTTGGTTTTTGTTTTCTTTCTGTCTTCCTTCCTTCCCATTTTTCTCCCCCCTTTTTTTTTTATTTTAGATAATGGATGTGAGAGAGAGGCCGCGTTTATTGATGGGCTATGTTGTTGACAATGTTGTTTACATATTTGGAATGACGCCGCCTCTCAAGCTGCTACAAGCTTATCAAATCACTTTAACTAACTCCCATGCTACCATCAACATTAGTCCAAATCTGCCACAACTGGCAACCTTCAGCGTTTGTTTGAAAAGATGGTTAACGGGTTTGAGTATCGTCAGAGTTGCAAGGCATAAGCAAATAAGATTACTGCACACTGTGTGTGTTGTTAGATGGGTTAAACGGGTGTAGCACATAGGCCATGCATTAAACCCTTCGAGTGTTTTATTAATAATGACACTCCCATGTGGTTTTTGGTTTTCATGGGAATGATTTTCAAGGCTTCTCTCCAGTGACATCTAATAAGTGGACAGATATGTGGATATTAAAAATAACTAAGGCATTTTTTCATTATAAATGAAAATCTCCAGTTTTTCATACTGTGCAGACAAAAGCAATATAGGAGAAAAGCGATAAAATTATATCCAAGTTAAGCTAGGGTTAAATAAAAGATAGTGTATCGTTGACAAGGACCCAATTTAAAGCAAAAGTTTAACTCCCACACCACACTAAGCCCAGACAAAATAGCTCCCGTGGCCTTTGTGTGACGTGGAAGGTGAACATAGAGCATCTTCTGTGATATTGCCCTCTTTGGCTCACAAAGTGTATTAAGTTACGTGAATGGAGAAAGTTTTGAAACAGGCCTTAGAGTTTGACATAATATCTCTCAGTTGGAACCGGAGCTTATTACAGTGAATACCTTTTTTTTTTTTTTTTTTTTTTCATGTCCATAAAAGCGATTGGGTGACTGTTAGCGAAGCCGTGATATTGGCAGTCTGTGCCTTGACCCGGGATCTGATACTCCTCCCAGGGGTTCTTGCTGAGGAATGCTTACTGTGGCAACGCTGCTAATCACAAACCGAGGGGCAAAACACCGCTTGCTTTTTGTCTCGATGCTAATCAAACAGTCCTCTGAAGGGCTACGTGGACAGCCTTGTCCCAGAATTTTGGGGAAGTCATCTGTCATCGAGTTAAAAATGTCAGCAGCATGAAGGTGATCTGAACCCTGGGTGATGTGTGTGTCATCCCGTAGCTGATCTCTGAATTTCAAGGTGTGGCCCAGCAATCGGTGCCACAAATTAGAGTCATCCGATTTGCATGGATTAACGAAGGAAGGTCGTAGCCTGGTGACAGGTCAGGGGTGCCCCCAGGGATTCGAAGAAAAACTTTGATTCTTCCTTTTTTTCCTTTCCATGAAGTAATCGTGCTGTTCTATTGTAAAAGGAGCTCTGTTACTTATAAAGGAAAGCTTGTCATTTAAATTCATCCAAGTTAGGACACCACTGAGCACTGTCAGATGTCAATCACAATACAGCAGGGAAATGTTTTTCAACAGATTTCTACCTTCATTTTTCCATAACACAGAACGGTGGCATAAAGGGGGTCTCTGAATGTAGTTCTTAAGGTTAGTTTTCTTTTTTCATCTGCAAAGGACTGGTTTTGAAGATACATAATAAAGAATCGTGGTCATTTCTGTGACAGGGAGGGAGGAGAATGAGGTAGATGTTGTTTATAATATCTTTTTCATTTGGGGGATGTTATTGGAGGATTTGTGTGTGTGCTGAAGCTGGCATTCTTTCTTGATGGAATTGTTGATTGTGTCTCCTCAGCAGAAGTCGCTTTGAAATATTTTGGCTGGAGACTTGGAGTCTGTTCTTTTCACCAAGCCTCTTTCACCTCTGTGCTGCTGTCCTACATTTTTGTCCAAGTCTGGTGGAGATTGAATGTTGGCCCTACCTGACATCTGCTCAGGAATGAAATTTTGTACTCTGGCCAGATTCGGCAGAAGCATCAATTTGATGCCCTTGTCATCGGTTTCGCAGGGAGCCTGGGGACCGCATGACTTCTAGCGCTGAGCTCCCATGACCTGTTGGCGTACGGGGTGGGCAGCTTGAGAGTGCTGGATTGGCAAAGGATGCAGGAGATGGGGAATGGGCAATTCCTTCCTTTCTCTCTGTGTTTGCAAATCCCCAGGAAGTTTATTTCGATCTGACTTTTCTAAATATCGGTAATAATCACAGAAAACTGCAATAACACTAACTGAGAAAAATCTCTTTGGGCTGCCACGTGCTCCAAAGCTTATTATGGTAGTTTGCTAAGCCTGCTGTTCTTAAAGATCCCGGTTCGTCTGAGGGCCACTGTGTAGGTCAGGGCTTTCTCTCTTGGAAGTGACATGAGACCACGCTGGCATTTGCCCCTAGGAATGAGAGGGGAGGGCCGTGTCCATACGGCTCCCAGTCATGTTAAGCAGAGAACAGATGCTGGACTTGTGAGCAGCCTGGTGGCTGAAGACCAACTACAGGGGAGCTTCTGGCAGCTACTGGGGCCGATGGTGCCAGTAGGCGTCACTACTGTCAGTCAATGGCGATTTCCGCAGAGCGCCGTCATTCACTGGTTGACGCTTTTTGCTCCAAGAGTCACTAAATGAGACTCTTTCCTGGTAAGGAGTGAATACAGAGATATACGTTAACATAACTCATTGTTTAAAATGTTATCGCAAGCACGTGTGTTTTTTTTTAAATTAGTGGGTTTTTTTTTTACCCAAATGATTCTTTCCAGATCTTAGCCAAGTCCTTTTTTTGGTCTTAAGTAAACCTACGTGTTTATTTAGATATGGAAGGATTTTAGGCTTGCACGACTTGGGATCAACCATGCATTGATCTAAACATTTACTGAGTAGCAGGCAGTTGGACACAGAATACCCTGAGAAAATGATGTTTAATCATGTGGAAAATTTTACCATTTGCATCAGCACAATGATACGTAGATAAGTGTACTTTCAGTTCCTCAAACAAAATAAATGCTGTAACTAAATGCTTTATGAAGTTGAACATTGTATTGTACACAACTCTACTGTAAAGCCATTAGAAAAAACACAGTGAAAATCCCCTATTATGCAAAAAGGTGCATGCAATATTTCCTGAGTAAAATGAGATACAGTAAGAGGTATAACTTTATGGCTCATTTTTTCTCCATTAGCTTTTTGTTTACAGAAATTAGGTGAAGTACCCAAGCATAAATCTGCTTGGAAATGAGACAGCACTTGGCATCCACAGCATATGTAAGCATGTATCTTAAGTTTAAACAGGTGAGTAGTCTCATTGACTTGTGAGCTTAAATACAGCTATCTTCTTAATAATTGTGCTGAACCCTGCTGAATGCATGCCCTAAATGACAACTTAGCCCCCAGCTATCCAGTCCAGTGCAGTCAAAGCTCTTTTATGACTTTATATGGTGGGCTGGTTCTTTTTAATGTATTTTAATTCAGGGATCACCTTCAGAAAGAAAAGTTTATGAAGAGATGAAGAATCACATTTGTGTTCCATAAATGTAGCTTGGAACACTGGGAGGAAATTTGTTTTCCTGGCATATCTTTTTAGGTATAAATTCTGTTCCGTAGAGGAAACCTGCTTTGACGTTGTCAGAGAGAAGTGCCATCTCTGTTTAAAATAATAGTGTTGAATCTGTGTTAGGAAGACTAGTATTGAGTCATAAAAACTAATTATCACTGTTCAAAACATTCTCAAATACACTTAAGTGGAGGTTTGTTGCATAAACATACAATTAAAGAAAGAATTTGTGATGGATGCAGGAATACGCAGCTCACAGTCTTACTGTTTACTGGTGCAGTTAACAGATGGGTAGGCCAACTGATCCACAGATGTGCAGCTTATAAATATAAACTAACGTCTTACTAGTGATGTATATCTGCAAGTGGCAACAAATTACTTTAACTCTCGGCTGTGTGGTGGGGTAGACTTTCATAACACAGTAGCTGTCAGCAGAGTTGGTGGAGAGCTGCTGACCAGTGATCAGCAGACACCCTCCTCATGCTAAATATGAGGGTACACACTGCTGCAAAGTGCTGGCAGGACTAGTTTTTAAAATATTTGGTTTTTGCAGGAGGCAATGACCAAATCTTGTATTTTAAAGCACATCCTGGATATATATATGTGTATATATATATATATATATATATATATATATATATTTAACTAATGCATTCCTAGCAGATGCAAACATGCACCACATCACTTTTTTCCCTCAGGTTTCTTTGAGGGGGTGAGGGCAGCTGAACAGGAAGGGAAACAGGAATTGTTACATGTTCCAAAATACAAATCTTTTTTGGCTAATAAACCACCTATTCATCTACAAACCAATGTGCTGATGAAAACATGGAGTTGGGAGGGGGCTGCATTCCATTGTTATATTTGCTCTTTAAATAATTTAGTTGCAAAAAAATCTGAAGGCTGTTTTAGCAGTAATTAATTATTCATTAATGACATGCTAATTGCACGGTACCTTTGAATATTTAACAAAATGCAAAAACAAGCACGGTAGTTATGTTTTTAATGTAGGAAGAAATTCTTTACTGTATTACCTCTTCTGTGGAAAAAAATAGACCCCTTTTTCGATGGACTAGGGAAAGTCATAGTAGTGGCCTACTTTCTATTCACTCTCTTCAGTCACTCTTTGTACAGTGGAATATAATGTCCTTATCTAGACTTAACAATTGACAGGGTGGCAATCCCTTGACTTTTGTCCAAATGATTTCTCAACAAAAATGGGTTAATTATCGCTCTCCATAGCTTTTTGAATAACAAAAGGCCATGGTTCCTTTTCTTCTTTTCTTTCCTATTTACTGTATAGAAGCCTTTGAAATGCGATAGTTTAATCGGTGACACCTTCTAACCGGGAATTTCTGAGTGCTGGAGCTCTCTGCAATGAGCTCGTATTGCTGTGTGTGAACATTACCATGATTAGGAGATATGACCTTTATTATGCCAAAGCCACCCTGGACTTTAAGGATGAAAATAAAACCCTACTTGAGTGCATGGAGAGGTTTGGAGGGTTTGGATTGTTTCACCTAATAAAAGCCAAGCAGTGCGCTAACAATGCCCTTTTAATACCCAGACTTGCTGAGCTCCACTCGCTTGGCCAGCTTGTTAAAAATATTAATTGTTAGCTATACCTAGCAGCTGCTACTTTTCTGAGGGTGCGTAAGTGAGAGATTAGAACTTTCAAATTCTTTTTCTCTGAGAACTAGTGTGGAGATTTTGCTGTTATGCAATCGACTTTAATAACCTGGCTGGCCATTCTTCTTCAAATATTTTGTTTTGTTGTGGGGCCATAGGTGCAAACTGTAAAGCTGTTGTCAACAGAATTTAGAGTCGCTGTCCTTGATTTTGTTCTACTCTGTAATTCCTCAGAGGGAAGGTAAGTGACATAGGCACTACTCTAATTTGCATCCTATAGCCTAGATTTTGTTCTCCTGTCTAATTAGTTGGTAACTCCCATTAACGTTAATAGCACTTACAAATACGCATCAGTGAGAGAATAGATCCCAGTAAATCTGAGCATTATTAGGGCGATACAAAATTAGCATGTAGTATACTTCAAGCTCATGCTGAATTTTATAGCTCGGCTGGCTATAAAGGAGTAGAAACGTATTCAGTGATGAGATGAGGAGAAAACAGAAGTACTTAACTAGAAGAAATAGGAATGCTCATGCATCCTGCATCTCTTCCCAAATACTCATTGGAACTGAAGTGATACAATTGTTTAGAAGACAGCTTCAGGTCTCTCCCACTCTTTGTTCTGCTGTTGGAGGATTTTTCTGGCATCAGTGGCAAAACATGTTGTAACTGCAGCCTGGCTGCGCTTTAGCTGTCCAGGTCTGACTCTGAACTTGCTTCCTCTACTCTCATTATGGAGAAGAGGAGGTCAGCCAGGCTCTTTTCCTCTTAGATGTGCCTTTTGCGTTTATGAAGTTGAATCCAATTGCTGAGTGAGGCCAAAAGTAGTATCATTTTTTAGTTGAGTGCTCCTTATTCAGCCTTTTGGGAGAAGCATCTGTGCATGCCTAGAGACATGGATTAAAAAGTCAGGTAGTACATGGCAATGAGCTGGGGAGGAAAGTTTTGTTGTTCTTGGCAACTGTGACAGGTACCATCAGCACCACCTGGAGCATCTGTTCTCCAAGTAGGGTAACATCATTCAATGAAACATTAACTTTATTGCTAAACCTTGCAAGAAGACTTGGCAGTTCCACAGCTACTGATGACTGATACAAAGGATGGATATATGAAGGGTTTGCCCCTCTCTTTAAGAGCACAGCAGAAGGGTACCCAGAACATATTAGACTCCAAAACACTGTCCATCAAGAAGAAGAAAGACACAAACTTTTATTTGAAAATAGCTTAAAATTTACCCAACTATGAAGCTCTTTATGCAAAAGTGGTGGAGGGAAGGCAGTTCATTAGGCTAAGCTCTCTTCATTTCAAGAAGTAAACCGTACGTTGAGTAGTGAGTACAGTCATGCCTCTGGATTCTCTACCTGTTAAGGGACACAGATCCAGGTGGAAGGACAGACATGCTCTTGGGAGTAGTTTCCTGCTCAGGTGAATAGCTAGGGTTCAACAGTAGTTTGTTGCAGCTGAAATCTAGCGTAAAACACCTTTTTTTTTGATTAGAGATACCTATTTTTTTGGTATACAAAACCTGCTCCAGAGTTATGTTTCTTTACCCTGTGGTTAGTGGTCAAAATGCTAGCATAATGCATACAAAGCATGTGGAAATTTATGCAGACAAATTAGGGTCATGGTAGAGAGAGCAATGATGCATTATCACAGACAAAGTATTCCCAGTATGCCCTATTGTTTTTATTTAGTATTTGACATCACCAAAGATAAAATTTTTATGCTGTTCGAGCACCTCACAATACAGATGAAAGGATATGATCCCTGCTTGAGATGGAGGGTAACAAATTAATTTTAGACATGACAAAGCAAGGAGAGGTAGGGCATAAGAGGGGAAGAGGAATAACACCGTTAAGAAGATAGGGTTATTCTGAAGCCTGTGCATAGCATGAAGAATCAGTACTTATTTAAATAAGTGTATAGACATCAGGGTAGAAACTAGTCATACTAGGGCTAGTGAGGTGAGGAATAGTGAGTGGTCTTTAGGGCCAGTTTGGGAAGGATGGTCCATGTTACAGACATGCTATAGCAAAGGGAGCAAAGAAGGGGACAAACGGCATGTACTGGTCAGCATCGCTGGCATGGCAGGGGCCTTGACCCTGCGGATGTGGTTCCCATAGTCTCTGCCCTGGATTCACAGAGCATGATGGTATAATTTACTTTTTGCGATAACCACGTGACAGCAAGGCAGGCGTCAAAGCAGACAGGGCTGGCATCCTGCAGTATGGTATCATTTGCATCTCCAAGAGAAAAGTAGATAGCAAATAAAAACCAAAGAATTTCAGCATGCTGGCATCATCCTGAAGACTACCGCAGCCAAACATACCCGTTGTGGGAGGGCACCATCTCCCCGAGTCGTGTAACTCAGCCCTGACATTGCAGCAGGCCTCAAGCTGCTGCGGTGTCAGAGTTATTTTGGATGTAAATGGAGGTGGCACTATTTTTTATTTATTTTTTTTTAGCGGCTGGGTATAATCACCACTGAGCACCACATCACAGTTAGTTGCCCTCGCTTTGCACTCACGCTCTGTGTCGGACCAGTGCAAAGTGAGCTATTTTACCACTTCCGCCCACTCACTTCTGGTTTCTGAATGAACTACACCTGGTGTGTGATTTACAGAGCTACTCGCAGCACTCAGTTGCACACTTCCACCACTGTGCTGAAGGTCTGGGGCCAAGAGGTGCTTTGGTTGCAGAGGTGAATGATAAAAGGGGACTTGGTTAACTTCACCTTGTAAGGACACTTTTGTTGCAAATGTGACTTTTAATAGCAAATGGCAATTAAATGCCAGGCTTGAGTTCCTGACTGCAATTAAGTATTTGGATTAAGAATTCATGTTTGAGAGATTTTATGGCATTAAATATAATAAACTAAGTGAGAGGAAGGAGCAAGAAATGAGGGAAAAGAAGGTCCTCTTGAAACATATTCAGACATGACATTTCCTTATGTCGATAACCATCAAGGGCTTTGCTTTTCCATCCATAAAGACAAGAATGCCACCTGTCAATCAAAGGGAGAGTCACAACAATAGATCTAGAAAGAATAAAACAAAAAATTGCCTTCTTGCTTCAGAAAAGCACTGGCTGCTTTTTTGCTGATGATAATATTTATAATGCCCACATACAAACACAAGGTATATAGGTGGTGGGTTGCTTATATTGCAATGGTTCATTTCCTTTTAAAATTGTATTCACCCAGTGGGAGAAATTAAACAAATAAGGCATTTTAAGCTACTGAAGCAAGACCCACATTTGTAAGAGTTATTTTAAAATGCTAGGTTCTTATTTTTGGTGCTCACAGTCATAGTATCTTATCCCTTTACCAGTACTGAATGTACTGTTAAATAAAATCTACTTTTGGCTAAACCACAAGTAAGTTTTTTGGTGCAGTGTTACCAATCCTTCTATTTTTATTGTGAAACTGGTATCTTCACATCTGAATCATATGATTACAGGAGACTTAGTTTTCCTTTTTTATAAAAGAAAGTTTCTAGCCCTCATAGTTCAGGGGAAAAAAAAAAGCTTAAAAATTTAACATTAAAAAAAAACCCTTCCCCAAGCTTTCACTTTTAAAGTTTCATGAGTTTTAAGGCCATTTTCATTATGGACCAGTGCTGTTTGCATAGAATGCATTTGGTGTCTGAGTATGGGGATTAGTAACATAGCTGCATTAGTTAGATAATCGATAGGAGATATTAATATTTTGCCTTTGTCTTAAATGTAGTAAGGTTAATGTGAGTGGAAACTGTGAGTAAGTGGAGCAAGGTTACAGTATAAGCACAACACAGAGCTTAATCTGTAAACAATACTAAAGAAGAATAAAACGTGGATAATGGAGGCATCATAATGAATGTTTCGTATTTTTAAAACTTTCCCTGTCTAGAGTAATTTGTATTTCTTTGTGTTGCCGTCCTTTGGTATTCCAATTAGATTCTATATTCCTGGCATATGGACTAGCTTTTCCCAGAGGGAAACCGAGGGCCAGAGAGAGCCAAACAGCACCTTGTATAATAAGCTTCAATGCTGAATATCATGTCAGTGCCAGTGCAGTGCAAATAATGTCAGACTATGTAACTTTTCTGGTTCAGTAAAAGCCTCCTTGTAGTTTGTGAATGCAAATGACATCCTGTCTTTTGCAAGCTCACAACACATGACAGGAAGTTGAGAGAAAATAAAACTTGAAAATGAGGGACAGGAAATTAAGACGCGAAGCAATTAGATGGGAGCCAGCCCTACGTTCCTCTGGCCGGCACTGGATTGTGACATTCTTTCGATGGGTGGGTCTGAACTTCCAAAAAGACTCACCATCTGTATCTGGGACCATATTCTTGGTCCCAGCTCTGCATTTTTTGAGCATGTATCTGATCCTGTAGGCTTCTGGGAGTTGGATCATAAGAGTTTAACAGGCACTGCTGGTTCCAGAGCTCCTTTGAAAAGCTGGGCACAACTGTGCAAGCTCAGCACAGTTGACTGAAAAACAAGAATTCTAGGATGAAGAAATGTGAAAATTTCTCTTTTAGTTTTCTTCCTCATCAGGAGGAAAACAAGATCTTTTGTATTTTTTAGAAAGAGAAAATTAGTTCAAGAATAGATGATAGCTCTGTGGTAGCAAATTACTCTGGAGCATGGGTCATCAGGGCTCTAGTCTCTGCTGTGTCTAAGGTCAAGGATTTGAACCCAGGTTTTAACCACTTTGGACTGGAGTCCTTGACCCAGTTGCTCTTCTATATGGAGTGTCCTGTTTTTGCTTAGAGATTCTGCATTGGGTCCAAGATGCAATAAAAACTTGTGGAAAAATTTGCAGGGAGTGCCACTGCTGAGAAACTTATATTTGCCAGTGTAAAATGTGCTGCTGGAAATGTAACACTACTGAGAAGTTGTCTGTGACCCATGTTTCCAGCCTGTGGAAGATGCTGGATGACTGCAGGAAGTCATGTTGACATTAGCAGGACTGTATCTCCACTGCGAGGTGCACATGTGCCCTTCCTGGGTCTCTGGGTCCATACTATGGCAATCTCCTGTGTGCACATCAGTGTAAAACCTTAGCATATACTGGCTTCCCATAGGCAAGGGGAGAAGCAGAAGAATGCCCCTACGGGTCTTCAATCTTGATGACTGGGGATGTGGGCTGTAGACTATATCTTCTCACAGCTGGGATGTAGGCATGGTGTTCACCCGGAGAGAGGGCTGCAGGATGTGCCTGCTCGTAGGGCTTTGTAACTGTCAAACTACAGGCAGGGTTGATGAGAATAAACCTTACAGGCTTTCTCTGAGAACTTTCCTTTGCTACTCCAAAACTGCTTGCCAGTTTTGTATACTGATGCCTCCTTTTTCATTAAACTATTACTTTTATGTTGGGCTTTATTTTTTTTAATTGTAAAAGAAGCCTGCAAATTCAATTAGTCTCACCAGAAAATACATGAATGTCTACAAGTTGGGAGCTTATCTTGCACTTTGCTTTATTGTTTTTCCCTTGATTGTCACTGAAAATTTTTTTCACTCTTCTTATCTCTCTCTAATTTGCCAGTATTTCTTCTCTAATCTTGTCCAGAGGAGAACACAATGCTGTAGGTTCATATCCATCAGCGCAGTTTCATCATTGTATGCCACCTTTGTGTATCTGGCTCCAACTCACTGATTGTTTTGTAGTCATATCACATGTTTAATTTGCTGACCACCAGCAGTGGCATCCCAGAAGTTCCTCTGGAAGTCATCACATTGACAGTTGTCCAGGTAGAGACATGTGGGTGGGTGAATCAACTGTCCTTCAAAAAATATCACCATTCTTAACATACAGGATGCATTTACTACCTGCTCTTGCTGAAAGCTTATAGTTACAGGTATCGTGACCTGGAGCTGTGCTTTTCTTAATATTTCCTTTTCCACATCTAGCTTAGCAGCATCATTTAACGTTGTTGCCAGTGCAAATCAGGCACTTCTTAGGAGGGTGTAGAGATGGACTGGCACAGAGTTGTCCCTGAGAATTTTGTCTGTGGTATGCCTGTTCCCATAGCTGTCATCATCTCCTGTGTTTGTACATGATGTAAGTTCACATTTAAAGCTGTTAAGTGTGAAACGTAAGCAAAGAAAAGAACAGAACCAGAATTGGCCTTATTTGCCTGAGTTTTGCTACAGAGGTGGATGTGATCACATGAGCACAGCGTTGTGCTAGAAGTCAGCTACAAATGACTAAACCTCTGTCTCTTTGAACATGTGGTTTGGACACCCCAGTGACGCTGCCTGCAGTGGTGCTTTCCTTCCTGCGGTGACTAAACAGAGCGTCATTTTTCTCAGACAATCTGAATGCGCCTGTAATCACATGGTGGGGAAAAAAAACCCAGTGGAGCATTTTCTTGGTAGACATCTCATGTTTGCATTCAGGCTGAAATCCTGTCTCCTCCATGACCCATGGTTACTGTGTGTGTGGGCGAAGAGCAAGCCACAGTGAACCCACCTCTACACCGTGCAGGCTGCAGAGCAATGAGCTGCTCTTTTCTGGAAGGTGGAGGCGGCAGTCGGAGCGAGGCTGGACTGGACTTAGGGTGGCTGGAGGGCACTTAGCTGTTCGGAGGCAACGGCTGCAGATCTCTTGGGTGTGCATGGATAGCAAGCGCACCTTAACCCCATTGGTTTTTGCAACACGTGAGAGAAGGATCCCTTTTCCAGTCTGTTCCTTGGAGATTGAGCATGTGACTCTAATACAATAAGTGAATTTACGTCATGGGATTTTAAAAATGTTTTAGTGGCTTGGAGAGGCCCTTGAAGTGTGTTTGTCATATGACACTGTTCTCATTGCTTTTAATCTGTGATTTACCAGCAGCATCCTGAAATGGAGCATCTGAGCATCGGCTAGGAGCAAAGGCATGGTTCACACTGGTCAGGGCAGGTACCAGAGGGTTTGCTGAAAGTATTTCTTGTTGTGCTGTCTATTCAGGAGTTTTCTGCTGTCCCCTTGGCAAAAGTATCTTTCCACTTTGAAGCCTGGCCTAACCAATGATGTTTATTTGCAGGGAGGCCACACATGTTGATGTGGAGGTGGGAGAAAGCTGATAAAACTGAAAAGCTGAAAAAAGGCTGCTGATCAGCAACATGAGACCCAGATTCAGATTCCTGCTTTGCCAGAGATACCTGCTTTTACCCTTGGCTAGGGATATAGTTTCCCTGGCCCTCAGTTTCCTATCAGTAGAATAGGAAGGGTAGCCCTTTCCTGTCTGATCACAGTCTACCAAATTTGGCAGTGGCACAGAGCATGACAAGGAGGGCTAGGGTGAAGGTTGAAGCATCATGAAACTGGCAGATCCTTCTTCCATCTTCCAAGAAAAATGTGCCAGAGTTCAGCTATCAGGGTGCAAAGCCCCCTGAACCTCAGCTGGCACAGGGCCCAAAAGGGTGGATGAGATGCTTTCACCCACCCAGAAGGCCTACACCAAGATGGGCCAGTTATGAAGACACTACAGCTCCAAGTTTGCTCAGCTGCAATTGCAACCGGGAGCTAGCGCCTTGTGAGGCTATTGGAAACCATCTGGAGATATAAACTGTTAGCTTCTACATACAGCTTCTCCCAAACATTCTGTTCTAAGTGGGATAAAGCATTGTTTCATCTTTTATATTTCTAGCAAAGTTGGATTCTTGAATGAAAAGGTGTCTGTGAGTTCAGACAAAATATAGATACCACAAATGTCTAATCTGCAGAAAAAACCTAATGCCTGCTTTAAAAAGGTACAATTTAGGCAACCCAACCTATTGACCTTCTACCTTTGGGCTGCCAAGACTGCTTGCCCAGTACATCTGTCTTTCTATGTTTTTGTCTGTAATTATGTTGTCCTGTGCAGTTACGATAGTGGTTTATCCTGCTTTAGAAGTGTTGTGTTTTGAGGTTAACCTTCCCAGGGGGGACGTTTCTTTCTTTCTTTTTCCTTCTTTTTGTCAGAGCAAACAAAACATAAAATTCCACACAGGGAAGAGAAGCCAGGAAGAAACCTATTAGAAAGAGTTAAAGTACCTTGCGCTGAGGGGACACGTCTGTCAATGGGGAGTACTGTATAATGCGGTTACTTGAAAATGGCAAATAGTCCTGAATCTTATTGAATGAAAAAGGACAAATGTCACAGAGCCTGATGGAAAAATAAAGATAAGGTTAGAGGTCATGTGACCCAGACATGTCCCCTGCTGTCCACATGAAGGGCAGTGCTCCCCGCATCTTCCTGCGATTCCTGCTTTTGGCTCTCTGCGGACAAAACGATGATTTATGGCTCCCGCCGTGGTGGTGGGTGGGTGAGTTTGTGGGCAGTTTCTAATTCCCTGCTTCTGACTGTAAAGCAAAGTCTCTTTCCTTGTCTTACAAACAAGCTCTGATCTCTGGATGGTGCCGCTGTAAATGTTATTCCCCCAAATCACTTTGGGGACTACTTAATTTCTCATTAAAGGTTCAGCCCTGCCCCATGAAAACTGGTAAGAGTTTTGACGTGGACTTCCAAGAGGGAGGATGAGACTGTCTTTTCTGCAGTATATTCCGATCTGCCACATCGCAGCGTTATCAAGTGGACAGGGTAATAACTGTGGGAAGCGAGTGGCTTTGCGCCACGAGACGCCAACGATATTCCCGGGCTGGAGCATCTCCCGGCAGTGTCACGTCGGGCGGCCACCACGCTCCTTGCGTCGTCCAGAGGCTGCGCATGGACTGGTGGATGCAAAAAGCCCTGCTGGGAAGGGCCAAAGGCACGAGGGGACTTTGGTGGCTTTGCACCAGTTAAGTTTGAGAGCCTTCTCCCCCTGGCCGGATGGAAATCAATGCAGTATGGGCCAGGTGCTTTAACTGGGATCTTGCTAGAGCCCAAAGCTTTGAATGGCAGCTCTAAATGTGAACCGTATGTAAAGATTTCCAGTACTAGGCCCACGTGTGCCATGTTGTATTTCACTTAGCAATTTACTGGAAACAGTGGACTTTTTCCTCTGAAAAATATTTGTGGTGCTTTGGCTTTTTTTGAATAATTCAAAGTTTGTTTGGTTTTGCCTCATCTGACTTCTAAAAAAAAAAAATTTCTTGGAAACAAACTGAATTTTTAAAAATTGATTTAAACTGAAACAAATTCTTGCCTCCATTCTTTAGTAAAGAGGAGGGAGAGATTTCCCATAAAACTTCTCCCTAGTGTTTTATTTTCAGTTCAGTCTGAATAAGGAAAACTTTATAATCTTAGAACTGCAATAATTTAAAAATAACGTATTTCCTGAAAATACTACCCATGTTTTTACTGACCTTAGTATTAGCATGTACCTTGTTCCTTACTTTTCAGCGCACAGGAGCCGAAAAGTAACATTTTGACATTTTTCATAATCATATGAGTGAAATTTTGGGTTGAAGTGGGCTGCCAGGAAGTCCTGTGGGCTGTGTCATGTTCTGGGTAAAGCTGAATATCTGTGTCTTTAACCTGCTGCAGTGCTTCAGGATAGATAGAGCACGTGTGAGCCTGTTTGCTGCTCTGTTAGTTAGTTCAGCCTATTACGTAAGAGGCTGCTTTTATTGTGAATATAGTTTTTTTTTTTAATAAACGTAAGATTAATCAGTTTAATTTTTTAAATGAATTTTGAAATGTGGTTATCAGGAAATCAATCAATTTGAGGACTGATCAGCTCCGGTGTTAAGCTGGTACGAACAGTGTCCGTTGAACAGAGCCTGTTTTCCCCCAAGGGAAGATCTAGGACCTTTCGTGAACTTCAGTGCCTGGTCAGGCCCAAGTGTACACATGAGTGTATCTGTTCATTATTTTATCTGTTCTGCTTGCAGGACTAGTGGGTTTTGTGCATGCATGTTTGCAGGAGCTATTTCTTACTTGTAAAGCCATCCTTAATAGTTTTTTTTCTGGGCAAATTGGGACCAGATAAAGAATATTCCTACATGGCCAAATCCCCAGGAGCAGAACTGCGGCAGAGCTTTGTAACTACTCCTGCTTCAGACCTGTGGAGGAGTTTGATTTTTTTTTCCCTCTAGTTCAGTTAGTCTAATAAAAGAGAGGACCTCTCCCTACAAACCGTGCCTTTCTGTATCCTTGGCCAACCATGATCACAGCCCTATAACTGCTCTTTGATTTGTACAATCATAGTATTAATTATACAACCAATCTACAGTTATTTTACAAGCTAGAATTGATTCATCCAAATTGTTTGATTAGGTCTTACAAAACAGGCTGCAATCAGAGAATTTTGGGATGCACTTGAGAAGAGGCTGGTAGCCAGAAAAGCAGGGCTACACTGGCCAGAACGAAATAGGTTGATCAAAGCTTGCTCTTTCTAAACGACCCCCCCCACCCCCGAAACTGCAGCTCATGCTACATTTCCTTTTTAAGGGATAGTTTTAGATGCAAATTCATTTACAGAGGTAGATGAGAAGAAATGTGCGACAGACACACCTGACTAACTCGGCGTTTCGTATCTCTAACACTCAAAAGTACAATGCGTATGGTAATGAATTTTATCTATTACAAGGGAAAACAATCACCTTTGATGACATTATAGAATAAACACATTTAACAGCATGCTGAATTGCTGAAGTATCATTTTCAACGACCTCATTAGTGTCACTTAATTAAAACTTCCTGCTCTTGACTTTGATGCTGGTGCAGGCAAAAACACAGAGGGAATTGAACAAACAACTGAAAAGGGAGGGGTATCTTCTAGTGATAAATAGCAGTAGTTGCTAATGAAACCAAATTATGTACCTTTTTCCTGCAACTCCGATAAAATAATATGAAACACACAGCAAGTTTGCATCAAACAAATTAATCAGCCGTCAGCAGATTCGCCTGATGATAATCTCCTGCCCTTATTGATAATTTAAGGAAAAAAAGTTGTTTTTTCTGTACACAATCATTAGGATGGTGATAATTAAAGCTTCAGCTTCAGAAATGCCATAATAACCGTTAATTAGCAGGATGCTATTTTCAACATAATTTGCTAATTAGGGAGGGAGCTTATATAGTGTACGTTCCTAATTATGAAAGGGTCTTGGGCTGTAGACTCATGTGACTGGAGTGTAAATGACACCATAATGGGGGTCCTGGCAGATTTTAATTATTTATTTTTTTAAAGAATATTTTATTCAGAAATATTTAGCCAATTTAACCATGCAGACTAACTGCTTTCCCTCAGAATCCCTCTTCCTGCACTGGCACGTTTTACGCATCAAATACAAGATGCCAAGTATTTTGTTGGATAAACTCCACTAATTTCAATAAAATTAAGCTGGCAGAAAATTTAGCGCAATATATTTCCTTCATGTGGTTAGAGGACAGGGGCCAAATATTGCGTTGATTGCTGTGTTCTGATGTTCTAATTTTGGGGCAGAAATTGAGTACCTACTGTTTGAATAGGATAAATTTCCGTTTCTCCGTCAAACCCAGTTCTTAGTACAGGATGCAGAGACATCACCCACCTGTTCTGCCTCATTTAGTGTCAGGTATAATTCATCCTTTTTTGAAAAAAAGATTATACATTTACTGTAGTTTCAGAAATAGAATCTGATTAAATACATTCTTTAAAGGGAAAGAAAGTGCTAAAATATGGAAAAAGGTGCTAAGGTTACAGGCAAAACAAAATTTATAGAGCTAATGTAGCACTTCCTATATGCTGTAGTGTCCCATTGCTATAAGTAAGCTGCTTCATAGCCTTAAAATTAAATACGTGTTTAATTCCAGAATCTAGGCTCGTAAATGTATTACTTACCTGTAATGTGTACAAAACTCTAATTATGTAGGTACACATATTTCTAGATGTGTATGTATATACACACATATCTGAAAGCAGACACATGCATAAACCATTTACATACATGCATTTATATATATATGTAAATACAACTTTTAAAATTACTGTTGTACTAGTGTAAAAACAAAATGCTGCTGTCATCCACAGATACATATTCTTGCTTCCTGAATTGTAATAGCTGATTTCTTTGAATGGTTTTACCTTGTTTCAAATAAAACTATATTTCTCTTTCCCTTTAAAAGAAATGAAAACTTAATTCAATAATAAATGAGCTCCAGCTCGGCATAAGAGTCACTTAACTTAAATCTTTTTGTAGAGGTTCCCACTTAAGCAGCTTGAAAGACAGTAAATCACGTTGGGGAGCGGACATCCCGGCTTCATTGCCACGCTGCGGAGTGCTGAATTAATGGCCATCTCTTCAGAACGTATGGATGTGCCTCCCAGCTGCTGGGCCTGACAGCGTTACGGCTCAATTAATGCGATTTTGATGTAATTGCAGAGAGGGAACATAGCGCCTAAAAATTGTTTTTTTTCGTAAGAATTATATTTTATCATCCAGATGTGGGACGAATATGCTAAGGAATGGGGCTTCTATCCCTTTTTTTTATTATTATTTATTGTTATTATTTAATCCTATTTAACAGGGAATTTTGTGGTTCAGTTGCTGTCGGTTGCAAGGCTCAGAGGTCTGTAAGGGAGTCGAAAGAGTTTGTTAGGGCTGCTTTGCCCTGTGGTGGCTAGTACGTTAGCTGATCTGGTTGTCTGATGAAGCAGTGCTCAAGGATGCTCTGGAAAGGTCTTGGCTTAGAGCAAGCAGGAAGATTACGGAGGTGGTTTTGTCCTAGATGCAAGCGCTAGTTACTGTGATTCTGCTGCGTTCACTTGTTGTTCCCCATGGAAAGTCTTTACTTCCCTTTGAGTCAAAAAAAAAATTAAAAGGTAAGGAAGCTTTTCAGATTGTTTCTTAAGGCGTGTGTGTGGCAAAGACAGATGGAGAGGGAAGATGTGGAGAGGGTTACTGCGATGAGGTTGTACAGGACAAGGCACGTTAGGCTGCAAGCCTTCAGGGGCAGAGGTTATCTTCTGCTGTGCCCAGACAGGAAGGTTACAGGAAGCTGCCGGGATCAGCGACGGCTGATTGCTGAGAGCCCTATGGCTTTGGAGGCAGAGAAAAGGTACAGTGCATTCATACTCACAGAATTCTGTATTTTCGTGTTTACTTACTTATATATTTTGTTTAAAACAGCATACAAAACATGCAGTCATTTGCTTTAGGGAGATGGCACATAGAGCACAAGAGCATGTGGGGGAGAGCAGAAAAAAACCATACCCGGGCTGCTGGGCTGAATCAGCAGGTACCGTAAGAGGTTTACAAAACTACTGACACCAAATTCAGGCGTCTCCCTTTGCGTGAGCTCCGAGCTGATCAGTCACACCTCTGCCGCTTGGTCGGGAAGGTTGCTCAAGGTGCAAGTCTCCCTTTCTGACCTCGGCCAAAGAGCCACAGAGGTTTCCACAGCCCTTTACTACAAAGGGAAATAACGTGGACCCACGGCTGTTTACCACTTTTGAGCGGTTTCTCCGGAATCTGACCGGTTTCGCTGGTGCCACTTCCGACGGTCTCACTGGCGCGGCGGGCCGGGGCAGTCCGGCACTGTGCTGGGCTCCCAGCGGCCGTTGCCGGCCGGCGCGCGGGGGTTTGCGCAGAGCCTGCGAGTCTTTGCCAGTAGCTGTTGTGACCGCAAATCCCTGCGCTCTGATCGGCTCCTCCGGTGTCTCCGCGCCTATACAGCTCCGCTACTTTGATTTCTTGTGATGTCTGCAGCCGACGCGTTGAGAGCGCTGGCTTCTCATCCACTTCAGCAAAGACAAATCCCCTGGTGTACCCTTGAAACCCAATTTTCAAGGTACTTAACCACCTACCACTTTCAGAAGGTTTCATTTTAGGCAGGTTCTCTGTTTAATACAAGCACAACCTTAGTGCGTGATTTTGCGTGGTGCTTTAGTGGAAGATGGACCCGGGCTTCACTTTTCCCCATTTCTTGGTATGTCTCTTTCACACACTGCAGTGGGAGAGGAGGAAAAAAGAATTTGGGAGAAAAACAACATGCACAGAAGAGGAACTTGACTGTGAAACTTTAACAGTTGGCAGGGAGTCAAGCTGTAAATCTCAAAGCCTCATTTCAGATGTGTACTTTTAAGCTGCCCAGATTGCAACATGACCAGAACCTTTTACTACCTGAATAGTACACAGTAAATTAATGTGGATAAATCATGTCTGCCAGTAGCCCAACTCCTACACAGCTTTTAAGGGATGGTGCTCAGTTTCCAGTGCCTTTATCAAGAAATTAACAATAATATGGTAACATTTTGACTGTAATTACCTGCCATCACCTCGTCCTATAAACCTTTGCCCTCATGAGATCCTGGAGGTTGCTTGGCAAAACGAGTGCCTCGTGGCAGGGCTGTCAGACGGGGATGTGGGGACGGTTCCCAGCCCCGGCCTGAAGGGAAGGAGGTGTGCAGACAGGGTAGGCACTGTCCTGGCACCATGCTGGCACGCGCGAGACGGGTGGAGGAGGATGCCTGGCGCACGCCCCGTTGAGGGCAGGCAGCCAGAGCACCCTGAGGCTGCGTCACCTGGTTTGGATGGACGTGCTCGAAAGCCAAGTCTTAAATGCGTCTGCTGGGCGAGCACAGCTGATGCAGGTGTGAGGTATCGGGGATAAACCACAGCGCGAGCGCACTGCCCTCACCGCCTTTCCGGAGCCGCTGAGCACTTAACACAAGCTGGAGCACTAGTTGTCCTTGGCTGTAGCAGACCACGCTGGCAAACGGGGACGAGTAGCCAGGTAGGGATGTACCTGTCAAGCCACTGGTATCACCTGCGAGCTCTTGGCTGGCCGGTCCGTCGCTTTCCTGGCATGTTGCCGTTGGCCGAGCCATCTTGGCAGAACACGTTGGATCCTGTGTGGACTCCTTGGTTGCGACTTTTATTCTGCTGTTGCACTAATGGAGATATTTCAAATTATGCAAATACTTGGAGTACAGAAACAGGTATTGGTAGAGTTTAGTAGTGTTAGCCATGGCCATAAATCAAAGCCTGGGTGACGACCTCGTGTTTGGGGCCTTCTGTTGCCCAGGGAGACCATGCTGTCTTCTCGCCTTATGATTTTTCACTTGAGAAAAAGAAGGTAAAGTCATGTTTATGAAGACTTTTCTAATTTCAGTTAGTATAACTTTTGTAAGATAGCCCAAATAACGCGTTTTTTTAAATTTTATTAAATTTTATTTAAAATAAAAATTTTATTAAATTTTTATTAAATTTTATTAAATATAAGTTTGATGTTTAACTTCTGCATTCATTGCTGTGACAACAACGAGAACAACAACAACAAATCATTGGGTATTTGCCACTTTTTGTCTACCACAGTCTTTCTTAAATTCCAGAATTGCTCAAAACTGACTGGATTTTCTTCAACCAGTTCTTTGGAGTGAGAAAAAAGCATGACTTATTTTAACCCAAGGCTGTTCTGGGACAGTTGTAACTCACCGAAAACACAGTTTCGCATGAGTGCTGTTTAAGCCTAGATTACACACAGTGCTGCCAGTTATATTGTGGGCTATGTCAAATGAAATATTTAAGCTGACAAAAGCCAGAAATGGCCGTTTCAAAAGTTTTCATTTCTTAGCTATTAGCAATTTGCATAGAATGACAGGAAAAAAAATGATACCTATCATGAAAACAAAACTAGGCCCTCTCCAGAGACTTCGATGCATTTCATGATTTACTCAGCTGCAGCTTTTCATTTTTTCCCCACCACTTTCCATAAGCACATGCAACCAAACTTCACATTTCTCTACCTTCTATTTTGATTGGTTGTTGTATCTAGTGCAGTATATGTACGTAAATCTCTTGAGAGCTTTAGTAATTTTCGTAGCTTCTTCAACCCCTTATTGTTTCAAGAGCTATATTTTACTTTGAGTATTTCATTAAGGTACTTTGAAGCTCCTGTTTGTCAGTGTTTGATGATATTGGTCATTACTACATTTTTTGTCCGGTGTATACTTAAAAGGCCAAAATGTAGGCTCTGTATAGGTTTCCATAATAGGTTGAGGAGGCGATCCATTTTCTGTAAAAGTGGATTGAAGCATTTTTTGACGGGAACTGGATGAAAACTTGTTTTTTTGGGGGAATTCCAGCAAAGAGTTGATTGTGACCTCTGATGCTCTGTAGTGTCAAGGACAGATGGGAAGATGGTATGAATCAATATATGTCAACTGCACAGATGGTACAGTCATGCCGTGTCCATATCCTGATCTCCTATCCCTCTGAAACAGAAATTAATAATCCCTTCATTATAGGCAATAGCTGCCAACCAGCTGAACGATCAGACTGTGGCTTTAGGGTGGAATTCTTTGTGAGGTTTCCTTGAAATACGAAAGCTTAATTGAATTTAGTTTTATAAAAGATGGACTTAGGAGTAAATAATCACCTGCTGTTGATGGGCACAGAAGGTCCCTAAAAAAGATAGGTGGCAGGGCAGCATGCCACGAGGAATGAAGGGGCCAAAGCACCAGCCATGGAGTTTCAGTACAGGTGGGGCTGCGGGGCCGTGGGGTGACGGAGCCACCCCTAGTCTGCCCGGAGAGGTTCTTGGGTCGGAGGAGCGCGAATGTGGGGATAACCCTGCTATTTCTGCAGCCCACACACCTCTGCCCTGCGCCAAGCTGCCTCAGCCATGAGCCCGTTTTCAGTCCCCTGTACAAACTGATGGCCACGAATGGCTTTTGAAGGTAAAATATGGGAGACTTGCAACTTTTGTCAGATGAAAAGGATAACCAGATCTTCACTGGAAGATGCTAGTGCAGCTCGTGCAATTTTATCGTGCTTTTGCAGTAGGCCCTGCTTTTGTAGACATGTGGTCACTTGAGAATTGCAGTTAATTGCTGTTTATGCCTGTCTGTTTTTAAAGCTTCTAATCTCTTCAGCTATGGAGGAAACCAACCAGCCAACCTTAGGAAAAAAAAAAAGAAAAAAACCAAAAGAAAAATCAGAATTGCCCTTTAGGCTCAGAAGAGCAGAGGACAAGTAAAACACTTCAGTTTCTGAAGTTTCAACCAGCCTCCTGACCTGTGAGTGCAATCCAGTGATGGTGTCTGTTCTGGGAGTATCTGTGAAGTAGAAGCCAAATGCAGCGGGCTGAGGTGGCTCCGTGTAAGTTTTGTACGTTGCACTGTTCAGTGAGAGAGAACCAGTTCATCCTTGCCATTGCTTTTAGCAGCAAACAAGGCCTGATATTAAAGGCCACGGTTAGAAGGAGAACATGTAATATAATCAGCTACTGCAACCCACCAAAACGAGTATTGGCACGCCTGCGCAGGCTTCAGTGGTAATGATGAATTCAGTATTCACCACATGGACTAATTAATGCACTATAACATCTCCCAGTGCAATTTGCAAGTCACAGATTGCATTAGGTGATACAAATGACTCATTTGTGAACCTGAAGGATGACCTTTGGCAGGACTAACTTCTGACCTCAGAAATATTAAAGAAAGGTTATTTCACCTTGCCATTGTCTCCAAATGCCAAAATAGCCCAATTAAAAACCTTGACATGGTACCATAGGAGCAGATGCGAGTCCTAAAGGGCATTAATTATTTTCAGTGTCAGCTGGTTGTATAACTGAGGCCAAATGAGAGTTTGGAAAGCTATTAAGCCCCTGTCTTACATGCATTGGGTCTAAGGTTTGAATTGAAAATAGAGTGTGTGGTTTTCATTTGGGTAAGATACGCTGCATATAAAGGCAGGTTGTCCCAGTGAGATATGTGAGCTACCTTTCTATACAATAACTGTAAGACAATCTTTAAAAATGTACCCCTTCAGTAATAATAATCCATCACAGCTTCAGTATTTATGAAATAATCATTAGTCACCATGCTGCGAGGTCGAAATCCTGTGCATATGTTCAGCATTGTTTCCTTGTGTGCCGTTCTCACCCTCCCTCCCTGGCCACTGATCTTGTTGTGTGTGCGCTTTTTTCCAAATGCGGTGACAGATGAAGATATTGCACCAAAACTCAGTTCCCATATGGCTAATTTCTACATTTGTTTTAACAACACACAGATTTAAAACAAATGAAAACACAAAGACTTGAGTAATCTTGGCGTTCTTTCCAGTGCTCTGTAATTTCTTCCTCCAGGTGGGCTTTTATTGACACATACTGAAATGCCTTGATGTATCTTAAAAAAGAAACTAGTAAGACCATAATTCACTCAAAGACTTTCATTTGTTTGGGGCAAACTCACCCTGTTTCTACCTTACTTTCCCAATCTCAATAGTTTGAAAGTGGTTCATTTTCTTAACTGAGCAAACAATGAAAGAAAAAATATATATGTTTAAGCAGCATGAATAAGAAGTGTTATTTACATCCATATCCAAAAGGCTTTATGCACCTAAAATCTGCCTTGGAATCTTTTTTTCTTATTTTCTATTTCCCCTTGACATGATTGTTTCAGCATTAGTCACCAAGAAGAGCAAATGATAATGGTTCTTGGATGCCACGATAATAGGAATAAAATAAGGATAGATAGGTTCTATTTGATAGAATGGCTACTGATATCACCCAAGGGAAAAGATTCCAAACTTCAGTTATTTTCCCCACAGATATTTTTCCTCACCTGCTGAGGATTGCTCTTTACTGTCATAATTCTAAACCTCTACTAGGAGAATGTTATATTTATCCTTCCCATTCATATGTCAGAGTATTAAATAGAGGCATTTTTCTGTCCAACATGTTTGTATGTCCTTCAGCTACTTCTTTGATGCTGTTGCTAGTGGTTTAGTGGATGGTTCAATCTTATCTGACTGCAGAACCTAGAACTGCATTAAATGGAACTCTGCCGTGTTGTGCAAACAGTTGGAATGAGAGATTGCACTAGGAAACTTCAGCTGTACTTCAGCTGAAGTGTTGTTTCCTCATTTAGATGGATTTCATTGCTTTCCTGGAATCGTAAAGAACTTGTATTCTTTATGTGGAGAATAAGATACTGCAAACACAAAAGGGAAGATTTTGCCAATCATTTTGTGTAGTTCTGCTTTGGCTGGTGCTTACTTATCCAAATTAGCCTGGTTTAACCTTCACAGACCCAAATGGCTAATGCTAGTTGATTACCTGCTTCAGGGTGGTAGATTTTTAGGGAAAGTATGGGCTCGTGGTCTAGTCGCTGGACTACTTAACTTCCCTGTTCGCATTGCATTTGCTGTAGTCACACAGTGAGTTAGAGGCTGTTCTCCCTTCTCCTTTTCCTAAGTAGGAGGCTAACGCTCCCTAAGAGTCCCTAAAGTGATTCTGAGAAAAGAAAAAAAAGAAAAAAAAAGTCCCTTCTTAAGAAAATCAAGGTAAAAGATAATGAAAAAGGACACGATGGGCCTGCACATAATTTCCACATCCCGTTAAGGAGTGAAGTCAGTGACATAAATGTAACCTTTCTTATGTTTACATGCATGATTGACAATTTCCTTATGCAATTCTACTGGTGCCTTGCAAAGGATGCTTTCCCACAGCCACAGTGAAACCTGCAAGAAAGAAAAGGAGAAGTTCAAAAGCATGGTGAAGGGAAGGTAGAAACATATATATATATATATGTATATAAAAAAGGGTATAGCTTTATTGAAATAATGGTCTGTTCCACGAGCGGTGGAACTAATGAAACTAAAACCTGTTTTTCTACAGATTTGTATTATGTTCCTGGTGCTCCTTTATCACAATAACTCCATTCATCATGTCCGCTTGTCCCCGTAATGCTTTTTGATCACTGACGTAACCTTTATAGCCCTCACTCCAATATTCTCACTACTTTCCTATGAACCTAAGTCCCTCTGCAAACACCGGGGCCTCTCCTGTCTTCCTTTATAACCGTCCCTTAACTGTGCTCCCTGGACCCTGTGCTCCCTTGCATCGTAGCACAGCCCAGCAGGATTTGCGGCTTCTCTGCTTGCCTGTGGCCTGTCTAAATGAGTTATACCTGCCTTTCCTTCCATGGGAGCACTAGCTTCTTTTTCTGCTAAGCCATGTATTTTCACAAAAATGTTAGAACTTTATTTTTTTGAGACTTCCATAGAAAATGGGCAAGGAGTTAAGAATTACTGGGGGGAGGGACTTCTGAACAGACAGTGTGATCTCACAGATCCTCATTTCCTTAGGAAATGAGCCTAAAAAAATGTCCTGATTGCCTCAGGGGAAGAAGACAGGAAACTGGCCCACTGGCCAATTATGGCATTTTTTTTCTTTCCTTTTTTTTTTTTTTTTTTCTTCTTTTTTTGTTATGTGGTTTACTTGCCACACTGAAGAGCACTGTACCAAAGTACAAAGGCATTTGGGTATATCTGATTTGGCTCAATGCTGTTGAAACTATCTTTTCTTGCTGAAACAAGCTAAAATGGCTGCATGGGAATATAGGTCAGGGTTAGTAAAATGAACTCATTTCTGGCTTTGCAAATTCCAATAATGTCTACCTATAACAACACCTGTGGTTTGGAGCTTTTCAGTTCCAAAAAGTCTTTTCCAGATGCTTTTACTCCTGACAGATGTTACCTCCTGGGTTGAAACGTTCTACATGAGGCAAGACGTGAACATTATCAGAAAGTTTGATTAAAAAATGAGATATTATTCTTGAGTATGTGAACACACACATTTTACTCAAGCTAAACTTGTGGCCTCTCTGTAAGCTGTGCTGGTGCCTCAGTGATTAGAGTGCAAGAATTTGAAATCTAGCAGAGATTTAGTCCCTAGGTTGCAGAAGTGTCGTTCTGTGATTTGCAGAAAATCTGTTTTGAGTTCACAGAGTTGTAATGGTTTAAAAACATACCTTGCTCGTGCACGCTGGCTTTTGTTATACAATAGCAGGCTTTTACAAATGCTCTCCCAGAATCCACTGGCACCGTGCCTGCGTTCAGACCAAGGGTAGTCTCGTTCGCCGTGTGATTTCACCGTTTTCAGCTTGTTGTGTTGTTTGCAGAATAAAAAAGGCCGGATTGCATTGGATTCCATTTATATTGTGTGGGTGTATCCAGGATATGCTCCATCAGGATGTTTGGAATGAGATAGTGCTCTGAAGTTGCATTCGGAATTGTGCTGTTGGCTGCGTGAAGGTGATATGGAATAAGTCCATAAAATAAATGCCATATGCAATAGATATCCTATGACATAGTTCCATAAGAGAGGTTAATGATGCGTATGGAGCGAAGCATGTTTTTAGAGGAACGTCTTTGTAAGAAGACAGATTAAGGGCAAAAGAAAGAAAAGAGACTTCTGATTTCACTAGACCGATCTTAAAGGAAGATGGCAAAACCAGCTGATCTCCCTACTCAAGAACTAAACTGATCGGGGAGACTTAACATCCCCAGACCTCAAACCACCGCCACGGGTTTGCTGTTTTTGCTAAAGTTCACTGATATTACTCACCTTTGGAGTCGGGAGGTAGATGATGAGAATTGCAGCCTGTGTGTGCTGGTGGACGTACTGATTTAAAATGCCATTAGGGGCAACTTCTGCGTTGGATTACATCCTCCCTGACCCCCAAAGTTAATGGAATTACACAGGGAGTGGTACCTCAGCCCGGAGTTTTGGCCTGCAGTCATCTTTCCCATCTGCAGCAGCGTTGCACTGATGTCAGTGAAGACGCAGATTGAGGGAAGTGATGGCCGCAGAGCTGGGGCTTTTCTTGGGTGTGTAGTGCCTGTTTTGTTCTTCTAATTGCTTTTCTTATAAAATGGAAACCGATACATTAACATTCTCCTGCTTTCAATTAGTGAAAGCACATTTTAAAAAAGGTATTGCTGGCCAATCATGTGGTGGATGATAGGAAGAAAAGGGATGGAAAACCAGGTGTAGTGAGTGCCATTTTTTAAGCAGTGGAAATACAACATAAAATAGTGTCTGCGGTACATTATATAAACCGTGCTCCACCTGGCTTACATTGTCCCTTTCTTACATTTATTGTGTGAACATTTTTTCCCTCTCTGGAAGCAGCTGGAAAGTGTAAATTTCAGGTTTAAGTAGGTGTGTGTTGTAGCCTGTGGATCTTTTTTTTGCTGAGAGCTGGCAATGGCAGGAGCTCGTTTTGGAGAAGGCTATCATGACCAAACTAGTGCTTCTCACCCCACTGCACTGTCCCTTTAAATAAAGCACGCAGAGTTCACTTTCTGAAGTTCATTAGCTTGTGTTATCAATAATTTAGGATAATATTCCAGTGGTGCCTAAGTGCCTGGACCACCTTATTTTCCCTGTCAGCTTTCTCATACCCTAGCAGTCCAGTGAACTTGATAAGTGTCCCATCATCCTGTTAATCAAATTACTTATGAACCAAAATTGACAGTTTTCATTAATTATAAAGGATTATTCTAATTGCAATTCAAATTTATTCATTTAGAACAGACGGCATTCAGTAATATTTCAGGAAATTTGCATATTAAATGGAGAGGGTCGTCCATTAAGTATGGTAATGTATGCATATTTCCTTATTTTTAACTTCTGGGCCATATGCACTGCTGCTACTTCAGCAGGTGAAAAACCAGAACGTGCTTAATTTGTTCAACAAACACAGGGGCCATCGCGCATCTTTTGGCACTAACCACTATTGTCCTTCTTCCGTTCTCTTCCTCCCTCTGGCACTCCCAAAGTGGCTTGTATCCTTCGAAAAAACTTTCGATAAGCCTGTTCTTAAGTAAATAGGTAACTTATATATACATTTTTAAAAAATGGTAGGCACAGCTGGTTGGGGTTGATTGAAATGTTTTGCCATCGAAGCTGTGTTCATTAATTTCTTCAAGATGCTGAAGCAGGCATTAAGGATGCCTGCTGGAGTCCTTCCCAGTGTCATGTGGAACAGCGAGGGGGCTAATCGTCAGCCTTGTAACATCAACTGGTTACCCCCCTCGTGCGATATGAACCTTTCCCCTCCAGTGAAAAATGAACCTGTCTGAGACAAAAGCACAAACTATGCATGCAATGAGACAACGCCATTATTCAAACCTATATAGGGCTGTGCTCCCAGATCATTAAGAATCATACCTTCATGATATTAATAAGCACCCACCTTAAATATGTTGCTAAAGTTACACGCAAGTATATTTATATCTGGCCCTTTCTTGGTAATGTTCTTGGTTAGGAGTATGAAAGCCAGTGCATAGATTATGGCCATCCTCCTGTGAGTGACTTTCAAACTGCTGAACTGCTTCTGCACCTAAGGTGAAAACTCTGCTCACGTGCATCACATGATCCAGATAGCAGTAGTTTAGCTAACATACCCAGAAATTATTGCCATCTTGTCTTTATGATTTTAGTAAAACATCTGTCAATTCATTCATCTTAAAAACAAAACCAAAACTTTTCTTCGAAAAATCCATAGCTCATTTAACTTGTTTCTAAGCAAGTTTCCTTCATTTTCTAGAGTCAAATGAAAATCTTGGTGTTTCTATTTGCAAAAACTTTATTTTTGTTGGACATACTTACTTCAGGCTTTTTATCACATTAAATAATTTTTTTAAATTGTTGTATTGATTGAAAGTTACTCTAAAGAGCAGCATGGAAATCTTAAGTGTATTTTTGAGCAGAAAGTGAAATTCGAATGAACAGAAATTGTGCTGCAAATGTTAATTATCCCACGTTAGCCTCGTTCTGCACTTTTCAGAGTCAGGAAAATCACCAGCAACCAGTGCGTTTTAAGCATACGCGTAAATGCTTTCCTAGGGCAAAGTTTAAAGCACATGCTTAAATACTTTACTGCACTGGGATCACAAGCAGGAAATGAAAATAGTATTGTAAAACTAGTAACTCTGATTTTCTACACGAACTCTGAAACTCGCAGGGGGGTGCATGTCTTCGTCAGAGCCTCCTGTTACTGGTGGGGTATCCGGCAGAGGTGGCTGCAGGGATAAGGGCAGTTGCTACATAGAATCAGACATGGAAAAAATACTGCAACCCATGTGAGAGGCTGCGAGAGCTTTAAAGTTATCAGTACAATGCCTGGCCTCAACTCCTTGTTTTTGGAGAAGTTTGGCCATCCTGGAAATGACTCTTTGGTGCTGGCTGGTTGCCCTGGGCAGACTCAGGGTTCCTCAAACTTGGCTCCAGTGTTGTTGCTGCTTCTGGTGTCCCTGGGGTTTTCCGTCTGCACGGGGGGAAGCGTCTTCCTCCTCGGGATGAGCCTTGCTGGGAAGTTTCTGTGGGGTGCTCTGGAAACGAGTGTCCCCAGCACCTGCATCATCTTAGTCCTTGTGAGTTAGCAGAGCTGCTCCTGGGCTGTTCATCTGTCCCAGACTCCCTCAGATTGCAGCGCTTGCAGTCTTGACCTTTACCCACATCTCCCTATGCTACATGCCCTTTCTCATGAGTTTTGTGTCGGACCTGACTTGCCCTTGCTAAAAGCACAGTGAAGACGAAGATGAAGCTTTGTGCAGCGCTCATCTCTGCTTGAGTTTGTGCTTGTGAGCCCTTCCTGGGTGGGAAGTCTGGTTTCCTGACTCTGCATATTGGGGGAAATACTCAGACAAAAAAGTCTCTAGACTGAAGTGGAAAATTCCCTTCAGCCAGAAAGACTTAAAAATGTGGTGGCTTTCTCCAGAGCTCTCAATTTATTTACTCTGAAATTCATTGAAAAACCCTCTCCCTGATTAGCATTTGTGAAACTTCAACTGACTAGTCATGGCTGTTACATAGAGAGTTGACTATGCTTTGCAAAATAACAGATCTGTTGAAAATATTCCCCTTCTTTCTGTTTGTATTCTGATTTCAGTCTTTGATATTTCCTAATGTATTCACAATTATTAGATCTTAATTTAATTGAAAGTCTGCAGGCTTGGGAAGCACATGATCTTAGCATTTGTCCTCTGGCTGCCAGTTTCTCTCTGCATTTATAAATTTGTAAATTGTCCCTGGTCTTTACACTTTCCAGCCTAGAGGTGGTTTTGAATATTCACTTAAAAAAAAAAAAGGAAAAGGAAAAAAAAAAAGAAAAAAGAAAAAACCCAACCCTTCCCTGCCATATCTGAAGTATGCAGTTATCTCAAGACGATATGAATTTCTGTTCTTGTGTTAATCATGGGCATTTTTCTCATCATCCCCCATATATAGGGTGTTCTTTTTATTTACAGGGAGCGTATATAAAACTTGTGGAAGTAGCAGAAAGTAAATTAAACTGTTCTTACAAGTGCAGCTGGATAGATCTGAAACTGATATGAGGAATGAGCTTGGAAAATTTGGTATTCATTTGTATTGTTTAATTTTCTTGAAAAGTGAAAATCTTCTGTGCCTCACACCTATGAACTTATGAGTGTGCCTTAAGCCACACTTTTCAGAAATTTCTTCCTCATGGGAAGAATCTGACAATTGAAATTTTAGGTTGATAATTTTTGTTGAAAAGACCAGAGAATGTATGCAAATTGTTTACAGTGAAAAGTGTTTCTCCATTAGCAGTATTTATGCAACACAAAATTTGCAGCCCAGAATTTCCAGGGTATATATGCTGCACTACAAGTTGATTTAGACTATTAATAAAAAGAGCAGATGGGTTTTGAAAGACATACCTAAACCGTTGTTGATGTACACCTTTTACAGAAGCCAGGTTTTTGATCTTGCAAGTGAGATGTATTTCCGGTCTTTAAAGGGTATATAGAATAAAATATCCCTTAATCCTCCATTTTTGACACAGAGTTCTGCATTACGTAGGTCCATGTGTGTATTAGTAAGCAGACCAGTCAGAAGAAGAGGGTCTGTGCCTGTTCTTTGCAGAGCATGTAAGTTATGGTATTAGCAGTGTGTGAGGAGAAGTATGAATTAAATAGGACTCCACAACTGTTCCAGCACGCCAGAATTTTAAAAGAGCTCAGCAAGGTACAAAAGCAGTATACGAAGCTGGTGAAAGCGCCTGCCAATGCCTCATTTTCGCTCTAGGATCAGCGTGTCTGATTAATGTCTGACGAAACGTCTTGCCTGCTCAGCTTTTGGTTTTCTAAACATTTCAAGTAAAGGCATAAAATGAACAGGTCCAGAGAAAGCAAATTGTGATCTATAAATGAGGAACAGGAACTTCCTCACACACATACGTGCGAACGGCATACGCCAAGACCCAAGATCATTTGTTCTAAGAAATATTTAAAGATATGGGAATATTACCAGGTATTGCTGAGATTAGTCAGAAAGTACATATTAATAAATTTTTTATTATGAAAAGGAAATCATATTTAAATAAAATATATGGTTTTTAAAAAGTCGTATCTGCCTCGGTGATTAAACATACATTTCTTTACTCCTTCTCTAATTTCATCAAGGTAGCTCAAGCTCACAGGTCTTCATGAGGCCTGTGCTAAGAAGCAGAGACTGCAGGAGTTTCTCCCTTTGCCTCTCTTCCCCTTTTCTTCTCATTTCTTTTTATTTTCTTCCTTTTCTCTTTCTCCTTACCTTTCCTTCCAAATTTATTTTTTAGTTAATTATTGACATATAAGGTAATGTGCAAACCACATCTGAGCAAAAAGTCCGTGTGAATAATATTTGAATGCTTAATAACTGCATTCATGGTAGAGCAGACTCTGTGTTCGTCATTCAGACTTAGAATTTCTGTAGTCTTTAAGCATTGCTGACATTAGCGTCTAGGAAAGTGCAGAAAAGATGCTCATTTATGTGTGTGTGTGTTCTTACTTCAAATATTCTGCAGAACCAAAATTCTGTTCACGGGATTCAGACTAGAAAATCCTTGCTTAACCGTGTGGCAATCTGCTTATTCCCTGAAGCTTTGGCTGTTAACACCTATTTTTATTATGACGCATCACAACTGATTTTACCAGTCATTAAATTATCCAGCCCTTTCTAAAACCGAGTTGAAGGTTTTTGCACCCTTCTGTGGGCACTGATCTATCCTGGAACTCAGGCGTTTGCTGGTAAAATGATTCTGCTGGTTATGTAAGCAGGAGCTGTAAAGAGTTTGGGTGAAGAAGTGTCACACGGTGTAAGGTTACTGGATGGGGGGGTCTCAGGAAAGTCCCTTGCTCTGGTACAGATTTCTAGTGCATTTTTGGAGAAGCCATTTCACGCCTCTGAGCTAGAACTCCTAATGTCCTGCCTATAGGCTATGTCTCTTTTTCCCCATCCATCCTCCACCTCTACTGCATAGATAGTATGTTCTTTTTGGCAATTATTGTTGATATTTGTGCTTTTACACAACACAGTGTGATATGGCTGTTGACTGCAGTGACTAGATTCTTCTATATCCCCCTTAGCAGCAGCAACCCCAGCTGAGGCACAGGAGCTAAGATTTGGACCACTGTTCATTGCATTGGTGCAAAATAGCAGTTGACATGTTAGAGGGCACAGCTTTTTGGGTATGTTTAACTGTTTAGTGTCATGCATGACAAGAAGCATCATGTTTCACTTTGTCATTTGGTTTGCTGCTACTGATGAGTTTTCATCCCTAATGTGGCATAATATTAATGTTTCTCCCTGACGACTCCCAAGCCTGGGGGTCAGAGCTCATGTTTCACCACACGAGACACCCAACCGTAAATCTCCTTAAATAATACAGAAGGCAAGAAGGGGTCACTACAGAAAAAGCCAGCCAGTCTGAACGAAGTGGCATTGATGCATGAAAGAAAGAGTGTAGATTTGGTTGGCGTTGGACAGGTACTATTCAAAAAAGGTTTCACTAAGAGGAGTACATGCATGTTTTTCTTTTGAAAAATCCCCATTCTTTATTTCAGGCTGTTACAAAGTTTATTAAGTCAGCACGACTGTGCTCCTTTATTTTTATTTTTAGCATTCAGGATACTAAAAGCATGGTATAGGATATTCATGTATGTATAATGGCCACCGTATGTAATTGCTACAAGCTGGTGGTGACAAATAGATTACTGGTAGCTGAAAATAAATGCATGAAATAGCTGCACTTTATGTTTTTATGGCAAAATCTGGAGGAAAAAGCCTGCCTCCATTGTGTTAGCAAGCATGGTAGAAGCCAATCCCATACAGTGTCTCTGGATACAAAAGTCTCGTAGGTTGGGTGTTCTGTTTGTGCAGCAATTTCAGGATTGGAACCTTGGATTGATAATAAATCTGCATTTTTTCACTTTCCGCTGCACCCATTTATATCACTTCTTCTTGCTGCAAGATGGATGTGATATGTACCTATCTGTAATACCATCTGAGCAGTACATGAGTTTTTTGCTACATTGGATTTTTTTTTTTTACAGGATATGTAAGACCATGGGGATAAGTGAGGCATAAAACCGCCAATACACTTTTAAATTTACTTTTTTTTTTTTCAGACAGTGATGTTATGATTGTATATTCTTCTAGTTAAATGGAACTTGTTGGTTCCTCTTTTGGTTGTAATAATAATTAGTTTTTACAGACAAATGGCAATTAAAACTTCCCAGGACCAAAGTGCCCATCTCTCTTCCATATGCACACACATCATTGCATTTTTAACGCCACTTCTTTGTATCTGCTTTTGTCCCCTGTAATTTTCTGCCAGTGACTGGGTGCATGAATCAAATCTTGCAGCTCCCCGCAGCAGTGCCCCATCTCCCCAGACAATACTCCGGAAAGGGCCCTGCAGTGTCCGTTGTCTTTGTAGCCTAGATGACCGCTAACCGGGCTGTGCCTTTCCCTGCTGGCTGCAACAAACCGCAGGTAGCTTAGCACCTTTTAGGAAAAATCCTGGGTGAAGAGAAAAAGAGATTTATTGACTGGAAGCAGCACTGGAAGCTTGTGAGGCAGCAGCCTGGTAAGAAAAGGAGAGCTTTGAAGGACAGTGCTCATTCTGGAAGGAAAAGGGGGAAATAGGATGGAGCCCAAAGAGGAGGAAAACTGAGGATCTCCTAGACTGACAGCTAACAGCTTTGGTTAATTGTTACTGTAATATGTTTTGGCTTGTGACTAAGGAGAGGTGCTTTCTGTAGTCTTCAAGTGCGGCTAAGGAAAGAGTGACATCCTGATTTCGGAACAAATCAAACAGGGACAAGAGTCTGTCAGGCTGAAGGAGGGGAGACTGGGGCACAGCATGCAGCAGTGTTTGTGTGTTTGCTTTGCTGCCTGGGACACAAAGCAACACTTGGGCAGCTACGTAATGTGGGTGCTGTGGGTAAAAGGAAATCAGTGCAGTATCTTTGTTCTAAAGCTGCAAAGCACTTAGTTTTATCCTGCTAGCTGGCCATCCCAGCTAGCCTTTACTTTGAGATCCCACTCTCTTTCTAGTTGATCTACCTAGAATATCAATCGTAATGTTTCCACATGTAAAGCAAGCATCCTCACACTCTTTATCATGGAAAACAATTCTTAAGAACCGGGTATTTATTATTACGGATCAGTTCTTGCTCTAACATAAATATTTCTGAGGCTGAAATGAGAAACTTTCATGAAAGCAGCTCCTCCTCCCTCCACCCCATTTTTTTGTGTTAATTAACATTAAGACAGTGCTGTTTTCTGAGTTCACACTTAATAACCCCCGAAGAATAGATTAATCTAATATTATTTACTTACAAAGATCATTTTTGATAGGATCTTAAGTGCAAACACTCTTGCTTGTAATCAACAATTCCTGCTACTCCAAATTTTTGCATCTTCAACTAAAACATCTATTACACAGGCCACCTGTGGTGATAAGTGAATCTTGTCTGTGAAATTATTTTAAACACTCTCAATTCACTAAAAATGTGTATTTATTCTCTGCATTTGCAAGCTGCACACATCATTTTCCCCCTTCTCGATACTTGGTTGCTCTGTAATATCAAATTACTCCCAACCCATTTGTGTGTAAGATGTCTGCTTTAGAAAAAGATGTACATAACTGGAGGTTGTGTGTTTGTGTTTCCTCTTCTCCACCTCATCTTTCGAAGGTCCTCTGCAACACTCCTGCTTTATGTATGCGACAGTGAAAGTGGCGATAAACACCGGGCAGGTGTAGGTCTCCTGCAAAGTGTGTTGTAGGTGCAATAGTGAAGATGCTGCTTAGGACATAGTCTGAAATGAAGCATGCAAGAAATCTCAGCAGGTGGAAGTAGAAGCGGTCGTTAGAGATGTGACTACTGAAAAGTGAAGTACCAGGTCTGCAAGGATAAGGACAAATCTGGATTCAATGGGTGATAATGCTGAGCATTTTTTTCTAGTGGAGGGAAGAATTCTTCACCAGAAGATGCAGTCAGTAGTGAGCTGGGTTTTTGCTGTGTTGATACTCTGTGAACATGTGGCATGGATCTACCTGCTGTTACCTCCAGACCATCTCTTGGAAAGGAGGGGGTTCTGCTCACTCAGTATCCTGGTCTTCTGGAGCAAAATCTCACTCGCTGAGCCAAGATGATGAACCCTGTGCAACAAGGACTGCTGTCTGGGCTGAGAGATTTTGGTGGGAAAAGCTGAATGAGGAAAAAAGCAGAGTTTCTCTTTGGTGTATGGAATCGCTGAGGACTTGTTGCCCCATCTCCCCAACTGCTGACAGTGCTTGGTCCTCCTTGTCTTGCAGTCCCTTCTGTGTTCACACTGGTAGTACTGGGCAAATGCTGAAAGGTGGCAATTCCTGCATGCAGGCAACCATCCAGATTGCCACTGTGTGCAGCAGTGGCCTGGCCTATTTCACTACTGAGCAAAAAAATGTTTTATAGCTGTTTAATAAAGGAGGAGACAAATTTAGCCCCTGTGCAAAGAGGCTGAATTACACACTTCATGAACCAAATTAGTACCACAATGCTTTGCTTTGTTCAAGAGGTGATAGGCATTTACAGGCCCATTTTTCAGTAAGATAAATATGACATACGCCAAGACTTCCCTGAAGTAAATATTGTAAATAATAAAAGACTCTGCCAAGGAAAGCTGAGAAATGACTTAATCTTCACCCATTTATACTGTAATGCCAAAATGCCACTGACCAAATTGTAGAACAAACTGCCCATTTAATCAGCTCTCCTTGACATTGCAGAACACGTCTTCATTTCTAATGATACTCAATATTCTTCGGTTTTGTTATTAAGCCTTTGACTTTCAACATAATGCGTATCCAAACTGGAATGTTTGATATTGTTGAAGTACTATTTTAGTTGTAGACATTTTTTGACTAACAGCTTTGTTTGTTAAAAATGTGAATTGATTTATCCTTAAAAAGCAATAACCTTTTATGGAGGGAGTTGATGTATCTTAGATAATTCTCTCCTTATTTTTATTTCTGCTTTATAAAATCTTTTCTCTCTCTCTGTCTGGCACCCAAGGCCTGCCAGCCTGGACAGAAATGATTAAAAGACTTATGTAAACATGTAGGATGGGATTTTCAAAAGTGTTCAATATTGGCCTAACTGGGGAGCATCGCCATTGAACAGTTATGTGAATGCTGAGTGCTTTTGAAAATCCCTCTCTTAAAGCATCAGTGTTTTAACAGAGAACCTTCTTTGACACGGTTGCTCATCACAGGGCGTACTCTGCATGTGTGAGATCTTTAGTTACTGGCGGTCAGGCCTGTGACAATGAGACGTGGTCTTTGTTGGAACCCCACTGCGGTGAGCTTTTAAAATAGTCTAATAAGGGGATTGGAAGGCTGAATGTGGGGAACTTTAGATGGCAATTTGGGATTAAATCGGGAGAAGGGTGATTGCCTTTGGTTTCCAGCTACTAACTTTTGTGACTTGAGCTAAGCCTTTACAGGTTGGGGAAAGACAGCCAACAGAAGGCAGTCAGCTACTTTTAGGATTGGAGCATGAGCTCTGACCAGAATAGCAATAATTTGCTTCCCAGGAAGAACTGTAATTTAAACAATGTTTAAAAAATCAGGAGTACCTCAGAAAATTATGTCTACTCATATGCAGTGGAAATACTCGTATTAGTAAAGAGTTCTTCTGATCAAAGAGTTGAGGGCTTGAATGTGTAATCCTATCAAAGTGTAAATATAACCCATATTTTTCAAATAATCGATTCTTTTCTCAATGACATGAAAACATCTCATCATCATTTCAAGTCACACAGCTCTAGAGAGGCCCAGTGCTGGCTGACAATGAGAATTTGGATCATGAAGGGTGATTTAGTTGTAATAAAATGGCTCTCAATCTCTGTGCACACTGATGTGGACCATACACATGAGCAAGAAAAAGATGTGCTTGCACATCTTGTGGGGTAAATGAGCAGAAGTTATATGGAGGTCAAGGGTGCTATGATGGTATAAATCTGGATAAAAACAGAAATGGATGTAGTCGTTTATCACAGATCAAGAAAAAAAAAAAAGCAGTTCTTCAGTGCCCATAACTAAATTTGGGGATGCTATTAACTTAAATAGGTTCCATTTCTGTTCCTTGGAAAGAAGGGGAGAGCACCTCATACTATCTGGATGTGCTGAATTGAAAGCAAATGCCAAATTTGGAAACCAAACAGCCAGAATCATCAGAAAGGGCCCAATGCTACTGCAAGAATGGCATTCACAGCTTGATATCTGATCTCTGATATGTCCTCCAGGGAAGAGTAAACTCCCTTTAATTTTTCCTAGAGACTAAAGTAAAAGAAAATAAGAAAAGAAATTACAGTATACCAGCAGAACAAGTCATCTAATGGATGGTATGGAAATTTCCCTCTGAATTCTCCTAGCTTCTGTTTGTAAACAGGGTTGAACATAGTTCTATGCAGAAATTTCACAGTAGGTGTTACAGCCCTCTGACGACTTAGTAATTTTCCTAACTTAGTGAATAAATGACTGCTCCACTTGGTATAATTCAAGAATGTAAGCCTTGTTTATTATTGTAGATAACAGGCTTATGCTGGAGAAAACATGATTAAATGCAGCCCTTTTCCTGGAAAACTAATAGCTTAGCTCCCTGTTCTTACATTGGGTTCCTTATGCTGATGCAGAAATCTTCCAGTTTTAATGCAGCATGCACACTGCTGAATCAGGGCCCAGGACCTTCAGTACAAGGCCTGGGGGAGGACCCAGTGAAAAGGGGTGGGGGGCGGGAGTTCTCGTACCCCCTCAAGTTCCCCCCCCCCCCCACCTTTCATAGCAGCTTGGTCTGGAGGTTTTTTTCAATCTCAGAAATAAGTGCTCTCCTAGGAAAAGTGAAGCAACATCATAACATTTCCTCTCTCCTGCTTTAAAAGCCATAATTAGTAGCACAGTAGCAGGGATGAGGGGTACTACATGTAGTAGCGTCTCTGGAAGATGGGCAAACAGCAGGGTAGAGCTTAGGGCCTCACAGAGTAAACTAATTCTAGTGAATTCAGTAGTGGTAGTATTTACACAAGTGATCTGTTAAGTGTTTGTCTGATGCAGAGTATCTGCGTGGATTGCTTCAGACCCAGAGTCTGCTCGCTGCTTTTTGTTGTGGTGCTGATGTCTCAGGCGTAGCAACTGACCTGCAGACTTTGGTGCCTCTTGGCTCAGCGTGCATCTGCGGTTACTGACAGTTGGTTCCTGTAGATGGCTTCTGATGGGATGCAGTGAGGTGAGCAGAACTCTGCCTCCTTGCTGTTTGGAAGGGTCATGCACCACAGCCCCAGGGACATCGCTGTGAGCCTCCGGAGAGGGGTGGTTGTGCAGAGGTGTATGGGGCAGAGCTGTTTTTCCGAATTAGACCGTTAAGGTGGACAGTGTATACAAACTTCTACCACCTCTGCTAGGGAGCATTGCTCTGTGAATGCAGAGATGACCATGATTTCAGTGGAGTCAGATTTCCCCGAATTTCAGTGTCATCAGCCAGAACTGGAATATTTATAGATTTTCTGTGATTTTTTTTCTCAAACAATCCTTCTTTGCCTCCCACACATCTTGTGCTTTTCTCTCTATGTTCCTTCATCTGGCACCTTATCTCTTGTAATCCACTCATATTTCCAGGAGGTGGTTGCTTCTTTCCCAGAAGTCATGCCACGGAATGTCTTAACTAAACCCCAATACTCCACTGAGGTGCATGTGTGCATGGGCTGGAGTGTGCTGGTAGACAGGAATGGCTGTAGGATTTGCTGTAGTCAGAAGAGGCCATCAGGCAAGACTGCAGATTGAACAATCTTTCTGTCAGGAAAACAGCTTCAGTAGGGAACAGGATCTGATCCCAGTTCCTATGTGATTGTTGAAGTTTGACGTGATGTAACATGGGCAGAAACGACATCAAGCTAGAAGAGATGTTCAGATAAAAAGAAAGCAGTCTTTTTATTGTTATTTTCCAAATTACATTGTATGTAAAAAATATTGCTGTAGTATAAAGAAGTTGAATAGGAGAGTGGGACATAGCTAGAGAGAGTTTTTCAAGTAATGAAAAAAAAGTTATTGCACACAGATGTACACATCGTATGCACACAGACACACTTGATCACATACAGTTTCCTAGAAATACAGGCTAAGATAACTTTTTTCTGTCATCTTAGAGAATTTGTGGCATTGTTTTGTTCCAACACAAAACCCAATAAATTAAACAAGCCCCCCTGAAAAGATAGAGACAACATAAAACATCTGTGCACTAGTTCTCTGGAAATCCAAATGTGATCATCAACATAAAATACTAATAAGTTTCACAGCCGTATTTTGGTCATTTTCCTAATTCTGTATCCCGATATCCTTGAGTCTATTTGGAATGAACATCTTTTCTTATATTTTTCTTGTAGTGACACATGCCTCCAATCACAGGAGATGTGTTAGCAGAACTCTGAAGGACACACAATGTCTGTAACATTTCTCAGATAATATTGTCATATACTTGGAGCAGCAGGCCCATTTTGAAACAGTAATTTGGTCCCTAAAGAGCTCTTTAGCCTCTGCCTTGCCTGCCCACCCTGGCCAAGCTGTCGAAGAGAGCAGCCCAAGATAGATGGTCTGGATTTGTGTAGAGTAATTTAAAGCATCCTGCCTTTTTTTTTTTTTTTCCCTACTTCTTTTTCTTTCCTGGTGGAGAATTTACTTGGGAATATATTTTGTCTGCAGCGTCGCTTGTATATACAGGCATATACAGCTCCTTGATTTTTTTGTTTTGTCTTATTCTTACTAAAACCTTTATTAGAATGCAGATGAACCCTGACCTGAACAGAGGATTAAGTGAACAGATTCTTTAAGTAATAAATCTAAAGGCATATTACAAGCAAGGAAAAGGGATTTCCCTTGTGTTTTTGGATTTATAAGTGCCAGAGGCTAAACAACTTACAAGGGCTCTAAGATTGCTCCTTTTTTTCTAACCTGGGACATGTTCTAATATTGTGACATAGCGAAGAATTAAGCTGGCTTACTAAGTAGAAAACATGTAGAGTAATTGAAAATGCATCATACAGACAGGAATGCTCAATGCAACAATGTCCTGTTACAAAGATTACACTGATTTATAGACGATGTCTTAACTCCTAATCCCATGGACACAAGATCGCATCGACCATGTATTCTTTCATAAGCAGCAAAATAAAAAAAGGTGGTTAATAATATATATGCTAGAGATTGAAAATGAGGGAGAAGGGACTGGGGCAATGTTTACTTTCATGTGAGAAGAATTTAGCAGCACCAGTATTCTCACTAGGTTTTTGCGTTTGTCTGGTCAGGGAAGCACAGCTATTTTGTGTTTTGGAGCTGCGAGAGGCAACCAAAGGGAGTAAGAATGAATTAGGGCTGAATATTGTTTGGTATAAGCTGTTCTGAGGAGCTCAGAGAGGAAATAGCTGGGGGGCGGGGGAGGGAGAAAAAGTCAGATGGACCATAGATGTAAAGCAGGGTGTGGAAACAGCTGGAGCCAAATCACCGTGGCTTGAAATCAAAAGAGAAGATGGTGAAAACAGTTATTTTCTTTTGACCATCCAAAGGGGAAGACTTCAGGGAGAACAATGGTGTTGCTCAGTAGAGCTCACGTCACTGGCAGTGACCTCACCCTAGACAAGTTCAAGGACCTCTTCTCCCCCATTAGCCCTATTCAAAATAATCACATATACTCTTTCCTGATCTGTTCATTTTCTCCCAGCTGTTGGTTCCTCTGCTCAGTCTTTCATCTTCTCATTTGTGTCACCTCTTCGAAGATCTGCTGGAAACTGAAGGAACTTTTCTTTCTGGGGACGATGTTCTTCCCTTTCTCTCCTGCTCTTTAGTCTCCTTTGGGCTGCTTCATCAAGTTCATGGTTACATCTGCTTCCACTTTGCCAACAGAACACAAAGTTAGAGTTATTAGTTCAGTCTTTTCTTCTCCTCAACCATTTTTTTTTCTGGCTGTGTCCCCTACTATTGTGTTTTCCAGACTGCAGAACGCTCCCCTTTCCTTTATATTGGGGCAAATTTTCCTGAGTCTCAGAGTCAACTAGTACAGTTTTGGTTCTTAAATTGGCAAGGACTCCTCTAATAACACTGAGTGAGTGGAAAGGAATGCTGGGCTTTCTACTGGAGTTAGCCAAGAGCTTGAGAGTTGTCATGACCGACAACTTTGTGTTTCATTGTGTGTCCTCCTGTGCAACCTCCTGTGCTTTCCTACGTGTGGCCAGCCTAGCTGTATCTTCTCTTGGTACAAGCACTTCCTAATGTCTTGTCTGTACCAACCCCCCATGCATATCAGAAATGGAAAAAGTTCAAACAGCATAAAATATATTGAACTTTGATGGCAAAACTGGTGGCAGAAAAGTTTCTGTGCTAGTCATATTAACATTCTTGCTATCCTCTTAGTTTTGTCTTTGTGGATTTTTTGTTCATGCACAGGTTTGCCTGCCCTCCTACTTTATGTCACATCATAGCCTGGTGTGAGAGGAAATTAGAGAAGAATTCATTAGATAAGAATTTCATTTTCTGAACGTTGATGTTATGCAGAGAATATATTTTGAAGTGAAGGATATTTTGATAGCTTAATTGTGTTATTAATTTGAAGACTTCACAGAAGGGCAATTATGCTTTGTTTCAAGTTAATGTATTTTGGAAGAAATGAACATTTTTTAATATGCAATATAGGGAAATACTTAAGTGATAGGAGTTGGTAGCTAGTAGTTTAATGTCTGCAAAAATGTATGGCCCATTCAGGGAATGTACTGTGGGTTTTGTCCCCCTCTTGTGGCTGTCCACATAAGGAATTTGTAAATCTTAAGCTGTCCAAATTTTCACTTTTAGCTCTGTGGAGCCTGTCTTCAAGCCCTGCTGACAGCCAAAGAGGAATTAGTTGTGCCTGCCATCATATAATCAATACACTAAGCATAAAAAGGGTAGTACAAATGAGCAAGAGAATTTGAAAAGAAATAAGAAAATCCGAGGGCTGCAAAGTGGTAGCTGAGACTGTAGAATGAATTAGAGGGAAGGTCTGAAACTGTATAAGCTAAGTTGATACAGGAACTTTCTATTTAAAAAAAAATGCCCCAGAACCTTCCAAACCCCAACAGTCAGAAATATTTCACATCCAAAAGAAGAAAGCTTAAGGAGAAAGCAGGGTCCTCTGGTGACAAGAAATGTCTTGATGGAAGAGACCAAGACGTTGCTATTGACGTCTTTGCTGAACACTTCAGAAGGAGCCCTTCTACTAGTCATGCCAAGAGTAAGTGAAGCCTTGGACAAGGTTTCCCTAGATTGTATCCCTTAAGTCTAAAAGGAAGCACATGCAAGAGCAGGTGCCACGGACAGGGACATTTGAAATGTTGTGGCTGAGAATTACTCAAGTCAGTAATTGTTGAGTAGAAGTGAAGATGCTCATTTATTGCAATCTAGAAAAAGGAGCTCCCCATGACTGCACCCTGCAAGCTCTGATTTCTGCTGCAGGCAAATGCTCGCAACATTAGTCATAGGAACAAAACAAAATCTAACTTGGAGTCTGGAGAAAGGAGCAGTAGGACACACAGTTAGAGGGTAGTGTGAATCTTGTCCATGGCACCTGGCGTGGGCCAAAGAACCAGTACTTGGGTACTGTTTCTTATTTGTTCCAGGCGAGATGTTACTGAGGTTGAATCTATGCTTAGACAAAGCCGGGTGAACACTCCGCTTCTCCGCTGAGCTGGCTGGAAGAGGCTGCTGAGGTCTAGGCCTGAGAAGGGGAGCAGCTCTGTGGATAGTGTTGTCCCCCCATGCTATGAACCATGGTGTACGCTGGTCACTCATGAAGGTGTTGTTTATCCCCTTACTTGTGCTGACTGTGTTACTAAAATGTAGGGCAGCAGCTAGAAAATAATGACCGGATTGGAGCCTCCAAGAGGAGGGAGCCGACTTCAGCAGAATGGTTAAGAGTACCTACAGTGTGGTAATTAAGAATGGAGATCAGTCAAGAACTTCATGTTTCCAGATGTGAACTTTAATTAGCTTTTTGTATAAGAAACTAATCTACAGAGTTAGTGCATGAAGTAGCTATTGACAGTGTGGCCAGGAACAAATAGCAAAAACAAATCTTCTGAGTAGTAATAGCTCGAGAGAGAGTGAAATATCTCATGGTATATCACAAACCTCATTATCTTTATTTATGATGCAAAACTGGAGTGAGTGCAAGGCCATCAAGATGGTGGGGATCAGGGGGATCAAATTCAAATAATGCAAGTAAATAAAGGAGTATCACTTACTGTATTACAAGATAGAAATGGAAAATAACCAAGATTAGTAAAATCCCTTCCTCGGTAAGCTCTGGACTCAAGGGGCTCTCAAACCACATTTTACAAGAACTTGTCTTCTGTGCACCTACCCTCCGCTCAGCATCTCTCAGTTCACTGGCAATTTTGTAATAGCTATTAGTGGGGGGAAAAAGTACTTTAGAGATATATAGAGTATAATATAATACTTTATATTTTCTAAATATAGATTTTTTTAAAAATAGATTTAAATAGATTTTTAAAAAAATAAATAGAAAAATATTCATCCATGTGAGTAAAACATTTACAAATATTCGTCCAACTTCTGCTTTTTCATTCCTAGCATCCTAAATCAGAAGAACACAAATGAGTCAAAGATGTAGGTATGTGTTGCAAAAACAAAAATGAAAAATAGGGATATTCAGGATTGTGGAGTGATTTGTATATAAGAAGAGATTATGGAGACCAGGACCCTTTAGGCTGGAAAAGAGATGAGTGAAGGAAGATATAATCAAGACTATGAAATCATCAAAGGGACTAGAGAATAAGTATTCACAATTTCTCACAATACAAGGAGTAAAAATTTCCCTGTAAAATGATCAGATAGCTGATTTAACACAAACAGAGGAAGTACTTTTTCACACAATGCATAATTAAATTGTGGAACCCGTTGCAACAGGATGTTGTGGAGGTCAAAACTGTAAATGAGTTCAAAGAAGAGACAAGTTCAGGGAGGATAGATCTGACAAAGCCTATTAAATATGAGGGCTCTGATACAATCTCTGGGCTCAGAGAGTCCCTGCAGTTCTCTTTGCTACAAGCCAGGAGAGTACAGTAAGGTCCATCTTCCATATTCTTATTTTCTCCCCTTACGTAGGCCTACTTTTGGCCACTGCTGAGACAGATACTTGGCTCAATGTCTGCCTTTATGGAAGACATTACATTCTTAAATATTATCCCTTGGAAGGCTCCAAGAAAAGCCTTGCATTTTGAGGGAATTCATTCCAGATCCAAACTCCCTTTTCACTCCTTCGGGTATTGAATCTTTCAGGTTGAGGAACTGGACAACTTGAGGTACTCTAATGCTTGCTCCCTTCAGAATAATAAATTTGAAAATAAAAGCATGAGATTTTAAATATAGAAATATTGTTTTCTATCTATTCAAGGTCTTGTATGATGGTGAATAAAGGGCCCACCCTGGGGGCTTATATATATATATATATATTTTTTTTTTTTTTACTCAACAAAATATGAAATCCAGAAACCAACTTAAAAAAAAAAAAAAAGGCACACTGAAATTCTCACAAAAACTGAAGGAAACTGTCTATTATTGTGAGAGCTTAATAAAATAGCTGGAAACACTGCAAGAATCTGCTGCTGGTTTCAGAATATGAGGAGCCCATAGCTAGTCAGTAGAAAAGGCAACACTTTGGATGTTGTTTGAGTACAAATGGGGAGCCATGGCAGTCTCAAATTACTCCTCCTAAAGTCAGCTAAGAAACATTACTCGGTAACTGAGAACTGTTCTCTCCAGGAGATAAGCCCCAAAATGCACACTCTAGTATGCCATTTGGGATTGAATGGGGATGGATGCATGGATAGATTATTTTTACATATTTATGAAGTTGCATATAATGCCTTACAAACTTGGGGTGCTAAAATGTAATATTTGTATACATGGTAGAAACCAGTCCTTGTTCTTGGACATCTTCACTGTCCATAAATAGTCAAAGACAGGCAACAGGAGGAAAGAAAAGAACAGAGGCACAACCAGATGAAGTGATTAGCCCAGACTCACACAAGAGATCTGTGGCAAATCCAAAAAACAAACTCGGGTTTCTGGGGCACAGCTGATATGATCCTATGCTGCGCAGATCCATTACAGAGAAATGTAGTAGCTTCATGGCTTGAACTGTAAGTTCAACACACCAGCTCATCTACACCAGAAATATATTATATGGAGAGTTGAGTGTATTTTAAGAGCCATTCCTTTATTCCTTCAGCAACTGGAAAGGATGGCAACTCCCTCTGAAATAGTAACTGTCAATATATGATGCCTTTTGCAGCTCTCCTTCCTGATCAAATAAATAATTTGTAAGGTTTTGATGACAAAAGGATGTATCCTCTGTTCAGCTATCACCTGCCAGCACTACTCTGAGCAATCTGATTTAGAGATTTAAGCATAGAAATTGTCCTTTCTGCTGTTTCCCCTGGAAACAGGGAGCCCAGCGGAGAGGTTAATCATTTGGGTTTGCAATTCATAGTCGGCAAAAGCCAAAATAATTCCCTATCTTTTGAGTCTTAAAACATGCTGCTAAACTTTAAACTTTCAAAGGCAATCCTGTTGTTTGGCCCCTAATATTGTTTAAGAATAAGTAATTCCTCACAATAATGTATACCCAGGATAGTGTGCATTAAATACAGTGGAGCTCCCTTCTCTTTGTTGTGGTGCAGTCAGGTATGGGAAAGAAGAAAACAGAGTCCATAGCTTCCCTTCCGTGTTTGGGGTGTGCTCTTTATCGAAATGACTGTGCCCCAAAATACCAGCTTCCCAATGTAGGGATGGACTTACCTGTCTGCAGTTAGGTGCATTCACTAGCCATTCTCACCATGGGTGGAGAATAAGCTGGGAACTGAGACCAACAATCTTGGACCAACAATAGGATATCTGAAGGAGAGGACCGTTGCGTAGCCCAGTGTCCCATGCTGTGGGCTGCTTTAGTTTGCAGTATGGGTAGATGCAACAAAATCATCTTTGCAGGGATGTGAAGATTTGGGCTGTGCAGTGTCACTGCACCTACCCAACTCACTGCAGTACTTGGATCAGAAAGGATTTCCAGTCTGCGAGCATGAAATGTGAGGAGAGACAAAAGAGAGCAAGGGAAGGAGATGGGGAAACTCGGGAGGGAGCTGTAGAGTGGTGGGTGGCAGAGGGGAAAACTCATCAGATACACAGAGTTAATTGATCACTGGGTGCTGGAATAAATTGTAACAACATGAGCCCCAACCAGAGGCTGCACTACTATAAGAGATTGCATTGTGTATCCTTCACGGAGAATAGCGAGCTAAATCCTTGCACGCCATGCAGAGAGTATATCCCTCATGCTTAAGGCTAGCAACTTCTCTTTATCTCCCCTCTTTGTGCCAAGCTATTGCAGCATATGCTATACATGATATGCGAGGCCATGAACTTGCAGTATCCAGTCATGAGGATGAAGTCACAGCTTTAGCTCAACCTCTATCTGCCTTGGTTGTGTGAGATTAAGTAAAGCCAGTCATAAAGTACTGGGTGCTGCATACTACATTTCTAGCTAGCTGAAAAAGCTCTTAAAAATCTTTAAAAGGATGATAAAAGCAGAGACTAAAGAAAACCTTCCTCTTACATTTTGACCATTGGGGTGAAAATCCAGTAGCTTGAACTGGAGCCATTATAATTTCTGTTAGGAGGAATCAGAGGGAGCCATGACTATAAGCACATTTTTCTATGCTTTTCTTGGTGTTCTTGAAATATATTATAATGTTTCCTGAAGGAAAATAAGGGTAATTGCTGTCAAGGCACACTGGGGGCTAACACCCTCAAAGATATAACTATTCACTGCAGAGGAGTTGCACCTGAAATGAATTTGACCCATAATGTATTACAAAAATACTATATGCACCTTGGGATCTCAGCTGTCTGCATGCTTCAGAGGTATGTCAATTAAAAGTCTATAATTTAGAGTCTTCATGAAAGTCTTTGGGAATAGGAAAGTCTGAATACGATAATGAAAATGCATAAGGGTATTTTCACTGTGTGTATATTTGTGCTTTTATATCTATAGTCTGTGCATAGAGATAAATGTAATATCACTTCTGTATGAGGTGTCCAAAAGTTAGACAAGGTAAAAATACATGCAAAGAATGTATGCACGCACGCACGCACACACACACACAATATGCACATGTATACACGCGCACTCCACCCCCCAAAACACACCCACCTCTGTGTTAATGAGCTTTCCCTCTGGAGAGGACAAGTCGAAAGGAGCCAGTCCTTCCAGCCAAAAAAATCAATTGCTTCTTCATGAATTATTGAGATGTTTGCCATCAGTTTCTTTACAAAAAAAGGAGTCATTGTTCAGTGTTCCCTCCCCCAGCATACTCTTTGCTTTTACCTTGTGATATTATGACATAAAGACACAAATACCTACAGCTAAAAGTTTTTGTTGTTTTATGATAGGTATTTTGTAGTATTTTAATTTTTCCTTCTCTCCAGTGTTAGCTATGTTTGTGCACATATACACTTCCACATACAGCAAATGTCATCCTGCTCCCAACACTTAGCAGACGAAGGGACACTTCAAGTAAAAAAAATTCATTTCATAGCAAAAATACTGATGTTTTATCTGCTGCCAAGTGCAGTATTGATGTACTGATGCTCAGAAACTGATTCAAGGCTCTTACTCTGAACTGCAAGACACCACTAAACGAACACTTCTGCCTCTTGTGTAAATAGATAGATTAAGGACGTTCAGTGAAAGCCAAGCCTGCTGAAATGTTAGCTTCCTTATGGTGCCTTGAATTTCCCTTTTTTTTTTGATAAATGAACCAATCTGGCAACAAAATCCTTGTGCAGTAGGTTAATAATGGCATAGCTGTACGGTGAAATAGTAATGTTTGTACTATCTCTTTGCAAACAATAATCTTTTGAAGCCTGATGAATCTATTTTCAAGCAACTTGTTCGTGTGCTGATACACAGTGCTTCCCTTTGGAAAGGCAGCTTAGAAGGTATTTAAGACCCAGGAGATAACGGGCTCAGGGAAGGGGGACAGTGGTTCGAAAGACAGAAGTTGTGTGAACACACCTCTTTTCCACTTTGCTTTCTTCGCTGTGCCTCTGCTAATAGCTTCGGAAGTGTTCTAAGAAAGGTTTTCTTGCTCCTCCTCCTAGCCACAGACTCCTGCTCATTTTGTTTGCTGCAACGTTCAGTCATCGCTTGCAGAAGTAGCTTTTCCCCTCAATCACTTGAGAAGAGAACTGGAAAACCAGTGGCTGAATGTAATCGCAAACTTTGCTTGCTAAATCAGGTTTCGAAATTGAGCTGTCTTTCTGAGGACTGCTTTCTCATAGTGACACCATTTTTGTTCTTGTACTCTGGGAGGAGCTCTTATTTGTACTTGTACATAGTTTATCATATTTGTGTATCAACAAGAATGTCTGGGCTGATTTCCTGAGCGAATTTCCCACCAGAAGTTTTTGTTACAGCTATACGAGAAACTTTAAATATGGATACATCTGACCTTAAAGATGGCCATACAACTGGCGTTGTATGCTTACTAATAAGAAGGTCTAGGAGGTAAAGAGAAAATATGGGGCTGTGAGAACAAGTGGTTCTCGGGCAGGATAATCAGGTAGAACGGGGACTGAGCAGTGTAGACAGCAGCAGATCCTCTGCCTGGAACATATTGCCAGTGTTGACGTTCAGAGCAAGAAGCTCCTAGCGCTTTCCCCAGTGGACAGAGCTGTCAGGATCAGTCCCCAGAGCCTACCTCATGTTGCCTTACAGAGACCTAACCCTTCTCATTGCACAGAAAAACAGCCCTGTATTCGACAGCAGCCAGACACCAGCTTTCCGTTTAAGAGACAAAGACTGCTATAAGGGAAGGGATCACTGGAAAGAAATAGGGGGAAGTCATGGACCAGAGCAGTGAAGTCCCTGGAGATGGTCTTCTCCAAGCAAGGAGCCAAAACAGTGTCCTGCAGCTTAGGTGATCAACCATGCCGGCCAGATTTGAAGTGAGCGCTCACTGCACCTCTCAGCAGAGACAGACAGGCTGCTTCTGGCAGACTGCTGAAGGCAGTTGGTTTGCAAGCAAAAAGGTCAACTTGATTGTAGCAAATAGGTCTGTTGTCTCCAGTGTCCTGAGTGCATCAGGTTGAGAGAAGCAGCTGATTCAGTGCTGCGAGGGGTATAATGGACTGGTAGCAATTGAGAGAAGGAAGGCATCGCAGAAAACCAAAGTCTCCCATCAAATGGTTAGCAAAGGGCCAATTGTTCTATTTACAAGAGCTCTCCTGCCTGGAGGAGAGGCAGGGAAAAAAAAAAAAAGTATCAAGACAAGCATTTCCTCCCTGTAATGATAAGGAGCTGTTGCCTGCAGCGTTCAGGCTACACGGTTTCACAGATGTTTAAAAAAAATCCCAGCCAACAGCCTCTCTCTGCTTTGGCTATAGCTGCTGCACAATTGTCTGTCAGTCTTTGTATAAAGCAGAGTGGAAATATTACCCTCCTGTTTCTTTAAGTCCCAGAGACTTAGTAAAATTAACACTAAATGTTTTAAAAGAAACCCTATCAAAAATCACTGATGATTTCAAGTTATTATTGAGCATGGGTGTCTAAGTAGCTTGGGGCAGTGCACATAAACTTGACAAACAGGGTACTTTAGTGCTGCCTGCCCGGATCCACATAATAGGGCAATGAAGCTTTTATTCATTCCGAGAAAGGTTGAGTTTGATTGGCAGGTCAGCCTGCCTGAGCACCACGGTCTCTTTTCCCTAACACTTCACTGCTATCAATTACAGTTTTGAATGTGAATTGTTTCTAATGTAAAATAATGCCAACCTCTGCCTCTAACCTCAGGCCAGAAAGCGCTCTCGTGTTTTTTCTGTTCTGTTCACCGACTGCCTGAGGACTCTGTCTCTGCTTTGTATTTTCTGTCTCTCACCAAAGTGCTGCCATCAGAAGTCAGATTCATGCACAGCACATTATTTTCATTATATTAATAATATTACTGGTGTGCAAAAATAACAGAGTGATCATAGGAAAAAAAAAAAACCCTTTTGGTTGCCACAGTGGTACTGTTTGTTTCAGTTCTGTGCCTATTCACAGATATTCACAATAAAGTTATTATTTGTTTGCAAGCATGACTCTGAAACTGCTTGATTTTTGTCTGGCAGTTGACTTAAATCTGTTTGTAAAACTTGCCTGATTGAAGAGAATGCAGATCTTATTTAAATCAGGTGATTTGGTTCAGCTGCCATCTGTTGGCCAGTTCATTATTATAATTCTGCGGTTACGGTAGTTACCTGTCTTCATTTATTTCAGTAAGACAGGAATGACATTTAGTAAATATTGGGGGTGCTATATAATGTTTCTAACCCCAGGGAACTATTTCATGCATATGCACGTATAACATTAAAACAAACTCTCCTTTTTATGCTGGTTGACCATTTATGCTGCAAGATGTACTTCCTGTGGCTTTGTGATGATCCTCAAAAATGAGTTGCTTTGCTGACTTCTAAAAATGCTACGTGTGTGGCATTGCTGCAGGTTAGGGTGGTCCTGCAGAACGGCATTTTCAAATGGGCTCATACAGTGCGACTTGTGGGTTTTGGACCTGCTGAACGGTGCAGGCTCTTGTAGAAATTTGTTTTATAGTATAGGATGCTGCTCTGTTTTCTGCTCTTTCCTGATGTGCAAGTCCCATTACTGGGTGCTTAACTCTCTCCATTTATGCCGTTTCACAAATGCCAGCTGAATCCCCATTTGGCTGTTGTCTATATGATTTCCCTCAGCATTTCTCCTCCCTCGTGTTTGCTGCTTCTCTCCTGCTCTGTTACGGGATGCGTATAGCACTGTGCACCCTCTGCCTCCAGTGGCATCACTTCAGGCTTTCTTCCATCACAACCATTAATATCTTGATAGAAATACACAGGAAAGACCTTCCTTTGCTCTTTCATCTCTCTTGAGACAACCACTCTGCAGAGTAACCTAGAAACCAACTATTCCTCTTGGATGCAGCCACTTACAAAAACACCAGTTTCAGGATGGAACAAGATGATGCTTTGAATACTTTGGAGTTTTTTATCTAATAAACTTATACAAGATTTTAACCTATATTTAATTTCATTCTGTGAACTTGCAGGATGTGGTGGGAATGAGTCTGTTACTTTACAAAAATAAGTGCAAATATTATATGATATTTGGTATAACATAGCTAGAGACACCTCCTGCTCCTGGCGGGTATATATTTTCCTTGTGGGTTCTTCCCTGCTATCTTAGATATCTGCATTAACTCCAAGGATGGGGTGGTCTGAGAGCTTGAAACAGAAAAGCCTGAAGTCTGTTCTTTTTTCTGTTATCAAGTTTCACTTGACCGTGCTATGCATCCCAGTTGCCAGCATGATTTCTGAGGAAGTTACAGATTTACCACAATATCTTGTACTCTTATCATGCCTTCAATAAGGTAATTTTGATACCCAAGAGCAATTTTTATTTTTTTACAGCATGTTATTTTTTAATTTTGATTTTGGATGAAAAGCAATTCCAAAATTTTAGGATTCTCCTTCAAACAAAAGTTTTGAATTTTGACCAATTTGGCCTTCAGAAAGGTCATAGCCTCTTAGCGTATTCCTGATTGATAGGTAAATATTATACCCATTTTGCTGTTTGAGCACTGAAGGTAGAGTGAATTATCATCCAATTTCTGCATTTCACCAGTTTTAGAGTAGAGTAACTCCATATTTTGCACAGGATAATTCTTGATTTACAGTCTCAGGCTAACCCCCCCCAGGGACCATATGGCACCCATGAGAGACTACTTTTACAGTGAATGCATTTTATAGTTTTGGTGCAAATAAATCTATGCCAGGCTGTGCTGCTCAGTAATTGCCTTGTGAGGCCCAGACCTTGACTGAGTTTGAAGTGTGTAAAAAGGAAGCTATGAGAGATGCCACCTACTCCAACTCCTCCTCTGCTTTCCAAACAAACACAGGGCACAAACACATTGTAAATAAAGATGACTTCAGACACAGCTCTTTTCATGGGTGAATGAGTTACATTGGGCATTTTACTGGCAAGCTAAACATTACTTGGATTCCAGATTTGAATACTTGATCTGTTAGCATTGCTGGATACTTTCTGCCTGTGTATTGATTTAAAGTCTCTGCTGCAAACAAGCAGCTAGCTCACTGCAAGGCAGCGCTTGTGTGCGATGCTGGTCGGCAGAGTTTGCTTTAGTCGAACACAGCAGGGATGGGGGCAATGTTCTGTCCTGTGCAGCTCCCGGTCGGCATTTGTGTGCCGTGTTTCAATCTGCCTAGCTGAAAGCATTATTTCAGTGCAAGCAATGGAAATTTGGAAATGCCTGTCCTCTGCTTACTGTAATAAAACACGGGCATTATCTAGCAGCATGAGGAGGATTGTATTTACCTTCACTGGACTATGAAGTGCTTAGGGCCCTAATTCAAGAAAGCAGTTGAGCATTTAATGTAAATCCATCATTATTCTGCACATACCAAAGCATGTGTTAAACTTTGGCTTTAATGAGATTTGACCGAGTATGTGAATGTCTATATGCTTTTAAGATCAGCTGATATCGTTAAGACATTTTAGCTGGACTTTTTGCACAGCATAAATACATGCTCAAGATGGGATCATGGATGCTCTGCTAATAAGAAAGTTTTTTTTGCAGAAAAGTCTTTTGATTTTTGTTTTTCTGAAGTCTGTTGCAATTCATACTGCATATTTTTTCTTTTGGAAAGTGTACAAAGAATTGAATAATTTAGCTTATAATTTTATGAGGCAATATTATTTTTGAATGGTCAGCAGAATCCCTCTTAAGTTGTTTGGAAGCTTAAGCAGTTTAGAAAGTTCTTCCTTGGAGATAAATAAGCTGTCAATTCATGATGAAGAAAATCAAACTTTTACTGTTGATTTTGGCTGTGGTATTTGCAAAAGTATGAGAGAAATTTTTGCAGAGTTGTAGAGCACTCCATGTGTTAGCATTTAGCTTCCCAATGCCACATTGTGCCTCTGATAGCATTTCTAAAAGGTAAACAGAAATGTCAAAATAATGAAAATGAAAGATTAACCATTCAGGTTTTTTTTGAGTCAGAAATCAAACCTATATTGCAAATTAATAGAAAGCCAGATCAAGTTCCAAAACCTGCTTATGGCACCGATTGCCTGTTTTTTTTCCCCCTTCTTCTGAAGGCCTTTTTCAGACTTCACCAGATTTAGATTGTGAAATGTCTAAACAGAGGTTCTAAACAGAAACCTGGGAGGTATAGAAAATATGCCAAGAGCAAATTAGTTTACTTAGTTCATGACTTTAATACACCCTTGCAATTAGCAGAGTATTTCCTTTTGACCTGTGGTCTCAAGGTATGCGTTTCTGTTCATGATTTTTTTCACTGCCTTTAAATGAGAAAAAACAAACTCAACAATTGTGCTTTGCTATATCCATATGCAGCGGGAGTTTGATTATGTTCAAATTACTGTTTGACTGTTGATTCAGCACCTCAAAATGCATCGACAGGTCAGAGAAAAAGAATCAAGTTCGGAGGTGGTCACAGATAAAGCAGAAGTAGGTTATAAAACCCACCTGTGAACCCTCTTCCCCCAGCACACCGGGTTTCCACGTGCTCACGCACTCAGTGATGGGTGTTTTTTTCCTTCTGCTGGAGAAAACATACCTATTTGCCGGGTGAGATTTTATACTCGCCATGATAAAGGATGCTGAAAGGACCAACCCCTAGAGATGCTGCGTCTTTCCTACAGATGGCCCAAACCCTTCCAGCTCCCAGATGCTCTGCACCTCTGCGGTCTCCCCCCACTTTCTTGGGCTGCCTTCACTCTCGTGTCAGTGTCAGACCTTCTAGAAGCAGATTCATTTCAAACTAGATCTTCCAGGGCCGTCTGTACGCTCTTTTCTTCCCTCCCTGGAAAACAACTGCAACCCACCTCGAAACTGCCAAATTGGCACCCGCAATTGCACTATCTTGACCCAGCATGACACAACCCCTCTCCCTCAGCTACCGAACCTGCCCGCAAACCCCCCGCAATGGCAGCTTGACCCTGGCTGACACAATTGCCCCTTGTGTTTGCCAAACCCACAAAATTATAGGGGTCACACAGGAAGAGGCAGCAAGACGGGCGAGTTCGTGCTCTCTGGGCCGTCTGTGACACTGTGACCCTATTCATGGGCACATCCTTCCAGGAGGACTCGGCAGCCTGTCTGCAATGCATCGGCTTAAATTGTAGCCTTAAAAGATCCTTTTTTTAGATGCAAATGAAAGACCCAATTAGAGTTGGGGAAAAAAAAAAGGCAACAAAAGTATTAAGATTAGAAAGAAACATCTGAAGCTGCCTACTTAGCACAGTCATTTTTCTCTGTTTTCATTCTTAATCAATCTTTATTTCTCAAGCATGTCTGTAGACTGCCATGCACCCAAAAGCCATGGGGGTCAGATATACTTCACACATGTGAAATCTTTCAGCTATCGAAGGTCTGTTTATATTTGGCATGTAAGAGTTACCTGATGGTCGCTCAGGTTCCGGCTCCATTTCTTTTAGTAGCTGATGGTGTTTTAGCTGTGTATTTTAGTTTTCCCAGTCAGAGAATGGGAGAGATTATACATCCTCATTTCAAAGAGGTTAATCAGACAGTATTTGTAACACACATATTTAAAAAACATATTTATATAAATATTCGTATATTTATACATATTATGGGTATACTCATAGTGTGTGGATGTGCAAACGTATGCCTTTGTGTGTGTGTATGCGTAACGTGTATAAGTAATTTTCATGTTAGTGCACTATTAATTTACTTTTGTGCCACTGAACACTGTGTCCTGGCTTGGGAGTAGGGTTTGGGGATCCTCTGCTCCGGGTTGAATTTTGCCACAGGCCGTTGGCTGTGCGCTGTGGCAGGATGCAGCAGTGCGGTGCTCCTTACAGGGAGCCCTTTACTCCGGGCTTGCTAATACAGGGAAATTTACTGGCATAATTATACCAGTATAATTATGCTGGAGTAGTTATACTGCTGTAACTCCCATGTGAATGCTCTTGTGCTGCAATAATAGTGCCCATATGGGAAGTTATACCAGTGTGAACGATACTTGTATATCTCTACTGGTAAATATCTGCATGTAGGCAGGTCCTTGCTTAGGGCCAGGCTTGGCAGACCAATGTACTGCACAGTGCTTGTAGGCCGTTATTTTGGAGCTTATAGTTTACTTTTGTCGACGATTTTTTGTGCTTTGGAAAAAGTTGTTTGGAATTTCTGCTAGAATCTTTGAAAAAAATAAACATTTTCCCTCACGAGTAAAATGATTTTTTTTCCTACATTTGCTTTATTTATTTTTAAATATCTTTTAGTATATAAAAATACAGATGTAACTTCTGACTTCTGTGTTCAAGAAATTTTTTTTAGATGTACTAAAGATCAGATGTAAGCCATGTCTGGAAGCAATACTTGGCCAACAGCTGAGAGTGTGTGTATGTGTGTGTGTTCATCTATCCATGATTCATTCTGAGGGCTGTTTTAGCCTTCATAAAATATTCATGCTGGTTGTGCATGGTTCTATAATTGCCATCTCAGGCCTTGAATTATTTATAGGTTGTACTGTTCACATAGTCTCATTTACTGATAGAGCAGATAACACTATACAAGAGGATCCCAAACACTCTAATGCCTGTTACTTTGCATTAAGTAGTGGAATTATATTACTGTAGGTGTAAAATGCTGGCCTTTTTCTCCTCTCTCTTTAATATATCATTTTTGTATTTATAATATGCTAATTGTTGAGGTGCTGTTAAGCCTCGTAATTCCAGCCGAGTTTTGCAGAAATCGAGATGCGGTTGAAATGATTTAGCTCTTGATCCCAAAATGATTGTTCTAAACCCAGCCCCGTGCTTTCCCCGCGGTTGTAACGCCAGGATAGTTCGTGGAAGTCATGTATGAGCACACATGCGTACCTGAGCTCCTTTGTTTTACCCTATTGATCAGTTTGTGTATCTTAACTGCTAACAAACATTCAGCAGTCCAGATAATGCAGACGCTCACCAAGTGTATTTTCAAGTTCATTGTACTCAATTAAACACTGACCATGAATTCATCATGAAAAGTGATAGCTCTTTTCCCTCAGCTTACCTTTTCATCTTTTCTGTGATTAATTCTATCACCTTTTCTGACCTACTTTCGATTTTATTTTTTTACTGAATCCATGGAATTGCATCTCTTCAGCCTCGAAATAAAATACACTTTGAGTTTTCTTCACCTGCTCAGATTTTAGTTTATTTACTTTCCAAACCAGGTGCTAGTTCTAAGTGAAAAATGCATCTGAGATAGACTTTGATTTTTTTAATCCTTTTGCTTTTCTAACTAACAGAAATAATTACTGGAGTAGAAATTCCATCATAAACTGAGTCGTGAACATGGGCTAGAGTATTAGTTCATGCACTGGAATACCTTCCCTTCTTGTCCAAAAAGCTTTTGTATGGCCTTGTGTAAGTCACTTCTTTTCCTTCCTTGTGAAAAGAGACTATTGGCATTTCCTTAACTCGCACAAGGGCTATATAGGGATTAAGTACATAAAGAATATAAATTGTGTCTCTGCTGTAAGACGCGGACATGTACCAAAGGCAGACTGATGAAGTGTTGTCAGTCCGTGGGGGCACGGCGATAGCACCGGATCATGCAAAACACTTCGCAGTGGGTCTGTGGAAACGCCAGTTCCCGCAGGCAAGTGGTAAGGAGAGCTGGTTGAAACCTTTGGTTTTGGTCAAGCTCCTGCAGTTCCTAGCCCAGGGGTTAGGAGGGTTGTTCCCCCAGCTGGGTTTTTGCTCTGGCTCTTGCTATCCAGGCACCAGGCCCTGAGGGCCACTACCAGCCTTTGCTCCAGCTGAAGGGCTTGGGCAGCTCCTCTCCTCTGGTGCTGCTGGGATATTCCCCAGCAGTGGTTTCACCAGCTGAGCTTGGCAAGGGTCTGAGGCAAATGACGGCATCTTCTGCTGGCACTGGTCACCCACCATGCTCTTCTCCTTTCTTGGATCTCCAGAGGTCTGGGCGATTCCTGGTGTCCCAGTAGGGAGAAACCAGACTGGTGTGGTGCCCAGAGGACAACGGCGGCTTAGCAATGATTATGGGATGTGATAGCCTGTGCAGAGGGAGTGAGAGAGCAGCAGGTAGCAGAGGAGATTTGAAAATAGCCTGTCTCAAAGCGTAGGAAAGTATCGATGAAAGTGGTTCTGGGATGAAGCCACAAGAAACTGCCAGAAAAAAAAAAGGAGGAAAAAGAAATGTTTCTGCAAAATAAACCGTTTTGGTGAACAATAAATTCTTGAGAAAATATGTCTCTGCCTGAGCCCTTATTTTTCTTGATAATAAATCATTATAAAATAAACCTTGCGACACTCACCGTTCTATACAATGGGCTGAATTGAAAAGAGCTGTGTTTTTTTCTGTACGATTTTGTGAGCCCTCTGGGTCCTTCAGAGAAGGAAACAATGTTATTGTCATGCAGATTTCTTTTCTTTCCTTTAAGATTTGAGAGATTCCATGAATCCCTTGCTACAAGGTAATTTGACTTTTTTTAAAGCTGTCTCCAGCAGAGCCAGTGTTACAGCTTTATTGCAAAGTCTCCACCTTTCTCATGGAGTTTTCCAAGTTTTCAGAGCTAAGTATGACTGCTGTGGCATGTGTATGTTACTAAGCTTTCCCATTAGTCATTGAACTCACTTTTCGCTTTTTTTCCTGCCTGTTTAGAACACAATGTGTGTAAGGAGAAAAAAAAAAAAAAAAAAGCTTATGTTTTTCCTTATATATCATGTATTTTGCAGTAGTACCTGGAGCCTTCAGTTAGGTCAGAGTTCTGTACATATAGTATATTGTTGCCCCACAGAACTTACCTCTGAATGGACTAGAGACGATAAATAAATGACAGGACACTGAAGAGGCATTGAAAAAAAGTGATGGCTCACCTGCCGTACAGGTGAGCTGCTCAGACATTTCCTTTTCAGTCAGTAGCGTAGTCTTGACTTCTGCTTGCTTAGCTGTTTTCACAGAGTTATCGGGAGGGAGGGTTTGCACCACACAGTTAACAAGAGAGATGGAGAAATTACAGTATTGCTTTTAGGGAAGAAACACACATTGTGATAGCCAATTATCAAATAAATCTTGTTTACTAAAATTGTTAAAATATTTAATATTTTGAGGGTCTTGTTTTTTCCTCTCCCCCCCCCCCCTCCTCATTTTCTCTGGTAAGAGGGATCTGTTTTGCTTGACTGGTATGTGGTCCTAGGTTTTCAAGATCTTTATTACCTTTAATACTGTGCAAACAGCAGGCTGCTGGGACACCAAGGCATCACTTAGCTTTAATTGGTCAACTAGCCTTTGCTGTTATGCACTGCGCGCTGCTGCGCGGTGGCTGACCTCAGACTATACTCTGAAATGGTTTCCTTCAGCAGTGGATATTGCCCAATTACATAGAGTGCAGTAGCAGTGATGCTCAAGCGTTTGAACAAAATTTTACCGTATCTATTAGTCTAGATGTATTGAGTACCAAAAAAACATACACAACCCAGAAAAACAAATTGGTAAGTATACTTCTTTCACTGATAGTACCTGCACTGAGTAATTTTCTTAGAGACATTTGAAGAAAAGGTATATGAAATCCTGAAGAGCTTCTCCCTTTTATATATCAGCAGTCTTTGAAAATATCTAAGTTTTTTTATGCCAACAGCACATGAGACAATCCTAGATATATGTGCGACACCTTTTAGAATGTGTCTTTGTCTTTATCTATCCTTACAGCACCTGTGTGATAGGGATGTGTCATGATCGCTATTTTAAAGATGGGAAAAGAAGACACAGAGAGATTTAAAGCTAGATTTTTAAAGGTGTTTTGACTTCTGAAGATGCAGTAAAATGTGCAGTAGGACTTTCAAGAGGGCTTAATTGCATCTTTAGCAGCCTAAAAGCGACTTGACGGCTTACAAAGCATGGCAACAAAGCATGGCAAGCAGAGATAGGAATCTAGGTCTTCTGTGTTCTGGTCTAGAGCTTTAACCATTAGATGGCCCTTCCAGGATGGACTGATTTTGGAAAATGAGTATGACTGTCTTTGCTCACTGCACTGTGTGCACTGTTGTTCAGTATTGCTGCTTCAATAGGAGACTGAAGCACTGAGTCATGGCTGCTGATGCTAAGCAAAGAGCAAACCTTTGACAGTGGTTGAAACCTGAAGTGTTTTGAACTCTGTTAAAGTACATAAATTTTGGAGATACTATTTATAGAAAGTTTAAAATTTCCCATTCTATAGGAAAGTATTTTTCAAGGGGGTATTTGCACTACCTAGCCTTGGAGCAGAGTGGAAAAGCCCAAATCGGGAATCTGGCCACCCTCCATAGAAGCTATGGAAAGACAAACTTTTTCCAGAGACAATTCAGAGCACTCAGGCTGGGCACCTGCCCAGAACTGGCCTCTGGAGAAGCCCATCTCTGTCTGCGCTGTGAGGGGGGAAGCTTGGGAAAGGCTGCTGGCTCTGGGTAAGACATAAATTTAAATCTCAGTACCGTGATTTATTCTAATTTCAGTGCAATGGAACTGTGCAGGGCTGCCCAAATCACAGCGATGCTGAAAGCCACTGCAGGGTCGCAGAGCGGATGGCTGTGGGGTTTGGGATAGACCTGGGCAGGAAACCTTTTTCCTGATCCAGAGGGCTTTCAAAAGTTTTTTGGTTTGAAACCAGGATGAAAAACTCACAAATCACAAAATGTTTTGTAAGTGAACAGTCCAAAAAAGGGGAAAATTTGTAGATGCTTCATTTCAACCATTTCTATATCAACTTTTTAAATAGACTTCAAATTCTTTTTTAAAGTTTAATTAAAATTTCTAAATAAGATTTGAATTTTACCAGGAAGGGATGCCTTTCATTTATAAACTATGTGAAGATGATGTTCTGAGACACTGGAGATTTTTTCTGAACATTGTTTTCGTATTGGCAGACCCTCAAACATGACTTTCCCACAAAAGTTTCTTTTTTACAGGCTATCATTTCCCAACACAGGCAAAAAAGTACCCAAAAAAATCACAGTCAGATCTATTGCTTCCAGACTGGCTTGGGCAAGTCACCAATGTACTCACAGTTCAGTTTAACTTTTCAAATTATTGAATGTATTTGAGTATCTTTAGTTTCATGAGGAATCTGTTGCTGTAACACAGGACACTTCATTGATGTAAAAGGGAACAAGAGTAAAACAGGCATTACTATCAGGAAAGCTTTGATACAAAACTAAACCTGGGGTCCTGGTCCATGATTGAGTAAGGTTCAGCTTTTCTGGGGGTTAAGAGCTTAGCTTGCAGAGGTGCTTGCCTTGTCTGTCTTTGTCCACTGCTGCCAGACCAGTCAAGCTGCATTAAAGCTGCTTCTAGAGGAAACTTGCCCTCCTAGCCACAGTGTGCATTTGCAACATGCAGTTTTATTACTGACTATAGTACTTAATGCAGCCGTATGTAGATCCAGATGTCTTTCATCAATCCTGAAACTGCCACAGCTGTAACCAAAGTAACCAAAAAGACACAAGTATTTTCCCCTTTACTTCCCAATGCTTACTCTTCTTGCAGGAAGATAGGAAAAGACATCTTAAAAATTGTGTACAGGGAAATCACATGTATATTTTTTCTCTATATACTGTGTGCTTTTAAGATCTTGTGAATTATTCATGCCTTTTAGAGAAAAATCAGTTTTGCTAAAGAAACTATTGGTGTCGTGCCAGTCATCTGCAGTTCAGCATCATATTTTGCAATACAAGCCTGTAGTGTTTCATTTCTACTTCAGACTGTGGCTGGTTATGAAAGCACTGAGCATGGAAGTATTACAAGTGTTCAGACTAATTTTAAATCTACCTTGGCCCCTCCTGTACGTAGTATTGTTCTGCTGAAGTAGGTTGGCTTAAACTAATGCGAGAGGAATTGTAACGTGTCACATACATACAGGAGACTTACTTGTGGTAATCTTGCTGAAGAGTCACATATACATTCCTGTAGTACTGTATGGCGTACAGTATGCATATACATGCATGTATTAGTAGGTCTGATATAGGTTGTGAAAACTGACTGAATCGGAAATATTCTACATCAAAAGATATGAAATAAGCCTATGAAGGCATATGCAGGAACACATGCTCTGTATTATATACCATTTCCATATGCAGCATGCACGTATGTGTGAGCACATGTGTGCCCATGTGTTAACACGTGTCTATGTGTTGCTGTGGTCCCTGGTGTGTAGTTTATAGTTTGGAGAGAAATCATCCTCCATCATTCGTCATTGCCTCGCTGCAGCAATCCAGGCCAGCACATCATTTGTTAACGGCGACAAAGCCGCACTCATAAACGCCGACATGTTACATTAATTTATAGGCACTGAGTGACTTATTAAATGTGACGTGTGAAATATAACAGGGCCCGGTATGGATGATTAGGTTTTGGGCTTTGAATTGTTGACAAGGCAGGGGTAATGAATTGCGGGACACAAGCTAGTGTGTTTCCCCCTCATTAGTCAGTATTAGCTGCATTAATAGTAATAATTGGATATATTCATCATTTAAAATGTTTTAATAAATGTTTGGACAGCACCTGATCTAGGCTGTCAAATACGAGACTGGATGGTTTGTGATGGGAAAAAAATTACGCCATTCCTTCTGTGGAGATTTATACAGCCTAAGGGGTGCCATTTGCCAATGTCCTTTAAGAAGTAACAGTTGGAGATAGTTTGGAGAAAGACCCTGCAACAAGAGGGAATCCAGCCTCTCGCACACGTAAAGAAGGCAATTTCATTTTATTCTAGGAATTCTTGATCTTGCAGTCACATCTCAGAGTTGGGGTCTGGACTGGGAATTTCTGATCAGGTGCCAGCTTCAAATTAGAACTTCACAAAAAGTTTTGCATGTTTCCATCTGTGTTTGTGTCTCACTTTCTTACAAAGTCATGTCCAGCCACTGAATTAGGATGCAGGCTGAATGTTGCCCAGAGCTCAGGAACTTTCCAATTTGGGGTTTTGGCTTGGAGTCATCAGTACTTTGAACTATTAACATGTTTAAAATTCCAGAAAAATTTCTGCCTGAACATCTTAAAAATATGATCCTCTCTGGGATGATGGCAAGACATTTCTGTAGGTGTTTTGTCAGCTCCGCTTTCCTTCTTGATTGCCATATTCTAAACGCATTATTGCCTGTGAGTCAATATAAAACTTTCTCTAATTAAAGAAAAGTTTTATGTCATTATTGTGTGATCTTTAGATATAAAAAATAACGTAAAGCTGTTATAAAGGAGTGCAGGCTGTATTCTCCTCTTACTTTAAAAGAGAAATATAGAAATGTAGATGAACAGCAGAATCATTCCTTCTTAGTGACTTGAACAGAGATCAAGACCATGTCCATTTGCAAAGAAGGTACATCAGTTTGAACCTTGTGACACCTCTCTTGCCTGTAATCAGTAGTGTAATGAAACTTTTTTAAAAAATAACCTTCAGAATGTACACATATGGAGTTATGGGCACTGCATCACTAGACTGTCAATTTTTATTTAAAAAGAAGAGTCCTCTAAGGAAAAGTGCAGCTTCTGTAGGAAGCAGTGTTTGGTGACTCAGTAGGAGGTATGCTTCCCTTTTAGACACTACTGAAGAGGTGTCACACTGGGGAGTACTCTGTTGCTGGAGGTGCTGTCTTTCAGGAGAGACACAAAGTCAAGCGTCTGACCACCCGTAGTCATAACAAGTCCCAAGACACTTGCGGCAAGGATAAAAGTTTTCTCCTCAGTGTCCTTGCTAGCTACTTGTACTGAATATCAGGAATCTTTTAGACGAAGGGATCTTCATGCTAAATGCAGTAAGCTGAGCCCATCTAGATTTTTATTTATGAACTTACTTGGTGAAAGAAGTTGGTGGAGGGCTTGGAAGGTGACAAGGTTAGGACTGGCTGTGGTTAGTTAAAGCTGCAGCTCCAGGAGGGCAGATAAACCTCATTACAGAAGCAGGAATGGTGCAACTGTTCGGCACTTGTAGACGTCATTTAGCATGGTACAAGAACGTTCTGAGATTAGAAACTTTGTCATTCAGTTGTATTCTGAACAAGTCATACCTTCTAGCTTGCAGTTATATTATTTCTTTTAGCAGACACCAAAGTCATACACCTTGTTTAGATAATGTATTTAACTGTATTTTTCTTCTCCTTTTCAATCAAGCGTTGAGTGTTATTTTGTCAGAGTTGTCTATTAGTTGGGGCTTATTGTTGACAAGTTGATGTGAAAGTTTTAACATATGTATCTGCTGATAGGTTTTGTTATTGGCACTGTACAGTATTTCTTCAGATTCTATCTTAATTTTTATTTAGAGAGTAAGCCAGTATTTAAAACCGGATATTATATGCTGAGCAAATGAGATTCATTAAGCCTTTTGGGTGGATGGCTGTGTTTTTATTTCCCTTATTAGTTAACTCTGGGCCTGGAGTCTCAGCTCACCAGAGAAGATGAAAATTCATGTTTTCTCTGTATTTTTATTAATATCTCTGAGATCAGAGCCTGATCTTTGTCATCTGGGTTCACATTGTTTTGCCAGTATCTTAAAGCATTTCAGCCTTTCCTATAGTGATATGCATGCATTGTAGAAAGGATAACATATTTTAACATCTAAGTTAATTATTATGCAATTAGGTCTTAATAAATAAGCCTTTAGTGGGACTTTGTGAGAACAGCAGAATTCAACAAAGAAAGAGTTATCAATATTCAGTAGGCATGTAGCATTCCTGATGATTTTGAGCTATTGTCTAGTTAGAAAGATTTTGGATGAGATTTGTTGCTTATGTTTACATTAATGGGGAATTAATTTTTTCCAGGGAAGTTCTAGAGGGGGCTAGGTGTAAATTTTTGCTGATCCTCCTTACTCTTTGCCAGTTGCCAGCACAATTGTTCTCCGAGGAAGAACAATTAAAAAAAGAGCCCTGTTAAGTTGAAAGCACTTTCTAGTCCATGGATTAGTTGTAACTTCTATTGTTATGATATAGCTGAACAAGAATTCCAACCTTTCTTCCCTGACTGTCAGGCGACGTTGCTGCTTTGCTTATCTTAGCCCTGCTTGTTCCCATCACTGACACTGCTTGTCCTCATTGTTCTATAATGACACCAAAAAATAATAATTATGCAGTACTTATGTAGAACTTTGTAAACCCCTGTGCTCTGTATTTTATGGATACAAACCCTATGGATCATGGGTATCAACCCTTGTTTCGTGTAGAATGGCATCCTATCAACATAGTCATCCAGTAATACAGGATACATCTCAACTCTTGACTGCCTTTTAACTCGCAGAAGATGTCTGTCCCTTCTATTAGAGGCCATCTACTTTTCCAAAGACACCAGTGCACATTGTTCCCTGCTTCCTTGTGTGAAGGTATCTGATGCTGTGCTCGTGTCCTTACAACATAGGTATCTAGTGCCCATGTCCTTACAGTATCTTGGGTCAACTGAAATGTATGCTAAATATACCATTTCTCATAATTCCACCCAATGAAATACATAGTGACAGGAGCATAATATATTTTATTACAGCCAACACATGTCCTCACTCCAGCTATAACTTGTCATCATCATCCTGATCTTAATTCCACTCCAGTTTAGGACATTTGGTTTTGCCCTTCAACTTGGGTACCCTAACTAGACGACTGGCTTCAAGGGCAGACAGCAATATTTTTGTTAGCTGCATCATCTTTCCGTATGGGCACAAAATTTAACTGTGTAGCTACTATGCTTTTCCATATCTGTGTGACACAGAAGAGTGCATCATAGAAGAGTGCATCAGCAAAATTAATCTTCCTACATGTTCAAGGCCCATTGCTTTATGAAAAGCTCTGATGTACTTAACACAAAACTTGTGATATAAGCAGATTTGGTTTGAGTCTATGTGTCTGCTGCAGAGGTCATTACCTCTAACATTAATTAAACTCTCCCAGTGTCATGTTAAAGGTACTGCACACGTGCAGTATTTACTGATGACATCTCCAGCATCAGATATAGTGTAATCCTCTTCACCATCACATCAAAAACTCTCTTTGCCTTTCTCTCTCTCTCTCTCTCTCTTTTCCTCTCCCAAGGGTAACTTGCAATGCATTCTACAATGCCTGGGTTGCTTGTACGTACATACAGACAAAATCTGCTGAGTTTTATAACTAGAGCCAGTTCAGCATCCCCTTGAAACACCAGTGGAGTATCTTCTCTTGTTGAACCGCCACACGTACAGCTCAAACAACGTGCCTCCGCCTCTCCACAAAACAGCTTTTTGCTTCCTTCCAGCACTCAAAATAGCAGCTATACTCCGGATCCCATCATCATTGCCAGAGCTCCCTGCTGCAGAGGAAGTGAGGGCTTTATTCTCTTGAATATCGTGAAACAATGGGAACCTCTGAATGGAATGTCCAGCTTGTAGGCAAGAGCCGCGGGCTCTTGTTCTGCAACATTTTTATGTTTAATGTTTTCTTGTATAAATACCTAGGCATGTGCATATGTCATATATATTTGCATTTTATACTGGCCAGCTAGTTCTAGACACATCCTTATCATTCCTTTAAGATACTTCTTTCAACTTGATTTTTCAAAATAGAATCAAAAAAAGTAATACCCCAAAATCACATCTCCGAGCAGATTCTCTCTCACATTGTCCTTCTTCACCTACTGTAATTGGGATTCCAGTTTATCCCTGCTTTTGATGAAGCAAACCAGCATAGGAGAGATGATTCCACTGATTCCATTCAAATCAATTGCTCTTTTCAATGGGATCAGTGTTTCTCTTTGGGTACAACTTATAACCTAATTTATCTGTATCAATAAATACGCATTTTAAAATACATCATGGGCTTTTTTTAGAGCTGAGATGCCTTTTGCCTAGGAATCTAATCTTTAAGTTACCAGATTTTTCCCCCCTCATAAGGCTTTTCCTTGCTGCTACTTTATTTGAAACAAATTCTTCATTTGCTTTTTGAAGTAGGAATTGTCTGCAGAGGGGATGCAATCAATCCTTCACCATATTGACACCTGACAGATATTTCTACCTAAATCTTCCAATGGGTTGGGTGAGATAAGTTCTACTCATCTTCACAGCAGGACCGTGAGAACTGGAGATTTACCGTTTCGGTTCTGAATTGACCATGGCTATTCCAGTTCTGCTGAGGATTTAGTAAAGCTAAAGCTGAGCCTGAGGTGGCATCCCAGAGGTTAATCCCGAGGCCCTGGCATGGCTCTCAGGCTCGTAATGACACTGAAGCAGTGGAACAGCTGAAGCTCAGAGCCCTTTGGCTTATGTAGAGGCAGCATGTTGTGGGCAAGTGCAATGACAGTGATGTCAGTGTTATGTCAAGCAGCTTTTGCTTATGGAGGAGGCATGTAACTGGGAGGCACAGGGCATGAGCTGGGTGTGACCGCAGTGAACTAGAACTGAAATTGTAGAAGCTTGCTAGGAGCAGTTAGAAACCATTATGAAAATTGAAAGCCATTATTTTTTGTCTAAAAATGAAAAAGAGGGCAAAGACAATATCCAAGTAAGTCTTTAATTTTTTTTCATGCAACTCCTCTGATAGAAAGCAAAAAAACTCTTATATTCTCTCCTTACACTTCTATTTGGAGAGGAAGGTAGCTTCTAATTCTAAGAGACTGCCATGCCTTTTAATTTCCTCTTCAGGCTTAGCTACCTTCTTAATTGCATCACTGTTGGCCAAAGAATGTGAGAGCTCATTGACAGATTGTGCTACCTGTTGTGAAAGTGTCCAGTTAAAAAGTAGAGATGAAGTTTGTTTGCTCAATTTTGCTTGATTGTAACCAAAGCTATTTCAGTTATACACTTCAGCATGTGCACTCAGTTTCTGTTAAATTTCCCTGGGACTGAAGATTCCTTGGATTATATATTGTTAATGATTTTGAGACATGAATGAACTCAGTATTCACTTTCTTCATTTCTCATGTGCTTTTGATTCAGTATTGGCATATGCTAAGGGTTTGTTGTAAAAAAGAGGTCTAGACAACACCTTTCTTCTTCCTTCCTCTCTCTTCAGGCCATCAGTCCCATGCCTAAACATGATCAAAGATCATTTCCATGTCAGTCTGAGCAGACTTCCTGGCTTTTTTTTAACACTATGCTACTTCCACTTAAAAGCAAAAAAAAAGCATGACCAAAAAAGAAAAAAAAAAAAAATCAGAGCAAGTTTTGAGCCAGGTGTTGGGAGGGAATATGGTTATAACACAGAGTCTACAACTAACCTAACCAGTCAAGGATGCATCCTGACTGATATGCCACTTTGTACAGAAACTTTTCTCTGTGCTTTAGAGGCTCAAACCTTGGCCAGAGAGGATACATACACCCACATCCGTTAATGGGTTTTGCAGGTTCTGATGATAACATGGTATGCATGCAGGTGTCAACTTATCTAAGGAATCATTAAGTATTGTATGTGCAGGCAGACTGCACACGATTTTGCATGCAAGCTCTTCACATGCTGAAGAGCATGTCTGACTGATTCAAAGAAAGGTGGGGAAAAGAAGGGAAGTATATGTTCCCCACACATTAAATATTTACAATATGAATGTTTCTAACTTTCTCAATGTGTTGATGAAAGAAGCATGTTATCAACATGCTTACCTCAGGGTGACAAGTTTTAAGGTCCTTTATCTGTTAGAACAGAAAGAGCTTCAGATGGTTGGATTAACACTCCTCTGCAGCATATTATAACCCTGATACTGCTGATACTTTTCTGCAATCAAGCTAAAGTTACAGTAGTTTACCTTGAAGTAGCAGGCAATTGAATACTGATATCGTATTACAATAACAGTAATGCTGTTATCTGTCATCACTTACACTGAACAGAGGTTCTTTTAGCAAAAGTATGGCTCTGGGAGGGCTGCTAATTCAATGGCATTGTGTGAACTATGACAGACCGCAGAGCTGTTTCAAATTTTTTCCAGTGACTGAGTCTAGCATCTTCAGTAAAAATTAAAAATAGTTAACCCACTTTTATATCCTCCTATCTGAGGGGTCAGATAGGGGTGAAATGGGGAAAAGGTAAAAGGAAAAGTAATGAAACTGAGACAACTTGATCGAATACTGGGTCTTGTACTAAACAAATACGGATAAATTCCGTTGATTATGTGACTTTTCCCTGTGCTGGTCTGGCAATAAAGTACTCGAACGCTGGAAAGTCTGTCACAATTTCAGCGAAAGCCCTGGCCCATCAGCTCGTAAAGAACAAGCTGTGATTTGAAGCATGGAAAAAAAATAAGCAGGCGGCGCTGAGGAGGCCTCTGTGCTTTGCACGCCAACACCTGCAGCTGGGCACGGCCGCAGCGGGGGGGTGCGTCCAGGTATCTTACCTCTAGCTGCCCTGAACCAGACGTGCCGTGTACACGCTGCGCCCAGATGGCACGCGCTCTTCCGAGCTTTTTGCACGCTAGCAGGCTAGCTACGGTATGAATTTAATAACGGTTTTGGATAACGGAGCTTGGGTGCGCGTAGGAAGATATAAGAAAATTCGGATTTACATTATTTTAGGAAAAAATAAGGATTGAGGCCAAAATTAAATTACAGAAAACTGAGCGCTCAAGCCTGCCTCTGGACTGTTTCTAATTCTGTTCTGTGATGTTATTTTTTTTGGTGGTGTTATCTCTTCCTAGTCTTATTAAAAATCTGCAAGAAGAAACCAAAGCAGTCTCTCTGGGAGTTTAGCTCGCTCATGAGAGGAAATGCCAAACACTCTTTCCCAAAGTAGTCTAAATTTCTCTGATGCATTATAACTCAGTATCGGAGAGCTAGAGAAGTCCAAAAGATGCGTGATGAAAAATTGATGAAAACTGTGCGGATCACACGGACCACACTTGAAACATTTGGTGAAGTGAGCAACGAGTAATTTAGGGCTGCTTTGGGGCAGTCCTACCTTCTGATTTGATGATTGCGTGGGTACTCCCTCGGCTTTTTGCTGTGCTGAATTAAATATTTGCTGTATCGACGACAGCAAGTGCTGGCTATGCTGGCTCCAGGAGTCAGAAAAAGTTCACAAAAATAATGTAGACTATTCTGTTTTTATTACTGTGATGTTACTTGAAGAATCTCAGTTAATAGGTAGAGCCTGACTGAGCCTTATTCTCTGTGTCACATTGCCTTTCTTGGATCTTTTCTGCAGTTAAAAGGATGATGTCTATTTTCTGGTAAAACAAATAATTTTCTGGGGTTTTGGTTTTGGTTTTGGCTGACTTTTATTTTATTTTATTTTATTTTCAGTGAACTGTTTAGCGTGCTGTAAATACTAAAAACAGGTCTGATTCTGTTTCCATTTTAAATCAGTGAGACCACTAAATGCAGTGAGAGCCAGTTTGGGATTTTTTTGTCTTAATTAGGATGTTTGACAACTCAAGAAGGTTATGTTTAGAAGAGAGTTAGATGGCTGTATCTGGTGTTTAATTTCTCTTCTGTAGAATAAATTTCCTGTTGTAAAAATGCCACAAAAGGTAGCTACTGCTGTTTATTGACTAAAGAGCCAAGTAAAATCCAGCTGTGAACATGTGGGTAATAGGAGGTTTTCTCCATGCCTATATTTGATTTCCATGCACAGCCTCATGCTGGTAAATATCAGTGTAAGTCTCAATTTTTCTTTTGTGAATAGGGTATCTGACATGACCGATTAGTTGTACACAGAAAGGTCTGTGAGGAAAACAAAACAAAACAAAACAAAACAGTATAACAATAGACTTGTTAATAAACAGGAATCTTCATACTTTAAATAATAGAGATTTTTTTCCCCTCCTTTTTCTGCAATTATCAGTAAATTGGGCTGGACTCAGATTTTCTGTAGTGTAGGAAATTCCATTATCTTGATAATTTTTCTGTGACAAACAGAATGAAAAAAAAATGCTGCTTTTAAATAAAGTTTTAAAATGTTTGCATGTTCAAAACATTACACTTAGAGAAAAAAATAAATGTTTTATTTAATTCAATTTTTAAAAATGTTAGGGGTCTTCTTGTGTAAAATAGGAGTTTTGATTGGAAGAGTCATCTTGAAAGGGGAAGAAAGGTACTGTGTCTTTCTGAAGTTTCTAAAGGGACGTTTCTACAGGGACGTTTCTACATTCCAATTACTTGATTTTCAAAATAAAATTGCATCAAGCACCACGCTTTCTCTCTGTTTTGACTTTAGTAGCAAATTGCTAATTAGGCGTGGTTATCAGCAGATGTGGTGGGAGTTGCTAATTGAGAGGAGAGGACAGAAAAACCCAAGGAAGCAAATAAAGGGAGCCCACCACAACTAGCAGATTGACCCCTGCTTTGGCTTCAGTGCGTCTTGACATGATGAGTTTCCCCCCAGAAGTAAAATACCCAGCAGATACTGTTTTTGACAGCAGTGTCTGTAGCGTCCCCCTTCCCCTCGAGGCCCCTGCGCTGGGAGGGCCCCCGGGGAGGAGGTGGCCCGACTGCGGAGCTGGGTCCGCCTGGTGCGGATGGACGTGAGTAGCAAGTAGCACCTTTGTACCGTGTTCGTGCAGACTGCTTGCGCGTTGAGATTTACGCATGTATTTAGCGTGCCGCTGAACTGGTGTGTCGTACGGAAGGGCTGGGCAGCTCTTTTATCTGATGGGCAGTTGCTAATTATTGCCCGTGTGTTTTTGTTTCTACTGATTTTGCAAACCCGTGCATGCCTCTGTGTTTCATAGCCTCTCACCTGGTGGACTGAAGCTGCCCTCCCCTATCAAATGCTTTTATACCTCAGAAAAGGTGGGTTTTGTCGGTTTTGTTTGCCCTAGACAGTTTTAAGCTGTATAACCAGTGTTCACTTACTGGGTAACCACTGGTCTGGCTGACCTTGGCAGCACTACAGCTGTCATATTTTCACATGGATGAACTGTTCTTGAACAACTTCTCCAATGTATTGGGAACAAACAAGCTTTTCTTCAGCATCAGGAATGCAGCAGGTCTTCTCTTTCCAACTATTTTTTTTTGCCTTCCACAGACATATTTATTGTGGCAATAGCAAGAAAATCCCACTGCTAACCCTTCACGTTTGAGTTCCTTTAAGTTTCCTTCAGGGTAGTGACAGAAGAGAAGATGCTGTTCAGGACTTGCCTTCTTTAACTTAACTCTTTCTTTGTTATAGTAAATGTGGGTACTAATGTGTGGTGGCAAGAAAAGCAGGGGGCCAAAACCTTTTACATCCTTAGTGCTAGCGCTTCTGTTCTGGTTGTTACTTATTTAATTTGAACCACTGTGGTAGTTAGCAGTGACCCTGAGCAGGATGCTGTTGGGTGGGTATGGCACAAGCATGCCCAGGCCCCAAGGAGTTTGCTATGTGATGGAAAAGATCAGTGGGGTAAATGGTGGGGAGTATTTTATAAAGGTGGAGGGAACTCCAGCTGGTAGCATGCTCACTAGATCCTTCAAAAGGGAAATTGTGTGTCAGGAAAGAGCCAGAAGCTATGAGGGGGCAGGTGTAGCGAGTTACAAGCAGCAACCTGGAAAGTCATTGTGTAAAATGAAGGCTGGGCAGCAGGAGCACTCAGGGAGCTCAGACTGGGTGGGGGAAACAGCCCCTTGCTAGCGGAGGGAAGAGAGCCCAGCCCTGCTGGTACCGACACCTTTTGGAGCATGTCATGGTTTTGTTAGGAAAAACTCTTCAAGGGGGAATCTTCTACCAATAGGTGATGAAAGGAGAGAAGCCTCCCAGATGAGCCAGTAACTTGTCTGCAGAAGTTTCCACCTGGAATGCAGAAGTCAAAAGCTCAAGTTAGTTTTGTGTCTGGTTCAGACTGGAGGTCTGTATTTATCCAGAGGTCATATTTCTACATCACTTGTTGCAGTTCCTTAAGAGATTTGTAGTAGTACAGTACCATGGCAATGGATTAACTGCTCAAAGACTTACTTCCTTGAGTAATTTTTACTGCCTGTGCTGAGCTGCGTTCTACTACAGCTACATATTATCTGAAATTAGCTCTGTTTTTCTCCACTAACTGCAGTCCCATACACTGTAATGATGTCTATATTGGATAAGGGGTGAGGCATGAGATTTAATAGCAGTGTAAGTCAATAAATCCAGGTGCTTTCTAAAAGTTTGCCTGATGAGACTGTTCCAGGACCTGAGCTGACTCATGTGGAGCTGGCTTGGGTTATTCTGCACCAAGCACATCAGTGCTGCTCCTTCCAGGGTTAATCCATAAAGCACCAGCTCAGGTAGCTCCTGTGTTTAGGTGAGTTGCCAAGTTACAGAGACACAAAATATTCTGTGGTTGTTGCTTTGCATCGTGAAAAACTGTGTGAGCTTTTGGTGATTTTGGATGCAAAACAGGAATGCAGTCTTTGCCCTAAAACTTGCTTGTGTGGGTGAGGGGGATTGTTTGTGGCCCAGCTTCATCCCTGGTGCTGCTTGTGAGGTGGCAGGGCCTGCAGAGTGGCGGCAGGGCTGGAGCTTGTGGTGGTGCCCAGCCAGCGGCACGTGCTGTTCTGCCGGGCTTCCAGAGGGCACTCTCGCCTTAATGCCAAAAGCTGAGTTCAGTTACGCTGTATTTCATTTATTGGCTGTAGGAAGGGAGTCAGAAGATACCTTTTGTTTGATTTGTGTGGAAAAGAAAGTTTTAATGGTAGATGTGAGTATAATTGATGCCCGAAGCTTGTGCACCAGAGGAGCCAGTGTTTAGCAGTTACATAACTTTGGAGAGAATAAAAATTTGAAGATTTTATTGATGCTCCTGTGTTCTGCACATTTTTTTTTTCCATCTTGGGAATGCATTGCAGACCCTGGTGGTTAGTATTAATGCTATATATCCTCTGCGGTTAGTATTAATGCAGTAGATTCCTGCCAAATAGGGATAAAGTTAGAACTGAAAAAATAACCTGGTCTGGAGAAGTTAGACACAAGCAGGGCTGCAAGTTATGCTTACAAAGGGCACACTTCTGTTTGTGTTTCTCCTGGACTCATCCTGTCCATCTCAATCTGAAATATTTGCAGAGTGAAGTGTTGCTAATGACCAGGGCTGCCAGAATTGGACTCAAGGTGGAGAATGCACCTGAACTAGCAGTTAAAAGGAGGAACTGAGCGAGTGAGCTGAACGCCGTGAATTAAGCTATTCCGCTCACGCCATGTCCTCCTCCATACATGTCGGCTCTCCTGCCAAATGTTAGCTGGTGTGTTTTGTGCCAGCTCAGGAGCCATTCAGCACCTTCTTACATGAGTGTGGGACAATATTCACGTAGCCAGGGAATCAGACCCTGATGTGTTCCAAAACAAAGTGCAGCCTTTGTTTTGTTTTGTCTTTCAGTGGAATAAAAATACAGTGCTTGGCAGAACGTGTTCTATAAACTGATGACTTTTTTTTTTTTAATTTAAGATAAGCAAACTTGGCTGTATAAGCTTGGTGTTGCGAACGTTCTTCTGAAAATATTGTGGATTTTTTTTCAGTTAATTTTTCTGGAGTTGAATGCATTCGAAGGAATTTTTATTTTCCTACTTGCCTGTTTATTTTGGGATAGGTTTAAATAGATGAGCTTCACTTATTCTGCAGTTCACTTGGATGAAACTTCTGCAGAATTCAAGGGACATAGCAGAATGCGCAATTTGAAACTTTGGATTAGGGTTTGCAGACCCTAAAAGACAGCTCTTGTGTTCTGTATTGATTTTCCGAGCCTTTGAGCTGACATCAGCTTATTAAACAGGCAGACAACATAGCTTGGGAGGGAAATGAAGGCACAGTGTTTCAGCAGAGGGCGTCGCAAGGAGCTTCCCGTATATTTTGGGGGCCCCTGAGTGGACTTGCCGATCCATGTGGCCCGGTGTCTGGATGTGCAGCACAAAGCTACAGCGCGAAGGTGTTTTCTGCGTTTGCATGTTTGACGCTGCCTTTGAGCACAGATATTTTTAACTATTACGTCTCTCTCCTTCGGCTCCGGGTAGCGCATTCCTTGGGGGAAGCGCAAGCTGCGGCGGTCAGCTGCTCGCTGCCGCGCTCGGGAAAGCTCGGAAGAATTCCCCAGCAAAGCCCCGGGGCAGCGCAGCCTTCTCCCTGAAGAATAAGTGGTTCTGAGAGACTTTGCCACATAAGGGCCTGTCGGAGGCTCAAGGCACCAGCTGACAGGGATGTCTTTGCCTCCCAACAGATGGCTGGGCTTTTGATTTCAGCAAGCACTCTTGCGCGGAGGGGTGGTCTCAGGATTCTGCCAGCATTTCGCATGACAGGGCCAGCTTAGGGCAAGAGGGATCTGATGTCCATGCCCTTCATAGCTCACGAGCTAAATGACGAGCTGTTGACAGGAAAGCCATCATCTGAAGTGTAAGATCCTGAACTCTCCTCGCTTTTCGTTTTTCTTTGGCGGAATTAATGCCCTATTCGCTTGTCTCTCAAAATCCTTTCTGGCACAAGTACAAACCTTCGCCTGGTGGCAAGCAGTTGTCTGGATTCAAGATGCCAAGATTTGTGCTGACAGCTCCTTCTACACAATCTGAGGCAGGCTGTCACAGCTGGCCATTAGAGGCTTAAAAAGACACACACGTACAACAAATAGCACCAACTTTCAGTTACTGAATATCAGAACCTACTTGATGAGCAAATGTAATGGCTTATACCACCTTTATTTTAGCATAAACAAACCCAGCCTCTCCGATCCCTTGTTCGAGTTTGGTGGCGGCTATTTCTTTTATGTTGCTTGCTTCCTCTTATACAGGAAGATGGGACTAGAAGGGACTTCTGGGGTCGTGAGATCCAGTCCTTGATAATCACAGGCCTCACATCTTGTAATCTCCCTCATTACCTTACTTTTCTTTAATGAAAGCAGCCCCTTGTAGTTTTGACTTATCCTTGCAGCAGTTTGCCTAGTATGACTTTCTTGGCATGGAGGAACAAGAAGAAGCACCCAGACTTGCTTCTTTGAGAGGCAGCATCCCAACTAGAGCAGGGCAAAGACTGCTACTCATCAAAAAGAGGTTTTCTGAAGCTGTTTACCCTACAACTTCGCCTTTCCTGCTGGCAACATGTGCAGATTCAGCTGATGCAGCATTCAGTTGGGGTGTTAAAGATGGATGCTTATAAAAGTTAACCTTCCAAGTTCAAGCAAAACAGGATCAAGCAATCCCCTCCCCTCTTCTTGTATATGGAGACAGATCAGACTAGCGCCTGCTTAGTCAGTTGATGGTTATTGCAAATATAATGCTGCTCTGTCTGGTGCCGCTCGGTTTTAAACTTGCTGTAGGATTAAATTTTGCACAACTGAGCTTTAGTAGACCTTAGTCTGTAGTTTATTTTGGACAAAAGGTTGATAAACTTTGGCTCTCAAGGAGGAAGCCTGGAATCTGAGACCCACTGTTATTCATTGACTTGTCTTTATGAGTTTACAGTCCACTGGTGCATAACACTGAAAGAAATATTTTTTCAGTGAAATGTTTGATTTTTAATTTGGCTTTGTAAAATGCAATGTCTTCTCTTAGAGATATATGTCAGGGTCATATAGCTCCTTCAGTGAACTGTGCATGGTCAGGAAATAGACTGCATTTAAAATATTTCATTTTTCCGTGAAGTTAGGCTTTTAACCAACTCCTTCTTTCAGAGTTTTTGGTCTTCCACTAACCACAGTTTGAGCATTAATTTTATGCTCAAATTGGGTTTAATTGTGGAAGGGAGATTTCAACTGTATGGAACATTTTCAGTATTTTTGTATTAAATCAAAATTTGCACAGTACAGTGAACTTGTAAAATAAAACCCACTTATACCTAAGGGAATTCTCTTGGCTAGCATTCTTCCGTGCTCTTTTTGTGTGCTCTTTCTGCTGAAAAATACGTGTCTCCTACTTCCTTGATGCTATGGATGGCACTGTGAGGCTGGCCTCTTGAAGTGATACAGGGACTGACTTTGCAAACTTTAACGGCTCTGATGCAACAGATCCATTAAGTTCCTGCTTAAAGCTTTAGGACGTACTTAAAAGTTTTGTTGGGTTGGGGCTGTATGAGCTCTGCGCCCTGTACGGATGGTCAGTGGGATAATTTGTCTGAGTTAGGATTACTAATGTAAATAAGGCTGTGTTGGACCAAATGCACAGATGTTACATGGTACTACTACGGACTGTTTATAAGATGTTAATGACCCTTTCTCTTTTTCCACAGGTTCTTCTTGAAATTTTTTCTCAAATGTAACCAAAATTGCCTAAAAAATGCAGGAAACCCGCGAGACATGCGCCGATTTCAGGTCAGTCAGTCACATTTCCTCCTTTCAAAATAATCAGCTGTTAGGGACAGAAGTAGTTTGACCCAAACTAGCCTCGCAATTCACTGCAAGATGCTAAAAACCTAAGGTCACGGAATAATGTCTGTGGGCTTCTCGTCCCAGCAGAATTGGCAGGAAGTATTTGGATTTTCTTGCTCTGGAGAAGAAAACTCACTAATGCCATCTCCACAGGATGTAAAAACATGAGAAGGAAAAACCAAAATGACCTTACGGTTGTTTGAGGTTAAGGGGCTACCCTGCTCCGAGATGCTCGGTTCTGCCCGAGGAAGTCTCTGCCTGCACGTAAACGTGCCAAACCAAGCGAGCACGGTGCCTGTTGGAAGGGGCAGAGGAGGGTGTAAGGACAATCCAGGAACAAAACGAGGCTCGTGACTCTGCTTGCACCATGGCGTTCTCCACTTTGAGAGTTATTTTTATGCAGCACTAAGAACTCATAAGCCTGTATCAGTGTGGTGAAGGTCCATCCCTGTAGTCAGCAGTTGTATTAAAACAAACAAACAAAAAACCCTACCACTGGGTATATCTTTCTTGGGATGTTTTGGACTAGTATTTCTCTGCTGTGGTATAAATACAGTTTCAGGTAGCCACATATATTTCTTATGCTATGTCTAAGTATGCCCATGACCACTTTGGGGATTAAGAGGACCAGCATCCCTTGGGAATATGGTCTGCACTGGCCTTTTCCAGTGCTGGAAGCAGGCTGGTGCTGTGGCAATGGTGAGAAATAGTTACTCCAAGCCCCTCTGTTGGAGACGTGGCAGTTTGACTCTGCCAGTGATCTTACCTGAGTATGGACTGAATAAAAATATGGGTTAAAGAGCCAAAGGACTTTCCCTTTTCAGGGGAGTAGTGCACAGGGAGGAAACATGTTAGATTCTTTCAATGAGAATTTACCCCAAGGATCAGAGGAAGATGGAGATTTGTCCTGTAGACTGCATGGGTCTTTGGAGGCAGAAGACTCCAAAAGATGACTGCTGCTTTCTGCAGTAGTTTGGGACCTTCTTTGCTTCTTTAAAACAAGTGCTAAATGCTATGTACATGGTAATACTCTGTATATGTAGAACATACATCTTTTGTTGAACTGCTTAATTGCAACAACACTAGAAGGTAGAGGGAGGTGTTATCTACCCCCCTGAGCATAGGAGGAGAGCAGAACTGATGAGATGTGGCCACAGGGAATAATTTAATCAGTGTAAGAGCCAGCGTTAGGATGGCAGAGCCCTCGGCTTGTCCCCCGCGTCCGCCCTCCATCCCCCTTTTTTTTCCGGTGATTCAAGTGGGTGTTATCGTTGAAGAAGAAAGTGTTGTCTTGGAAAGGACTCTTACCAGCACGGAGATTTAGGCCAGGCAGTCACCCCTGGGGCTTGTCAGAGCTTGCTTCACGATATGTACACTCTGTTGGTTTTGTACTCGCCCCGGATACAGGCTGATTTTCATATGGTAATGCCTTTGCCTGTTCTCTCAGAACAGCAATCAGGAGCCGGTGTAGGCGAGGAGGTAGGACATAAGAAAGGTTGTTGATCTCTTGACTTGTAAAGACATTCTGTCATACAAACCCAGCTTCACAGCAGTTGAGCTTTCCATGTGTAAACAGAGACTGCTTAATTACACAGGTCATGTCAATTAGTGTGACCTTAGCATTTTCCAGAAATTAATCACTTTCAGCAGAGCAAACCGCTCATACTATAATACAGTGTGGTATTGAAGCTTGTAGCATTCTGTTAAATGCCTGGGCTTATTGTTTTACAATAGCTGCTTTTGTTTCTCTCTCTCTCTCTTTTTTTCCTTTTTTTTTTTTCTTTTTAAATGAAACAACCAAACTTGTTGCTCTTTTAGCAATGGACTACTGAAAATAAAATAGCCAGACCCTACAGAGTCAGAGTTTCATTTATTGTTCCTTGGGTGAAAAGGTACAAGAATAAAAATAGTGTCTTGACAGTATGGTGCACAATTTGAGACACTGTTGTGGAGGTAGCAAATGTTGTATAGGCACCATGTGAAATCCTGGTCCCTGTGACCTCGCTGGGGAGTTGCTGTCAGCTACCTTGGGCTCTTGAAATATTCCCACTGACTGGAAAGATCTTAAAATTATGTCAAAGGCCTGGTTAAAAAGACCAGATGAAGATATTTCCAAATACTTTTTAAATAGTAGCACGCCCTTTTCTTTGCCCAACATTAGGGACTTTTATTTCCTCATCTGTGCTTGAATGTCACACTGCCCAGGGACTTGTCCACTTTTTAGTGTGGTATCATACATCAGTCTGCAAAAGTTGGTAGGAGTTACTAGAAAGCAGCTTGTGTTTTTCATGGACAAAACAGCAAAGGGACAGGTACACTAGTCTTATACTATCTAAGATTCTGCAGAAAATCTCCATAATAGTATTTTTGTCTGCAGCTGGACATGTCTGGTTATACTGTAGTCTAAAAGAGGTTAAGAAAGCACGGGGAGGAGGCAGAGGGTATGTTGATTCAGGAGACCTGTGTGCGAATCTTCATTCAGATATATGTAAAAAAAGGAGTTAGGAAGTTTTACCCTGAACTTTGCATGCAAATACACTAGTGTTGTAAGCCTAATGTAAAAGCAGTGGTGGGCCTGGAAGGAAATGCATTTCTCTGCATGCTTGAAATGTCAAGGCTTGTGCCAAATGCCAGTAAAAGTGTGCACTGGAACCATTTGTACAGGGCTAGCCCTCGTTGTGTTCATTGTATCTCTATTAGCAGAAAGACAGTCAAATAGGGGAAACCAAGTCAGGTACTATACAGGGATTCAAGTCCACTGAGTTTAGCATCCAGCTTTGCTGCAGCCTCCTTACTCGTCCTTGAGAAAGTTATTTAATCTCTGGGTGTTTCATCAGCCCAGTGGTGCAGAAGCTGTGGTGATATCACCTCCACTCACCTTTGCCCAGCTTTGCCTTTTTATTCTGGAAGCCCCGAGGAGCAGCTGCTATGCCTGAGTTCATGCATTCTTCAAGTCACCAGGCTTGGTGGGGTGGACTGCAGTGCCACGATGAGTGGTAGTAATAGCAATTAATAAGTAGGTGGTATCGTGGGTGAACTCTGCCCAGATTTTCAATGCTGAAAAGTCATTCGTACAACCTAAACAGTTTTATATGTTATTGTAATTAATGAAACCCAGGTGGCCCAGTTATCTTGTTGTTCTTGTTTTAATATAACGACTTGCAAACTGACACATGTCAAGTTTTCATTTAGAGAAAACTTTTGAGACTGAGTCACTGTATAAACCCCTGAACATTCATTTATTATGAAAACCTTGAAAGTCACTTAGAAATTGCCATGCTGTTTGGGGCTGTTACCACAACCTCTTCCGCAGCCTAGGCTGGTAGTTTGCCTCTGTGGGACGCTGCCACTCATGTTTGAATTGAATCCACTTGTGTCTTATTGCAAATTTGCATAAGAGACAGAGATGATGCTTCATGAATCCCAGATAATGGAGTTTGGACATGCAAGGCTCCATCCCCAGAGAAGGAAAAGGCACAAAAAAAAAAAAAAAAAGCAATGAGAGCTGTGGCCCAATTCAATGAGGTAATTAAGCACCCAGCCTGTCCTTAAGCACGTGAGCAAAATTACTGAATGTATTCTGAATGTATTGTACTTATGTGCTCCAAGTTAGGCACATTAAGTGCCTTGTTAAAGTGAGAGTGGTGTTTTTTTTTTAGTTCTTTTTTTTTAGGGTTTTTTTTTTTTTTTTTTATTTTTTTTAGTTATCAGAATAAGGAAGTTGTATGATGTTACCAAGCGGTGATGAAAATAAAAGATTTTGTTTAAGCCATGTTTGTATAGTTTTGAAGAAGTGGCAAGGGCAGCAAACACAGGAGTTACAGGTTAAACACTAAAGACAATTCAAGCCTGGAAATCATCATAATCAGATATTCTCTGTCTTTGTCACTGGATGTTGAGGATGTCAAAAAAAATATCAGAGCCCTCGCTATCCATCGAAGAAAACTGAAAGCACAGAAACATGCTATGTCTTAATCAGTTGGCAAAGCTTAATGGGCTGTGGTTAAAAATGAGGAGTCATGCGATGCTTAATTTTGATATATTAGGTGAGGTACCATAACAAATAAACAGGCCAAGTGCTAAATGTGGATAAATAGCTTGATCTCCAGGCTCCTGGTCTCTCTCTTTATTTATTTATTTATTTATTTTTTATTATTATTTTTAAAACTAGCTCCAAGGCATTCACAACTGAACTATTTAATGGCAGGCAGAATAATTCACAGAACTATGATATGTTAATGCAGTTGATAGTGCCAACTTGATTGAACAAAGTTGTAAACCAATGTGTTTTTTCATACCTCTGTCTCCTCTGGTGTTGATACAGGATTTAGAGTCAAAATCTGTGAAGGGCTGAAGCTAAAGCTCAAAATCATTTTCCATGTTTGCCTGTCCCAAATTAAAACTGTGTTTTGTTGACAAAATTTGGAAAGGTTTGAGATTTGGCAGGCCTGGTTGTCCCTGTGCTTACATTAATGTGTCAGCACCTCATTAATCATTTATTAAACTGTAGTGTGCCTTTGCCTCTCGCTATGGTCTGTGTTTTAGGATGCCTCGGTGCCCATTTCACATCTACTTTGGCTCTCCCCTCCCCCTAATTTTATGATTTCTCCACAAATTAGTTTTAGCATGTGCTTTAACTTGAACATATCCCAGTCGTTTCAAAATGAACATGAGCAGAGTGTTGTATTTTTTTAGATTAAAAATATGAGCATAAGTCGTAAGTACGTAAGTGCTCTGAAGCAACCCAAGTATGTAACTGTGGCACACAATATTCAAGGTATATTCTTTCTCTGCTAATAATTAGGGCATTAATATTTTGTTAGGGTGATGTGTGTTAAGTATTTTTGTATTAATGAGATTTTTGTGTTTTAAGAATTAGGCAGTGTGTGCGTGCTGCTTCTTACAGGTGCACTATGAATAATCATTTTTTTTCAGACAGACACATAAGAGTAACCACTTTTTTTCTGCATTTCCTGAGACTAGAAACAGTTTCTCTTGGGGATTCCTTTTATAGTTTCTTCTGCTAACGACACTGAAGAACCACACCGATGTGGTCTCTTTGTAGTAAATCATACTCTCTGTTCAGGAGGTAAGTAGGAAGACACTGTTAAGTAATTCAAAATATCTTGCATCAACAGTTTTGGAAAGCTGAGGAGGGGGGAAAAAATGTAAATTTACTCACATAAAATTGCTTGCACTAGGATTGTTTTCTTGAGCCCTTCCTTAGGAAAGGATGTATATAGAGATAGCTACTTACATATTTAAGTCTTCTAAAGATTTGGGACCTAAATTACTATTACTAACATTACGCCATAGATCCTATTCCTAGAAACATCCGAAGGTTAAAGTTTCGGCACCTGACTGATCAGCTTCAGTAGGAATCTGTATGTACCTATATGATGTTAGGACTCGAGGTGTTATTGGGAAAAATATTTCAGGCTGTGGCCCGTATTCTAAGAATTTTCCTATGCCTCTGAGTAGATCTGCAGAAGAAGAAAGGGATCGATAGGAGTCATGGGGCTATGACAGGCAATGTCAGTGAAGAACTTGGTTCAAAATCCCAGTTGCAAAGAACTTGCAATGGTTGCAAGTGCACAAATAAGACTGCAAACCCTGAGCCACTTATAATATCATATTTTATTGAAAATATCATAAACTTTATTCCTCAGGAATGTAATGGATAAGTTATTTTTAAACATCTCTTGGAATTTTGTATATAGGGTTTGTTTTTTCCCCTAGTTTGATTTCCATGTTTGGTGCTTTCTTTTTCCAAAGTTCCCATCTGCAAGAACTTTTGAATCATTTGTTCTGTATTTTAATATCTTTGACTTAAAACACACAAAAACTGCCTGCGATGCCTCTCTGAGGGGCTGTTTCAGGAACCTGTCGATGTAAACTATTCTCTTTTTGTATTCCTCTTTTTAAAGACAAAGCGTTCCTGGATCAGCTATGGATAATTTAGCAACTTCACTCGCTTTATATTTTTAGGCATTTTATAGGTGGTCAGGGCTGAGCGGAGAAAAATTTTTTCAATCCTATTCAAGTGGCAAAATTGAATTGTTGTAAGCGATCCTTTAAGTGTCCCTATTCGGCCAACTTTGAGAGGCAGCCGCTTCCTGAGAGAGTTGGAGCAATGTTTGCCAATCCTTGTAAAGCATTTCACCTCTTCAGAGGCTTTAGCCTCTCAAAACCAAGAACAATTAAAGCAAGAGCTTTTCAGAGCGACGGGGGAATTCAGCAAAATAAATCAGAAATCCTCTGCCGGGGCTCTGGAGGCTCGCCTCATTATAGGAGCAGATCTATTAGCCCCCTTGCCATTGTCTTTCATTTCTCAAGTGAGGTGATTCTAATTAAATTAATCTGCATGTCAATCTATCGGTGATCAATCAAAAGGGCTGAGGTCCCCCTTTGCGGCAGTGTGCTTGCGGCTGACAGGGGCTGATAATGGAGGAAGAAATAAACTGTCGAGCAAAGTTAATTAGTCAACATAATAGGTGGATTAAACAGGAGCTGCTGATTGCTGTTTCACATGTCGAAGCATGAGGTGGGAGCTGAAACTGCAATTAACAGACAATTATTATATTTGGTTGTAAGAGGTCGCATGAATAAACATATCTCTGTGGGTTTCAGTTTTTAATCCCTTTCCCCGTTTAATATAAGGAGAAGTGTAGGTCATTTCTTCGTATTGTTTTAGGCGAAGTTCTCCAAGGGAGCGCGTGCTCCTGGCAAGCGGGCAGCCGTCTGCAGCCCAAATCCCTGCCTGGGGTAAAACCCTGGGAAGGATGCGCTTTGGGGAAGGGTGCTGGGAAGGGGGCAGCTGTCGCCAAAGGCAGGGAGTGGGATGGCAGAGTTAAAGCGAGGGAGGTTGTGGGGCCGAGCGACTGGAGCGTGGAGTGGAGACAGGCTGTGATGAGTTCGCAGCTCTGCCAGGCCACTTGCGCCTGCCCTGTTTCCTCCTTTGCAGTTTGTGGCTTGTGTAGCCTCAGCCTGGATGGTTTAGTGTAGGGTTGTCCTCTCAGGCTGTGTCTGTTGAGCTTCGTGGATGCTGGTCCCTGAGGCCACCAGCACAGCAGAGCAGTTGGGTCTCCTGCTCCAGCTGCCATGCATCATGCCAGCTTCTCCACCATCATCCTGGAAGCGGGCACGCTGGATCCTGCAGCCACAGCAACGCTCAAACAAAACTCTACATATTGACATTGAGATAAGTTGGGAAGTACAAATAATACTAATGCAGGATGAATAGGGTTGTGTTCAGCAGATCAGGTCCCCTGTGTCAAACCTGCACGTGTACAGGAACATTCACCCCTTGCGATAAAGCTCGGCACAGGAGAAATATGGTTGAGTCCAACAACCTGTAGCACCTGTACCAGAGGGAGAGAGGTGCAATGGGTGGGAGAAGGAATACAACTACTCCCACTGCAGCTTCACAAAACACACTTTTCGGAATCGATTCTCATTTGCAATGTCAACAGCTCTATCTACTTCAGCACAGAAGCTGAAGGATAATTTAGGGTGAAACACAGCTGCCCTTGTATATAGGGGGGAAAAATACTTAATAAAGATCCTCTTGTTAAAATGATGGTTAGCAGTGTGCCGTCTGCCGTGCAGCTACAAACTCTGCAATTTGACTTAAAAGTGCATCAAAAGCTTTCGATGCCAAAGACCCGCTCATCAATAGCGTCTCTTGTTAGATTTGTACAGCATAAGCACCAGTTATTATGCGAAATAGCGATGCAATTTTCTAGAGCTCCCAGCTGTTATTTATTTAACCAAGTTTATTACACTCTATGCTGCTTAAAAAAAATACGGGTATATCTAAATGTTCCTCCATTTTGCTCTTGTGCTTGCAGGTTGTGGTGTCTACAACAGTCAATGTCGATGGCCACGTGTTGGCAGTGTCGGACAATATGTTTGTACACAACAATTCCAAGCATGGGCGGAGAGCTCGAAGACTCGATCCCTCGGAAGGTACGCCTTCTTATCTGGAACATGGTAGGCATATCATTTTCATTGGTTGGCATTGCTACTTTAAATGTGGATTTATTTGGTTTCTGTCTCTGACCTCTGCCTTCAAACTGTCCTGTAAAAGTTCAGGCCTTTGGGACCAGATACTTTAGAGACACTGGCCTCCAGACAAAAGGTGGAGGTTTTAAGTAGGTCAGCACTAAATGTAGTGAAATGACAAACTGATAGGCAAACATGGGTGCAGAATCTGTCCTGTGTGTCAGTGAAACGTGACATTTTTTCCCTTTGGTTAGTTCGATTCAGCATCCAAAATTGGAGTCTGATATTTTCCAAGCCGTCTTGATTTTTGACTTTGCATCTAAAGGATGTTGCATATTTTCTGAAATGCTCAGCACCCAAACCAAGATTGGTTTTCTACTATCTATAGAGTGCTGAGCTCTCTAGGAGATCCAGCTGTTCCTTTGATTTACCCTAAATCAAAGCAGAGCCCTTTTGCAAATCCATCTGCTTACTCAAGCCATGGACAAATGTTCTCTTCTGGCTCCAGCTGTGCCAGCTGAGGAAGATGCTGTTCCCGGTGTGGCACAGCTGCCAGCCTCTCCTCCCTGCTGGAGGCTATTCTCCATGCCATGGATATGCCAGCTAAGATGTTTGTCTGATTGCTCCCTGGTCTGCTTCAGTCCAAGAAGAAGCTCATTACATTTAAACAGTTTTAATAGCTCTTTGCCAACCTGCATTGCTGGAGATCCTGCATGTCAGTTTAGCTGGCAGTTCTGAAAGGACTGTGAACATTCACAAAGGTGGGATGGGGGCAGATAGCTGGAAGCAGCCTGGGGGACAGTAATTTCTCTAAGATCAACTGGTCCTGGAAGAGAACATCTGCTGGTGACTGTAGCCGCTTCAAATGGGAGTTGTTGAGTGCAAATGTACTTTGAAAAATCTGGAGTTGATTAATGTTTTGTTTTGCTCTTTGTCCTCAAAGTTGATGACTATTGCTGAAAAACAAAACAAAAACAGAGGGCATTTTACTCCCCTCTCTCTGTTGCAGCTTGGTAGAATTGTTCTTTGTCTTCAAAGCTGTTTATAATCCTAAATTCAATAGGTGCTTACTCCCTCTAAGAGATGCGTGCCCTCAGCTTCCATTGAAGTTGTTGAGTGTAGCAAGCACTGGTCCTTTATGCTGGTTTGTTTCACAAATATTTGCCAAGGATCTGATGAATAATTAAACAGCTTTTTCCAAAGAGTTTGAAGAAACCAGATAAAATTTTCTCCAGGAAAGTGAATGCCACTCAGAAAAATGTTAACTAGATATGCTGAAGAAATATCAACAGCAAGAAATGGGTGAACGTGTGAATTTCTACCACTCAGTGCATTCCTGTGGAAATAGCATCCTATTCTGTTCATGCTTTCAGGCATCAGTCCTGCAAGCACTTATGCATCTATTTAAGATTATTCACACATATGGTCCTGTTGGGATCAATGAGGCTTCTTGTGTCAGTAAAGTTGAGTGTATTGATAAGTGTTTGCAGGATCGGGGCTGTAGTTCACACTTACTAACCTAAAATTCTTAGCTCAGCAGCATTTCTCATTATATAAACATAACTTACATCTGTATTTATTTAGCTCTAACTTTTTATGTAGGCTATGAGCCATTTTCAGCCATAATTCATGTTACAGAATTTTTTTCGTGCTGCCAACAACCTAATTTAATAAACAAACCGCTGTCATAATTTTTGCTCAATTTTTATAAGGAATGTGTGAACTGTGTCTTTATTAATTAGTAGGAGGCAGAATATTACAAAAGAAAACTTCACTCTATTCAACTTCGTAATCTTACCATTAACTCTAGTCCTAAAAATAAAAAAGGTTGTTTTTTTTTTTTTTTTAACTTCTGTTGCTACTAAAATGAATGCCATCTTTTTATTTCCCCTTCTCCCCCTGCTGTAGTCTCCTAAGTGCATTCTTTTGGTCATACTTGCTTTCTCGTACTTGTAAATATTCCTATTCTTGTGCACGGTGTAAGAATAGCATCTGCTTTTATCACATCCAGCATTCCCACTCCCACTGCTTGAAGGGTTCTGTTAGCAAAAAGAAACAAAAAAGATAATAGTGTGCTATATATATGTGGATAACATATACATGCAAACCCTAGCTGCAATGCTACCATTAAAAGTCAACATCTGCAAACTATCTCCTTGTGTACATTTTGGTGGGGAAGGTGATTTTTCTAATCTCCTTTCCCAAGCACCTCTCAAGCAACCTCATAAAGCAACCACTAGTAAATTCTTACTTTTGAATGGCAATTTCTACACTACAAAATTACTCCCTTTCCAAAAGCTTGGTAGGGATTTTCTTTTTAAGCTAAATTCTTCAATCCATCTCTCCAGGAATCCTGTGCATGTTTGTGTCCAGGAGACAGCAAAAAAATCATCCAGTAACTATGTTAAATGTTAGTATTATATGTCTAAAACATTTAACTGAATGAAAAAAAAATGGGAAAAATTTCAGTGGGATTTAATACTAATGACGTTTTGGGCTGCCACCAAGAACTTCAGACTTGGAACAGACGAGTCTCCTCCACTGAAATTAACTTTTGTCTTCAGTTTGGGTCCCCCAAATTATTAATTTCCTTCTATTTTTGGAATTTTGACCTTGGATTATAGCCTCAAGTTTAGGTAGAAAAAACAGTTTGTTCATCTTTCCTTTTTCCAAGTTCTCTGTCCTCCCGCTTAGGAGGACAGATTCACCTAAACAACATCTGTAAATGGCGAGATGGGAAACTAACAGAGTCGGGGCTAGTTTGCCCTGGTTTATTGCTTTGCTGAGCCACTTCTGATCATAGGTTATGAAATGCTGGGTTCTAACGATAATATGCCCTTGACAAATGTATTCTTGTGTACTTTTCTAGATATTTAACTCCTTAACATAAACACCTGGTTTTAATAATGATGAATGCCTGACTGTCTTTGCATGAGGTTTGAGTTGGGGAAGGCGAGGAGGCATTGTAGCAAGGAGGTGTCCTGGTTGCTTAGTTTTATTAATCTTAATTTTCCCTACAAAACTGTATTGGGAAATACTGCTCTTAAACATTGAATTGCAGTTTATGTGACACCTAAAAAAGACTTTGGGTGCCAGAAAGCTGGAAAGAAAGTTTTACCTCCTGAGCCACTCAGGAGCCCAGTTCTCCACATTTGGGTTTTTACCATCTCATTAGCAGGTAGCTTGGATTATTTTTGGGACATCCAACACATCTCTATTTATATCTTACTTGTCAGGCAGTAAAAGGAAAGTTCCTTTCCGTAGCTCGTCTCTCTGAATATAACTAGGAACCTAGATCATGGTTTCACATCCACACACTGTCCTCCTTGAAACCAGCGGGTTAAGAAGCTCCTATTTCAAATAAATATATCTATCTCTCAAAAGTAATAGCTGGCAGAGGCCAATTATTTCATACATTTCTGTGTGGTATAAATAGGGTGAGCCACAGCAATCTGTGGCTTTCAATAATTATCACATTTTCATTCACAAATAGTTGGATCCTTGCTTGTTTTATATTTATGGTAAACCAGAAGGCTGGTGTGGTTGACCTTTCTAAATTGTACATATATAGTAGGATGTATAGAGAAGAGCCAATAGGCCCCGACCAGTAGAATATATTTCAGCTTGTAGTTCGTCCCAGGGTGTCAATTTTAAAAGCAAAACCTTTCGAATGCAATTTAAGTGACTAGCTTATGGGAGGAGGGGGATTTTGACAGGGTTTGCAACAACCCTTTTCAAGTTTACCAGCATGAAGTCCACCGCTGCAGATGTCTGCAAAGTTTCCGGTTAAAAACTCTCATATTGCAGCAAAGTAAAAATTCTTTTTCTTCCCAAATCTTTGAATGGCTTTACTAGAATGTAAAGGCAATTGCAGCATCAGTTTCTCTATTATTTTTCCTCACTGGCAGAATGCAATGCCCTCGAAAAATGATAGTCCCTGAGACCCTGTCAGTTTGCATGCTCTAACATTTTATTATCTAATGATCTAATATGCAACAAGGCAAAGAGGGGGTGCTTATCACCCTGACAAGATGCCTAAGAGAAGTGACTAAATTACTTTATGTACCATTAGCACTAGCTGCCACGGTGAACTCACTGTGAGCATTTATGCAAATACTCCTGAATACATTCAAGTGGCCTTGTCAGGAAGACGACTGACAAGCAGCTTAAATGCTTGTTTTTTTTAAAGGGCCAGTTTTATTTCTTTTTCTCTTCCTTCTTCCTCCTCCTCTTCTCCAGGAGAACACTTGAAAAATTAGGTTTGCTGATTTGATTCTGTCTCAACTGAGCAGCAAAAGAAGAAAGGCGCGGGGTGGACGTTAGGGCAGATTATGAAATGCGATGTCAGAATTTGCAGATAGCAAAAAGCCCCATGATTTCCACGGTAGTGCCCTACCATTGTTTGAACATGAAATATATATAAATGTATGTGTATGTATTTAATATAAGTTATCATACTGTGAAGCTCTCACTAGTGGCTACCTGATCCTGGAAATGTTAGCTCATGGCTGGATGATTCAGTTGCTCTACTCTGGTACCCAAGACGGACAGGATTTTGCTTTGGTGTCCTAGTTCGTGGTAGCCGTGAGTGATCCAGGCTGTTCCCTATCTGTAGATGCAAACCATTCTACCGTAAAGGAAGAATCGCAGTTGCTGTGCCCAGGTTTGCTTATGTCGAGTAGATGATCTGCTTTGGCGGTGGGGCGTTTAGAGGCCTGCCCTTGCCAGTCCTGCACCGCTGGCAATCGCAGCCCGCAGGCACCGTGGGGGGCGCGTGTATAGATTTCCCATTAAAGCTTCAGATTGGAGAGCGAAAAGGATTGCTAGGCTGCGTCTTCGTTGGTTATGTATTTTCTATTTGGGTTAATAAAAATGTGAAGTTGTTTCTCTTCCTTACAAACTCTGTTGAGAAGATAATACCGAAAATTAAGCTTTGAGCCTGGTTGCCTTTAAATATTATTCTATCTAGCCTGATTATAACAGAATTGTTGAGTAAGGTTATTGTATTGCTTGAATTTAGCTGCATGTGCTGGACGCAGCAGTTCCTGGTTCCTAAAAGATGCTCAGAAATCTGACTTAGTGACCTAATTCTTGTGCTGTAGATGGCCACAGCATTAAAACCTGCATTTTTGATGATATGGAGTGTTATGAAGATGATGTCCCTTCTGGCTCCATTTTAACTATTTCAACTCCAAATCCCTCAGTTTTGCACATGTCCGTGCTTATTGATTAAATTGTTAATAGAAGAGGGAATATCGACTGAAGAGAGAAATATTAGCAAGTTGAGAAATAACTTTAATCTCCAAAGCTTGATGGATTGGGAACTATACCTCAGAAGGTATAGTTCCCAAGCTGTTAATCAAAGTTAGGGACTGCTGCATTTGCAAACTGGCCCAGTTTAAACAAAGAAACTTTAATGTTTGTCTCATTGCATCTTTGGGTGGAATCACCTGTTATATCTTAGTGCTTCACTTAAACCTGTTTTTGTGATTATATGAAAAATGTGAACACACAGTTTTTTTCTGTACCGTACTGTTCCATATGGAGGAATGCAGTGGACTTGATTTATTATTTAGAAGGGAAATATTGAAAAAAAATATTAGGATTCTTCCACTCTACTTGAGGGGATCTTGTATGTTATTCTGAGTTACTTCTGCTTTCTAATTTATTTTCTATGAGGGAAGAATACCTAGGGTTGTTGGACATCTCCATGCATACACAAGGGAAAAAATGTGACTTTCAGAACATTGCACAACATGGATAGTAATAACAGTAAGTGAGCCTTGATATACTGAAGGATTGCAAAACTTCAAGCTGGAAATCATTTTCTTCACTTTTGCCAAGTTGTCTTTTTCATATCGGTTCCTTCATAAATGCAGTGACTCATAAATTTAGGCAGTTTTTTACATAATGGCTTGTTATGTGTTCTGGGAGCTTGACCTCACTGAGTGAATAATATTAACCTCTTCACTGCCCTGTGGACTTCCTGCAGCTGAATCTTTTCTAATATAAGTGAACACACCAGGGCTGGATTAGTCCAATTTGTTTACTCAGGTAGAGCTAGGGCCTCCATCCCCCCTGAAGAGGCCAAACATAACCAGAAAGCTAAGGTGCTTCATTTTAGAGAATTCGTGGGTAAATAGATTCCACTATGAGCTCAAGCAGATCTTAACGCTAGGGACCACTGAAATAAATTTCCAAAACTGTGGAAGATTCTCTGCCATTTGCAAATGTTAAGTCAGGACCTGGTGTCTTCCTAAAAGGTATACCGCAGGTCAGGGAGAGGTTAGGGACTTGAGAAGTCCTCATCCAGGGAGTGCTGGGTGAGGTGTTTTGGCTGGCGTTACACAGGATGTCAGGCTATATTATCATAGTGGTCCCTTCTGGAGTAAAACCTTAGGATACACCAGGTTAGCAAAATATTCTGCTGCTCTGATTCATACAGCTCCAGTTTAGATGGCCAAAACTGTGTTAACTCAATTATGCCCTGCTGAATTGTGCTCATTAATTTTTTTATCATCACCAGAGCAGAGCAGCTGTGTGAAGGAGCAGACCCCCTGCTTCTTTAGACATTATTAAGAATTTCGCAAGAACTGGATGGATGGGTGGAGTTGGCCTTCTTGCAGTCAGTCATGTCAAACAGAAATCAGAAATCTTTTATTTCTCTTTGGCTAGGTTACTATAAATCAGCCTGAGAAAGCCGTTAACTAGAGGTATTCAAAAGTTTAGAATATCAGGTTGCAACAGTTTTGATGTTTTGAAATTTATTTTTAGTTTGAACCTAAATGAAAATAGGATTTAAAAATCTTCTGGGAAGCGGATATTTTTAGTGACAGATTTGGGGAAGGCATTCCAGAACTTCAGTTCCGACATTCTGTTACAAGTATTTCATGAAACCATATTGGAATTTTGAATTTGAATGTGATTTTTTTTCATTATTTCAACATTGTTTCCTAAGATATAGAAGCTAAAATTGCTGCTGCCATGTTACAGGAGGCATAATAGATACCAGTTGAAATATTCTAGCCTTTAATAAAAAGGATAGCTATTACATAATGCCCATGGAAATAGCCCCTTATAAGTCAAGTTTGGGTAATCCTATTACCACAGCTAGAAAAGGTTACCGCTTGACAATCACTCATCAGGGATCTAGTGTGATGGGTAACTGAAGAAGGAAAAATTGTTACAATACAAGCTAGAGACACCTTGATTTTAGAAAAAATGAAGTGTCGCAGTTTCTACCTGTGAGCAATTGCCCTTTATTTTTTTTCAACTAAATGAAAAATAAAACAGCCCTTCTCCCAAAATTTCTAAATGATGTCATGCTGTGATATGTTGTTGCCTTCTATTGTTATGAGGATGTCATGAATTCACGGGAAAATGGTACCTGGATGAAGATAGCATGCATTTTGTGAATTTCCCCAAGGAGTTTTCAGAACTGTGCTCCCAAAACTGCAAGAAGAGGAAAATATAAGGGAAACTGTTCTTAAAATTTGATACAGATGCAAAAATATCTGGTTTGTTACAGCAAACGTGTAAGGGAGAAAAGTGCAGATGAAAGTTCTCCAACCAGCATGAGAGTTAATTCTTATTTGGAGAGTTAATTCACATTTGAAGACCAACAGCTTTCAGAAGGTGTGAGGTTTTTCTGTAGACCTCAGAGGAATTAGAATACAGTTATGCAAGTAGGAAAACCTTAGCTACTCTGTTTGGCAGAAACTTCACAGCTACCAGTACAGGAAAACATGCAGTAGCATTCAAATAGGCAATGAATATTCATAGCTAATGAGCATTCATTACATTTCAATTTGCTTTGCTGGCCACCATGACACTAATACAATGGCATCATAGGGGAGAAGAATGACATTAGGATTAGAGAAACGTTTGAGAGGGAGTGCACCGTAAGGCAGCAAAGTTTTGCCAGGCATTGGTTTTCTAACCTTCCCAAATGTGCTCACCAGTAAATTACAGAGCATTGTATTATTAGAACATGAGTAATAATTATTTCTAAACAAATTCATCTAGCTTAATTTTATACTGGATACCTTTGTTGTTACGTTGGTAAACAACTTGTTTTCCCCTGCTGATTTAAGCAGAGGACAAAGGAGAAGAGTTTGTGAAGTGTGATTTTAAGTAAAGGTCAAGAACTAGTGATTTCTGAGAACTCATATGTATCTTTAAGAATCATGATTATCAAAGAATGATGTTCACAGCAGTTTACAGGTATCTGTCCACTTCAGAATATTTCATGTTAGATTTGAATAGTACTTGAACAGTATTTGAATAGTCCAAATCAGTCAGCAGTTTTGAAAATACTCTGTTTACGTTGAATTTACAGGCAAGGTTCCGAATTAGTTGAGTGCTGGCAATACCGGGATTAAAGTTTTGTTTTAGATAAACATTCTCCACCAATTGTCGCTTGGAATATTCTGATTACAAAAGTTTGCAAATGCTGAACTCAATATTTCTGCATCTCAGCCTATATTGGAGTTGAGAGAAGCCCTGTGTCAGCGTTCGAGTTTCTCTTCTTCTCTCCATTGTGGGGCGCCTGCAGAGTGTTTCCCTGCCAAATGAGTGTTCGACAAAGCCCTTCCACTTCCAAGGAAGTAAGTTAATAGCATAAACTTGGAAAGTGAAGCAGAAAATGGAACCCACCAAGGTGATATGTTTGGAATGAAAATTATTAATGTTAGTAATAAAAAATAATAATAAACCACTAATAATTAATACTAGAATGGAGACAGGCTTTATGTTTGGCCCGAATCCAGAATACAAGATTTTCAAAAGTGCATAACATTGGGAAAAGCGTACTTTCATTAAAGCTAATGTTACAACTTCATAAAGTGTTTTTTTGAAAATCTCAGCCCGAACTGTTCATTGAGCATAACCAGAAAGCTTTGTATGTCACAATTAGTCCTTTCTGTTTCTCACCTTTATTCCATGAATTTATAGTTCTCTTTGTGATATGGCAAATCTTTAGCATGAACATGACTATAATACAACCAGTGCAGGTTTATGGCCTCACTGAGTGAACTGGGTATGCTGGGAAGCTCTTTTAGAAGACCAACCGTAAAGTCTTATGAAGAACTTGCCTTAAATTTAGCAGTTTAAATTTCTCTTTCAAAAAGAAATTAAACATTTAGATCTACGAGTTAAAGTACAAGGGCTGCCATGAGCTGCTCAACCAGACATGTCCTTTACAAAGTGGGTATTCAGGACTTCCTGCAATTCATATCCATTTTTGCGGGCCAAGTGGTCTTCCAAAAGTATAGGTGCTCCAAAGCAAAATTTTTGGAAATTCTTAGATGTAAAACCCAGTTTCAAAGCATCAGGGTGCTTCAGGTAGATTTTTACTGTGATTTTCAAAACTGGGTGCAGAATTTCTGTTCCTGTCTGCCAGGTACTTTGAAAATCCCATTAGGTGCTTACTGGAACTACTGGATAACTGGTGCCTTCAAAAATCTGGTCTCAAATCCCACAGGAGCCTATGTGTGTTTTTTACTGCACTACCATTACTGAACTATCTATTAGCAATAGGAATAGAGTAAATTCAGAATTAATTATGTTTTGGTAAATAACTTTTCATGATGGTTTTGTAGCAACTCTCTCAGAAGTTCTGTAGCTCTTCACTGTAAAAGCACAATGTGTTTTCTTCTGAGGTCCTGGTTTTTGTTGTGAAGTGGCAGGGGGACATGTCTATGCTGTTGAAGGCTGAATGTACAGCTCGTGTCATATTTGTTCAAAATTCTGGGTTTCATGTGGGATTCATAGGCTTGATATTATCTGATTCTTGCTGAAAGAGAAGGTCAGAATTTGAGATGAATCACAGGTCTGACCACAAAGCTACTCGTCTTTACAGCTGTAGTTTTATTTTGTGGATTGGGATTTGAGGTCACATGGGTATGGAGCAGTTTGTCCTGGTACATGCATGCTGCTGAACTTCCTGGGCTCTTTGAGGAGCTGAAAGGGAAAAAATATTTGACTAAGTTTGGCCCTTTGTGGCATTCAAAGGTGAAGCAAATCTCTTTAGGAGCCCTTTGGGGAAAAATTGGTCTGTTTCCTTGCACAGCAGAAAACCTTCCTACGAATGGTGACATGGAAGGCTGCTGTGGGTGCTTCCTCTTCATCTCACTTCCATCACGAGCAGACAGAGGTGTCTGCTCTGAAGCTCAGAGGCAGGTGCCTGCTCATATCAGATGCCCAATATTTCCTGTGGGTTGCTTCAGGAGGCTTCCTGTTTATGATATTGTCCTACAGGGGTTCCTCAGCTCTTGCAGGAACCAGCAAAGAGCTCCAGGTCTTTGGGCTTCCAGAGGTGCCTGCCCACGTCTGCTGATTACGTAAGGGAATGAGGATATTTAAGGCAGTCTGACTCGCCCAGTCAGAGACAGATGCTTACTTTATACGCGCTACAATGCCTCGAGTCTGAATATGGCCCCAAATAAATAAATAAATAACAGTATAGCATGACTTTATCAGACACGTTGAACGAACAAACTCTTCTAAGCATTTGTAGGCCTGAGTCCAAAGTATTCCCTCTTCAGATTTTCAGCATGTTGGTTTTATGTGGTGTCATTGCTGGACAGATACTGTGAACTATAAATATATTTTTATGCTTGTGTTTTTGCAAGTAAAACCTAAATGGTTGGGAGGAGGTGCTTGACCCTTCCAGTCAGTGTAGCACAAAGAACAGAGAAGGAAGCCGTATGAAAGACACTGCTCAGCAGAGACAAGGGTCTCTCAGTCTTTGCGATGCAGTGAAGGATTCCACTTGAAACGCGATTCAGCTCACGTTGCCTTCGTTGCTGTCCCGCTGCCATAACAAACATGGGCTGAGTATTATATTGCATTCCTGAATCAAACCTCCCAAATAATAATAATAATAATAATATCAGTTGAATTATTGTGTTTATTTTTCTTATGCAGCTCTCCCCACCCCAGATAGTCATTAGTCTGTAGCATATTTCTAGCCAGGCCAGCGATTTAGTTAAGCTTCCTGATCATTGAGGTGCTTTTCTTACAGAAGAGCCAGAATCCCTACCTATCCCCTTGGCCCGGGGCCCAGAAACCTGAGGCCATCCATCGGACCTTGGTCTCCCGGCAGGCAACTCGGTGTGATCTGTCACGGAGCCTGCCTGAGCAGAATTTTTGCACATGATGAATATGGATCTTTGCTGCATCTGGCAGGCTGCAACAATGAATGCAAAAGACTGTCATTAATAGATAATAAAAGCAGAAAGCAACATTAGTGGGAATAAGCTTTTCTTTTGCTGGGTCTGATTATTACTTTTTGTTCTTGGCCTGTGACTAGATTGAGACACAAATAACAGCTACCAGCACTGTGTTTGTGCATGTCTTTTGTTGCTGGTTGTTTTTTAATCTGAAATATTTAACTATGATATCTTCAAAGCAAAATTGTGTCATACATTCTCATATAGTAATAGATTTCAAAGATGAAGAGCCTTGCTGCTTTGTATTTAGTCATGCCTTCATCTGTAAATTTATGGCAGTATTATGGTTTAATGAATTGAACGAGTCCCAGAACAACAACAAAAATGCTTTTTTGTTTGAATTTAGATATTGCACACTTTGTTCTTCAAATGAATAATAAAACCAATATGTTTCTTCAGTGGTAAACTTCAGGCTAACTTCATCTCACGTTACTAATCAAGTACTTAAGGATATGTATGTGTGTATATATATATGTGTGTGCGTGTGCATGTGTGGATGGATGTGCATGTGTGTGGTATGCAAGCACTTTCAGTTGGGGTGCTAGACATGGGCTAAAAATTCATATTCTGACAGCGATAGGCAAGCCTCTGAGAGCAGATGGAGCAGAGTTCAGCACAAAGGTTTAATCCTATCAGGATGATTCCTGCATGGCCATCTGGATAATCCGGCACACAAATTCAGCGCCTGTTAAAAATACGACGTAGGCCAAGATTAGCGTCACAGATTTTCCACTAGACTTGTTCATATTTGACTTTATGATTCTCAGGCTCCAGAAAATTGCATTAGAGAGCAGCCTGTAATTTGTGAGAGAAATCAGAAGAGGAATAAGACCTCTTAGGGTACTTGAATTTTCCTTGTAGAAACTGTATTACAGGCCCTCCCTGCCCCTGCCACAACTGCTTTGTATTTCTGCATGGATTGCTCAGCTTCTGCAAGACGATTACTGTGAGCTCTCTGTTGTGGGCAGACTTTCTGAATTCTCCTGAACAAAGAGAATTGAGTTAAAAATTAATTTTAGTCCAGGCTCCTGTTTTTATCAGGATGAACTAAATTTCTCATTTGTTGCGGAGTCCATCTCAGGTGAACTTCTTGTTGTTACGCCCAGTGCGTGTGTGTGTGGGGGGCTAACTGATTGGGGAAGGAGAGAAGAATTCTGTTTTTCTTTTTTTTTCCTCTTTGTGATAGTGAAAGATTCCAGAAAAATTAAACTAATGCCAGCATTTACTTTGGGGAATGGGAATTTAGATTTAGATTCAACTCTGTGCTTCATCTAGAATAATTCCTGTGTGTTGCAAAGTAATGTTATATATCATTGATTAAACTTTGCCAGTGCAGCCTACATGTGTACATCTGAACATCCAAATTTCATGTTAGTGTGCTTGGGATGATGGGCTTTTTACGTGTTACAGGTTCTGGATGCTGTGACGCAGGAGCTTTCTTCCAGACCTATGTTCTGCCTAGAAATACTTGCTAGAAGAGTTTTAGGGTTTTGTTCTGGTGATAATGGAAGATGAAAGAGAATCTTTTTCCAGTTTGCAAGATACAGTCCCCATTCCCTCTCTTCATCATCAGAAAGTGATCAAGAGAGAAAATGAGGCCAGGGTAATGATTAACAGCAACACATGAATTTAGAAAAAGTGCCCACCTGCCCTTCTGTTATATTAGGATTTGGCAAAACCATAAACCACAGAGTGAACAGTAAGGAAACGACTAGTCCCATCTTATAAAGTGCTTTGTGGGTTCAGGACCTTAGCACCACTGAAGAACCAGTCAGTTAAATTAAGTCTGATTTGGGGTATGCAAGCTATGCAGTTACATTTGTTTTGACAAACTTTTAGGGTTGATTTATATTACACATTTTGAGCTTCCATTTCCAAGGTTGGCTTCACCCTCACCCAGAAATTGCATCAGTGTAACTATTTTTAAACCTCAGTGCACTTAAACAGATGCAGTCTCCTTTCTGGACATGCTCATTGTTTTTAAAATAGTCATATTGGCTTAGCTGGCCCCTGTAACTTTATCAGCGGAAGTTAAATCAATAGGAAGCAGTTGAAACTGAAACAGGAGAAGCCACACAGGATTTTTTTGTTGTTTTACCAACATAGCTTCTCAAGCCCATCTTTAGATAAAACAGTGCAATCCTACGTGTGTATCACACCTTAGCCGCTTGCATCCTATTGTCTTCGGCTTCCCGTCTTTTAGGAACAAATGCTGTTCCTGTGCCTTTGCGAGTGACCCCGCGGGATGGGAGGAAGGCGGGAGGAAATTGAGGTGCGAGAACTTCTGGGCTCATTGTACAGCATTTCTCCAGCTCGGGGTCCAAAATTCCCGAGGGAGGAACGGGCCCTGCAGCAGGCGCTGGGCTGGCGCCCTGCTCTGGGCGAACTGGCCCTGTCTGTGGAGCTGGAAGCTCTGCCGATATTTAGTAGCCCTAAGTGATATTTTGGATGCTTTGTTTCTCCATCTGATTCAGCGTGTGTGTATACACAACGCGCCGGAGCTGCCCACGATAGCCTGGATCTTGTCCACCCTGGAGCTGGGCACTGGTGGCTGCAGGCTGTGTTTGGTTGAGGCAAGCCACAGCACTTAATAGCTGCGTGGCTGGCTCGAAATGGAAATCTTCTCACTTTGGGGGCAAATATAATGGATGAAAAAAATACAGTTTAAAGTCTGCTTGAAATTTCTTTTTATGCCTTTGAAATAAATGTTGAAACGGAAATGTGATTCTGAAAGAACGGTCTATCGATAAATGTTATGGTAAAATTGTTTGGCTTCTTGAAATACATTTTGGCTGGACTTATATATTGAATTTGACCAAAATTTGCCAGTGCTTTAGCAACATTACATTTCTCTTGGTGAATTTGTTATTTGCCAAACAAATGAACACAGTCAATAGAGCTCTGTTTAGGATGTCAAGTTTTACTGACTTTCAGTGAGATGCTAAGGATCTTTATTCCCTTACTAATTTTTTGAAATTGGAGGTACATCCTGAAGTATAAAAACAAATATAGAAAAAAAGCTTTTACTGTGATCTGAGGGGGGTTTAAGAGAGTAAATGAAAAGGCATCTTTTGCGATTATTGTAGAGATAGCTAAATTATCTTATTTTTATGGAAAAGTTTTAAGTAAAACACACAGTGGATTTTAGATTTTTTTTTTTTTTTTGGTAACGCATCTCATTATTCAGTAGGACCTCCTTTTTTTCCCATGCAATCATGTTTCAGGCAGTGATCAACAACTGAGAGCTCAAGAAATCATTAAGGAAAGAGAAACGCAGAGGACTCGGGGAAACATAACTTTGCTAGCTGAGCCATGCGTAAGGATAAAAGAGAAACACTGGCTTAAGTATTGATTGTAGGTGGCATATTATACCAGGTAATTTACATTTGCAACTTCCATTAACGGGAACTGAGCATTCACAATGGTAGGCAGAAAATCACAGCGAATACCTTTAATTTTGGGACTTGCAAACAGAAAGAAAGCCCTCCCTCGCTCCCTCCCTCCGCCCGAGCCGGAGGCACTGCGTGAGGCACGTATTTCTGGTTCAGTGATTTCACCCAGCGTGGACGTCGCAAAGAACCGGGCGGAGGTCGCCGTTTTTGGTGTGGCGGTGTAATCGTCGACGCTTACAAATCGTAATTGCCCGATGTCGAGAAGCTGTAAAGGAGGGAGCCGGGGAGGGGGAGAAGGGCATTGCCTCCTCGCGCCTGTGCTGCCTAAAGCCACATGAGTTATCTCCTCCAGAGGGAAACCTCTGCTACCCTGTTTCCTGCACAGCAGCTGCTTATTGTCAGGGGTGAATAGGAGAGAGAGCAGGCTGTGATATGAAAAAGGAAAGCAGGAAGATCATCACTTTGCTAAGATAAACACCAAATGCATTGTTTAGCTTAAGAGTGAAGATTTAATGCTCTGGGTGCAATATGTAAAACACTGCCACATTCCCTTTCCCTGAAGTGTCTGTGACTAACGCTTCGGGCTGGTCCTGCAGACTTTTCCCGTAGACGCTGCCTTGGTGGAGTTCAGCTCAATTGCTTTCAGGTCTGCTCGTGCTGGACACGGCTCCAGCAGCGCCTGCGCCCGTCGGATGGGACCCATAGCACTGTATGGGTGCACAGACTTTCTAGGGTTTGCTCTTGCAGCATGGAGAGAGTAGGCGAGCAGCAGATGACAGCTACCCCTTTTCAGGAATGAGAAAATTATTTCTGCAAAAAAGGGGAATCCCAAACTCCGGAAAAACACAAAATATTTGGTTCATTTTCTCAAAGTGGCAAATTTCAGAAAATGACTGAAGAAAAACAAACAAACAAACAAAAAGCCCTCCTGCATGACCATATCAATTGGTTGAAATGCTTAGTGTGGAAAATCCATAATAAACAATGATGAATGGAGTAAATAACACTTCACCTCATATAACACTTATGTAAATCTATTATTTTAAAAGTTTTCTTCCCCTTTTAAGGAGATGTACACTTTGCTAACCTAAAAATATTGATTAAAAGGCTTTGAGCATTCCAAGGCGTGAGCTTGCACACCTTCAGCTCCAAAGTACTATGGGAAAGAAAGTTAAGCTTGGATCATTTCTGGGCTCTGCTTCACTTGGAGTAGTAAATCCTGCATGATTTCAATAGCTACCAGGTACCTGAGGGTAGATCTACACCACGTGATGTAAAAATGCCGTAGACCCTTTAGAGTTCGCATTTTGTAGCTCCTCCACCTATTTGACTCCGTGCCACGCTGAGCAGACATAGTGGCTCAGTTCCTGAAATCAGCATATTGGTATTTGTGTTTCGGCTCTGCTGCTTCTAGGTCGCACACTAGGTTGAGTGAGCTGAGCGCGACACTCCACAGTGTGGTCTACTCATAAAACCGTATTTTGAAAAAGAGAAACCCAGTTTCGGATATATTACGTAGCTCTTGACAATGTTGAGCAGAGCAATGCCTAAGTATCTTTAAAATCCGGTTCCTTATTCTGCAAACTTCTTATTAGCTGGGCTTGTGAGCACTTAAATAAGTGCTTTGCTAAATCACAACGTGATTTCAAGTCGTGGTTTTGAGCGCATAACCCTGATTTGTCCTGATGTTCTTAAAATCAGTAGTTTGTGAAAAGCATTTAACAAGTCGCAGGATCAGACCCATAAACTGTGGGTTAATCTGTGGCTCATTTATATAGTGAGTCTGGAATTAAGTTTTACCGAAGAAAAAGAGAAAATAAAAATGAACTCCAGGTATTTTCAGTATTTCTTCTCAGATGAAATGCAAATTCTCTATTCATCTGAATTCTCACTTTTAGCTGGCTTTATGCAATTCGTCTTGCATGTCACAATAATCTTAAAGGGAAGAAAAATAAAAGCATGTACCCCATCATTTAAACTCCTGTTGTGATGCAGCAACTGTTGTCAGAGCCTCATCTACGGGATAATGGAGGATGAAACCACCCTTCATGATAAAACCTACAGGCGAGGTCATTCTTACAGTCACTAGCACAAACTGGATATTAATCAAAGTGCAAATACATTTCAGAAGCTGAACAAGAGCAGTGCCAGAGCCCTGCTGATAGCTGTGCATCCCACTAATTCACCCCAGTGAGCATGTACCTCTAAGCTCAATTAACCCTTATTCCAAGGCCACCCATAAACTTTGTGGTAAATATGTTTTTTTTTTTTTTTTTTTCCTCCAGCTTCTGTTTTCTATCAGTGGAATAGATCATTTCTGTTGGAGGATAAAATGCTATCTCTGCTTATACGTTCAGGTCCCCAATTAAAAATATGAGAGGTCATGTGTGTGTTTGTGGGGGACTTGAATCAGTAACTCATTGATTCAGTAAATTCAAATGTTTAATACTCCTGGGGGCAACTGCTATTTCTTCTGCCTTCGGTTGCTATTTGAGGCACACAGAAACGCTCAGGAGGCAGAGGAGGTGATGTGGGAGGCGAGGGATTTCCTTGTGCGATTGCCTGCACGCAAAGTTAGCTGTTAAACATGTATGAGAAGCTATGAGGAGCTGCTATTGCTGATGCTTTGTTGTTATTATTATTATTTTTTTTATCATTGTTATTATCATTATTATTTTCCTTTCCAAGCATTGTTCAGAGGCAAATTGGAAATGTGGTAATTAGGCCCTGACTGGTAGTGTAGTATTAGTGTCCTGAGCCAAAGTTCAACGCCCTGAAATGAAATTTAAACCAATTAATCTGTTAGATTTTTATCGCTTGTCCATGTTTTCTCAGCAATTCCCTCAGCACGTGGCCTTTGATCAACTCTCATACAAAAGCTAAAATGTGTGCCTGCTGCTAGCAAGATGGGGCTGACATTAACATGGCACTCATAAAACAATCAGAGCAGTGAAGCCCTCAAACAGACAGGGCATAGTAATATTTAATAAAAGCGCACGCATAATCTTCAGAATTAGCATTTTCTGCCTTGCAGTACCTTTGGGAGAAGAGCTTTTATTTGTGGAGTGATCATTATTATAACAAAGAAGAGCTACCTAATAATTTCCACTTTAACTCTGCAATACGCCACGAGCATTTTTGAACCATTATGCTAAACTGTGGCGGGGTAATCATTTTATTGTCACAGTTTGAAGGAAGAAAAATCCCCTGTATATTGGTAGCTAGGGGAGCACGGGAACACAGGAACACACTGGCACACACCACACCGCTGCGGAAAACTTTTCCTTCCCGTTACTTGTGCGCTGAAGCTGGTACCTGCCATCCGTTGTATAGAAAATGGTCAGATTTTAACAACTTCTCAGCAAAGATGAAGATTTCAAAAGAAGCCACGGCATATCATTTCCCTTGGAGTCATTAAGCTTTCTTCTCATAAATCTTTAAAAGTTATTGATAGAGACCTTAGCTTTGAAGTCAGCGGCAAAGTTCCCGTTGGCTTCCATAGGCTTGGGATTGCAGTGCCCCCCGTAACATCTGTGCCTGTTCAGCCAAAGCTCACGGGCAGCACAGTAAAACGTAGCGTCACGTCCTGCCTCGGATTTGCCTCGATGCCGTGCAAAGACTGGGAGCTGCTCGGCAGTTTTCGTAGCCACCAGCTCTTTGGGCAGGTGGAGGAGGTGGCCGTTTCCCCGTCGTGGGGAGCTGCAGGGCTCCTGCTGCCCTTTGGGCGGTTGCATGTAGTTTGGTCTCCAGCTTCATCCTCAGTGCAAAGACTATTCTGAAAAAAAAAATGTGCTGGGAATGAAATACACTAAAGACCAAGCAACAGAGAGATGTTTTTTAACACTATCTGATAGGCTACCAAACTCTTGGTTCCGGATATAGCTTGTTTATATGTGTAAGAATGTGTAGTTACTCTTTTTTTATTACAGTAATTCTCTTGACTTGAAGTCTGTGCATGTTATCAGTCATATATACTTCATTTCCTTTATTAGAATCGGTCAGAAGTCTTTCAGGGCAATTTTTTTTCAGTGAAGTTTCAGATTTTTTTTTAACAGAAAAATACAAATTTCATTTAAAAGCACTATTTTAGAAATGATGCTTTGGTGTTACAGATGGACATATGAAATGTTACTGTTTTGAACAAATATTTTGTTCCTCTTGGAAATATTAAGAACTGTCCTAGTTAACAATTTCAGATAGAAACTTTGGAACTCTGCATTCTGCAAAAAATGTTCTGTATTTTGACTTCTCTTGTGACCAAAACAAAATGCAGAAAAAACAAGATTTCCAATGAAAGGATTATTTTGCCTAGTTCTGTTTTTCTAGGGTTGCACAGAAGTAAACACCTTCCAGAGAGCACTTTGAAACTGCCAAATGATTAACAGAAGAAATATGAAGGGTGAAGGGCCTGAGCTGGCCAGACATTTGTACCCGGGGCATAAATAGCAATGAGGGCATAACGTTCCCCCTCCCTTCCGATTTTACCTGTGAGGGTACTGGCAAAATGGGCCCTGATCTTCCACTCTCCTCCCAGAGGCTCCAAGGAAAGGGCCTGGGAAATGCCAAGGTTTTGTAGGGGCATTTTCGACATGACACTGGCTCTTGCAAATATGTCCTTGTGTAAAGGTGCTTTGTGCCTTCAGAACCAGGTAGTGGCCTGGGTGTGCCCCCCAAAACGCCTCTCCGCAGGGTCCCCAAGGGGCTGCTTGAAACCCCGCTGGCTGGGATGGGACGTGGCATACGCTTGGTGCTGAGCACCTACGACGTGTGAAGATCGGCCTCAAATACACGAGGCGACGCACGACGTGCAGCACCTTGCACTTTGGAGTGCAATGAAAGTGCCACGGAGATGAATAGCAAGACCTGCAGTGGGGTCCTGCCACTGCAAAACAATATCTTGCATTCATTTTAAAGATGAATTGAATCTATAATTTTGAAGCCTGCATATGTTTTCCGTTAATGGCTTACGATCTCAAACTGTTTTTATTCACTGGTATTTAGGAAAAAAATGTTGCCTATAGTCTTTAAGAAAAGTAGCTCATTCTCTGACACATGGGAAACTGATTATGTTTGGGTTTTATTGTGGTGTGTGTGTCCACAATCAACTGGAAATACTGGAAAGGGTGTAATTTGGAAGTGACTTTAATTTTATTTATGAAAAGGTTTGATTCTGTGAAAGGGCTAGATGGCATTTTGAAAAGCTGCTTTCACTGTAAAGCCGGTGCTATGAGCTCAGTTGAAAGGAAAGCATTTGGTTTTGGACTTTGCAATGGTTTTTATGCACAGTTTTATGCAAGTAACCTGAATCCAAACTAAACATATTGAAGTTACTTCTGTGTGTGCTGCATTTTCACGACAGTAATGTTGGGATGTTTCTTTTGTTAGCTCATGTAAAAGTAAACCGCTGGGCTCTGCCAAGTTTGGAGTAGGATAATGATTTTTCTGTGTGCGTGTATGCGTGTGTGTGTTCGAGAGCGTATATATACGTGTGTGTTTTCACTCGAGCTGGTATCTCCATCAGCTTAAGCAGTGGGAAAGTTTGTGCCTGACACTTACAACCATTTGTAAGCAGGGACAGGGTCTGTTTGCTTCCCCTGTACGCTGTCCATCACCGTGGAGCGAGCTTTTAGCAGTGCCCACAGACACACGTCCTGCTGACGGTGGCTCGACAGCTCCCTTTCCAGCTCCGTCCTTGCTTCCAGCCCCGTGCCCGCCCACACGGCTCCGTGGAGGGATCTCCTCGCCGGGCTCACCAGCTCACGCAAATAGCTCCTGCCAGCCAGAACTTAGCTAGTAAATAATCGTACTGATGCACTTTGTGTCTACAGCATTTTAAAGCAAGCTTCTGAGTGTTAGTTAATTGATTTACGTATCACTAAATTACTTATATGTGGAACAAAGCAGGGCAGAGGCTGTGCCACTACACAGCCACAACCGTGTTCAGTAACTCCTGGGCGTGGGGGCATTGCCCTGCGTGGTGCTAATGTGCACGTAGCCTTCACATCCCTCTTTTCCGAGTAGGTCCCAATCTGATAACGTGCCTGTGTGCTCTCCCTTGACTACCACGGCAAATATTCAAAGTTACCAGGCAAACAAGCTGCTCAGGCAGCCTCTTGACCAAGAGGTAGCTCACAGTCAAATGCCTGCCACCTGCAAGAGGGGATGGCTGTGCAGATTTGTATGCAGATGATGAAGTCGTGCTGACTGACACCTGAAAGACATTTGAGCCTCGGCGCAGGCAGTGTCAGCCCCTCATGTGTTTTCAATAGAGCTGGCCTGTTTTCTCAGCTGAGGAGAGGCTTCCTATGTAAAGGAAAGGACCTTTCTTGTCAGTGCTGATCTTGATCAGTGGGGTTTTGCTGCTTTCTCAGGAATCTTTTTTTCTACAAAATGAAGTTGTTGAGGTACGCGTTTTGCTTAAAACACTGTCTAATGGTGTGGTGTTACCACACTGTTACACTGTCTGATGGTTAGAATCCCCTTCTTCAGATTTAGCAAGGAGAAGTAGGTGGCATCTGGGATGGAGTCACTTATTTTCATCAATCTCTGTGAGGACAGGCCACCTTGGCCAGCCTGCATGTCCACAGCAGCAAGTTACGTAGGACTTTTGGGTTGCTTTTACAGGGATGTTACTCCACTGGGTTCAGCACAGTTAAATTCAGATGTACCTTAGTATTGCAGAGAAGGGCAATGGTCTGTGGATGCTTATATTGCCCTGCCCCACCAGTGTATAAAGCTGAGCTTGCTTCTGTTTGGACAGGCTTAAAACAGAATGTATTACAGCATCAAGAATTGAGCTGAGTAAGAATTGAGCTTTGGGAACTGTTTGAGTTTTCAAAATCCTTTGAGGAGGCATGTGATACCTAGAAGGTGGCTAGGGCAAGTTATGGCAAAATGCACTGCATGCATTTCTTGATTGTCTAGTAGCTGTAACATAACTGTGTTAAACCTTTTGACTTCACCAAAAAGTTCGTTCGTTTGTTCTGTCTTTTTTTTTTTTTTTTTTTTTTTAAAAAAGTTGCTGAAGCATTAAGCAGGGCAGAGTGGTTTAACACTGGAACCACCTGGATCTGATTGTACAGGATTTAAAGAAATGCTGAGGGTTACACCCTTTTTTTTAATTTAGCTAATGTTTTCCATAGTATTTATGGGAGTTCCTTTGGTTAATTTAGGTTATGATGGATCATAAAGCAAAATCACTGGAGATTATTTGATTAACTGAAGAATTCAGCATTTCATATAGAAAAAAGATAGGAATTTGTCCTGGTTTCCAATTGGTCTCTGCCCATCATGCTGTGATTTTCTTTGTTAATATAGGCTTGAAAAATTTAATCTTTTTAAATATAACTAATAAAAACAAACAGAAATTAATGGAGAAAATATACTCCCAAAGATTTAGTCTGAGATCATGCACATATACTAGAAAGAATGAGGTTGCTGAAATCTTTGTGTTAGTAAGGGGGGAAATGAAAGCACCTTTTATTTTATTTTTCTCAAGTCTTCAATCATTAAAATCTGGTTCTAACAGCAGAATACTTCTCTTTTTCATGTGTGTTGAAAAGCAGCTACACCATGTATCAAAGCCATCAGTCCAAGTGAAGGATGGACTACAGGAGGTGCCACTGTCATCATCATAGGAGACAATTTCTTTGATGGGTTACAGGTCATATTCGGCACCATGCTGGTTTGGAGTGAGGTAGGTGTTGTCTGAACGGTAATGTCTAATAGCTTTGTCTAGCTTGTAGCTAGCCTGTCCTTTTTCTATGCCACATGCTAAATCAACAACAAATGTTTAGATGTGAATCCTTCTCTCGTTCAGTTTTATGAAAATAATTAGTCAAATTTACCTGTGGCAGAAATCCACTATAGCCAGAGGGTGTGCATTTCCTTTCACTGGCCCAGAATTTGGCTCGGTGCCTTTTATTCCGAGGAAGGGAAAGGATAAATGCCGCTGTGAATAATTCTGTGTTTAACACTACAATGGCTACGGGCCCACAGGAAACGAACGTTGAGGTGATGCCGCTTTCCAGAGAAACCGGCTACTTGTAGCTGCAGCTAAATGAGGGGAGAAGTGCAGAAATTCAGTGCCTCTGAATCACGGTCTTTCAAGTGTAGGTACCTGGTGCAAGTACTATCTGCTTAAAGGTAACTGAATATACAGTGTTGTATCCACGGTGGAAAATGCAGACTTATGCCCAGTGGGGGCCCCAACAGTTCCCCACGAACCCTCTTCTGTTGTTATTTCCCATCCATTTTTTACTTTTGCGATTCCTCTCAGCTTCCTAAATCCTCTCGTCTCCTGACACGTTAGTGAACTTGGAGCCTTTTATTTCCCCAAAGCCTGGGGAACGTTAAATCCTGAGCGGCATCAGCAGAGCGGCTGCTTTCAGTGCACGGGGTCGTAGAAATTAGGGCAGAATTCCCACGGGCTTCCCTGGCACTGGAAGGCAGCCCGAAGGAAGGGTCTAAGTATTACATTTCTGGCTTTTCAAAAGCGTATTGGAAGAAATGGGTATTTTCATGAGTTTGGTGCCGAAGTAAGGACGCTGAGAGACAAGCCAGCCTTTCCGAACTCGCTCTGCTCCTTGCCTCGTGGGTTTAGCCTACCGCACGGGGACTGTGGTTCCCCCCGTTCGAGCGCGGCTGCATTTGGGAATCTGCCGCTAAACCAGATTTCAAAATGAAAAAGCTTGAAGGAGAGTTTTGTTTTCCCTCCTTTTGTTCTGATGCTCTGCCTCATACCTGATAAGTATTAAATCAATATTATAGCTTAATTTGGACCCAGCGCCTTCCCTGACCGACTGTGTCACCCACATGGCAGCAGTTTTTCCAAACGAAGAGTATCCTCTAATGTCCTTTATGGGCTTCGCTGTTCTCCTGCTCTCTCTCATCCTTCCACTTGAGGACAAGTGTGGATGAAAGGGCTTTCCAGAAATGGAGATATAATAAATGAGCCCTATTCTGAAGCCCTTATGTGATCATGAAAGTGCCCCCTGGGTCCAGCATAAGCATTTTGCGTGCTAGGATTGGAGCCGATATTGTTACAGCCGTTTCGCAGGGAGAGGTGAGGAGGCCAGGGGAGCTACGCTGGTTTGGGTACTGCAGAATTGGCTCCTCCGTTACAAACCTTCGTTGTGTTTTTCAGTGGAAGCCTTTAGTTGGCAATTTCTAAACTCAGAAGAGCGAGTGCTGGTCAAAGCATCGCTGTTGTGGGTTGCATGGCTTCATCATAAAATTAAACGGTGGAGAGGGGAGTTGTCAGAACCAGGTGAATTTGTTAAAAATGTTACAGTGGGCTGCAAGAAGGCTTGGAGTGAAAGCTGTTTCACTCTCTCCCCTATAGAATTGCTTCTTGGTTTCATAACCTTTGAGAGGAATAGAAAATCATATAGGGGAAAAGAAGCAATTTCTAAAAGAAGCAGGCAAACATGATAAACAAGCATAGAAATGTATGAGCTGTCTGAGTGATCTCTAAATAACAGCGATCTATAAATAATTCAAATTACACATACTAGCCACATATGAAATACAAGATAAATTCTTCTGTTTGCCTTCTTATGTCTAAAAATGTCTGGCACATTTTCAGTATCCAGGAAGAATATTTTTGTTTTACTTTATTAGAGTGTAGACTTGAACAGTGGATCTTCTGAAATTCAGTACAATTTCAAACCTAGAGCAGGTTCATCCAGTGTTGTCAGTCAGGCCCAATTCTGAACAAACCTGGCCAGGTTATTTTGTGGTTGAGCACAAGCAGAATTTGCAATTTCCTCCTGTTGTTTCATGGGTCCAAGGAAAACATAATTTTAATTGAATTTCAGGGAGCCCTAAACAAAGCTAGGCAGGTGGAAACTAAAGAAAAAGAATGAATCTTGCAAAATATTTTCATGTGGACTTTTTTTTTTTAGCTTCGTTTTAAATTGTAATTACAGGTGGTTCTGGGGATGAAGTCTAGTATTTAAATTAGCGTCATTTTGCATAGGACCTTGCACAAATCACACAATCTGTTTAAAGTTCAGTTCTCTTTCTCTAACATTGTAATAAGATTAGCCACCTTCTTTAGAAAGGTGCTGTGAAAATAATTATCGTAGAGGTTCTATCTTACTCAGAATTTATTACAGCAAAATCTATGTAAATGCCTGAGACGCATGGATATTTAAAATATAAAACCTACCACATTTCAGAAGCAAAGTTAACAGCCAAAAAAATATTGTTCATTTTAAGAGTGAATTTGTTGCTGTCAAGCTGCATATGTTATAAATAATTTGAAATGTAAATAATATATTTTTAATTTATTTTACATGTATTCAAGTTTTGTAATTGAAATATTTATATGCTTGAAACGGAGTTGACTGTGTTAAAAAAGGAGGTTTAAAATGGTTTCTGAAACACATATTTATTATTTAAACATATATTTTAGCAGTAAACACTCTAACATAATTACAGCCTTTCTCAGCCAGAGAGAACTAAATAAAAACTTAATTTGTCACATTAATTTTGTGTAGAAATGCAGATACCTTAAGCCAGTGAGCTCAATTAATCCTTAGCTCTCACATTACTTTATAAAAATGAAGGCCTTGGTATTTTTGGAGTACAGCAAAATGGGCCATCTAATACCTTTTTTCCAAGGGACTTTCATAATTGACAAACAAACAATATTGGTATATTGTGTGCACATGTTGAATCTGGATAAACAACTCCCAGCAAATAGTCTGTTTGCCAAACAGACTCTGCCTTTCTGTTTGCCCAGTCTAGAAACAGGCTGATTTGTTACTTGCAGTGATTTAAGCAACGTCCTGGGTCTGCGCGTTGTTGCAAATATTCCAAATCTGCGCTGCTGATAAAATCCACAGTTGTTTCTCTCTTATTGGGGGGCTGTAACTCCTAGAGTCAAGTTTCAGGGCAAACGCATATGACTGTGAGGACAGAATTGGTTTCTTATAAATATTCCACAATATTTGCTTAAAATGGACTATTTCTTCAAACACTTTCCTGCCAAGAACATTCCTCCAGCTGCACAGAGTCAGCTGGAAACCACTTCTTCTTTTATATTAAGCAAAGATAAAGCACTGAAACATCAGTTCTTTTACCTTTGTACAGCACAAAAACAGAGGGTTTTTTTTTTTTTTTTTTTTTTTTTTTTTGGGTTGCTGAATCAAATTCTGTGACAGATTTTTGTTTTGCTTTTTATGTTTATTATTGATTTTGGAAGTCTCTATTTTTGAGTGCTTATTTTGGAGACTTGACTCATTTTTAAAAAATGAGCAAGCACCCTCTTTCTGAAAAACAAAGCTTATTAGTCTGCATCTGGGTGCCCAGAACATGCATGTAAAGTCACTAGTCACTTTTGAAAATACAGATACCTTGAAGGTCCTGTTCCCCCTGAAAGCAGTTCGTTAGCTTCAGTATGTGCAAGCTGGTGGGTTTTTGCTTCATTCCTGTTCCAGTGGTCCTCTTTGCAGAGAGTCCAAGTTTAATTTATGACTGATTGTCACCATTTCCCTAACCACAAACCAGAGCTCAAGCATGCAAAAATAAACTGGTGACTCAGATTAATGACATCTCCCTATAAAATGTCACTTTAAAAAAGAAAAAAAGAAAGTAACCTGGCACTCTTCAGAGTGTGAAATGATGCTGTATCACACAAGAATGTCTAGAATATATTAGCAAACCACAGAAAGAGGCTTGTTGCACACACTCAAACCAAATGTGTTTTAGGTTTTGAAGGACAGGCTCCTTCCTCCATTCTGAAGATCTCCATAACTCAGGTTTTAGTCTAATTCACTGTATGTCCCAGCTGACATATAAGAACATATATAAAAAAAGACAGTGCAGTTGCCAAATATCAGACTAGCTTGCTTGAGAATCCCTTGGAAGAAGAGCCCAGTTGCTAGCTTTATGTCCAGCTCCAGAGCTCCATTTGCCAAATGCTGGAGTGGAAGAGGAAGCTGGATCTGGGATTTTGGCTTGTGGTTTCATCTCCAAATCACAGGTTAATGCCTTCCTCAAGATTTATGTTTTAAAAAAAAGAGCTTCAGAAATGTAGGTAACTTATATTTACAAATTCTTATTTCTTGGCATGTAATTTCCTACGGCTATTATAATATCTGTTAGTGGTCCAAGCGTTTCCACCTGAGGTCAAAGCTGGGTCAGATACATAGGTTCACAGAGCTCAGCCCGTATCTTGCATTTGGCAGCAGGCAGTGGCCGATGCCTATAAAAACAACAGGGCAATTGTGTAGCGAAGCTTCGCCAGAACGCTCTGCCAGCATCCAACAATTTGGGACTCGGGCTTCCAGAAGTTCTGTTTTTAGTTTTAATATCCCTTGATGCTAAGAGCTTACATATTCCAGGTGCTGTACATACGTTCTTTGATTGTACATGCAGCAGACAGACTCTGCTGTGAAGATGGTACAGGCAGTGCAAAGGTGGGAGGAGAAAACACACCAGGAAGTGGTGGAGTGGGTTCCCAAAGTCAGGCTGCAGGTCAGTAGTGTAGCTAGGAGAGGATCTCCAAATCCTGGAGTCGCTGAAGCCAGCAGCAGATTTGCTGGATGGAAATCTTGGATGGAAGTCTTGGATGGGCCTGGTGTATGCAAATCCAGGTAGCACCCACTGGGTCACTGCCATTGCAGAAGGGGACCAGAGCAACTCGGGGAGAGCTTGTCCTGGTTTATAACCCGGATCCTGTCAATGCTGGTGCGTGGCATCAGACTTCTAGACCAGAGGCAGGGTTTGGAGGGCGTATTTATAAGTGCAATGAAAATGCTTCTCCCTTAAAGCCAATTTCTTAAGATGATGACGGTAAAGAGGAATGCTGGTATGTAACAGAGTTAGCCGATTCCTTTGAGTGTGCATGAGAACTTAAGACTGGTTGTACTGACCCAGAAAAAAGATCCTTCTAGCTCAGTATCTCTTACAGGGGTCAATAGCAGGTGATAAGGAGAAAAATCTAAAAAAGAGGGCACATATATTCTCCTGATACATCTTCCAAACTTCAATTCTAGAGAAGAGAGGATTAAAATATATCCTAAACCATAGGATTTCAGACATAATGTTCACCCTTTGGGAATGTGTGGGCGACAGTATTGTATATTTGTGGTTTTAAACACAGTTAAACTTATTTACATCAGATCACAAAGGAAAACCAAACTGTGGAGAACAAACCAGGAAACTTGCTTAACTCTCTCCAGCTCTCTGTAACAATGGACCATAAATAGGTCAGACATTTCTTGGGAACCAGGGAAGATGAGTATTGGAAAATGCCACAAATTATGTTTGAAGAACATTAAAGTGGTGACAGACCAGTAAATGCTGGGAAATTTAAAGATGCGACCAAAAGCTGCCTCTAAAGTTTATGCCAGAATGGGGGTAAGGGGTGCAAGGCATATGCTGATGTAGTAAGACTAGCATGTTAACCTTTACTATTAAAATCCTTGGCTGTTTTTATAAAAATTACCCCCCCCCCCAAAAAAAAAAAAAATGTCATGAAACTTTTCTCATTTTGCCAGTTCACCCAGTTAACTGAAACCATTTGAGGGTGGAATTTATCTCAGCTATCTTCAGATGTCTGTGGCTAAGTGCCTAGTCTAAATTTGTCGTCTCGGTTCATTGGAGAAAGGTAGATGCTTCCAGAGGGCAGCTCATTCCAAACTGGAGATGTCTAAAGCATGGGGAATAAATTGCTATTTGATGGTGCTTTCTGCGCTCACTGACTGTTGAGGGCATAGAGAGGACTGGCCTAGACTTTTAAGACTTTGATCAGCCTAGCTTTAAGATGACTCAATTTAAGTGGAAGGAATCCTTGGAAGTGTGCTTAATTTTTTTTTTTAATTTTATAGTTTTTATATATTTTATTTATATAATTTATAAATTTTAAGTTTATAGACTGAATCATTTAAAAAAAAAAAAAGTACTTGGTCCTAGCAGTTTTGCTTTTACTCTTCAACTTGGTTTAGTAATTTTTAAATTTGGGGAACTTCCTACTGTGTATGCCATTTCCCACAGTAACACAGATGGCTCTCAGACAGACATTCCTCTCCTGTGCTTTTTTACAGGCTGCTTGTTGGGGAATTTTAACTTTCGTGGCAGTTTACAGTATGAGTTAGGAGCAACAGTCCTGTGCCCTGAACAAAAAACCTGTTTAAAAGACTGGAGTTTTTTTGTAGTTCTTTAATATGATTTTGAAAATTTTGACTCTTAGTAAAAATAAAAACACAATTAGCTTTTTGGCTTAAAAAATCAAATATGATATTTTCTATGGAAATGTATTCCCTTTGATTTTTGATTTGAGTATGAGCCAGTCAACAGCATGGAGCGCTCCACTGTCTGCTTAGGGTGCCAAAGGCTTTTCTTACTGTCAAGGCTGGTGTAGCCTTGGTCCCATTTGCCTCTCTGGATGTGGGTGGGACCGGTAATGTGCTGGTCAATGACAGAAGGATTCTCCATGTCCCAGAGCTGCGTCTTGGCTGCTGGGCACAATCATGTCACATTCTCTATGCACCTCTTCCTACCGTCCTCCTCCGAAAGGACGTAATGAGTGAGGAGAGCACGTTTCAGTGATGGGGAGGGCAATCCTGTAGCTTGTGAGCACAGAAGAGATTTGAGTCGAGCTGCCATAAATTCGTGAAACTCCTGACTGACTCTAGTATTAATTTCAAGGGCTACGTTTTAAGTCCAGTCCAGAATGTTAACAGAGCCGAAATGGTCTAGAACATGGAAACGGCAGCACCGACTCCGTCTTTTGTGTTAAGAGTATCAGAATCCCCAGCCCTATTAGGAAGAAAGTTAAGTTTGTCTCCTTCGTGCCTGAGTAAATCCACGTATGCAGGAGTTATTAACTGTACAGTCACCCCAAATGTGTGTCAGTCATTTCAGTGGAGGAGGCAGACTGGAATTCATGGGTAAATGATTATATTGGATATATCTCTTGAGTGCTCTGACCATTGCAAGGAAATACATAGCATCCTTAAAAAACCAAGCTCTGCATTTCTGCAGTAATGTAGTTTTGCTACTACAAAATGAATAGAAAAGGATCTCTAATAATTAAACAACAGCACATAGTGCTTTTGCAGCATGCAGATGTCAGTGAGGATGAGCTGGGGACCAGTGCATTTAAGAGCTTACCCTGCCTTGCATTCTGCTGTGAGTCTCAGTTCCGGTGCCATGTTCAAACATGTAACTGTGTGTCATTTATCAGTCAGATTTGTTGGACACAAATTTGTAGTCATGACCCTGATGTTCACCTGAAGGAACATAAGCATCCTGCTGGTGTAAGCTCAAGTTATTGCATGAAACTGGTGCTAATGCCTGTATGAAGATGCAAGTGCCTGCCATGTATGAAAACAGAAATAATATTGTTACAGCTGAGAAAGAGAATGCTTGTAAATATTGTAGTCACTGGCTTTTGTGTGGGTTACATCAAGATTGTATTCAAACATTGACAAGTTAATTACATGTTTCAAAGCTTGTTTACTGTGATCTGAGAGGAAAGTGTTATTAAAGAAGTATTCAGCATCTAACAGTGCTTTTTTTTTTTTTCTTTTTCCCTTCCTGGTGTTTTCCTCTAGCTGATTACTCCTCATGCCATCCGAGTGCAGACGCCTCCTCGACATATCCCCGGCGTTGTAGAAGTCACATTGTCCTACAAGTCTAAGCAGTTCTGCAAGGGAACGCCTGGAAGATTCATTTACACAGGTAAGGGTGCTTGAGTGTTAGGTATATCAGGAAGAAATAGGGCAAGCAATATATCACACTCACTGGTGCTTCTGCTTTCGTCATTAAAAGCTGTACTGTATTTTATTATTTTGGCTAAGCGTTTCGCTGAAGATACCCATTTAAGGTTGGATTCCAGCAATGAGTGACCATAGAGGTGAATCTGAAAATATACCAATGTGGGTTTTTTCTTTGCTTGTTTGTCCTTGCCATGGGATGTCTCTTCAGATTTGCACCCCCTCTCCCAGGAGGGGGAGATAGAGGGAGGAGAGAAACAGATGCTCCAACCTCTAAACCACTATGGAGAGGACAAACAGCAAGAGCCAAACATACCAGTGCAGTGGAAAAGCTGCTTTCCAGGAAGCTTCTTGCTGAGTATCTCTGTCTCATCTTGTAATAGTAACTTGGCCCAGCAAGCGTTCAAAGCCGTGGCCTGCCTGCCTGTCTCGCTGTCAAACCCTTGTCCCCGCGCCCTGGGGAGGCCAGGTAACTTTCACCACAGTTGATGTTATCACCATAGTGAGTCGCAGTGTGTTTTGGGGTGGCATCCAACACAGACCGCTGCGTAAACTGATCTGGCCTGAAAAATTGTGAACAAAGAGGAAAACATACTGCTAGGAGATTGCAGGTGCTGTCAGTGTTAAACCAGTCTCTGTAGTGACAAGGACCACACTGGAAATAAATCAAGTAGCAGCCTAACTTTTTAAAAAGAATGCATGTCACTTATTCCTCAGAAGCTATGCATGCTAAAAAATTAGTGGATTAGTCTGAGTTATGACATGCTTATCCTTACATGCTTTTTGTTAGACCTATAACCCAGACAGTGCTACTCCTGCAACTGGGTACCTGAATGGTGGTTCCTCACCACCCACTGCAATTTCTTTTTCCATCCTTGATTGCTCCCAAAACATTAAGAATAAGACGTATCATAAAAATCTGTGGCAGTGGGGTGCTCTGGATTACAGTGGGCACATATACTGCTCCTGCTGTGAACATACACACGTGGGCTTGAGGTGGAGAGCGGACTTTGCGCTCCAGCTGGGCAGCGGGGTGCTCCTGCAATTTCCTGATTTCATGTGAACAAAGGTGCCTTATAAAGCTTTCTTGTCATTTTCCAAACACCCTCTCCCCCTGGTTGGGATTATGCACGGGGTTTCTTTAAAGTAGGACTGAAAGTGTCCGTGTATCGCCTTGCTGTCTGAGCAGCAGGCATTTGCTGAGCCTCTGTGTGTTTATTGTGAGCATTATGATTTTGACAATGGGTGGGAAATTCATATATTGGATAATAACACGCCATATCAAAAATGTTAATGAGGGTTTGAATGCATTTGAATAAAAGAAAAAGCAAAAGCAAAGGGTCACATTGCCAGCTGGTGCAAATTGCCAGTTTATACCACGTTAAAGTGTCAGCCAGAGTTCTGGACAGTTTGACTGCGAATCAGTCCAAAATTCCCCTCCAAATATCTTGCTCACAATAAGTTGTGTTGTCCTGCTAGTTGTCAAGCCACTGGGGTGCTGCTTCTTAGGCTGGGGGAACGTCCAGTATGCGTGCAGAAGAAAAACAAAGGGAGTCCTCCCCCTCGCCCTCCGCCGGGCAAGGAAATTTTTACAGACTTCTTTATGCAATATAAAGGTAAAAAATGACTTTGGCCCATTTTAGTTTTCTTTTCAGATTATCATTAATTAGCTTTTCCAGGAAAAAGGAGGGCAACGGTTTAGCCTGTCTGCCCAAACGCAGACAGTTGACTGATGTGGAGCTTAGCAGTCCCAGTGGGGAGAGTTTTCCTATATGTGTTCTCAGGTTAGTGTTTAAAATGTGTTATTTTTCATTCAGTAAATGAAAGTTATGAAATCCTAAACAGCAGTGATAAAATCAAAGGTGATTCCAGTCCATGGGCGGTTCTGTTACTTATGCAGCTTTTATGGAGTTATGGTAGATACGTAAGTTCTATTGTGACTGAAATTGTACCTCTTACAATTTGCATTTTTCAGTTGTTTTACATGCAACCTGAACTGAAATGTGCTTTTCTAAAAGGACTAAATGAAACTCAAACAAAAACAATTAATGCATTCTGACCTTCAGAAGTGCCCTTTAAACAAAATGCAGGTTCAGTACACGCCTGCCGATTAGTTTTAGTTAATTGAAAATTATAGGATTGACCCAAGAGGAAAATTTTGTTTGCACTCCAATCACTTTTACAAATTAAGGAAAATTACCACAATTTTGTTTAGCTAAGGTTTCACACTGAGTTCACGAAATTAGCTCAGCCATCCCAACAAAGTCAGCACTTTGTTAGTGAGCACTGGAAAAAAACTAATAGTCTATGGTGTGTACAAACGAAGCATAGAAAAAGCTATGATGCTTTAGCAAACTAGGCCAAGTGTTTTTAATTAGGATTATTGGTTCATTGTAAGTTTTGAAGAACAATCAAACTAGCAGATTAGCTGTTTCTTTTAAAGCTAGAATTTCTTGCCATTCATTTTTCCCATGAGAACATGTTTTAACTCCCACATAGCACTATTTCTTTTTCTTTTTTTTTTAACAAGGCCTGCAGGAAATGGACCAATTGGAAGTTCGGATACAGTAACATTCCCCAGCATCATTCCAGACGATGGGAGTTTTTCACAATGTTCTTCAGTGAACTCAGTGTTCTGGAACATATTACAAAACCACAGAGGCCAAATGTTTTCTCAGAGGAGTTTGGCCTCTGTTTTTGGCCGAAAACATTTCAGCATCACTTGCTGCTTATTTACCCTGCTATTAAGAACAAGAAAAGGGGAAAGGAGAAAAAGAGGAGGGGAGGAAAATGAGAGAGAGAGAGTGAGTGAGAAAGGAAGAAAAAGACCTGGGGTTTGTGGGCGGTACAGGAGTCGATCAAGCATAGTTTCCTTTCTGGTGAGAATGTCCCTGCTCGTTAATGGTCCCATTTTGTGGTCAGGTCTCATTTAGAAGAAATTATTTTTAATCAGTGTTCAACAAAATATCCCCTCAAGCCACCTGGCTGTAAACTGTTTTTTTCTTACTGTTAAGTACTTAAGTTCTCAGAAGAAAATACCCAGTGACCCATTAATTTTGGCCTTTTTTCCCCCCTTTAATGGCAAATAACTTAGTAACATGATCTCTAAGTAGTCCATGTGCCATCTAGGAATCGAGGTCACATATATACAGAGAAATCCTGGCTTTTGTAAGTATTTTTGAAAGAAAGAAACCAGTCTCAGCCCTGTGCTTACAAGAAAGCATAGTGGGTTTTTTTTATATTCCATCTGCAAAGCAAGCCATTAGCATGCACTTATATAGCAGTTATTGCTTAGATTTTGAGTTTTGACATTCCTAAGAAAACACTGTTAGAAATACAGAAGTCTGAACACATCTTCCATGTATGTTCATTTTGGAATAACATTTAAAAGTTCATACTACATATAGAAATACCCAAACCAGTTAAAAGTCATACTGGTCAGTGTTTCTGTGGTGCCCTTCATCTGTAAATCTCTTCAAGTATTGAATAGTATTCAATGAATTAAGCTTCATGTCACAACTTATTAGTCAGGTATGTATCTCTACCCTTATTTTACAAGTAGAGAAACTGAGATAAAGGAAGAAGCCATTAAAGATAGAGATCCCTAGGTAATTTGCCAAGGTGACTCAGGATATATATGGCTGAGTTAAATATGTGATGAGAATTGGTAGAACTTTGTGATATCCAGACAAGCCTTTAAGATCTTTTTTCTTTTCTTTCTTCTTTCTTTCTTTCTTTTTTTTTTTTTTAATGCAAAAATGAGTATGTCACAAAGCAGCATGATTTGCACAGGAGTTTGCTGTGAACAATGGTACAAATCTATGAGATTTTTAATCTATGAGGTTTGAGTAGGACTACATGAGTGTAAGTGAAAAGAGAACTTGTCACATATTGCAAAGAGCCTATGGAGGGTCCATAAAAATGCATTGTGCTTTGTCTTCTACCACCTGCCCGCTCTAAGATTTTTGTGGCTTTTGCTCCTAAACTAGAGCAAAGGACTACATAGGGGCCAGAAGTTCCTAGTTTTGTCACTAAGGTTGTGTCTACAGATAGCACTAATTCAACTTCTTGGCAGAGTTCCACTCCTAATACTCTTCCTTTTGCTGAAATTTGGTTACGTATTTGGATTTTGATTGGAATTTAGGGAAGCGTTTGCGTTAGTCTTGCAGGGAGAGTGAAGGCTAAATCATTTGTATGCTGACAGTGTACCAAGAAAGACAGAAGTTCTCCCACAGTTCATGTGGGGTTTGCAACAAGCTATGGGATGCGGTATGACTCCAGAAGGAAGAGTAGGTCAAAGTGGAGCAGTGTGAAGACTGGCGAGTGTTTGTGTTATGCTTTAGGACCATTGTGTGTGAAGTGATGTAGAAATATGAACATTATGAAGGTCAGGGTAGTCACAAAATTTCTGGGAAACTGTGTGTTTCTTTGGAATGTCCTAAGGCTTTTAAGAGAACTTTTCACTCCAATAGATAGACTAAAGAAATACCCTTGTGTGAAAGATCTCTGCTGCATCCTCTTTTCACCCTTTACTTACTTCTGAGATCATCTGAATCTGTATAAACAGGATATCACAGATGAGTTGAGCAAAATTTTCGAAAGCCTTGATAAAAACTGAAGGGGAAAACTTTCAGTTTTAGATTTTTAACTTTAAAGGTTTTAATTTACAGAAGTGCAGTGGTAGTCATCTTCTGAGAATCATTCTCCTTTCATTTCTTAAGTCAAATACCCCCAAGAGTATGAGACCAAAACTACCAATCACTATTTAAAGTCTCAGTGCATGGCCTTAGAAGCACACGTTTAAGTCATTTTCACAAGTATGTTCAGAATTGGAACCACTTAGAAAATGATCTCAAATCTCTGAAGTTTGTAGCCTGGTAAACTTCAATGATTCCCTTGCAAGGAAAGTTTTCCGCTTTCAAGAAGGCGCCGATGACTGTGCAAGGTTCAAAAGATACATAATCAATGGAGCAATCAGCTTTCAGAATGCAGAGTTCTGGAGTTTGTAGACTTTTAAAAAAATGGTGATAAGAGACAGACTGGCTGTCAAGAGGTTCCTGTAGCCCCACTGGAGCCTTTGGCTTGATCCCTGTGGAGCAGAGCTTGACCCTTACACCAGCTAACCTTGGCCATAGCTGTATAGCTGTTAGTTCCTGAGAAATGTTAAAGCCTAGTGACAGTTATTCTCAACGTCAGTAATACACAACCTCATTAGTTTTACAGTGCCCCATTCACGTGTGTTTATTATTAAATCATGAGCACTCAAATAGCTGATTAGTATAAATGAGGAGAGAAGGCCATCATCAGCAGAACAATAAAAATAAAATCAAAAAGCCAGCATCTTTGATGCTGTCTTGGATTTTATCCTGATGTGTTTATAAAATTCTTCCCCCTCAAAGATATGACGATCGTTAATCTGAAATGAAATGTAGAGCACATCACTTCTCCCAAAGAGTGACCGGCTGTGAGATCTGGTAGCTAGCAAATGAATGCCATTTGCTTTTAACAGCAGTTTTTATCTGTCTTTCACTAGTAAATATTAATAGGAGGTGTAGCATAAAAAAGTATCAGATGTCTCAATGTTAGATAGTCACGGAGTGCTACTGAAGAACAGAGCAGAATCCTTCCATACAAAGGAATTTGTGAAGTTTGAAAGAAGAGCTGGTATCTTGTTTTCCCTCATACTGCTATGCATAAAGTAAGACCAGGAGAGCCATGTGCTGCCAGTTACTCTGTACTTGGACTCTCACTTAAAAGTCCATTCGTGGTCTCAGAGAGAAACTGTGGTAGGGACAGAGGAGCTGGTGACTCTTCACTATAGCACAGTCAAGTAAGGAAGGATTAAATCAAGGAGGAGGAGTTACACAGCACGTGTGGCTGGCTGCTAAGGTAAGGGTTGGTGGTAGTCCCTGAGCGACTGATCCTCGTCACACCGCTCCGGGCTCGGGGGTGCTTGCAGCTAAACTACAGATGGGAAGACAAGGGAGGGGTTAGTGCAACCGCTTCCTTCAAGCGCCCAAACAGATAGTGTAATCTTGGGAGTTATCTGCTTTTAAAAGGGAAAGTTACCTTCAGGAAATCTCTATTTGAATTTAAACTTGAACCTGGCCCTTTTTGAGCTTCAGTCCGTTGACCTAGCTACGCTGCTGAGTCAGTGTTAACACCTTGCCTGCTTGGTCTCTTTGGAAATTCTTAGTGAAAAAAATATATTTTTTTTGGAGTGAGCTTTCTCAGGAGAAATTACTTCAGTCTTTGTTATTTGTTGGAAGGGGATGAATGTTCTTACAAAAGTTTTTTTTTTTTTGGTGTTTATTAGGAATTGCACAGTACTGTGCAGTGTGGACAGTTCTTTGGGAGGAAGGGTAGGAATATTATTAGGAAGAGTTGGTAGTTTGGTTTGCAGAAATTCAGGAAAGGAAGCTGGGAAGAATCACAGTTGATTGCAGGGAAGAGGGTGTTACCAGAAGGTGAGGGGGCAGCAGAGGTAGACTGGAAAATCCCTTTTGTATGCTAATAAGAGCACAGAACCCTCATCTCTTTCGTATTTCTTAAACACTGGCAGCACCATAACACACTGCAAAAAACAATCACTGAAAGTGTGCAGTGTACCTGTAGGACAGCTGCAAAATGAAAGCAATTACAGCAACCATCAGAATAAAGCTGGCTATGAAGGAAACATATCATTTTGCATATTTTATGTATATACTTTCCAAGAAATATGACCTTTATTTTCTAGTTAGAGGGAAGTGCAATCACAGTCTACGCAGCAAAGGGTAGCTGGATCATTAAAAAGAATATTTCTCTGATATTAGAAATCTAAATGGGCACTAGTCCTTATTCACAACCTTGGCTTTTTCTGTCTGCCCTGAGTTAATAAGTGATAAGGCCAAAAGAGAAATAAATCACTGAAGTCCCTGTCCAAAGAAAACATATTGACTACAGCCAAGCAAATAACAGCCCATAACCAATGGTCCCATTCATCATTCATGTAATAGGGATATAAAGTATTCGCTACCTATGAAACCATAGAGTAGGAAAAAGCCTGATAAGCCCCCAATCTAAGCTATGTGATTTGATTATTAAAGGACATGAACTGTTTGTCACATACCTTTAATCTTTAAGATGTGTTGCCATTTCTAAACTATAAATTTGTGGTAAAGGATTAGAAAGCTATTAACAATAAAGGTATAAACTAGACTTTATAAGGATTCCTGCAATTGTCATGCAACCCTGTAGACCTTGGAACCTTAACCTATTGAATATGATATAACGTAGTTATCTGACCTTCAAAGCCAATAAACTGTTTTTTGCTTTTCAAGTTCCAGACTTACTCTGTGATAAATTAACCCTCTGGGTTCACAAAATAAGCCTTGTAAATTCTTTTCTTTATCCCCACCCAAAAACCTTTAAATTTTCATGCCCTTGCTTCAAAACTCTCTTATTCCAGACTGAAATTGTTAATCTTTTTTTATTCTCCTTTTAGCTCATGTCAGTTGATAAGATATTATTCCCTCTTTAAAAAAATGGCCAATAAAACAGAGAGCTGAGATGAATTTCTAAAAAGCCTGAATTGTGCTAAAGGAGTTTCTCAGTTTCTACAGGGGGCTTAACTGTCTTGTTTCTTAACGTGTGGATATTCTGATTAGGTAAATGCCACAGAAACGGGCTGTTTATAAAAGCAGCAGTTGCTATAATGCCACAACTTACCTTCATGCACTTTGATCCTGTGCCCTAAGAAGAGAGGCAAGGCACTGTGTTTCAGCTAGAACATAAAGTTGAGTCCTAGGCTACTTGTTGCCACTGAAATATTTCATAGACCCTTTTGCTGAGCAATTTGATTGTCTTTTGGTTATATTGATACTAGCTAACTCATCCTTCCTGCATTTCTGATGGGGTGCAGCAGTCTCTGATTTCTGCCTGGAGCTGCGTGTAGGATTTACTGTGTGGTGTTGAAAAATTGCTAAACTGTGGGCTGGGTTGTCAGAGGTGGCTGTGCACATGGTGTGCTGGTGCTGGCAAGGAAATCAGAATGTGAATTTAGCATGCAACTGCCCGAGGCATGCTCTTGCACAGCGCTACCTGCAGAATAGCCTCTCTAAGCTGTGCTTAATCCTTTGAGGTGCTTGTTAGTGGGGCCTCATTTTGTTTGGGCATTTTGTTACATAAGTTAATTCTGTGCAGCTGACTCAGACTAGAAGCGTAGCGTGGATCTTCACTTCCCTAGAGGCAGGACTTGGGTAGCCTTGCTTGCTTTGAATTTTGTACTAGCTTTGCTACGCAGCCAGTAATGCTTATCTAGCCTGGTTAAAGCTCACTGATAGCAATGACTGTGGAGTAGATGTGCCCCCAATATAGCCCATGTCTACAGATTCTGGCTTTTTTGTTAATATAGAGATAAAAGGAAAATCTTGTACTTGCAGCCTTTCATCTCAGTGAATGCAAGAGCAATTTATTGCATGCTATGTGAAATTCTTCGTACTTTTCTGCTATCTTGCAAGAACTCATACAGGCCCTTCTGCTCGGTAATGAAGATATCAAGTGCATCAGCAGCGCGGACTGGTGTGGTGACTGGGTAGAGATGCTGGAAACAGTTTAGTCCCAGTATGGGTAGGCTCAATCCTGGCAGCTTCTCAGGCCTGCCTAAATCACTGCAGAGTTGCTTCCTGGTGCTGTTTGCAGTGTCCATTGTCAGTTTATTTAGAGTCAGTTTGAGTATTTCTGTGTATAACATACTGCAGTCTGCAGCACAGACGTGTCCCCGTGGGTTGCGGTAACTGGAGAGACGATGCGTTGCTGGCATCACAGGAGCCAACAGAGGGAAAAACAAGCAGCTCAGAAAGGAAGGGAGTTGTAATTGTAGTATTTTAAATGATCTGAGACATTTGGCATTTCTCCATGTTTATTTCATGCTAGTGGTTGACTAATATTTTAGAGAAAATAAAATTTTGTTAGAGTCAATCTGCACTGAAGTTTCAATAATCTCAATAAACTTCCCTAGGACCTTCTGGCAAATATCTGTCATTAGCCAGTTACTGATATTGCTAAGGAACAGTATGGTGTGAGCACACTTTGCAGTAAGGTTTTGGCGTGGCCATACCCTCTATTCTTTCATCTTTCAGTGTTTTTCCGTACAGTCAAAGACTAATGTAGAAAAGCGCAATGACAATTCATGTCATTCATCTTTATTTTCCCTCCCCTCCCTTCCCTCCCAAATGTAATCTTTCACCTTTTTCCTGTTGGCATAAATTGTGGTTAACCTCTTTGCATCAAGAGTTGAGAACTTGAGCTGCTCTTGCATACGCACCAGGTGTCAGCATTGGTGGTTAACAAAAGGAAACCCCATTCCCAGCAGACAGAGGGTTAATTAAAAAAATAAAAGAGAAACCCCACACAACCAACTAACAAAATTATTTTTTAAGTCCCCATGGGACAGAAAGTGCATGTGGAACTTAAGATGTTGTAACAGTCCTCTATCAAAAATACACGTTTGTTTAAACAGAAAGCGGTGCAGAGCTCTCCATTTTAAATCTGTGAAAATTACAGTACAAAACCTGCGATGTCTGTGAATAATCGTGAAACTTGCCAACCTATTTTAGCACTGCAGCAGCTTGCCTGGTGGGATTTATCTGTTTTGAACGTGATGATTTTATGTTGTCAGCATAATGGTTAGAAATACAGCGAACAAGGGGCTCTCTCTTGTGAGCCCTGGAGTACGATCCCTCCGACGATCTCGAACACCTATCTCAGCATAGGATGAGTCTCCATTAGGAAGTTCTTCTTGCTGTCCTCTGCCTGGAGATGAGCTCTAAAGAGGTGCTCAAATAGGTGCCTGTGTGGCTGAAACTAGGTGAGAAGAGTTGCACCCTTAATGACACCACGTGCTAGGTGCTATATGGAAATGTGACTTGTCCGAAGTATGATAATGTTAGAGTAGTTCCTACAATTATTCTCCCCCTTTTTGTTTTTAACTTCCAAACTATATTCCACTCTGAGCTTTCTATGGGGTACTTTCATTAGCAGATAACAACTGGTCAAGTGAAAACATATAGTTTATGTGCTCAGGGAGCTCTACCAGCAAGCTTGCATTTGTAAAAATGAAAAGCAAGATTTTACTGTTAAAAGTAAGCATGAATTCTTGTTGAAAGGTCACTTGGGCAAGAAAAATATTTTTTCCAAAGGTAGTCTCTGAGTAGGTCACTGCTCCAAACAGAAGTTCTCTCCAGAATTCACAAGTGTGTTGTATACCAGCTGCTGGAAATAGCAGTTACGTTGTCATTATAAGTTTTCGAAGTCATCGTACTAAGAAACAATAATATTTTCCCTACCATTTTTAAATTCTGATGTACATTTTTTTCCTTTATATCTCGCATTGAACTGTGCATGCCACTTATTTAGAAGGAAGATAGTAAAACATGCCTCATCTGTTTACCTTAGAGTCTGTTTTGCCCTGCTAGTTTTGTTGGGTCAGGCGATGTACTTGCTGCCTGTTATTGATAGAGGGGGCTCTCGGAGCTGTGGAAGACTATGGCAGGTCAGGGGCAGAAATGGAAACCCTTGTTAAGTATTTTTTGTTCTAAAATGAAGAATTTGGCTCAAATTTCCCAGAGAGAAGGCCACTCTGCTGTTCTCCACCAAAGCTGCTCATCCCTGCATCTCTCTCAAATTCTGTTAAAAAGACAAACGAGTCTTGTTTAAATGGGACCTAAAGGGAAGGATGGAAATGACCCCCTCCCCTCTCCAATTTCCCCCTTTGGACCTTTTTTCACAGATGTTCATGCTGATTAAAGCTGGGAAATAAGGGTATTTGAGGGCTATGAATATTCATTTGTTTTTTGGCAATGAGTTTCCTTCAGTTTCCCTGTAGTGTTTGCTCCCTGTGAATGTTTGAACAAGCGAGTTAGCTAAGACAATCCATTTTGAGGAAGAATTCAGAGCATATCATGGAAATTCAACTTCGCGTATGTCTTTTCTTGGAAACAAAGTTGTAAAATTTACTGCCAGTTATTAGGAAATAGAAAATATTCCTGACTTGAAACCCACAGAGGTTTACACCGGTGAAGTGATGCCATCGCTGGGTGTATGCTGTAACCGGAGAATTTAAACCGAATGTTTGTAACAAGCTACTCATTAATGATCTATAAGGCTAGGATTAATGAGAAAAAATATTTGACAAATACTTCCAGCTAACAAGTCCTTTGGACTGTAATGTCTCTTTGGAGGCTTAGTGAGAGGAAAAGATTTGTTATGAATTATTTGCCCCACTGGAGTACTGATGCCCCACTTCCAAAGGAGTTGCTGGACTCTTGGAGAGCTTTAGGATGCTGTGTCTCATTAGACCAAGTGGGTGTGAGCAGAAATCTATACAATTTATAGTATAAAATGCCAGGGATTTCATTTTTTTGTTTAAATTTCTAAAGGGTTATAAAACATTGAATGAAGATTACTGTACCTCCTACAGATCTGTCTTGTAATTCCCACTAAGTATGAGGACACAAGTCGTAGCTGATATGTAGTTAATTGCCAGGATATCACGCTGCAGTCGGAGAGTGGCCAGGCCGGGGAGACTGGACCGCAGGAGCTGGGCAGAATTCCTCTGACTTCAGTGGGAATCTGCACAGACCTTCCACATTACAAAACTGTGGTCCTTGGGATCCCCCCCGCCCCCCCGAATCATCATTACTTTCTGTGTAGTACCTTGATACGTACCCTGCGTATCTTGTGGAATAATGTACACAATTTTACAATAACTATGTAATTAACTCACTTTGCTACTCCCCTCTCCAGGGAAACCCATGCTTCTATTAATGCTATTAGGAAGGTCCTATGCATAGAACAAAGAAAGTAGTGCAGCAGATGAGTTAACATGATTTGATTTGCAGATGCTTTAAACACTTAGCAGGAGACAGCTACGGAAGCTAATTAAATCACTCTAAGGTGCACAGGATTATCTGCTTTGTAAGAAACAATTTCAGTGAATTATGGTCGCCCTTTAGCTGAGGGGAAGTAAAAAGCATATTTGTTTGGAATTAAATTTCAGACGCAAAGTGCCCATCAGACCTCTCTTTCCCTGTGCTTCTAAAACCAGGTTCTTTTATCACATTCTAATATTTTCTAGGAATTTGAATTTTGCTTTTGCAAGCGTTGTGCTGTTTCCAACCTCCTTACATAAAAATTTTCCTACTTAGCTATTGATTAGGATCTGCCTTTAAGCAGGGCATAGTGTCTCAAGTAAAAAATCATGTTGGTACATTCACTACCTCTCAGATACTGCATCTTATTTAGTGTACCGGAATTCCCAGTTTAAAGTAATCACAAAATTTATGGAGAAACGGATAAAAAAGGTTGTAAAATATCGATTTGGGGAAAATAATAACACAACTCATCTATAATAAGAAGAAAAATGAAGCAATAATTCAGGGGTATTGAACGACTTGCTGCTGGAAGTATTGATCTGGTGCTTTAGTGTGCAACATCGCACCTAACATTGCAATGGAAGAACAGCGCGGCGTTCCTCTGCTCATTATTTCACAGACACTATTGCCTTGTTACACAGGTCCCACAGCGCTCGGATCGCTTGCAGGGAAAGAAACGAGCCCCCAAAACAATCCCAGACCTGTAACATCTTTGTGTCACCGTATCCTACTGCAACAATAGGCAGACACAATGCTCCTGTGCGCCCCTTACCTTGTGACCTGACGATTGTCACGATCCTCTAGTTGGTCTGTGTTGGAGTTTTTTTGTACTCTCTTTGCTTTATCACATGTATCGCCTATGTTAGATATAATGCTGCCTCTATGCTGTCTTTTTTGATAGCGCATAATGAGAGATGATGTAATTGAGGAAATCCGCTTTCCTTAAATATTGACTTTCAGGAGTTGCATATAAAAATTCCTAATTTTACTGCAGTGTTCCCTTAGCATGGCAATAAGCAGGCACTGGAAAAAGGACAGCAAAGGTCAGTGGAATTTTAAAACGAGCACCCCGACATTTCCACAGCATTAAACTCCATCATGCAACATTGCTTTTCTGTTTATCTGCTGACATCTGCAAAGGTATAACACTTGATTGTTTGGCATAAATAATTTAACAGCAAGAATTTTGTAATGAGCACGGGTAAAGTTTAACTATGAGAAAAAATTAAGAAATTGTGCAAGGTTAAAAATATTAACTCCCATAACATGGGCACATTTTAGCAGTCTGAAGACAAGCATACGTTCAGCTCTAGGACGAAGCTTCTTTGCACTTGCCTGCAAACTTACTGCGTTCCCAAGATGACATAAAACGAGAAATATGAACTGTATCAGATGAGTGAGTTTGGAGCAGATCAGGCCTCCTGCAAATCTCAGTGCACCTTGCTCTGTGTGATTTGCACTGGATCCTCAGCATTGTTGCACTCGCAATATTTGCCCTTTTTTCCCCTTTAACCCTTGCAGGGGTGTGTGTGTGTGTGTTGGGGGGGGGGAAGCAGAATAGATGCTTCTGACTGAGGAATGCTGGTCAGGGAGGAAGAACGAAGGGAGGAAAATGATGTAAGGCCAGCTCGGAGGCAGATGAGAACGGCTCCGTGTCCGCCGCGAGGGCCCTGCGGTGCGGCAGGTGGCGAGGCTGGCACGGGCCGCCACGCTCGCCGCATCCCGGCGCGCGCTGCTTCCCCGGCCCAGCTCCTCCCTCCGGCCCTCCGGATTTTCCCTCGGCCGGGAGGTGTTGAGGCGTAGGCCACGGCTGACGCCCTCGGTTTTACAATTCGTTTCGTGGTGCGCCTTCAGCTCAGGAAACAGAAAACATGCAATTGTTTTTGTAACCTAAATAACATTTCTAGTTTATAAAACCCAGGGGGAAAATCACTGTCAAGCTGGCAGGTTGCGATGGCATGATGATAAATGACGGAGGTGCGCGTTCTGGTTCGGCGGGGACGCGCGGGGTGAAGAAAGCCCTCTGCTTTTCAGCTCTGCGCCTGCAGTCGGGAAGGGACGATTGCAAACGGAAGGCGCACGCTTGCCCAGCACCAGCCTCTGCAAAGAGGTAGGACCATGGCTCTCCTCGGCCACTGAAAGAGTTATTTTCTTGGCGGGTCAAGGTGTTTGTGGTGCAGCAGCTGCTTAAGACACTGCCAAAGTTCATGTTATTGCTGCCTTTAGTGACCACAGTCATAGGACAGGAAAAAAACCATGCATACTATGACTAGCACAGAAAATGCGTATGGCACAGAGTGACGACAGAGTGCTCCAGCAGTTTCTTTGCTGGTAGCGCTATGCAGATGTGTGTTTTTCAGGAGGAGAGGCTTGCACGGTTATTGGCCAATGAAAATTATTTTATAAAAAAGATTCCTAGGGATTTATGTAATAAGGTCTAAGCTGCAGGCAATTCATCACCGTTATTTTCTCAAATTTGTGCAATAATTCTGGACTAGATGTATCCAACCAGTTTATACAAATTGCGTAATTTGAATTTGTGTGAAAGTTTTTTTTTTTTCAAAGTACTACTTAAAATGCCAGATGATTTTGGGGAGGGGGCAGGGAATATAGTGTGATTTTTTTCACACGTACTCACATAATGTTAACTTGCACTGAAGTTCATTAAAAATGGATCTCTTTTGTTTATTTACTAGTTATTTTCAGAAATTCTGCACACTGTTAAACATTTTAAAGAAAACATTGAAAACGATACCATACTTACGTATATTACTTGTTAAGATTCAGGATTATTTTAATTAAAATCAGTGACAGCTATTGTTACCCTTCACATTTCAAGAATGTCCTTCCTTAGAAGTAGACGAGTAAGTGAGTGAAAATCAAGCTCTCCAGGTCACTTAAATGCTCTGTTGAATCAGGGATCTAATTTTCAAGCTCTGCAAAACTTCATTATTGTACGATTGGTTGTACGAACTGTGATATCCACAGTCTTTGCAAGTAGCCTTGGCTGTCTGGCTACAGACTTTTAGTGGACTTCCCATCTTGTACTTTGGTCAGCACCACCCCATTGCGTAGTCTTGCCAGCCTGTAGGCCTGCTGGACTTGGGTCTTGTCCCAGTCCATCTGGAGCTGAGCACACCTCTGTGCTGGCAACGGTGGCAGAATTCACTCTTACATTTGCTTGGTGCCGCTGCTACCTACTTGAGGGCATTTTCCACTTTCCTCTGAAATCTCTGTTGGACCATAGTTGCTGAAGGAATGTTGCATAGCCTTTAATTTGATTTAAGATCCTAATATGTGCATTGTAATTATAGGTATGGTACAGTAGGTAAGACTGCACACTGATTTGAGTCTCACATACCTCTTGGGCAAAATAAATACAGGCTCTGTCTTCTGTTGGCTTTGGTTTTCTTTTTTGTTTTGTTTTGTTAGTTCCATGTAAGTGTTTATCTAAGCCTTTTTAATATGGTCTGAGTAGGGCTGCTTTTCATAGCACTTTGACAATCCCTGGTACACTCTGAGAGAGCAAGATGGTTATGTACACAGCATTTTCTTATTAGAAGATTTCCTGTAACACATGTATTCGGCTTGATTTCTTTTGAGCTCTAGTCTGGTAAAACAGATGGAAAAAGGCTAGAGCAATTGTATTACCTTGTTAAATTGCTTAGAGCATATTTAGATAAAGAATTACTTGATGCTTTTCTTAGTATGTTGTACAGTTGCCTTTTCTTCACAGTCATCTTTTCTGCATTTGGTACCTTGTTATTCTTGTGATGCTGAAAGACAAAGAAACAAACTCCTCGCCATAATTCACTCCAAAGAAAGCACCATCTTTCTCTGTTTTCTGGTTAAAACCAAATTGTAGGAAATTGAAACCACATTTTTCACTTAACTTTCCAAAATTAAAATTTATGAGGGAAAAGAAGCAATAAAGCAGTTACAAGCTGGTCATCTATAATTATCTCTGTGGTTGGAGTAGTTCCACATTTAAAGCAAGTGATACCAAAAGTTTATCAAGCTTGTGTCACTATCAAAAATTTCACTTCTCTTATTATTTCAGACCACAAGAACTGCTGAAACCAGTATTATGTACTTGGAAATTATCTTGATGAAAAAGGAATTGGGTGATCTATAAAAACAAACCTCTTATTCTGACTGAGAAACACAGAACAATATTTATCTTCCTTATTCATTCATTTTCGAATATCAATGTTACAATAAATTTAACAAATTGTGCTCTTTAAGTTAATCTGAATGGAGTTCGTTGTTAAAAAGCTTAATTTTCCTCTAGATCTATTCCCATGTATGTGTTTCACATTATTCTTTTTCTTTAGCTGTTGCATGTCCCCTGCGCTGCATTACTAACTCTCTGAGAACAATAGAAATGACAGTCCAGCACCAGGTATCTTGACTACCTCAGCTCTAGAATTTTAGTGGCACTTGCTTTAGTTTTCTCATTTTGCCTTTTTTTGTCTCCGAATTACAATCAAGCCAAATGATGGATGCCCATTACAATCAATTGTTTCAGACAGGCCACCAAAAGTATGGTAGGATTCATTTACATTTAATCAAATTACACTTTATTTGCAATTCAGGGAAATGAGAACTCTGCAGTAAATCAAATATTTCCTCTCCAAGGGCCTCATTCAGCAGAAAATATCCACCGTCTTCTAGGCTGGTGCCTCAATGTATGTAGCAAAGTTTCCAGTGGGAGGAGAGCTTGTGCCAACAAACCATCTATTGCAGTGTCTTTTCAATGTTTTTTGGGGTTGCAGATACTTAAATATTTTCCAGGAGAAATGTGAAGCCTTGAAAAATGAAATGTTCAGTGAATTTAAGCCTGCTGATAACAGACTTGCGTCTCTTAGTTCCCTTTCCCACTGAGAAACACTTGCAAGGTGTCTGGGATCCCGGAGTTTTATACACTGCAGGTTGAAAAATACTGATCTTTCCATTGTGGGTCCTATTATCTTAATATGAAATTAATGACAGTCATTGAATGTCATTTTCCTGGGCTATTGCACGTCTCCAAAAGATTTGATAATGGCTAGCCGTAAATTAAGGGTGGAAATATTTTTTAAAACCTCAGAGAATAAATCCTATTTAGAACATTAGAACATTTAGAAATTTAGAATTTATAGAACAGTGTTGGGTGGGTATTGAATGATTAGTGTTTAAGATGAAGTTAGAAGTCTTTATTTACCTCTTTGCTTTGCAGTGGGAGGTAAGTTTTGACTCCCACATCTCCTTTTTTTTTGCAATTTGCTACTGCAAAATTGTGCCCAGCAGCTGCTTTACTCTTTACCCATCACAGCACAGAGCAGCAGAATTTTGATTTTTTTCTGTGTGATAGTTGTGTGTTTTTTTTTTTGTTTTTTTTTTTTTCCCCAGCTTAAATCAGAATAGAGGATCTCTGTATCTACTGACATTACTATTGGTAAGGAGTTAACTTACTCCCCAGATAAAGAGAGTCCTTTTTTTGTCTCAGCTTTCTTGTATAATTTTGGCTGCTACTTATAATCAGAACTTCAATTACATTTAGTATCCTAAAAGTCCATTTTGGTGCCTACAGGGATTTTAAACAGGCGTAGGTACCTAAATTCTCTGTCTTCATGGCTGTTTGTTCTCCATCTCTAAAATGGAGGTATAATGCAGGGCTACTTTTAAATCACAGGCAATGTATGATATCAAATAATGTTCTAATACTAAAGCAAAAAACATCGTGTATGTACTACCAAAGGCAGGTGGAGGTTGCTTCACACCTGCTATCAAAAATAACATCTACGTCTTCACTGTTGGGGAAATACCTTGGAAATGAAAGGCCCCACAGTCGCGATCTGCTTGAAATACAGAGATTTTGATGCTTTAAAAGAACTCTGACTATATCGTATAATGTGTCCTTTAATCCAGTGGGATTGAAGATCCTAACCCATCATAAATAATGTTTTTCATGCATAGTAGTTAAATGTAATAAAAGTCAACCTTGCGTACTTTCTCAAGAGTACTTGAAACTGAATTCTGCCATCTGATACTTGCACCAGACTTCAGTGGGTCAGTGGCAACCGTGTGATTAGCTGAAGTAAGAAGAATGCTGCTTGTATAGTTATATGGTATTTCACAGTGTAACAAGCTTTAAAACAGAACTGGATTAGTCCCATCTCTCCCTTTCCCATCACTTCAAATCTGACTATTTGAATGTTGAAAAATAATTTATTTTTCCTAGTTTTGATCTAGAGGCCCAGGAGATGATGTGTTTGGTTTCCTCTTCACATGTGTTTGGTTTCCTTTCCACATGTGTTTCAGTACGTATTTTATAGTTATAACGAACTAGTGAAACAGCTGTTATTGAAGGGTTCTCTGTCCCATTGCTGGAATGGGCAGATTGCAGAAGGAAAGGGAGTAAAGGCAGTAACAGGTCTGGGTTGTCTTGAATAGAGCAGGAGAATCCTACTGGAAATTTTTGCCACTTTTTCTTGCTCATTGACTTTCGTTTTGTGCAACAAGCAAAGTTTGGAAGGACAAAATAAGTGACATTGTATTTACCTTTGCTATTTAGGGAAAACATCTACCAGTTTGCAAGACCTGTATTTACATACGTAATTGCTGTGTCGTTTCCAGCTCTTACTGTCATGAGCTGGGACACATCTGTCCTGAGGCACCAGTGACCTACCGCTTGCTTCAGGTCAGAGGCAGGGTTGTCCCTTGTCTGAGCCTCTGTACATGGACATATACAATATATGAAAAATTGTCTGCTACGAGATGCAGATAACACATTTTCAGCTGCACAACCACATACATACACACCCACCCACATTCACATAACATTTCTATGGGGCTTCAGTTAAGAAAATATTGTTAGGTGTTTGATAAGTATGGGTGAAAAATTCTCACGTTTTTTTGAGACAATCAATTACACAAGCACACCAGTGTTTAATTTGACACAGTACATTGTCAGTGTCCATTTTTTCATCAAACTACACGTTAGATTCATTTTGGATAATTACCTTTGCCACTAAATGTGTATCTTCTGCTCAGTTAGGAAAAGGATTACAGAGAATGTAAAAATCAATAGTAACAAAGTGAGTAAACACTGGTAGCGGGAACCTCCTTTCCCGAGAGGACCCTAAGGCATGGTCTATGCCCACCTTGCTATCACCAGCCACTGTGGTTATACGTGCTGCCAGCCCAGTGATGCGTGGGGGCAGCCTGGCATCAGCATGGTCTTTTCAGAGCAAAACTCAAGGGCTTTTGTTCTGATGTCCAAGACGTGGAAGAGGACATGTTTCAGCAAGTCCTTCCCTCCGTGAGGTCCGTTTATGATAGCCTCGGTGCCTGTTTGCACAGTAGCTAAATGTGTTTGAGGCCAAAAGACAAGTAACTGCTGTTTTAAATGTGCTGTGCTGGGAGATGGTGCAACAGTCCCTTCTCTGGCCTCGTTGGTGAGCTGATACACTCTTGGTGGCCCAATACCAGAGTGATGGGCTTGGTATGCATACGGGTCGTGGTGTGAGAAGCACAAAGCTGTGCTGAGAGTTGCAGATTTGCATCACGGGACAGCAGCATGCGGAGATGCCCCGGCTGGTCCTAGCTTGAAACAGCAGCAGTGCGTTGCTCTGTGCAGACTAATTAACTTTGGCAGCCAGGTGCTTAATGGACTTCAGCGGGTTTGTCTGTTTAAGTGCATTCTTGCACACTACTGATGGACCCAGAAGTATATTTATATGTATTGCTTACTGACTGGAAAGCTACAAATTGGTTACTGATAAGTATGCCACTTGCAGCAAGATTAATGTTAAATTCCCTCTTTTAGACCAAGCAATCTGCAAATTGCTAAATTAGATTTTAACATTCTAATACTCTTTTCTATGTCACGTTTTCAGCATCTTTGTTTTTTATCACCTGATGATACTGTTTGTGTTGGTATTGGACTTTGAGACATATTAATATGATACACATTTTTGTGGCAATTTTTTATAATGACAACAGTTCTCATGAAATCCACTAGAAACAAATAGTTTTCACTGAATAATGTAATCCACTATAATAAATTACGCTTTTTGTTTTGAGTTGGACGGAAGGAGGTTATTTGTTTTACTCAAGAGAAAACAAGTAATGCTGTGTTACTCTGATGGTATTTTATTGATAACTTCGGAGTTTGGATCTGAATATTCGTATAAGCTGCCAAAGTTACATAGAGAAGTAGGATGTAGACAGGCACAAAAACATGATTACATCACCTGTGTGACCATTTCTAGTTAACCATGGCATCTTACATCTTCTACTCTATTATCTGATCATCTTACACTCTTTAATCTGTTTATTCTATCTCTCCCTTGAAGTGGAGAAGTTACACTATTTCTGTTTTAGGAGAAATGAATGCAGTATCATCTAAAATATTGTTTTAAATCCTAGTGAAAGGAAAATGGCTAATTTTGGTGAGCCCCACTTGAGTGCAAAAAAAATTCAGCTATCTCTAAACTGTGTTAGCCAGTGGACAGCTGAGAGTGGAGGGGTGGGTGGACACAGTTACCACCTCTTGTGGGCCTCTGGCCAACAGGGATGTTTTGCAGCATATCCCAAACTCAAGACCAGAGGTCAGTACCATTCCCATTGTAAGTGAAGCATCAGAAATGCTTCATACCTGGGTTTCAGTTAGGCCACTGGGTTTCAGTTAGGTCCCTCTCTCAGACTCTCCTAGGGTTCTTGGAAGCATCAGTTTTATAGGCAAACAGCAACGCTTGGGCTATTTTAGTTTCTGTTTTCTTCACTAGTTCATTCACAAGTGTACTCTAGATGCTGACCAGTGATGGCAGGAGAGAGGCAAGATGCGAAGGGGGTGAAATAGGCTGTTATTTTTACTTTCTTTTCTCTTGTACCTGTGAGGCTTCAAATTCCAGCTTAGTGCTCTTTCTGTAGGCGTGTTTGGAGGCTACTTACCTACTGTTTGGGGGCAAAGCTGCAGTATTTGTTGATTTGGCTATAATTGACTTGCAAGGTGATCTAGTGCTGCCAAGTGCGCAGAGGCCTGCTCAGCCCCGCAGCGCTTGTTTGGCGCGGCGCGCGAGCCCGCAGCCGTGTTTCCTGGTGCCTCCGTCCTCTGCCGAATGTCGATTCCTCCCAAGCCCGGTGCAGAGAAGAGACCTGCCAGCCGAGCTTCTGCGCAACTGGGGCACCGACGGCTTGCGAGTCTGAAGATGGTTAACTGATCTGTGCATTCAATTAAGATGAGTTTCTCAGTTAACAGGCACCCTGGGAAGAAATGAGTTGCTTTCATTTCTGGGATTATGAGCACTTAATGAAGGAGACATATCAGCATTCTGCCTGTGTTGCATGAGATAACCCTAAAATGCAGTGCGGATTTGCAGCTTACTTGTCTAGCAGAAAAACTTGCCAGGTAAGAAGGCGAAATCAGTGCTTGTAGGAGTTCTTCTGCAAGAAAGACTCATGGGGCTGAATTCAAAGTGGCAATGCATGCAAAGTTGCATTTTATTTTATACTTTTCAGGAGATCTATTGCTTTGCTTGTAACTTGCTTATTTAAAATTCTAATTCAAAACATAATTTAAGTAATATTTACCATAGTCTCTCTGTCAGACTTATATTCGTCTGCTTACATATATTGTTAGCAGAACATCTGAGAAGAAAGGTGGCCGTATCTGACTAGAGGCTGAGATTTTGCTGTCTGATGCATATATCCAAAATACGAGATAAGCTGCCAGTAAAAATCAGTGTAGTTCCAGAAAAATTAAAACAACAGTTCTGGTTTGCATCTGTTAAGGATTTTGGACAAAATAAATCAAAGATCACTCTATACTGGGCCTAAGTGACTAGTAAGCACTTCCAGGCAAAGTGTAAGCAAAAGCATTCAGAATAATACCCGTCAGGCAGCACCCTCCATTGCAGGGGCAGATAGTCAGGGGTGGAGGAGCTGGTGACGAAGGGACTGGGCTGGAACCTCGGAGCAGCTCAGCGTTGGTGCAGATGTAGTGAGCCCGCTTCTCCGCTCAGCCTGCAGACCCGCAGCTGAGACCTCCCAGGGAAGCGGGCTTTAGTGCTCTAATTTTGGTGAAGAAAATGAAGTGTCCTGTTTACTAGGTGAGGTCTTTTCTTGGACATAGTCAGTGCAGTGACAAATAATTTGGAAATTCTCTTTGCCCTTTCTGGCAGCTATAACTAACGATGCTTTGCTTCCAGCCCTGTATTTGTCAGGATCATTGCAGTCACTTCAGAGGGAGGGAAAAAATAAATTAAAATTACAGTTATAAGCCCACTCTACCTTGGCTTTTGGTAGATGAGTTGTGCCATATTGCTCCTTATTTGTTTACTGACCTCCTCAGTAACCCGCCTTGGTTAATTAATTAGTTTCAGTTAAATTACTTTCACATATGGTTAATTTTCCTTTGACCACCACCCAGTACACCATTTGATTAAATTAAGTCAGGCACAGAGTCAATCACTTTTCTACAAAAAAAAAAAAAAAAAAAGAAAGAAAAAAAAAAGAAAAGCATTGATAAGGTTTGTTGTCATTTTCAAATTACCTTGGAAAGCAATTGAAGAGGCATTTAATCTGGTCCTGAGGTATGGCTAGTCTGTGCATGCAAGGCAAAAGCAATACTGCATCTCTAAACAGGCTCGAATAAGGTTTCCTTAACTATTGAGCCTTACTCTGAGATGTCCCCTGCTGTGAGCCATAAGTTGCTTGTAGGCTTGTTCTAGAGAGTAATAAGTATTGTTGTTTAGCAATTGTGTTGTTGAAATTCAGCTCCACTATGTCTGACAGTATTTATCTAAAATACTTTCCCTGGTGCGTGCTCAAGTTCCAGTAAACCGTGTCTTATTGTGCGACCTTTTCATTTTCCAGTGAAAAGGGATCAGCTCGTCAGATAAAAGCTACAAGCCGGAGTACAGGAAAAATGCGTGCTCAGAAAATCCGAGCATGATTGAAAACAAGATGTGTTAAATCAATGCAGTTTATCGCCTGCCTATTCCTGGCAATTGCTGTTCTAAGCTCATTCTGAGCACACACTAGATGATAAAAGTATAGTGTCACAGTGCTCACTGGGGTGTGAGGGCAGGGAAACATGTTTATCAGACAGGCTGGTATGATTTTTTTTTATACCCTTGGTAACAGTTATTGTCAAAATTTTTGCGAAAAAAATCCAAACAATTATAGAAATAGGTGATAGAAATGCTGCTAAAATCAAAGATTACCAAAAATTCGTGAGTTACACATTTCTGTTTGAATGTTGGAAGCTAACAAGCAGCAGACCCAGCTACTTGCATTTTAAACGATTTGCTGTATCATCCAGGATACTGCCACAACAGTCCTTTTGCTTTTGAGTGAGTAGCCCTATCACTGTTTCATATTGACAAATCAAAACTAATGTTTAGAAATAAAAATGTTTGGAAACTACTGTTTTCTCAAGGGATTTAGTCTTAGTTACGGAGCAAGGTTAAAGACCTAAATTAAGCCTCACAGGAGGTCAGTCCCTTCCAAAAACATCGCACCTATAATGTTCGTTACAGCAAGGAACAATTCATTTTGTTTTTATGATTCGGATCTACCTGTTTGTCTCCATGAGTCTCATTTGCAGAGATTTTGGAGGCAATGGCTGGTGGTTTTCCTAACTTCTCTGTTAAAGTTCTCTTTTTGCTCTGACCTAAGTGCACTTGTACAACAGAATTGTATAATTTTGAGAAAGAGACAAATTTAGGCTAAGATGCTTTCTAACAGGAATGGCTTTGGCATTCAGACAAGACACTGTGTTTTTCATTTGTTCAGTCTCCCCCTTTTTTTTCTTCCATACTCTGCACAGAAGATCAGAAATAACAGGGTTAAAAGAGAGAGAGAGAGAGAGAGAGAAAGAGAGAAAAGGAATACTAAAAAGAAAGTATTTCTACATACCAACATATTACAACAATGAGTTTCAATGCAGTTTACTTTGAAGTGATCTGTAAAGGGTGGCAAAAAGAAACAACTTCATATACGTTGTAAAAAATTCTATGTGAAAATTTTAAAGGCATCTGCATCTACAATGTAGAATTTGAGGAGTCCATGAAAGGGAAAATGTTGAAAATAAGTGTATTAGAAAATGAAAGAAGCAGTTAGATGAGGTGACATTTTAGTATTTCCTACAGTCTATATGGTACATCTCTGCATCTGTTTCTGAGCCAAGAGTTTAAAAATAAATACAGTGTTTTTATTTTTTCAATATTTTTAAGTAGACCTAAATATAGACTTTATAGCTAACCTTAGGCACCTCTTCCCTTAAACCTTGGCTTTGCATTCTTCTGCTTGTGTGTATGTGTACATGTGTGTTTATTTATTTAAACAGAGGGGTAGTCCATTGAGAGCTGGCCATTTTCAGTAATTTTTTGCTGCAGATTTATGTGCATTACCAGAATGTGCCTAACAAACAGGAAAATATTCACATGTCAGTGCTTTTTTTTTTTTTTTTTTTTTTTCCTTTTTCATCATGACTGCCAAAGATGCATCAATTAACCCAGATGACTAGATAAAGTAACCAACACACATTAATTTCCTTCTGGCCCTCTGTATATATATCCCCAGTGAGTTCTACCAGCCTGTTCTGAAATTGGTATGTTTAGATTTCAGGAGCTTGAAACTGGACTCTATTTCAGACTCCCTTAAGGTCAAATCTTTCCCATTAGACAAGAGATCAGCGCAGTCAAAGGCAAAAGGAAAAACGGCAAAGCTCATAAATTGTTCGACTTTTTTCTTTCATAAATTGTTCAACTTTTTTCTTTTTCCAGGCCAGATTGCAGGTTGTTAAGAGTGAACATTCAGAGTTAATGTACTTTGAGAAAGCAACACATGAGCCTCGCTAGACAGATATAGTAATTTCATTCCTTTCATAAAAAAATTTGGGCTCAAGACTTGTATTCCTTGTATCTTCAGAACCCCCATTGGCTGCAGAGACTGGGCCAGGTGGGAAGGGAATGTCTCCTCTGGTCCTTGGTTGCTGGAGAAAAATTGTTACCAGGAAGAAAATATCATGCTGTTTGTAATAACACTGATGAACACAGTAGAGCTGCCTCAAATGCTGGCCTACTGCATTTTTAGTTCAAGCAAAGAGCAGTCACTAGGGAAACTCCGAGATCCAGGTGTTAGATTTATCATTTGTCTTGGCTCTGCATTTTGCTTATTGCTTGGCATATGCAGGTGGTATTTGTTCGGACATTACACTGCAATAAAATATGAGAATTACATTTTGACTATCTCTGTCTCTTTCGGTTTCCAATTAAGAAAATTATATCATGTCATACTATAATTTAAAAAATGTAAATTAAGTGCACAGGAATATGTTTAAGTGAGGGAGCACTGAGGCCATAAAAGCAAGGAAATTCTGAGTTAGCACTGGAACGGCCTTTCTAGCTCCAGCCTTTCTGTGCAGTCTCTTGCTGTCCCACCTACTTCCGTTTTCCATTGCTTGTGGGAATAAACGCTCCAGGAAAAGTCAGTGGAAAAGAAACTTTATAAAAAGCAAGCCAAATTCACAACAACAACAACAGTAAATAGCTCAAATACTTGCATGTTTTCATTTAACAATCTTTAATTAGCAAAGGGGTAGTCTTTGCAGGGAGATTTGCAAAACAGACTTTTTTTCGTTTGATGATATGGTTTTGAAGTGCTGTTTTTTTGCTGTATTCTTTGCAGAGCAAGCATAAAGAGCCTACCATGCACAAGAGCTGCTGGGTAGGGTTTGCTTACAGCACACCATGTCAAGATGTTGCTTTGTAATGTCATCAGCTGTTAGTATTGCTATGCTGCAGGGCCCTAACACAAAAATTTAGCATCTAGAGCTTGCTATTGATATGGTCTGTCCTGTCCTGTCCCAAGCAGTTGTGTCTCAAAGTTTGATCTCTGAGAGAGTCAGGGGCTTCTAGCAGAAATCTGCGAGAGCCTGGAGACAGAAGCCACAGGCTATCAGAGAAGGCAGGGACCTTGGAGCAGCTCTTGGGTGCTATCTTGCCTCTGCAGGTGGTAGGGGCTCCCAGTTTGCATCTCTTAGTAGATTCCGTGCTTGGGGAGAGCAGGGAGGAGGAAGCCAGAGGCTTTCACGTAACTGCTCTCATTTGTTGCCACTTGCACCCCACCCCACTGTGTCTCAAGGCTGTGGAGACAGGTGTATATATCTCATGTACAGATATGAATACAGATCAAAAGGAAGAGAACTGATTCTAGAGGTGGTCATCTGAGTTGCTGTTAAGGAAAACAAATGTCCTTAGCTATAAATTTACTCTGAAGCTGTTAAGATTGCAAGCCTCATATTGAAGAGTGTGCTGCTTCCTATCTGCCTTTGATTTATTTTAAAATACTAATTCTCTGAGTTTTTAGATGTTCTGGCAAGTGCCTTGTTTGGTCACTGGGCACAGAGAGACACCTTAAATGTGTTACTGGCCTCCATTGCCGTGACTGTGCAGCAATATTTTTGTATGGAATTCTTCATGCTCTTCTGTGGGTATGAGGTGTTGAGGCGTGTAACTTGATGTGTGTTTCTGAGCTCTCCTTATGGACACAGAGTCGACTTCTATTTATGTTTTGGTGAAATTCTCTCATCAGCCATGAAAAAAACTCAAAAGAAGGCCAATGGAAAAATCTAAAAGTCTCTTCTGGCATCTCTTTGATGTTGCAGATCAGGACTTGAAACTTCGCTAGGTCTCTAATTCTGCGGTACAGAAACATTCGAAGAAAATAAATTTGCATAAAGACAAAAGTAGAGCTTAAGGCATCTTCTTCCATTCTGCTGTTTTAGTCACAACCTGCTGAACCTGATCTGATGCCATCATACCATTTTTTTTACAAGTCTTTTTTTTTTTTTTTTAAAACCTTCCACAAACTCTCACCCACTACACCTTCCCAAGAAAACCAACAGATCTTTAGGATACCGCAGGAATAAGCACTGTGGGACATAAATTCCCACGTGCAGCCTTTCCCTATGAGTCTCACTTAAAACAATCAAGACCAGATTTCTCTTCTGGGATAGGGACTGTCAGACCTCTGGACCTGCGGCCAATTTGTTTGTAACCGCCAGTCTTTTGCGGTATCTTTTTTCTTTTGTTATTTGAGCCCGTAGAGCTCCTTCCCTCTCCTTGCAGCCTTGCTGCTGGCCGCATCTACTGGAGAAGTAAATGGGAAGTTCATAGGTCTAAGTGCTGCTTTCTCGTTGGTTTTGGGTCAAGCGGAATGAAAAAGAAACAAGGGCTGAAAAATAAAAGGAATAAATGAAACCATGAATGCATGGGAAACAAATTAACTGGATATGTTTTACGTTCTGAAATATTTCCATAATGCTTCTATGTAGTGTGTGTTTATTTTTCTTTGAATAATAATGTTAAAATGTGTCTAATTCAATTACTCTCTGCATTCACTGAATGAGTTTTCCTCGGTGAAGGGTTCTCCTACACTACCCCAAGCTACGAATTCCATATGATATTTGAACAGATCCTTTTAATTGCTGATATTAAGTGTCGATCATTCTGCTGTAAGTTGGCAGTGTGGCCAGAGAAACAAATTCCTCTCTCAGATACATCAGACAGTCATTCAATTAACAACCCAAGCTTTATTGACACAGTAGGAATTCATTATGTGAAATATTAAAAAAGCCCTCCACTGACTAGTTAAAAAAAAAAAAAGAGAGAAAGAGACTTTCTAAGATGGAAGATGGTGAATTATCTACATGTAGTTATTAAAATTATCAGTGCATGATTTGAAATTATGGTTATGGTGGAAACATTTTTCTCAGAGGTATAAGCAACATTTCTGTTGAAAAATAAGTTGGACTTTGAAAAGATGAATATAATGTACGCATCCTATTTCCATAGACATTGTGCATTTTCTTGATTAAAAGCCTTAGATTTTATGAGTTATGGCTTTAGACTTGCTGCATAAAGAGCTTCATGGCTTATTCTGTTAGAGCCTAATTTGAAAGAAAGTTCTTCCTCAAGGGTTTAAGAAGTAATTCATAAAATGGTAAGAATAATAAATATTGTGCCTTAACTCATACACTAGGATAGATAGACAGATTTTGTACACCTGGGTGTAATTTTAGTTAATTCACACAAGAGACAGGCTGAAAGTTTATTGTTTGGAAGGAGAAAAATGGCTTAAATCTTGTATTTGCAAAAATGATTATATTAGCTTAAATGAAAATGCTACTCTATTAATGGCTTCAGTAAGCTTTGCATTTGGAAAAGTAATTTAATAAAAGTTACCTGAAGTTTACTGCAACTTAAAATATGTAAGTGAGCGAAAAGTACTTACTTTGATTTATATGTCTTTTGGAGGTGTAATTATTGGCTTTTTACTCACCTATGTAAAACAATGTACTTCTGTAAATGGATTTCTGGCCACTTTACTTCTTTTTTTTCACATAAAAAGTAAGCACTGTCAATCAAAGAATTTTAAGGTTTATTTCCTCTTTAGAAATGATTGATAGCCTTTTAGATTTACAAGTTGACAAGTTAAAGGGTTCTATTGGTATAATTATGTACTAAATTCACAGTCTTTCAATTTAAATGTCCTTTTAAAACCACAAGATTATCATACCTGTATTTTGAAAAGTGGGCCAGTCAGTTTGGGTTGGTATACAAATTGCTTCCATTAGCCTTGGGACCTATTTGAATTTAATACAGTTTTTTAAAGTTAGCAGTACTTTCAATAGTACTTTTAAAATTTAGGGTAATGGGAATGCATTTTAAGTACAGTATGTGTTAGCTTGTTTTTAATGTATGGATGTCAGCACACGAATGGAGAGTTTGCATTCCTTATTGATTTTTTTTCCAATCATAGAAAAAAAATTATTTAAATTAGAGCACTAGGAAGTGAGTTACCAGGAATGGACTTCAGTAGATACCAGCCTTGCACAGCCTGGTGGCAGAGGCAAACCCCTCCATGAATCTGAACCTTTTTTTTTTTTTTTTTGGCCCACAGTGGACACATGGGAACTGGTTTGACCTTGACTCTGAGGTTGGGGCTTTTTCTTTGAGATATGATGAATTACGTTTGACTTGGATTATAAATGCAGTGAGGACTGGAGGGTTGATGTGGTCCAGTCTGCGGTTAAATGTTCAGGCAGCTAAAGTTTTCTTTGTTCATTTTATCTAAGATTGCAAAGTTTGTATGTTTACAGACTAATGAGTGATATTTGGAAACTACTGTTTTGGACCCAATCCTGCAAACTGCTGTGTGCAGCCTTTTCCCTCCACTAAAGTAAAGCTGAAGCTATCTGAAGCAGAAAGTTTTCAGTATCTCTCAGAGGATGCTTGATGTCTTGCGAGATTCGACCATAAAATTAACATTTTTTTGGTCATTTAGTTCAGAAAATACTCACAGGAAATACTCTGTGGATTTCAAATGTGTTGGATGTGTGGGAAGATATGAGAAAATGACTGCTGTCTCTGGGGGGATTTCAAAACTGGCCTTCATTTATAATATTGCAGAATTTAGTAACTACTTTCCCAAAGGATGTGAGGGGAAAATGGCCATAAACTAGCCTGAATTAGAGAAGAAACACATTTGACAGAACCACGCTAAAATCTTTTAACATATTTGCAAAAGAAATGTAAATTAGAACAGTACAGTTTTTTGTTTTCTCGGAGTACAGCTATTTTTGATTGTAAGTATATATAACATTAAATTAATTTATTGCAAAATTTGAAATAAATCTGAACTAGATGGATCCACAGTAGGAGGACAGGTAAGGAATCTGAAAGGTAATGAAATTGAGGGTTTATAAAAAAAAGATACTGTGGTATTTTCTATAAAGGTACAGAACAGAATGGACAGTATATGGCCAGAGTGTGGAAGGAAAAACTTGAAAAAGAGGTTCAGCCATCTAAAAAAGCAGAAAGCCTCAAGCAGAGGAATAGTAGTATTCTCATCCCTTTCGTATGATGACCTGAATATAAATAAAATGTCAAATTCAGATATTTCTGATAGAAGGAAATAAATGAAAAATTTGAAGAGACTGGAGGGACCCCAAGATCTTTGGGGAAGTCAAAAACTTCAGGGAATAGTACCTCCTGGCAGATTTCTTGCCTGATGTTATCATAATGCTCTAACAGTCTTTTCAGGATATGCTCAGAAGATTCCTTTTAGAAATTAGGGAAAATATTTTTTCTCAAGATCGTACTGGGCCTGTGTGCAGCTCCAGCAGGGTGAGCTGCAGATTGGTGCTTCACTGCTGCTGGGCAGAGCTGGATTCCCACACACCACCTTTCCTTCTGCCTTGATTTTCGCTAGCATTGCTGGGCCTGTTTATGGCGCCAGGATATATTGAAGGTCCATGCGGATATAAAAATCTGACACTTTGGTTGCAAGAAGCACCATCCATTGTAGAATTGCAGTTTGAAAATAATATTTAAATTCAGTGGTTTCTCTAAAAACAAGGCTGTTTTGTGATAGATTGTTTATGGAACATCGATTAGTTGAAAACAAGCCAGGGACAGGATATTACTTTCATGATAAAAATATGTGGGTTTTGGCTAGCTATCTTTAATGTTAGAAGAAGAATATAAAAAATGTTTTCTCAACTTCCAAGTTTTAAGTATGGCAACTGGTGCTGTGCTTGATCAGACTGGTAGAGCTGTGCACCTTGCTGTGGGATGAGCTACACTGTGCTACATGAGAGTGCTTACACACAGTGAGACTGGAAGATACAGCTTGATGCTAAACCTGTTCACATGAATCAGATGGCATCATTCTAGTCCCCATAATAAAGTTCAGAATAAAACCATCATAAAGTAAGGTGCAAGATATATTCAAAATTTAGCAGGCATACCTTGTGCAAGAAATCAATTTTTGATTAATAAGCTGAGATAAAATACTTTTAAAGGAAGCTTTGAAATGACACAAAAATAAAAAAATTAGATTTCTTCCCACCAAAAAGGCTAAAAATAGAAAGTTCCATGTTGAAAAAAAAATTTTAGTTTGACTCAAAAATATTGCAAATTGATGTGAAAATTTTCATTGTCTCTGTTGGCATGGGAGAATCAAGATCTAAACACTGTTGTTTAGAGATGCTTGAGAACGCTTGACCCTTATTCCAGTTCACCAAGGCACTTAGGAAATTTGAAGCACATTTTGAAGTCTCCCTAACATCCGAGTTTTAAAGTGATCATATGATTGGAAATATAACTAGAAGGTCATTCAATGCAGTCCCCTGTAATTATAGGCAATCTTACAAAAAACAATATGCTCAAATTTGCTTTGCTGAAAGCAGATGGGTTTACGTATGTGCTTACAGATAAGCATGTGCTTAAAGGCTGGGCAGAATCAGAGTTTCGATTAAGTGCAAGCAGACCAGCATTTTCATGAAGATTAAAGTATTCTTCTTTCCTCATTTCTCTCCTCCATTTTCCTTGACAAGGATTGGAGAAAGGCAAAATAAAAACATAGATGAATTATTTTAAAATTTATTAAGTTTTGTGGATTAGTTTGCTTAGTGCTGTTTGAGGCCTGAGCTGGGCTGCCGAAGTCAATGGGAGCTATGTTATTTACTTCATTCGATGAGTAAAGAGTAAAGCTTTTACCAAGACAGATGCGTGTAGTGCACAACAAAATTGTATGTGATCACTGCACATGCAGCATGTTAAATGTATAATAGAATCTGGAACAAGAAAGATTCCCTAATGGTTAGTTCTTTTGTCTTCCAATCGCAAAGGACCTTCCTCATAACATGAAAACAGGAAAAAAACCCCAACATGAAACACAGGGTGCAAAGCATTTATCAAATGAATTTCATCTCGGCTCTCAGAGATAATAATTGCTTCCTATTTGGAAGATGTATACAAAGTCACCAAATCTTTCAGCAACGCTGTCATAGGCACTCAAGTGGGAAGGTTTGTGTTGCTGTTTGAACCAAAGCCTCAGAACTAACCTCAAACAGTGTTTGAACCACGGCTTCACAGTCAGCTTCAGTTAAAGGAGATTTTGCTGTGATCCTTCCCCGGTCTCGCAGTACATTGCCAATTGTTACAGTGCAACTGAGCCTACTTGCTATGTGTTTGTCACATCATGATGTTGTTTGTTGTTTCAGCTCTGAACGAACCCACCATTGACTATGGTTTCCAAAGGTTACAGAAGGTTATCCCCCGGCACCCTGGTGACCCCGAACGCTTGCCAAAGGTCAGCACAAAGTTTATTGTTTTATTAAATATGGCAAAGCTGGCTACTGCATGTTTTTGTCTGAAAGTAAATCCTTTTGAATTTTAACCTGACAACATGAGTCTCGTTGTGAATGCAACAGTCTGAGTTTGGTACCCAACTCCGATCAGCTGAAACCTAGCATTGACCAAGGAAGCCCAACAGATCAACTTTCATTTAGGAGACTGCAGTGACTTCCTGAGTCACAGCTGACTGAACTGCTCTTACCTCTCTTAAAAGCAAACCATTCTCAGTATTCAGAAATACTTCACAAAGAACACATTTTTGGCCAGTGTTTTGGAACCTGAGTAGCGTATCCATAGCAGAATGATGTTACTCTGTTTTGGCATTGCAGTAGCACTTGCCATTATAATTTTGAGAACTTCACCATTGATAAAAGCAGGTCATCCGGGTATTCGATGAATATGTGTTTACTACTGCTGCATCACATGTTGGTTTAAAATAGTAATAATATGCTGCTTTATTTCAGGATCTCTGAAATAATTAGAGCAATGTATAATAAAATGATTTGATGTTCATTCCCATCAAAATTAATGGGAAAATTTTTGTTGACTTCTGTCAAGTGAAAGCTAGGAAGAACCCGAATTGTTCATGTGGTTTCTGGGTACTTTTGTCTGATATTGTGAACATCCTGCTTGGGTCTGCAGTCACATCTGTTCTTGCTGTTTTGCTACACTGTACTTCCACAGGCTTTAGCTCTGGCGAGAATTTGCAGTGAGTTTTGAGACATGCTGGAGAAAGGGGAGGTGAATTTGACAAAGTGTTGCTCATTGCAACAAATCCAGGAACACTGACTGAAACGTGCATGGGCTGGAATCACTCTGTATGACTCGCTGCTACCGTGTGTTGTTTGTGCTCTATTAGCATGCTGTTAGCGACTGAGTTGGGCAGACAAGTAGGCCAGGCAATTGAAGAATGCTATCATCAGCTTATGCAAAGCTACATGCTATTTGCAAGGGTCCTGAGTGCAGGGTGCATTTATCTAATGCAAGTTTTAGTAGCCTGAGCACTGGGCCATGTGAATTTTCAGAGCTGACACATGAAGTGAACTGGGCTTCAGCTGATACCTCAGGCCAGGTCCCTAAAACAGTGCAAATCCAGTATAGCCTTTATGAGTGGGGTAAATCTCATGACCTGTCTTCCATAGTTTCCTGAGCTGTAAGTGTGCATTCACTGGGGATTGTTCTGGACATTGATTAGTTAATGTTTCTGAAATGTTTCAAAGATGAAAAGAGTTCATGGACATCAAAACTTACTTTGTTTTATTTCTTGACAGAAATGAATTTCAGTATGTGATTTTTAACAGGCTTGTTGTACCTGTTATCTTTGCTTAGGAAGGCTTTAGGCTGTGGTTTTGGGGTTGATGATGTGTTGTCCTTCTCTCTTACCTCCAGAGAAACCCTGGAGGGTTACATTTTACTTTGGCTCTGTTCATCCTCTACAAGCTGTCCCTTTCTCTGACTTTTGGACAGATTTTCAGTAGGAGTTTGTAACACAGCTTTCGTAGGTTATCAAATTTCTCTCCAGAGGTGCAAGTCTTTCCAAAGAAAGAGAGTGTCCTTCTGTAGCTTTTATGCCTGTATTGTGCCACTCGAGCTAAGGATGTACACAGAGAGATGTTGTTTCTTAGAAAATAATACAGCAGCGATCTTTATGCACTAGGCATTGCAAGGCCAAATAAGAGCTGCAAAGTTTCCCTGAACATGATGCTGAGGCTGATGAGTAGATGGCTACGTCTTCTGTTTCTGAATGAGGGGCTGCAAATAAAATATCACTGAGCAGTTCCAGGTCAGGTTATGCGGTGGGGATGTAAGCCATCACAGATTTCCATAGGTATCAGGCTCCCTTTCTGACACCCGTGTCACTGAGGGGCTCCCCGGCAGTGGTCATTCGTGCTGGTGTGGGAATGTAGCTGTGTGGCTGAGCAGCTTTTCGCTGCCCTTTTGCCATTCAGACTGAGACTGCTCCCACAGAGAAAACCACATACTCCTGCTCTCTGGTGTCACAGAATGCGAAAACAGGCAGAACAAAGCTCCATCTAATGCCATATCCTGCCATGAACATTAGCAGGTTTTTATGGCTAGGGTATGAGAAAGAGGGTTAGTACAGAGTGATCTGTCTCCTTTTTTATCCTTAATATGTTCGTTTTGAGTGCATTTTCAGGATGCTTTTCCAGGTCTTTAAATAAAGGGCAATTGTTTTTACACTTGCAGGGCTATGATCTTGACCAGTGTAAATCTACTGGCCAAAAAGAAAAAGTTGCTATTTAAAGGATTGTACCAATTAAGAGGAGAAAGAAGTATCTGTGTAAGGCTTGAGGGAAAGAGGATGAGGAGGACCTATTTTGGGTGGCGGTGGTTCTTTATGTGCAAACTTGAAGGTTGGACCTCAAGTTCAGGACTAATTATTATGCCATGCACAGAGGCTGAGTTCAGCAGGCGTTGGCACATGTTGACTTCTGCATTTGAGGCACTGATGGTTCAATTCCCAGCATCGCTTGCTGGCTCCAGAATCATTATCAAGGACGCACAGCGAGTCGCTGTGCTGGGTGAACACTGCACAGCGCTCTTCCCCATGTCATTAAACCAGAAAGGGCTTTGGCAGTATTCCACTATAGACAATTCTCAGTGGCTACTTAAATGAGAGTTGGAAGCCATATGGCTTCCACAGTGGAACCACGGGCAGAGAGGGCAAATGTACGAGAGACAGTGGCACAGAGGGCAGTGCTCAGTGCTTTCAGCATGTTTTCCTCTATTGTCCCCATTGTCCTGCCAATGCATCATCATTTTCTGTTCATTAAAAAGCTTGTACTTATTCATTAAATAAACAAAGCAAAATATATGTCTAAAATACATTTCTAAAATTGTTGCTGGGGTTTGTGGCCATTGTGCCATTGAAACATTACTGATGGATTAGAGATCTTTCCAGAAATAGGAATGGTTATAATGCTTGTGTTTGTCAGGGTATGCAGTCCTTCCCAAGGACCAGCAAGGGGATTCTGCTCTGTGGCTTATCCTTGAAGAGGAGTTGTTGAGGCCATCAGGTGACTGTGAGCACTTGCTTTACCCTCCAGAGCTCTGGAGCTGGAAGTTACCAGCCATATCTGTGTCAATAGGCATTTCAAAAACTGTAGAAGCTATTTCAGAATAAGTTTGATCTCCACTGGTTTAGAACCAGCATTTTCAGAAGTGCTCAGCACCCGTGCTTGGGCTGGATTTTTGAAATGTTCCAGGCATCTGTTAGAAGTATGCGAAGATGAAAGATGAATTTTGAAAATGTTTCTGTCTCTCCCGGCACATTGACAGCAGAATTACAATGAGGAATTTCTTCCTATATGGAGAAGAGTGGGAGCATCTGGGAACTACGGTCTTTGGAAAGCTAGACTGACAGGTGAAAAGTAGAGATGTGTTTAAAGTAGATACTAGATGCTGTTTCTGGAGAAGAAGGAGTGAGAGTTGATGTTGGCAGCTGGGCTACAGAGCCAGCTATAGACTAGATTTCCATTCTGTTCGTGTACCAGAGGAGATCGGGGAAAGCAGCCAGTTTTGAGTTGTCACCAGCAGATGTGCATGTCCACACACACACACACACATATGTGCGCACACACATGCATCAAGAGAGTTCCAGGCAGTACAGGGGTGGTGGGATTAGCACCCAACACTTGGAGTGAGGTCAAGTACCAGGAGTGTGTTGGGCAGTATAGTCTTTCCTTTCTGCTACAGAAAGGAGGCAGATCATAGGAAATAAGAGCTCTCTGGGGAGAAGTGAAAAGAAATACCATGATGCTAATGTTAAGAAATTATAGCAATGTCCTGAAAGCGCAGGCTACAGAAAGCCTGTCCGTGGAGTTGGAAATCGAGCATGCATTTTCCCTCTGTCTCATGCGTTTGCATATATGCACGTACATACGTGCTGTTGGTTTTTGCATAAATAACTGCAGTAGAAATCACTAAAAAGTTCAGATCACAACAACATGTTGAATTTATTGAGGTTCATTTATATAACCATCCTACAATCTTTAAAATAAATCCATGGCAGATACGTTATGATTCTGCAATTTTGTTAAAACTCCACAGCTATAGCTGTTAAACAGCTTCAACTGTGAGCAAGATTTGAAACACATCCACCCTAAATGATTTAATAACAACAATTCCTCTTTATATGCAATTTCCTAGAATTTATTTGCCATTTTCACCACTCTTACAACTCATCACTTGTATTTAAATTAAGAGCATGATTGTTCACTCTGTACTTGATAAGCAAGTCATTGCATCAACCCCCTCTGTGATCTGAGGTCCTCTTCCTCCCAGTCTGCTGCTTAAATGCTTTCTATGGGATACCCCTCAATCCCTCATGAAAGGGATTTTTCCTTCTGGTTTCTCCCCACGTAGATGGAAGTGGAGCCTCTCTCCCTAGCACACAGGAGCCTCCCTGCTGAGGGCACAACACATGTAAGCAAGGCTCTACCTTCCCTTCAGCTCCTTCTCCCAGGTCAGCCATTAGACCTGAAGACATATCCTAACTCCTCATTAGGAGACTAATAGAAGACAGGTGGGTATTAGGAGCCAGTGGCTGGCAAAAGCAGTTGTCTTTTCCCATATGAAATCCTACAGATTTGCCCTTTATCCGTTGTGACATGGGAAATGTTTATATTGCAAATAAAGGTTGTCTCTAAACGTGGGTGGGTTGGCCCAGGCTTGCTAGCTGGGGTTAAAATAGCAATAGAGACAAGGCAGCTCAGGTTTGCAGCTTCAGCCAGACCCTATGGAAATTCTGGAACAGATCTCCATCTGCTAACCCAAGATACTTTGTTTTCATGCTGTTTTAACCTAAGTTAGTCAACTTGAGCTAAGGAAACACATCTTTGTTTTTCCCACCCAGTGGAGCAAGGGACTTGTTAGAAAACTCTTTGTGCTAAATGCAGGCAGAAGAGGGAGGGCAGATGTGAGGAAGAGCTGATGGAGTTCATCTGTACAGCAACGAGGGCATGAGATGTGCTTGGCAGTTTCTACATGTAGAAACTAGCAGTGTAAATTTTGTAGAAACATGAGAGCAGAGTTAAGGTTGATACTAAAGCTTTAACAGTAAGGTTTTCATTTCCTAACAATTTGGAGATTCAGTTTGATTGAGTGGCTTGTTGTTTGTTTTTTGTTTTTTTCTGTTTTGATTTTGGTTTTCAGAAAGGGCTATAGAGAATATTTAGGGAGAGAATGTCGAAGCTACTGAGAAATAGACAACCAAAATGCCCGAGGCTACTCTGAAAATTTCACCCATCCAAGGTGGTGCATGTGAGAGGGACGAGGGAGAGAGGGTCGGTCTGGGAACATGAGAAGAGTCTGAAATAACAGAGAGCTGAGAACCGGAGCCACATTGCCAGCTGAAGGGCAGAGTCATATATAAATGGCTGGCAAGGAGCCTTTGCTTTTCTGAAGGCCAACAACGTACATACACATTTCAGTGAGTTTTCTTTATAAGTGGGTCAGCATTTACTCAGCAAATGATTAGAGCAGATGGCGTAATTTAGAATCTATGACAAAACTTTTAGTAGATCAGGGCTAACATGATGACAAGGAGCTCCGCGCCTTTCGCCGTTCCTGATTTCTGCTTTGCCTTGGGGTGAAAAATCTTGCCTGGGGTTGGATTTTCTAAACGGCGCATTCCATCTGAGCAGCCTGAACCACTTGTTTGAGCATGCTGTAAGAGGGATCCCTGGGTTCCCATATTCCTATATCCTTCATTATTATAAGTTTTTAAAAACAACAATGAACTGATGGTGGCACGAAGACACCAAACAGGTAAACATGGTCCCTTCAAGGAGCAGAGCTTTTGAAGAAATAAACCACAATTTGAAGAAAGTAACAAAGGCTGCATTTGTGTATTTTGCTCCGTGGAGCTGAAAATATCTAGTAAATTGATCCCATGGGAGTAATAAATACACATTACTTTATCTTGTACTTCATGTCCTATACCCCTGAGCCTTGATAGAACAACACCACTTAATAGACTTAAAAAAAGAGTAATTACAGTCATTGGTTGTGTGATATTTCAGCCCTTCCAGCCCTGCCTGACCTTCTAATTTAGCTCACCGTGTCTAACTAATGCATTTATATTCATCTTTTATGAAGCATGTGTAGTACAAAATTGACTTTGCAGCCTTTAGCAAGCTGTCTTACCAAGTTTAGGATCTGGTTAGTACAGCGTACTGTATAGCATACGTACATTTATGTCAGAATCTTGCATGCATATGGTTCTGATCAACTATTACTTTTTATCCTTTTGGAAAAAAATATTTATTCCATTTCATCCTCCCCTCCCTTTTTAAAGCTTTTATTCATTGCGGCATTATTTACAGCTAAACATGCAGGCAGAAAGATGCAAGCATTTTTAAAATGATTACCACTAATGTTTCTACTTGTCAGAAGTGCTTAAATTTTCCTGCACTTTGTCTAAAAACTTAGCACTTTTACCTTTTAAGAATTACAAATTTATAAGATCTTACCACACTGATTTACAAACACAGCTGACAGTTTATGATGAATGATGTTGCAAAATGCACAATATGTTTCTCTGTCATTTCTATGCATGTGTGTATTAAGAAGGAGATTAAGAAGAGAGAGAACCCCCTTCTGAAAGAAACCCTTGAGTTAGAGAGCGCACACACGAGTCTCTCTCCTGTGTTTCCTCATAACTTCCTGCTCACTTCGCTCAGCCAGTGGAGCACAATTGTTCTCTGTGCATTTTCTCCCACCATATGGTATCCTCATTACCATACACTAAGGGTCCATATGGGGAACTTGTGAAGTGAACTGTATTCATTTTAACTGCCAGATGAGCAGCCTTTTGCTTTGCTAGCTTAGCTTAAGTCATCTGCTGTCTTTATGTTGTTATGGCAACACAGCACCAATAAAAAATTCTAATCTACTGTAAGTGTCTTGGATCACAGTGTTTTAAATGCTTGCCGTAACTGTCCTCTAAGTGAAGATGCTTGTTCTTTCAGTGTGACAAAGGGTTATTGTCAACTCCAGCAGGTGGCAGTAAAGAAATTTTCTTTTTTTTTTCTTTTTTTTTTTTTGTTTAGCCCTTTTTTCTTTTATTTTCCTTTTTTCCCCTTCTCTCTATTCCCTCAGGCTGAAAAGTCGTAGGATTGCACAACAGAGCAGGTATGGGCATTGGTGGGTTAATCCTTTATATTTTCTAGGATTTCTGATGCTGAGGTCAGAATTGCAGGTGATGTTCCGATGCTGCAATTCAGGCACTAAGGAGAGTAAAGTATAAAACTGTGGTGGCACCTAATACATTTTGCTAACAGAGAGATCTAGCCTCAACTATCACTTCACTTGGCTTCTGAAGCCTCCATAACCGTGAAGCTGCTTGGGTTTCAGAGTTGTTTTTTAGCTGCATTTCCAAACTCCTTACTCAAACATGAAGCTAATTAAGAATACCTTATAGTGATGGAAGTAGGCAGCAACATCCTTAAATATAAATCATTTTCACCTCCGCAGGCCACATGATATGTTGCATCTCTGTCTCTCTGTCTGTATTGAAAGCGAATGTTTGTAGTCTCAGTTCATCAGTTCACATTAGCCTCATGCTGAATATTTAAACACAGAACAATTTGAACACACCATGAAGAGAGACAGTGACTGCACTTTCACTTGGAACAGCAAGAGCTCATCTAATAATAATTTAGTAAATCAGCCATTTAGTGGCTCAGTTGTACACTGCATTGTGCCAAATAATATTCAGTTCAACTCTACGCTGGTAAAATTGAAATTCAGACTCCAGTTATGTGTCACTTTTTTGCTCACTGGAGAGATGAAATGGAAAATCACCCTCCCAAAAGGCTCTTTGAATGTAGTGATTTATCATAAATATAGAAGAGTGACAATATAAACAGGAATTGATTGTATATGGCACAGTGTATTCTAATTAGGATTTTATTGTTTTAGTTCCTTCTGCACTGATTATTTGGTAATTCAGGGTTTACATTTACATCTTCAGCTCATTATGTATATGGGCAAGGCTATGGATATGGATGTGCAGAGGTGCTGCACAGGCCTAGCAGTGTCTGTAAGGCTCAGCCCCCACGGGCAGTACGGTGAGACCCTTATTGCCATAGTGGGAGCCCTGGCTCACAGGAAACACCATGCCCTTAGGAGCAACGGGGAAATGCAGCTGCTGCATTTCCTTCTCATGAGGTGTGATGCATGTTACTCCAGACCATGAAAGCAATATAAGATTAATTTCGTTTCCCTGGTGAAGGCTATCAAGACCTGTACAGAACAATAATATCTTTTATTAGACTAACCATACGGAAAACCAGACTAGCTTTTGGGTACCCAAGCAAGCTTTGCTTCCTGTGAGTGAAAGTACCTTTTTTCAGCTGTATCAATTGATCTAGTAAAAGATACTGCTTCTCCCTACAAAACTTGCCTTGGTTATAACCATAGACCATTTTGGCTTCAGCCAAACAGCTACAGTTTAAGGCTGGCTTTGATGGAAAAGAGGGAGAGAGAATATTTTTCTAGAAAATGGGATGTGAAGCTTAATTTGGTCCCATTAAAGTGGCACTTTGAGATCTCTGAATGCAGGGCATTGCAGAGGTATGAAGCAATGCCTATAATCTCACCTACAGTTTCCATTTCTAAGCTAGTTTTAGGTGTTATGCAGTGGTTTACGTGGTGATGTAAAATAGGATTGGTGTGTATTTCTCACAACAGACTCCGATTGAGCAGCGGAGGAAGCGTCCTTCTCACCATCACGATGCCATTTAGCAGAGTGCTGGAAGCAGTAGGATGCTGTTGTCGTAATTCTCCTAAGAAATACAGAGCTTCACAATCCATACTTAACTGCTGACACTTGAAAACTCAAACATTTTGGTAAAATGAATCAAGCAGTAATGTTTCTTTTATGAGATCTCCTCACGGGAGGGGAAGGTTTGGCACCATTTGGAGATCAGGCTCAGTGATCCATCATAGCAAAGTCAGCTGTCCTGGCGCGTCTCATAGGTCACACGATCGAACCGGTGGCTCTTACAACTATATTATTGCTTATGGAACAGTAATTGAGGCACCATGGTTAAAAATTACCTGGTCTAATAGGCAGTGAACAATTTGCACTCAATACAATTATAAGGCAAATCATTCATTTCATAACACTTGGACTAATTTATTTGTTGACCTTTTAATATCCATAGCTCTTCAGTAGTATTAACTGCAACTCAGACAAAATCTCTTGTTCATTTTACTTTCATTGATTTTTTTTCCATTGAGGCAATAACAGTTGTTTGAGTACAACCTTTTCTTTCTGTTGTAAAAGTCAATCATGTAACTTATGTTGATATAACTCAACTGGACTGAAATGTCCTCTAAGTACAATAGCCTACAATTTCATGCTACTTGTATAAACACAGATAGGCATTTTAGATTTGTTTTAAACAGTATTTTGGAATATATTTGTGACTGTAGATGATAAATGATATGCCTGCTGAGAGGAAAATGGGAACAAAACATAGAAGCATTTTATAAAGGAGTGCCACATATATGTAACGTCTGTTTTTGTTCATTTATAGAAGATCTAAGGTAAATTATGGAAGTTTTATCTCTTGATTATATTCTTTAAGATGAGCTAAACATCTTTTTCTTAATAATTCTATATTGATCATTTCATCCAGGTTTATCATCCTGACTCCTAAAATTTCATGGAATAGAGATGCTTACATTTTTTCTAAATGTAACCTTTTGACAAATGGAAAGTGTATCTATTTTGTTTTTACAAATAGGAAGAAAAATCTTAGTCATATTTTGATAAACTGAATTTTCATTCAGGTTTGCCATTTTAAAATAGCTTAAAATCTAACTGTTTTTCATGGTCAAAAAAGCTGCTGAAATTTTGATGTATTTTGAAGGATCAGTGGAGAGTTTTGAAAGTCTTCCGTAGAATATGTTGTTATAGTGACAAGGATAATCCTTTCACTCATCACTGAAAAAGGAGCCTCAGGTTGCATAAAATGGGGTATCTGATTTTCTATCGTGGAGCTGTACAGAGAAAGATATTGTTATCTCTATGAAAAGTTGGACAAATTTGGCTTCTTAAATACATGTTTTTTCAACATTTATACTTGCTTTGAATAATTTCATTTGAATTTTTATTAAAAATAATAATATCAGGAACAAAGTATTTTTTGTTTCTGGAAAGAAAAGTTGATTTTTTTTTTTTTTTAATATGCTGGGAGGCACTTCATTGAAGTAGTCTTTCCGAGCTAATGCCTCTTTGTGCAATAAAATACTATAAGTCCTTTGAACACATAGTTATAAAATATAATTGTTACACATTTGGCATTTTATGCTTCCCTAGAAATTACCACTTGGTATCTACACCTAATCTATGCTCTGTCTTTTCATTTCAATTGGGTCTGAAGTGGTCCTTCGTTGTAATGAGAATGCCCCTTTCAAGAGACTTCTTTTAATTATACCGATGATAAAATGTAAGTGAAAGTAGTCATTTGTAGGGGTTATGACTGAGCAGTGTTTTAACTGTAATACTAAAACCTATCTACGTTATTCCAGTCTCTATTTCAACATTTTTATGCACTCACTCTCCACAGAACATAGTGGAATATCATTGTAGGTCAGAATTTCAATGTCTTATTTTTCAGTTTTCCTCCTGCTATTAAAAGTAACCTGAACTCTCAATTTCTAGCTACTGACACTTCCTACCTGAAGTGTACAATATAGAAAATCTTCATTATTTGACAGAGAGTGACAGTTTCACAGATCTTAATGATATGCTCTCATTTTTGTTGCTTTTTTTGTCTTCATTAGAGCAAAATACAGGGGGAGGGATTCTTCAATAAATTGCATATACATGAAAATAGCATGTTTTACAGAAAATAGCTAGATTGCTATACTTTCATATAAAATAAAAGGTATTTATTTGGGTAAATGCGTTAATATAAAACAACTCTGAAAATGAAACAGACAAAACACAAATATATAATTTACACTTTAATTGCTAGATAGCCCTGCTGATTTAATTCAGATGACAGTCTTGCCTTGCAATACCAAATATAATTATATATCTTTATAGATTTAAATGCAATCAAGTGAATTATGGCACCCCAAATATTCCAGATTTGACCTAATGGGTGAACAATTTAAAAGGCATACAGCTTGGCCTGTGTTTGGAAATTCTTTGTGCATACAAATGATAGAAGATAGATACCAGCCTGACCATTTGCCAGGTAAAATGTTTTTCACTCCCACAAATACATTAATTGGATATCTGCATTGTACCACACACAAAATCACAAGCCACTTTTAATCTTTAGACCTTGGTACCAGGCAATTTTTCCTATGGGCATGAGATACAATCTGCGGAATAAAACTTCCAGAACAGCCAGTGCAATATTTTTGAACAAAGGACTCAGAATTTAGTGTCTCTGTTCATTTTACAAAATTCTTTTTAAGTTTACTTAAGCCAGACCCTTCAGATAATTCAAAACATCCTTCTTCTTCTGTGAGAGGACTTTGACAACTTTCCAAAAATATATGAGTATAGAATGGTCAGGAGAAAACTGTGAGTAATAACTCTCTTTTTCTAACTCTCATCTGCAGCTGTTTCCAAGAATAGGAATGTTAATACGACTGAGAGCAGAGGAAGAGCTATCGGGAAATCTTATATATGCAAAAACAAAAAAAACAACTTAAAAGCTCATTAAACTCAGTAATGAACATCTGCTGCCACAAAGTAGTGTGGGTGCTGGTACAAATAGTTTGGGGTAAATTTTCAAACACGAGTGCTGAAGGTGCTCTCTGAGATTGCTTTGTGCTCTCTGTTAATATGTTTTGCCCAGGGACTGCAGGTGGATGTGGCATATAAGGACAATTTGGTGTGTGAAATGTACTTCTGACCTTTAAAGTCAGACAGAAGAAAAGAATATAAAGTTATCTGTTGTTTATGCATATATCCAGGAGTAAATGAGGAATACTCTTGTTGTAGCCTATATAGATGGGAATACTATCAGTCACTGTAAACTAGTGGGATGGAGGATTTCTGTAAAAGAAAGCCTAGGAGTTATTTTAGTCATACCTTTATAGGACTTATCTGTTCATGATTTAATTTATTGGATTTATTTTGTGTTCTGATGATTCACTAGATCTGGCAAACTGATCATAGTATGAAGTACAGGATTGTATACCTGTGGTGAAGTATGTACTGAAGAACTCATGTTTACATTACTGAGATACGTGCTACAGCCTTCTGTATGGCGTGAGAATGTGTTCATTTCATGGTCTTGGTAGGTTTTAAATTGAGGAGATTTACCCTTAGATCTTCATAGTATGAGCTTGCCAGATGATCCGCGGGAAATGCTGTAGAATTGGCCAGAGAATTACCCTACCCTCAATTTCTTAATGAGAGTGTTGATCACTCCCAAATATGATTGACATCTAGCGGATACCAGTTGATGTGTTGGAGGGTGTGGACAGATGTGAGAGTATAGTACAGTAATAGCTACCAGCCCTGCAATGGGGGTGTGGATGAAAGATTGGCCTCATGAGATAAAATTCAACAACTCTGAAGAGTTCCTGGAGGTAGCCATAACTCATCCTTCCTGCTAAACCTGAGATTCTGGGGCAAGATGCATAGTAAATATATTTAGGAGAATCAAACCTCTGCAGCTGTATGAGGGAAGTAGATGAGTCACATAATCACTGTTGGCTGAAGTCCCCGAAAGAGGTGATACAAGCATTGGCAGAATGATTTTAGTTCTGCATATCTGCTTTCACGTATCCACTCCTCTCCTTTTGAATTAGTGACCTACCATCAGCAGAGATCTCCAGAGCTCTTAGCAACGGAACCATTCAAATTACTTGCCAGGTGCTTCAGTTGATGATAATATGGTGGGAGCACCCAGGCTCTCAAATGTCAATTTATTTAAAGGATTATTCCAGTGCAACTTTATTAATGGCAGTTTATTCCATATTACTGTGTATCTAGATGAAGTACAAATCTGTGGCAGTTACCAGCTCTATTGCCTTGTTATGTGTCCATCGTTAATGGAAGTGAAGACCAGAAGCACGAGGAGCGTGGATTAAAAAAGCAGACCGATACCTTTTTTTTTGTCTCTTAAGCACACCAAGTTAACAAGAAGGTCATATGGGCAAGATGGGAGAAATGCAAGGACAGACCTTAGGACTATCCTTATTTTATTTCTTTCCCTGTTGACAGTATTTGCAGTGGAGTGTGTTTGAATAGGGTGTGTTTTCTCTATAGCTATGCGTTTATCACCTTTGTGGTTAAGAGGTGTTTTAATCATCGATTCTCAGCCTTTATGGCTAGATGCCTGCTTGCATTTGCACTCCAGTGTTTGTTCTTTTTGCTGCTTCATATAGGCTTTCTATATTTTATTTATAAGGTTGGCTCATTGCGGAGCAGGTGGTAAGGTCATGCATGACTGTTCTTAGTGCTGTAAAGTTAGGCTGTGATTTTCAGTTTGGGTGGAGGCTGATGAGACTACGATGGCTTGGAAAAGCTAAGGTTCTAGCTCCCACTGGAGACTTATTTTCTGGAAATTGCCATTGAAATTCACCAGCAGGAACTCTGTGCAGTTCCATCCTGCAGGCAGCGATGAGCAGAAGCTTTTTTTTTTTTCACCCCACGAGTGAAGTGTGTTGTCTTTTTCTCTTATTTGCCTTCCCATCTCTGTGGTATCTATATAGTGTTTACTTCTTCTATATGATTCAATTATAATATATAGAAACAATTCACTTGTTTGTTTGCTAGAGAAGTTTTCATCTTTGTGTGAGCACAAGTATCTTTTTAGTGAAATGGCGCTGTTATTTTATACTTCCCATTAGGCTGGCATAGTTCCCTCAGTTTCAGAGTAAATGGAGGATCTTTCTATTTCGAATGGCTTTTGTGAGTCTTTTATAAAAATACAATTGCTGAAAATGATGCAATAATGCAGTGTTCACAGTGTAGATTTGGAGACTTGGGAGGTGCTGGACTGGCTAAAACTCTTGTATACCAAGCTAGATAACTGACATTTTTGACCTGGGACATTTTTCTAACTAGCTCTCTACCAACACGTTACTTTTGCCATTACAGTTGAAGCAAATGTTCACAGTTTTATCTTTATCTGATAAAATATAATGCATATTCAAATTCTAAGTTTAAAACTTAGTTCTAACACATAGCCATAATTAGTACAAGTAAACCTTTACCCACTGAAAAATAAGAAAAACTTTGAGCATAAAATATTGCAATTTTGACTTGGAATTTCAGAATGTGACTTTTCCGAAGTGAAGAAGGGAAGTGGAGTTTGGTATTCAGCATTTAGACTTTACAGAAGAGTTTTTTTTTTTTTTTTTTTTTTTCTTGCAAGTAGCCATGAGATTAGAAAGTTAGAAGGCAGAGCGAGGAGGTCAGACATAAAAGTCAAGGAAGTATGAATGACATCATCATCCCTAAGTACCCTCTCAGAAGATGAATGAGTTCTCTCTTGTATTACAATGCTAAAGAGCATTAGAAGGTGATATGATATCTAGACAACACATAAGATAAATGCCTCACACTATGCTAGTACAGCTTCCCCCTTACACCCCCCGTAAGTACATAAATCCTTTGGTGGGCTCAAAAATACAATATGTGGCTGATGAGTGTTATATATTGTGGTCAGCCTCTTCTTGACAAAATTAATTTAGATTTAACAATTATCTTGAACACTGTCTGGTTTAGTTACTAGAGCCTACTGAATAACTAAGTGTAACTCTAGTACCCTTTCGTTGACTAGCCTCACAGTCCTGCTGGGACACAGACTGGATTCTTTTTACTAATCACAGAAAAAAAAAGTAAGCAGATTTCAACAGAAGAGATAACCCATCTATTTTAAAATTAGCACAAAAATGTGTTCATCATGATAAAATTCAGCCTCACTGAACTATATGTGCAAAATCTTACTCATCCCAAATACCAGTGCAACAGTGCATAACAGAAGGGGGTTCAGTTTTTTAATATAGGATTATAAATCTGTTTAATGTAAATTTTGTGATCTTATTGAATTCCTACTAAAGAGTCATGAATGTCACAAACAAAACATGCAAAGCTGCTATAATTTTGGTTCAAGATACATTCAGTCAGAGGTGGATTTAGTTTGAGTTATAGGCTTTGTGCTTCAAAAGCAAAGTCATTCTGGTAAGATTTATATAATCCTTTCTACAATAATTTAAGAATATGCAAAGTCACAGCAGACTAAACTACTCAGCCTCCCCTTTTTGCATATGCAAGTATCTCTTAGTATTTTCAAGAAGAAAACTTGTTGAAAATATTTAATTGCACTATTGTTTCACAAATTTTTTAAAAATTCTCAGAAGAAAATCAACTTCAGTTTTGACTAAAATATATTCTGGATTTGTGGTCTGTAGCTACATAGAGGGCAGAGTTCTAATGCATCACATTTAATCTCTGGCGCAATTTTGGCTTTTTTTTTTTTGTTTTTTTTTGATAAATTATTATTTTTATAGAAAGGAAGTGATGCTCATTTGAAAGAAAATGCAAAATAAGAGGACCCTTACATTGGCTCAAAGTGCTGCGTAGTCCTTTATTCTTAACCAAAAGCTGTCAGACTTTTAGCATTAATAGAAGAGTGGATCTTTCTTGACAAATGCCCCCATAAATTAGATATTAGCTTTAGTCAAACTCTTGTCTCTCTCAGGAAATATTTTCACTTGCATATTCAATTGCAAGGTCCTTACATGATGCTCACTTACTGCTATGAAAATCTAGGCTTCTGAGATAAAGGCAAAGAAGAATTTCTGTGAACAGAGGAGTATCTAGAATAACAGACCCTGAGCTTTTGCAGAGATTTCTTTTTGTAGAATGCCCATTTCACTCACATTTTCATATGTCTGTCTGCTTCTCTGTCCACTTATCTATCTGTTTATCTATCACTATTGCAGTGGTAACATGCAGTATCAATTGGATTTTCAGAGACATAGATCTCTTATATTAGCTGTCTTTTTTTATATAATACCTTTTACAAATTTAATCAATGCATTTTAATATACCATATAGTTTAAGTGCAATATACAATAAATATTCAAGCCTCATCTTAAACATGCTCTAGCCTTTAAATTGTTAAAACTGCAGTGCCCTTTCAATCTACTTACATAATGTCATAAAATATACATTTCAAGGTAAATGAAGTCAGCTACTTCAATTTAGTCCCTCGAACTGGTAGTAAATGAGAGGTTAACACTATGGTGCCAAACCCATTATTGAGTAAATTTAGCACCTTGGACAGCTCTGTAAAATCTTTATTGCTTTCCTGACCTGCTCGTCATGTTCTGTCTATGTGTTCAGTGGCTCTCAGCTCTGATTGAAAGGCAATATATTAGATCCCGAACACAAACATGCTCGGGGGCTGCTTCACTGTGAGCGTAATGACATGGAGGTGAGAACAATTTTCTGGTCACCGCAATCCAAGCACCTTGCAAGGTCTGTTGCTCTAACTTATAGAGGACTTTGGGGGCTCCTTTGTATTTGAAGTCGTAACTGTAGCTTCTGCGGTAATTTTAGCAAAGCTACAAAATGTTTAAAATGCATTCAGGAAACAACAAGTTAATATCTTCAGCATGTCTGTAGTATTCTGTATTTTTAAAGCTGGTTTGTGCCTGTAAGAACTACCGTCAGTTCTGGAATAGAAGATACCACTACCTGACACAGGAGTTTTTGTATAACATCTACTTTGTATGATCTGTAAATGCCATAAACAAGAAAAGCTTCTATTGTGTGAAAATATTGCTTAAGAAAGTATGAAACTCAAATTCACAGACTCTGAGAATGTTGAAAAAAATATAACCACTGACTAGCTAGGAATATTGAATGCCGAATGAAAAGTATGCTTCAATAATGATGACAATTAGTTTTATTTACATGCAATATGATATGGCATCAAATAGCTCCCAATTTTTAAGAAGTGGAATATGTTTGATATTAGGTAGAGCAACTGTAAGATTCCATGTAATTATCTCATTTTTTTTAATGTGGTCTTCAGTCTCTTTTTAGATGCAGCCTGAGCTATTTAGCTCAGCTTTACATAAATAACTCTGATTATTCAGGTATAGCAGAATTGACTTTTTTTTTTTTTTTTTTTTTTCTGAATTTGGCATAATGACAGCTTAGGTTAACAGTATTTCAAAGCAATCTGTGGGCCCTGTATAATTTTCTAATTTTGCATTAGTCAAATATATAGTGCAAATACTTTTTTTCACTGAAGTGAAATAAATCCTAGTTTGCAAAGTCAAACACCTGTGCAATAATTTCAGTTTTTAAATCATGGACTGAAAAAACAAACATTTTTCAATGTCTTCTCTATTCTTCTTTAGTTTGCATTTTTCACAATTTAAGGCAAAAAGGGCTACTCATTGTTTTGATGATTCTATTAAAGCAACAGAGGTTGGTTCTACCTGGATGTAGTCTGTAGTCTGCCTGTCCATGATTATGTTGTTAACTATTGTGGTCAAGCTAAACACAGAAAAAAAAGGGGGGGAGGGGAAGAAAAATAAAAAGGAGAAAGTTGTAGCAACCTAACTCCTCAGAATATGTTTCAAATGTGCTGATTTAAAAAAAAATCCATCAATTATGTAAAGCATCTCACTCATATGTGGAAAATAATTTAAACATGTGTTCTGAAAGAAGGGTGTGTGCATCAGAAGGCAAGCCTAAATGTTTACTGGGAGTACAAAAATCCTCCATCTCATTTTTGAATTTAGGACATTATATATGTCATAAGTAGTTACTGCAGTATGACAACTATTTTATCTTATATTATAGAGAATTTAAAATTGAAAAAAAAATGCTAATATGCATCTAAAAGCTTGTCATTTGAAGAGTTGTTCGAGGATTTTTGAAGAGGTTATGGTGACAGCAAAATGAATGCAATTATATCTCTATTTTCTGATCAGAGTCTACAGTATATGAAAATTGAACATTACTGTTTCTTTTTGGTATAAAATATGGCTATTGTGTAAAATATTTTAAGTTAAAAAGTTTAACTTTGTAGAAAACTGTAAAATTCTCAGAAACGGTACCTGCAGATATGTGCTGTGGTGAATAGCTTCATGTTTGTGTATTAAAGCAATACTTAGGGACTGGGAACGGCAAAAACATATTGTTTTACTTAAAAGACGATCTGTGTTGGTTTTGATCAGGCAGTTGGGGATCTGCTAGATATTTTGAGAGAATATGAAAATAAATTTCCTCTGGGTTAATTTGGCAAGGCATTTTTACATTTTCTTTTGGGATTGTTCCTATAGACTTTTTTGCACTGTAAAATGTAATGACAGAAGAAATGCTATTATTATTTGGATTCCAGTTTAAAATACTGCAAGAAATGTTTAAGTGAAGAGGAGGAGACGTGAATGCTGTACACCACTGAGTAAAAAGAAATTATATGATATGAACAAATAGGAAAATTAACCAAAAAAAGAAGATATAGAAGAAGTGAAGTTATGCACAAAATTGGGAACTAAATCCCAGACTATTTTAAATACTGTTGTCCATTCAGGGAATGTTCCAGGAAGCCTGTATGGTGCTGGGCTATTCCTCATGCTGCGTATATTTTCCTTTTATGCACCATTTTGTATACATGGATTCTAGCTCTGACCCGTTGTGTTAGGATACAAACCAAAGGAGTTGAGATGTTACATTATCAGTAGTATAGGACTGATTGGATATCTTTTGAACGTGGCCCACTGGGTAAGGTCACAATTCCTGCAGTATGCAATTAAGAATAAAATAAACACATTGAAGGGATTCATAACATGCTCTGAATGACATTGATTGCAGTAATCTTGCAAATGACCTCAGGAATTGTATTCTGCAATAAAGCGATGAGTGGTTTATAGTGCAGATGGTAGAGACAATTGAGTGATGTATTTTATTTTGCAGCACCAGTGAGTCTCACCTTTTGACTTGATTAAGCATGTGTGTGAATAGGATGAACTGGTGATTTAACACCATTCAGTGGTTGCTGAGAGTTGTTACAATTAAGGTCTACCTGGTGGGAGGAAAAACAAAACAAAACCAAATGCAGGGCAAATAATAGAACAGTACAAAAGATTCTAACTTTTATTTCCCCCACAAAGACTTTATTGAACTCAGAGGAACACATCTGTTTTTATATTGACAGGAAGTAATACTTAAGAGGGCTGCTGATTTAGTAGAAGCACTCTATGGTATGCCACATAATAACCAGGTAAATGCATTCTACTTGAGCAATTCTAAAACATGGCTATTTCTTAGATGTATAGATATATCAAGTGCTAAAAGTATACGATGCTACAGTGTGAAACAGAAATAAGTATGTGGGGCAGTGTCACATCTGGAGTGGAGGTTAATTTGCTTGTTTTATTTTTAAAGTATGAGAATTTAGTGCTTGCAAAAACAGCATGTTATTAACCCTGGAGACATTTGTCCACTGTCAGCAGAGTCTGTATAATATGGGCAGTGATATGCATTATATCTTGCCACCAGTGATTTTTCAAGCTTCCTGTAAAGATATCTGAGCCCTAAGGTGGAGTAAGTCTGGGCTCCAGCCCCGTTTTGCCAGTCGGTGCTGTTATACAGATATTTGGCCACTGGCACTGAAACTTCCAGCTCTTTTACCGCAGATGTCAGGATTTATCGTGGGGGCGGCAGATCTATAAACATTAACTGTCAGTCAGCCAGCTGATTTAGAAAGAGAAGCATCTAGTTTTTGCCTTTGAACAGTGAAATGTTTTATTTGAGTATCAGAGAAAAAAATTGTGGAGTAAATTAGAGTAAATAATTGGTAACTCTTCTATTCATTCTTTCCTCTTGTGCTCTAGGAAATAATCCTGAAAAGAGCAGCAGACATCGCAGAAGCCCTCTACAGCGTTCCCCGCAACCACAACCAGCTCCCCGCCCTTGCTAACACGTCAGTCCATGCGGGAATGATGGGAGTGAATTCCTTTAGCGGTCAACTAGCTGTCAATGTTTCCGAAGCCTCGCAGGCCACCAATCAGGGTCAGGAGAAGACTCGTCTTCCTCTCTTTATGAATCTTTTCTGCTAAAAGTCAGGGAATCGTTTGCAGAGCAGGCCAAAAGAGCGGTTGTTGAGAGCTGAATGCCAGGAGCATGCCTGGGCAGACGCTGTCCCCTCCTGCACGCACAGCCTCTGAATTACAAAATGCGTCAGGAGACACTCTTCCGTTTAGGGACAGGCCCCAATTCAGGAAAAGCACTTATGCATGTATCTAAATCTCTTTTTTTAACTCGGACTAACACTTGTATTTGCGTTTAAATCCCACTAATTTTAAACGGATTTCTGTGGGCTTGAGCCTGTACTTAATTTTAAGTACTTGCTTATAGATTTCCCCAAGCATGCACAGTCTCTGAGTCTGGGCCTTAGGTAGTATTTCTTTCTAACATAAATGTATCCCGCAAGTATTTGTCTGTTTTTTGCTTTGTTTTGTTTTGCAAAAGGCATAATATTAGCACTGATGGATATTTTTCAGATTTTTAGATTTTTCTAAATTTTGAAAGTAGGAAAAAATGAATATTTACAAAGGCATTTTCAGAGCTTCTCTCATTTTTAAAATAAAGTATTTTTCACATTGTATAAAATCAGTATTGTTTTAATTTCTACAGTTAGTTAAAAAAAAGAAGTGAAAAAACATTTTTGCAAAATACCCTTTGCAGTTTCCCCTCCCCTTTCCTCAGGTCTATTTATTATCCAACTTCAAATCCATTTTAATGAGAAAGTGGTAGGATGAGGCTGTTTCCCAGACAGGCAGAAAAATCAGTGAGTATTACACCAAAAAATTACACCAATAAATGATTTGAGATGATAGCAAGCGTTTTACAGACGTACTATGTGATAGGAAGAGAAGATGGTACTTCATTTTCCAGGCGTGAAGATGCATTTTGTATTTTTGTGCTTCAAGAAACAAATCCTCGTTCTGGATATCTGGATATGAGATTCCCTGACTCTCGTTTTCAGAGTTAGGTGGAAATGTGGATTTTAACTTGGGATCCATTAGGTGAGAGAGACGTCAGGGGAGAGTTACTAAAGCCGCATCCTTTTACCATACCCCAAGTCGAGCACCCTAAATTACTTCTCACTTTGAAAACGTAGGTCAAGTTTACACCACTTCCGACCAGTAGCTCTTTTCGAGTGAGTGTTCCTGTAGCGCCCACGGGTCATCTCTGCTCAAAGGGAGAGCTGTGACGGCGGTAGCCTTCCTCCTCCCTCCTCGTGCTCCCACCAGCAACGAGCCAGGCAGCGAGCGCTCGCGGTCCGGTTTGCCCGGCGGCGGTGGTGGTCGTGCTAGCCCCCTCACGCACGCCGTGGCCGGAGCTGGGCGGCCGCCTTGCTCGCCCCGAGTTACTTGCTTGTCGCTGTTTGTTTTAGAAATTGTTCTCGGGCTAATTCCGCTTTCTAAATGTATTCCCTCCCCACAAAAGGTTTTACTCGCAACTCAAGCAGCGTGTCACCTCATGGGTATGTGCCAAGCACCACCCCTCAGCAGACAAATTATAACTCTGTCACAACAAGCATGAATGGCTATGGGAATGCTGGAATGTCAAATTTAGGCGGTTCTCCAACCTTCCTGAATGGATCTGCTGCCAATTCTCCCTATGCCAGTGAGTATGATATGGCTCTTCTGTATTTTGCACATTTTCATTAGGAAGAGAGGGTGACTTTTCTGTGATACTCAATATTTAGTTTCTATTTTGAGCACTTGAAGTAGAGCTCGGTCCTTTCTCTCCTCCCCAAGGCACTGACCTTTGGAGCACTTTAAAGACATTACTGTTGCCAGCATTGCTCTTCTTTGTTTTATTATTATTATTTGGGAGTCTCATAAGAGCTGAAAAGAATAATGTCACTCATGATTTGGGTTGATAGTTTCAAAACTTTCCTTGTACTCGGTAAATAAGAAGCATTGTTCTCAGCATTGCCAATTCGAGAAAGCAGGATAGCATAAGTGACTCAATTTCTGTTGGAGTGGGTCAAAAGATGTCAGTACACAACCTTTTATTGGAGTGGGTAGGACAGAAGGCTAACGATGTATTACAGGAAAAATAGTTTTTTCCAACTGTAAGGTATCAAGGGTAGAAAAGTTACTATAAAACTGGCGAAGATTGACATTTCCATAAGCTGCATGATGATGTTTCCAAGACCTCTGAACAAAAATGTTCATAACCTTATAGAAATTATGAGTTACCATTGAGCTTAATCTTGACTGCTTATACTCTGTTTTCTTTGTAAGCAAGTATTATATTGACTTCACCGAGAGCTTAGTTTTAGTCAGTAAAATATGGCCATGGCACTTAGAGTTTGTCTGTATTTTAGTGTCTGTGCAGTGAGTGTCAGAAAGATTCAAGTCACAGAAGACATATATTACGTGGCATAAAGAGCCTTATGGTCTGCAATCTGGGTTACAAAAATATTTATGTATAGGACTAACCTTTTGCATTTTGATTTTAAAGGTTTAGTAACCTATTTAAATATAAATTTGCTTCTACTGGTAACGGCCTATGAACCTCTTCTTCCACAGCTCTCATAGATCAGTAATCACTGTTCAGATGAGGAAATTAAATGAATAGACCTGCCCAATTCCTTGGACATTACTCATGTTGCATAATAGATTCCACTGACATCTGTAGAAAGCTAGAGGCAGAATCAGGCCAGAAAGTCTTGTCATATAAATAGGTTTATAGACTCAGACCTTAGTATGGACAGGGCAAACAGAATACTGAACAGATCAAAGTTTACGCAGCAAATCTTAAATTCAGTAATTGTAACAACAGTAATGAATTATTTTGAAGTGCATTGCTAGAATTCAGAATAAAAGAGAGAATAATAATTCTAGTTTTAAAAATAACATAGCTTAGCTACTGCAAATTTAGAAGAAAATATTTGCCCACAAAGCTAGTACTTAAAACTCGAGTATTGCTAACCAGTTGTTATTTTTGTACTCTAATCATAATGTAGCAAGTAGTATTACAAAGTACCTTACTTATTAGGTTGAACTTACTGTCACAGAATCTGTGCAATCTGAATTCATAATATAACATGATTGATGAGACATCTCTTTTTGGAAGCAGATGCCACTAATATATTTAAAATACTCTAGCAGTGTATTATTTCATATTTATGAACAAAGTCCTCTTTAGAATAGCATTTCACCTCCCAGCCCTGGTTCTTTATTCTATTTATATTTTGGGAGGTTTTCTTGGTAGAGCTGTCATTCTGCTAATGTCTAATCCATTGAATCAGAAAATGCTTCAATCATGACCTGAAAATTAAAAGGTGGCATTCTTAATTAAATCAATAAACTAATTGCTGTATAGTAGCAATTCAATTTAGGTGCTTTGATTGCTCTCCCTTAGCAAGTACTTCCAGACATAGAGTGACTTCAGACTAAGATTGTATCTGTCAGACTGTGAAACTTTGAACATTTAATTTCCATTAATTGATTTCCTCAGTGTTAACAAATATGATATCAGATTCTCAAATAAGAACTCAAATATGGTGATTTTTATCTACATAAATGCAAATAAAATAATAATTAAAAGCCCAAATGATATGAATTTTATTCTATAATATTTAATTATTCATAGCCTCCTCACGTATATAAGCAGTTTTTAAGCAAGAATGAAAGCATGAGCTCTTACCAAGAATTTGTCTTGCCCTTTTTTGGACAAAGAGAGGAACTGTGAATGCTGTCTGACAATAAAACTATTTGGCTTTGTTTTTACAAAACAAAACCACTTAAAATCTCAATGATAAAGACAGGAACCGAAGATATATATATGTATGTTGTACTATAAGTAAAATGCTCTATATTTAAGGGTATGCATATCCAAAAATCGAACCTCCAATATAGCATTTTCATTAGGAACAGTCAGTTTAATTCTTGAAAAGAGAGCTGTCTAAAAATATCAACATCTGTTTAGAAAAACTGGAGATTCACATTTTATTCAACATTGTCCTTAAAGCGAGATCTTCATGTGATGTAAATCAGACTAGCTTCATTGCTTGCTTATATCAGAGATTCCAATCAATAGCTTTGAAAAGTTGTATTGACTATATTCACACAGATCATGGATCCTTTGAGAGTATTGCTTGGCTTGCCCATTATAAAACAGGCTTCCATTTTCAAAATTCTCAGTCTTAAGTGAGATCTGAAATGCCAGCCCCATCCCTGTGCATAAATAAAATGGTGACATGAGATATATGAATGTTTTTCATGACATTGAGGATTCCTGGGAAGTCTCCATAGGAGAAGGTTTTCCAAAGCTGATGGAGACATGGAAGCTGGAGACTACCTTGATACTGGTCATTATAACAGAGAAAATGTGTGTGGCCATTGTGAGAAAGGTTTAATGGTTTCACCCATTGGGAGATAAAAGAAAACTGTGAATTCTGTCAATCAATCCTCCACACGTCTATTTGTGCAACAGACAGTGGAAACATTAGTGCCAGGAGATCAAAGGTGTAAAAGCTATCAAAGTGGCCATCTCACTGGGTGCTTCATGCTGGACAGTCTCTGTGTTATAACTTCAGCAGTTTTCAATTCTCCTTTTCAACCCTCTCGAAGCAAAATAAAAAAGCAAATATTTATGCATATCCAGCTTTCCAGATAACTTCTTTTAAACCCTAGTCCATGTAATGGTTAGAAGAGGAAGAAATTGTAATCATTTTTGCAGACATTAGACAAGCAGATTGGCTGGGTTACTGCTAAGAGCCCTGTCTTCTGCAGGTTTGTCTGAAATCCAATAGGTCTTTCTAGAGCTGTGTTGCTACAAGGCAAGCACTGCTCAAAAAAAGTGGTTTTGGAGACCTATTAAAAAGTTAGACCTTTCCAAGTTAAAATTCCAAGTCTTGATTTGTGCTTTAACGACTCTGCTAACCCATCAGTTGTGTAACCCAGGAGTGAACCTGCACAAAACCATTTCAGGTTCTGATTGGAGCAGTGTCTGTTACCAGTCCCTGGAATAATGTGAAGTAGGCCGATGGGCCAGGGATATTGTAAGAATAAAGGATTAGACTAACAGAGAATTAAAGAAGTCTGTGAGAGCACCTAGAATTTCGCTCACAAACAGTTGCAAAACAAAAAAATAAAAAACAGGCAGGTTTCTTGTAGTGACTGATTACAGTTTGTGAACAACCAGAAATCTAACTGCAGTAAGGGCCGTGGCCCTTTGAAGTTAGACTCAGTCCATCCAAGAAGCAAGAGTCTTTTGTTTCTACAGCCTGCTGATTATCTAATACTAAGGAATCCCTTTTGGGGGTCTTTTTCTCCTTTAGTTGTGCCATCAAGTCCAACAATGGCCTCCTCCACTAGCCTCCCCTCAAACTGTAGCAGTTCCTCTGGGATTTTCTCCTTCTCACCAGCCAACATGGTCTCAGCGGTGAAACAGAAGAGTGCTTTTGCGCCTGTTGTGAGACCACAAACTTCTCCTCCTCCCACCTGCACCAGCACCAACGGCAATAGCCTGCAAGGTAGGTGACACCAACTCTGGCAGCAGAGATGGCTGCTCTCCAAACTGTGAGTTCCCAGCGCCTTGCCGTGCTCTAAGCGACAGTGAGTCAGCTGCTGTCACAGGGGATGGAAGACAGTGGGAGATACCTGGTGGTCTCTGTCCTAAACTTTCCTCTTGTAAAAAGTAACAAATCCACCATCAGCCCACCTAGTACTTTGCAGGTGTTTGGCAACCACCCCATCTCTAACTCAACTAATACTGCTGAACTGAGAGGCTGTGTCTTTTAGAGCACAGACCAACTGTTTTGATAAAGACAAGTAATATTTCAGCTTACTAATACCGTCCTTTTTCTTTCTTTCCTTTCTTATTCCCTGTTGTCGTCCATTATCAGACCAGTCTTTTGTGGACTCTAGCAAGTACTCCACTGCAGGGTCTCTCCAGGGGCTGGCCTTCTCCTGAAGTACGTCACTCGATCTTCCCTTCCTTTTTTTCCTTTGTCATAGTACACTTGTGCAGAAATCCTACTGAGAGCAAACAGACTGTCAGAGAGCTTGCCACAAGCCTTTGCCTTTAATAAATGGAAGACACATTACAAACTAACAGCAGCTTTTTCCAGTTTAACTTGTACCGGGGCAAACATTAGTTTGCACTGATTAATGTACCTGTGTGCCAATTAATTCCCTAAGTGGTGCTGTGTCTCTTTGAAAGCCTCTTCAGCTGTTAGTAGTATGGGGCTGCCCCTTTCCACTGTCCCTTCCCTTCTCATTACAAGTATTCCAGTATTAGCACCTAAATACATTTTGAAATGTTGATGCAAGCTGAGGGAGTGACAGGAAAAAAAAAAAAAAAAAAAAAAGCTCGTCAGACTGAGGATGCTGCAAGGACCAGTGCTGCCTGTTTCATTTTTTGGGTCAGCCTGTTTTACACCACGGTGCCTAAACCTTCCTGTATAATTACCTCACTACACATTAGCGTGCTGAGAGAGATGTTTTCATGCTCACTTAGACGGAGGAGTTTTCATAAGCAGATGCAGCCAGCTGCCTCCAACTGTGCCAGAGGTGGGAAAGATTTTGTGGTATGCACTGTGCTTCCCCCAGACCTGAGGTCTATTTTCCTTTCCATGTGCCTGTGCAAATTACCCAGAGAGCACCAAGCAGAGAATAAAAGTCATTTGTTGCTAAAGCCGTATTCAGAACGAGCTGTTCTGCACGGGGGGAGGGCACCGCTCCCCAGGCTCCACGTGTCACTCCCCGGCCTCTGAAAAGAGCGACGCCAGGCTCGCGATCGTAACGCTGATAGCACCATTACCGCCAAAAAATCTATATGCAGGCAGAGTGGAACAAATTCATTCATAAAAGCTTGGCTCTATTGTGACTAAAGAGAAGCGTTGTCCTCAGGGCATTTTACACCGGTAAATTGGGAGGAGGAATCCTTGCAGATGAGCACACAAACATACACACGCAGAAAAACTGCGGAAGAACTAGGAGGGTGCAAGTCGAAGAACATGGTTGCCTTCAGTCAGAACTTCCTCATGAATACAGATTTCTGTTAGGAATAAAGCACAACAAAGGTTCTCGACAAGCCATGGTGTTTAGGAAATACATTTTTCACGTTTTGAAAGTTTGGCACTGCCAGTGTGCTGCTAATGATGTTCCTGGTGCCAGCTTAAAATGTTTCACTTCTGAATTAAAAAAAAAAAAAAAAAAAAAAAAAAGGAACTAATAGTTGGCTGCTAGAAGCTTTTGAACATGTTAATGTTCCTTCTTCTTGTCACCTTGTCCCTGCCTGGTGTCTGGATTAGAGAGAGAAAGCGAGTAACAGGAGAAGGCTTTTTAAAGCACTGTTTTTCATTTCACAAGACGTGGAATTCCCAGATTCCACATACTGTATTATGAAAAGCAATTACAGAACGAGCTGAGAGTGCTGGACGCAACTGGGGATTACTGATTGCCTCCTCATTATGTCACATCCAGATCGGTAATGCCCAGAAACCACACAGATCTGAGTATTTCCGCTAATTTTTATTTAGCAATTCAGTTTTCATAATAGGAGTGAGACACTGAGAGAGAGACGGTTCATTTCTAGGTCACTGCTGAACTTCTTGGTAAGTTAAAGACACACAGCCTTTAGCCCTGTGCCTTCTGACATTACCCAAGGCTGGTAATAATCACTCAGAAATGCACTGCCTGTTGTGTCTTATTGCTTAAATAAACAACCGTGTGTAAGGAGGCTGTCTTATCTCTCTTGGGCTTCTGGATACATCAGAAAGCAATCAAGCTTTCCTTACATAGCCTAGATATCAGCAGAACTCACTGAAACAACAGCCATCCTTATCTATTGTTCTCTTTGCCATGCAATTTTGTAAAACTCAAAATACATTATTTCTGTTATTTGCTAGCCGCAAATGCAAATTAGTATATGATGGGGAAAGTAATGCCCATTGGCGGGAGTTCTTCCTCTTGCTGCCCTCTCTTTTTGGAGATGTTGTGATCTCATACCTACACTGTTTCCCACTGATAGCTCTGTTTTCAGGATCAATAACATGCTACAGCTGAGAGGATTTACATGACTAGATGTAGCACTTACGGAATAAAAGTGGAGTGATATAAATGAAGACTTGGAAAGAATGGAAGTATCAAGGCTTTTAGGCAGAAGAGATATCATTTTGCCATTTGCTTTGTCATTTAATTCAGAATATCAGAGCTCTTCAAAAACATTAATGCCTTGAAAAACGGAGCAAAGATCTACGGCTGTATCATTTGTTTTCGGTGGCAAAAGGTGCATGGTTGATATGGGACTATGGGGAAATGTCTAAGGATCGTGAAGTGAGGATTTGCAATTATGCCAGCTTCATTTGAGGGTTTGTGCAGGTTAGACAGCTGTGCTGTCCCATGAGAGAGCCCATTCTTGGTGGCTTTTTGGTGAAACTGATTTTTTTAATGAATCTCTTAACTTGAGAAGGTTTTTTTGAGGAAAAATATTTTAACATTTTCTGAAGAATATGTCATTTTCTAAGACAAAATAACTTCTAGTTTTAAATTTTGCCTAAATTTAGAACTTAGAAAGGGATGAAAAGGACAAAAAAATGTTGAAGTAGTACTCACAAAGAATTAATTATCCGTCTGACCCTGCTCATTTGCACTCAGCACATACAGGAGGAGTGTACCCATCCCCAGCTCTTTCGTTGCTTGCTCACCTGAGCAGTAGAGAGGGAAGCACTCTTCTCAGTAGTGCTCTTCTCTGTGCTGTAACGTGTGATGTCGCAGCACTGTGGTTGCCACGTCTGTATTCTTCTAAAGAACTGCCGTCCATAAATCTCCGAGGGCATTACTAATAAGGATAAATATTATTATCCTCGGGTAAGAAACAGAAGCAACTCAAATTACTCAGTGTAATACAATGAGCTTGAACTAAGCTAGAACCTGTGTCTTAGCTCCTTGCTTTCAGTTAGTGAAAATTACAGTCTCACCTTTAGCTGAGGGTGACTGCCTCACAGGAGGCCAAGAGGACGATTGAGATCTGGTCGACTGACTCCCTCCCTGTCAGGGCCCATTTTATTAACCCATTTATAGGTGCTTCTTTGAGGAAGCACAGAAAAGGATGGAGGGAGAGACGTGTGTGAGTTACACTGCTGAAAGCGCTGCTGGAAAGTCATCGGAATACCATGGCACACAGCACGGGAAGCCCGAGAGCAGAGCAGAGAGCAGCTGAAGACCGTAGCAGTGAGTGCAGCAGGGATACTGTGCCAGCACTTCTTGGCTTAGGATTTGCCACTCTTTTACTCACATTTACCAAGGTGGACAGCCTGACTGTGAGCACTCAGGACTTGGTATTTGAAATAATCTTGAAATATAATCCTATGGGAAGTATTTTTTTTTGTTTTGTTTTGTTTTAAATAAGCTTGCTGCTATTTAATCCGCTGTTTACAAAATTGACAAGTATTAAAAAAAAAGCAATACCAATGTCAGCCTATGATTTGAGATGAAGGAGATGATGGCCACGTTGTGGAGTTAATATGAAAGTGAAACCTCAGATTATCTCTGGTGGAGCTAAGAAGCACCACGTTGGGAAGTGCTACAGCAAGGAATACTCACATTTTGCTAGCAGCTAAGAGACAGTGGCAACTTCTCTATTACTCATTTGAGTGCCTTCCTGTAAGGCTTAAAGCAAGGTGACTAGCCTCCCTATTCCTTTTATCCTCATTCCTACCTCCTTGAAGAGCCCTTAGATGGAGTGAAAACAACCAGTACAGTGATTTCACAGTAAAAAAAAAAAAAAAAAATAAAGCTTCTGGATGATAAATTCCAAGAATTGAAATGCTGCTGTGTAGTTGCAACATGTCACCTCTGAAGATGGCCTGTTGCAAACATGTGGATGTGTTTAAATTCTCTCTTTCTCTGGTTTTATTTCATTTAATCAGTGCAGTTTACTCGAGCTGTTTTCCCCTTGCTGATTAGAGTTGTAATTCTTGCACATATGGTGGTGTTTGTGGAGAAAACATTTCCCTCCTCTCCCCCTCCAACCCCAAATCTGTGAGTCTTTTACTTTGGCTCTGTTCTTATCAAATAATTGCAGCTGTAATTAAAGCACAATGAATCAGCACCAGTCACAGGGTTGAGTTCTTCCTTAAGAAATTACATGTCCAGATGTCTGAGATGGCAGGCAGTTCTGGCATTTAAATAAAGTGCCCATGAAGTGCCGCCAACCTGAAGGCAAATCTGTTTTCTACCTTTTTTTGCAAATAACTGTACAACTGGTGTTTTAAAGATGCATTGTTGTTACAGCTTTCATCATAAACTTACATGACTACCTCCTGTAGTGATGTGCTTGCTCACAGTCCATCATTCGGGCACTTGGTACGTGTGATCTGTACAGAGCTCCTGATAGACAGAGGGAGACCAAGCTGGAGGTCGAGCTAGGTGGAAGACTGTACCTGTTGACTTTTAATGAATGTCTCTTCTTTAAGAGAGATGGCGATTCCCCAGAAAATGAGGATAGGAGGTATAATAAAGAAATACTGATGATTCAACTTAGCCAACAGAGAGGACATTCTAAGTCATCATTAACATAGCACTGAATTAATGTACATGGGGAAGTCTTTTACAAACATGATAAAAGCATGAGATGCTGGTCTGCTGAACCCTCAGATAAGGACAGATTTCCACTGTAACTTGGAGCAATGGACTTGAGGGCTTAAGACCTTTTCAGGCCCCCTCAAAATGCATGCACAGATTCCCAAGGTTGAATACTGAACTTACAAGAGAAAACTGGGCTAAGAAAATGATCCACTGTCAGTGTGTATGCTGTGACAAACACATTATGGTATCTGCAATACTGGTGGCTTATGAGACTCTAGCCATGCACTCATAGGTGGAGCAAAAAACTACTTTTCTTTTAAAAAAGTAGTAGAGTATATGACAATGTCTGATTCAAGTTTAAGCCTCCTGATCACCTTTAGCAATAGCCAGACTTTGAATCTAAAACCCAGAAAATTAAGTTACAAACAGATTCTGCTGTCAGGTGAAGTGTATTTATTCTGGAAGAAAATAACTAATTTCAGCAAAGTCTCTCATAATTAAACCACTTTCAGATCAGAATCAGATTTCCTGCGACTAATGCATACACAGTTGTGTCTGTGGGATGATACTTAAATATAAATTCAGTTCACAGTACAGCTGAGTGCTAGTAAATGTTTAAAAGATCTGAGGATTTTTTTTAGTGTTGCTTTATAATGCACAAAAGTAACTTACTTTTTTTTTTTTTTCCCCCTCTCTCCTTCTCCTCTCCTTGTAACAGCTATATCTGGCATGATTGTTCCCCCCATGTGAAAGAATTGCCTTGAAGAATTTTATTAATGAAGAGGTTGAATTCTGCTTCAGAAAGAATCTGATACAAGTCCCAGAGTGGAACTTTTTACTCAGGCCTTTTTAAAAAAAAAAAAAAAGAAAAAAGAAAGAAAAAGACATAAAGAAGAATCTTACAATAACTGCGGATTTTTAAACAAAAGAAAAAAATCACCATCCTTGCAAATACTGAAATTAAGAATCTGCAATTGCAAGGTGTTGATTCAAGTTGTCCATCCCAAATACGTGGGAGATATATTTATTGTATGTTGATAAAAAAAAAAATCCACTTTTTTTTGCGGGGGTGGGGGCTTGCTTTTGTTTCCATTTTTTTCTTCTGTTTTTTGTGTTTTTTAAGGCTTGATTTAACTCCACACCATTTGTCTTTTATAAGTCAAACAGTTACGCGAGGGACACTAGAGATGGAACTCCACACTTTTAATTTATGATTTTCTTTTTTTAAAGCTGTGTAAAGAAAAATGAAGTGGTGTCATTTACAGACAAGTCTGTACGGGACAGAATAGAAGTGCCAGTTAGTTTTTCGTAGAAGAATTATGGCCATTTAATTAAGGGTCGGCTTATACTGGTTGCTTATCCGGCGGTGAATTGCTAACACGGTGCGTTTTCGATGTTCTCGTTCAAAAGGTGTTATTCCCTAGAAGGGTGATGTTTTTGGATGGTGACGGTGGGATGGGGGGGTATTTGTAGCCTCTAATACCAGGCTGAATAATCATGTAAATAACGCAACAAGGAAAGTCAACGAAAGCGGAGGTTGGGATGCACCCAACCGACACGGTTCCCCCTGAGCTGCAAATCCAGTGCCTGTAGGCGCAGTGCTAAAACCCCGGAGCGAGGCAAGCGGGGCTCACGCCGGACCCCTCGAGCCCGAGGAGGGCCCTTGCGGGCGGCTCGCGGCAGCCGAGCCGAGCGGGAAGCGCCGCGCGTCGGCCTCCCCCTGCCCGCGCCGCCGCGCTCCCGGCCGCCGGCTCGCGGCTCGCGGCTCCCGCGCGCCTGCCCCTGGGACCGGCGCCGTGCCAGTCGACCCTCGCAGGTTGTATCGTAATGTATTAAGCAACAGATATAACTGCTTTTTGACTAGTAAATGGAAATACGAGTTTTGGGGGAGGGCGGGTGGAGGGATGGGGGTGTTAGGAAGGTTTCGAATCAACACCATAGCTTCAGTTTTAAAAGGATTTTGCTATCGTTATCTGGGAAGTGTTCTTAAAAACAAACTATTAGTCCAAGAGGCAGCAAAGCTCTGAAGATGCATTACCTGATATTTTTTTCTTTGCTGTTGTGTTTTGTATGTAGTTATAAATACTGTAGATTTTTTGTGATTTTTTGCCAAAGTTGTTGTTCTATTTATACATTTTAATGTCTTAAGACAGTTTTTCAATATCACAAAAAAAGAATTTTACTGCATATTTTGCAAAAAGAGCTCACTACCTTTAGCTTGCACATACTTGCAAAATTAATTAAAGAAAAAAAAAGCTTTTTGTTTCTGGGGTTTTTTTGTTTGTTTATTTTAAAGGGGATTTTGTAAAATATCCATATAAATAATGTATTTATCTTTGGAATTTGTACATTGCTTTTTTTCCCCTACCCCAGTTTATTTTATTGTGTATGTTTGCTATGTGAAAAAGTGCTGATTTGTTTGGTCATTCACCGTTGTATTAGCTGTTTAAATGTGATTTTAAAACATTTCATTTATAGTTTTTTTTAGTATTGTTTAAAACCATGCTTCCATTTTTTTAATTTCCACCCAAAAGCCATTGTCTATTTTTGTATTATTTGTAAGTTAAGAAGTTTTTTCCAATATATGGCAAAAAGTAGCATATTATTCTTGTAGCATTTAGTTATGTAGATTTACAAAAAAAAATGTATCCTTTGCTTTTGAGGCTTAACAGAAACTAATGCTGTTTTACTCTATTAATATGCATGGGATTTCTCCTCTTTGGAGTGACGCATTTTTGTGCATTAAATATGGGGAGAAACTTCATAGAACTCAATGAAAATACTTTCTTTCTTAAGTCTGCTTGTATATTTCTCTGTCTTTCACATAAATATAAACCAGCAGATTGGATGCCTTAACAATGCAAATCATATTCATTTCACTTGTACATTGTACTGTGCACCAGAACTGTCAATCATCACTAACATTCTAAGAAAAAAAAAGGAATTGAAAAGCACAAAAGAACTGTTTTGTTACCTTAAAACAATATAACTTTTTTCTAGTCAAGCAAGAAATCATTTACAACGATGCTGCAACTGTGCATGCTTCCTGTATGAATTTTGCAATGGTTTTCACTAGAATGTCACAGTGTGATCTTTCGGGGGGAAGGGAAGAAAACAGGATTTTTTTTTTTTCCATGGCGAGAAAATAAAAAGAGAACAAAACTGGAAAATGTGAGAGACATCAGTTTATTGCTTCTCTATATATTCCAAGCGATTATTCTAATTCACATAGTAAGCAACAGCACGACAATGTAGTCAAATTTAAAGCCATATTTTGTCCAGTGACACCATCAATTACTCTTGTAGAGCTCCACTGAAAGTCATAGCGATTTTGACACCAGTATTAGCCATTGACGTTTGTAGTCTTTTACGCCCGTGTCCAAAGATCCTTTGCCAATGTGCATAATTTTGTTTTCTTGCAGCTATTTATAGTGATCTGATGAATGGGACTTTATAAAAATCCCCCCTGTACCACCCCCATCTTTTACAAAGTAAAAGATGCAGCTGTTTACAGAATATGGCTTTAAGTGGAAACGTTCAGATTTCAGTTTTAAAAAAGTGAAGCTTCACAATGACTGGATTGCCTAAAGTATGCCTATTTCCTCACGGTTGTACTAGGATGCAGCTAAAATGGAGTCATCTCTGAAACTACTAACCTTTCACCTTCTTATCTAGATCTTTTTGAATAGACACACACACTGTACAGTTCTATTGTTAGAGAAACTAACTACTGTAGAGATTGTTATAATTTTTTTGCAGAAATTCAAGCTGTAAAAACTTTTCAACTTTCACAATATTTAATTAAAGTTACTTCCTGTCTGTGAATACAGCTCCTGGTTGTGTGTTTATTTTTTCCTGCTTCTGCTGGCTAGTGGATGAGAAGGCCACCAAACTGTCTTTCTGAAAGTAAGGAGAAGCAGAAATTCCTGGCCGTTACACATCATTGAATTGTAGTGAATTCGAATGCCTCTTACTCTGTCACTGGTGGATTTTAATGGATCTCCACTCACTATATTGGAAGCTTGTCCAGTTATCACTATTATTATTATTTTCATCATGCTGTTAGATTGATGGCCCAAAGATCCCATGTATTTTTCTTTGATGAACATACCTAGTCGTAGGTACCTAGCTATAGAGAGCTTACTGTCTAGACAGACAGTGATCATGAAGTGCAAGACAAAGGTGTTTTAGTTTCTGTACCACAGACCCAAGGGAATTTAAATCTTCATCTCACTATTCTTTAAGTAAGTCGGTGGTAACAATTCCCTCTCCTCTGGGGACTCGGAGCCAGGGCTTAAGTGACTCGCTCAAGGCCAGCTCCAAGAATGGCATCAAAGCCTTTTGAGCTGTAACAACATCATTGACTTGACCATGGAGGAAGCTCTGTAAAGCATTTCCGCTCTGTTACACTTCATAAGCGACACAACCATCAGCTACTAAATTGGTTCTAGGTGTTTCATTCTCTTTTGCACCCATGGCAGAAGAGAAACGTAAGGAGTTTTACCCCTGGGATGAGGGAGGTTGAGACAACGGCACCCAACTGGAAGTGATGAATGGTTGTCATTCAAAAGACTCTGGAGACAACCAGACACCTTTAAATGCCATTCCTAATGCAAGACTGAAAGTGATTTTTGGTAGGAACAGGGACGTTGGGGTTGCAGCTTAAATTAAATGAAAAAAATACTAAAAAATTTTAAATTCCCCAAAAACATAAGCAGCGGTAAATAGGTTCTTGCAATGTAAAGTGTTGGGTATCTCTTTTTGTTCAGTACCACTATCAGAGTGGACTCTGATAACTATTAGGGGGGAGAGAAAAAAAAATAAAAGCGCTGTTGGGAAAGTAAGGCCCCCAAGCAAAGCTTGCTGTCTGAGCACAAGAGCATGGTTTCTTCTGTCTGAGACAATTCTCCCAGTCTGCTTTCAAATGGTGTGAACATTGGCAGCCCTCACTGCAGCCAAGGGCTCTGTGAGTGCTCAGCACACTGGAAAAAAGTCAAGTTACATGTAGCAGTAAACCAGTCTCCAGGATTAAATTCAGCGTGTAACATTAGACAACCTATTCTAGGCACAGCAGATGCAGAGCTTCGCTTCAGTTTTTTGGATACAATGAATATGCTTTCATCTGACATTTAATTTCATCCACATAAAAAAAAAAAAAAAGAAAAAAAGAAAAAGTAAGACTTCTAATTCAGACTGATGCTGGAGAAGAGGCTGTTAATTAGCCCACGGTGATGTTCACCGGGATGGACCAAGCTGAGATTAACTGGGTGACAATAGTGCAACAAATGATGGCTTGCCTTTTTCTGATGGCAGGAAATAAAACCCTCCAGCTCATGTGAGGACCAGCTGCAAGATTTTTTGCACATGCATGTATGGCTTTGGTGACAGCCATAGCCCACACTGAGCCCTATACTGAAACGGAAAGGAACATCCTCTGGAGCCCCAGCAGAGAACACATAGGCACAAGCACATAACTTTTGGCATGGGTTAGTCCTGCTAGCTCAGCTGGTGACTCCTTTAACTTTTCAGCAGCTGTAACAAATTTTTCAATTTAATAATGCATCTTTGGGGACAGGAAGGAAGAATTATTTGCTTTTTTATTTTAATGAGATTCTTCTATTTTTAAAAATTCAGTTTAAAGAAATCTCAGCAGAATGAAGTACCTTTACTGTTCACTTGCTGGTCTTGTCTTGTGTCTGCTTATTCCCTTCAGAGCCATTCTCTATTTACAGGCTCTTATCACAGCTGCTTTGTATAATCATTTATATAACTCTGTTTAGCTTCACAGTCCATGTCTCTTATGCCATTTCATAGGTTATATGAAGAGACATTTTATGTTATATGCTTGGTTGCCTTACCTCCTTCCTTCTTGCTGCCCCTTGAGCTTCAGGCCTGTTGTAAATGTTCAAATTGGGCTGCTGTGCTAAAGTTGCTAACGAAGTTGGTGGCCTCCCACAGTGTCCATGGCCCCTATCTGCACTCCAGATTCCTCCCATTTCATGGGACAGTGTTTCTGAAGAGCTCTTTCAAAGGCCACATTGTCTAGGATTTTTCAGAAACATGTCCACTGCATCCGACAAGCACTTATTTTATTTGCTCTCATCACCCTTTTAGGAAGGCTGTCCCTGAAGCCCATTCCTCTAGTCTGTAGAAATCATCATCTAATCTCCAAGTTGTTGGAAATTTTCTGTGGGCCTCGTTATGCATATTTGTCTTGCACCAGCACTGTGCTTTTGCCTGAGTACCTGCTCTCCTGTGTTACTGCTCCTATTGAATTTACAGCTTACAAATGCTGCTGTTGGCAGGCTTTGCTTTGCTGGGTTAAGCAAGCCATGTTCTTCTAGAGTCCCTTCTAGGAAACCTGCCCACTTTTCCTTGGAGAATCCCAGTAGGTTTCTTTTCTAATTCCATTTCCATCAGTTTTTCTTGCCTGAGACTAGGTATGTATTTCAGACCGGGGGGGGGGGGGGGGGGGGGGCGATGGAGTTCACAAGGATCAGGATCAGCCATCTCAGAGCTGTAACTCTTTAACTGCTTAGCTCCATCCACAGTGGCATAAAGGAAGCACTGCTTTCTATTTGCTTCTCTCTCTCTTCACAGACACACACCATTACTGTTGTACTAATAAAAAAATGGGAAACACCTACTGGTGAACATTCAATGATGTCAGCACTCTCTAGTGCAGCATGGGGCTCAGAGGCACTGCAGGGTGCTGGGGCCTTGTGCATATGGCTGCTACTCTGTGTGGTGTTTCCCCTATCCCATACAGTAAGCACATGTCTCAGATGATATGTTGTGAGGGATGCTGACACAGACCTCCAGCAAGATATTCTGGTTATGCTGATTCCTGCCTCCTTCCTCACCTGCTGGTTATGTTCTTCCCAGTCATTGCCACCTCCCTACCTGCCACCACCATCATTATCTCAACGGGATGCTGCCTGATTTGGGCCTCCTTTGATGTCTCTTGTTTCCCTTGCTTCCCAGCAGGAGCTGACCATGGCATCCTTTTTTCCCAGCACCTAATGCTGATATTTCTGTAGCAGAGATTGCATCAATACTATAGATAAATAAGTAATAGTTCCAGCCCCACAATTCTATTCGCTTTCCTTTCCTTGGTACCCTTGAGGATACAGCTAGACCAGAGCACATAGTGTTGCTCCAGCATGATTGGCAGGTCATGTGAAAGAGCATGCATCTTTGAAAACACTGATATAGTCATTCTAGGACACAAATGCCAGTGACTACCTAGGTCACAGCCTAACAGCAGGGACTGCAATTCTAGGTGGCATTTTTGTGTAGGGCTAGAACAGGAACAGCAAGTACAATGCTCTAACACATTTCCCCCTCCCCTTATTTCCAAAGAATGATCCAACTTCAACTTCATCAGTGATGTGGATACAAGTTTTAAGATCTCACTTAAGAAAAACAAAAATTGTTGAGATGATCATCTAATCTTTTTTCTGAAGCATAGTAAACTCTGTCCTACATATCCCAGTCCAGACAAATTCTGTTTTGTACAAAGAGTGTGAAAACATTCACTTTTTTTGCTACAGGAAGGGTAAAGTATATGAAGCCCTACTTCTCCCACGTTTATTCATGCTAAATTGTAGCTTATACCTGTAAGCTCTTTCAAGAGTTTCAGTGGGTTTTGCACCTGGTGTAATACAAGACAGACTTTCACAATGTGGTGGCGATTTATTGTAGTCTTGTAGGTATTAGCTGTGTGTGTAAAAGATAGAGACTGGTTATGTCTGTAGCTATGTACAGTCATGCTCTGACTGGTGCATTACTGCATTTCAAAGAGAAGTTGACAGTCAGTGGAAAAGTTTTGGATATTAGGTCTTGAGGCCCCAAAAGGTGAAAAAAGCTTGGTGCCTCAAAAGGAGACCAATCTCTTTTGCTCTTTTTAACCCCCAAAAGTGGCATTTGCTCCAGATGTGTTAGAGCTGATTAGAGCAAAAGTCAGCGAAGCTCCTTTGCAGTGGTGGCTAGTAGCATCTCAAGGTCCAGTGGATGGCAGCAAGCAATAGCAAACCTTCACTGGAAATGAGCTGCATCTTCAGCTAACCAGCCCACAGACCCTCAATTTGTTCCAGACACTTGCAGGACAGAGAGAAAGTTTGTCCATAAGTGCCAGTGTGCCATGGAGTTTATGGAGGGGCACAGCTAATGTAGTTAAGAATAACCTCAAGATAAATTCAGTTTGCGAGGGCCACTCCCCTTAGGAAGGCAGATAGCTCAGCCCAGACCAGCAGAAGGAGCCCCCATGACTTGAGATGAACCCTCATACAAGATTTCACTTTTCTGCAGTCTGGGGGGAAGGGGAGCACAAACATTGTGTAACCCTATTTAAAAGGTTGTCAAGGTACAGCCTTCATTTTTCACTCTCCTCCTGCCCTAAGGAGTCTCCTCCACCTTGGCTAGCAGGACCATGGGATGATGCCCATCACCACGAAAGACCCTGCCTGGCCATACTTCCACAGAGCTGTGCTCACCGTCAGCCTGCCTGCAGCACTGCCTTGCTCCCCTGCCTCACCACCATTAACTTTGCCTTCAACCTCTGCAGCATCGGTGTCTTCTCTTGAGGGTTCCCTATTTATATAAAGGGGAAAATGCAGTTGCTGGGACTGGAAATATTTTGTTACTTTTTTTTTTTTTTTTTTTTCCTACTCAAGTATGAGGCATTTTTATCTGTGCTCTCTGGAGAGTTATGCTACAGTGGGACTGATTTTATCCACTTACTCAATGCACTTTAGTTCAATAATGATTACAGAACTTCTACATAATATATTAGGCATAGCTGATTTCCCAGGGTTTGTAGCCCTCTATCTCCCTAAGCATTTAAAAAGGAATCTCTCTGTGATAGGTATGTTATGAATGATATACTCCTCAGCAGTCATGATGTAAAAATAATAGCAGCAATGGGCCAAGAAGGAAGAGGAAGTAAGCATTCGGCTGGAAAATGCCGAAGGTTGTGAATAATACAGCCCAACAGCAATGGCTTGTTTTGTTCATTTTATTGCTGTCTGTTAGGCCATTAGAGGTGCTTGCAGTCTACAGAGATGGGGCTCCCTCCCCTCCACCCCATTACTCAGGCTGAGGTTTTTAGCAATTCAGTGGCTGCCACATCAGGTCTAGGTTGGCCTAGTATCTCTTGCTCACTTGCTTATACTCTCTCTCTCTCTCTATATATATATATTTTAATGAGCCTTAAACTAAGCTGAGCTTTTCAGCTTGCTCATTTTGGATTTAGCAGCTGTGAGCAAGCCCATCACAGCCTGCATGCTGAGGTGCAAGTGACTGCAGAAAACCTGGGTACCATTTGTTTGCTTCAACAGCAAAAGGAGTAACGACATTTGTAGTCAGTCTACTTCACACTTGAGGTTAGACTGCATACCCCACTGCAGGAAACCTGATCCTCAGCGCCAGGGGCTTTATGTCCCCATTTCTCCAGCCTCAGAGACCACGAGGCTCCCCCCTGCCTCTCCCAAAGGGTGCAAACACCTGTGGTCACATTATCCATAGGTACCCACACTGCAATGACTGCTCAGCACCCAGTGGTGGAGGACATCAGGTCCTGTTCATGACAGCTAGGAATGGGTAATCCAAAGCCCACTCATTTCCCCTGAGGGAGTTTCTCCACATTTGACAAAACACCTTGAATGAAGCACCTTGCCTGTCTTATCATCACAGGCCTCCCCAGTTGATGGTGATGGTGCTTTTTATTTTTAAAGAGAAAAGCTCTATCTTATTCTATTTCCTGATAATCTCTTAACTTTGGTAACAGCTTTTGGCAATGAGTTCCACCGGTTAATTGCTGTTATTCCTGTATTTACAACTCCTGGATATGTGGTGCTGTCCCTTGGTGGGGGCTGCCATGGAGGGCTCTGGAGGGACTCACAGGAGCAGGGGATGATGTTACCTCTCACAAGGAACAAGAGCAGCAGTGCTGCTCAGCTCTGCTACTGGCTGCTGGATCCCACGTTTGCCTGATTGGTGTCAGGAAACAGCACAACGAAAAGTTGCTACTAGCTAACAGCTGTTTCAACAGTTTTAACCACAAGGATAGCTGTAAGATAAATAAATAAATAAATAAAGCCTATGAAGGGACAAAACAAATGGTTGCCGGTATCTGACACAGATTTGAAGCTTCTGGCTGCCTTCACGGGAGAGCAGCCTGTGAGCTCTCACCATCCTGCCCCTCCCATCCCCAAATAATTAATTTATCACTTAGCCGCACTGAAGCTTTCAGGAAGCTGCTTGGAAACGGCGTTTGAAGGTGAACTCCAGCCTTCCTGAGGGGCCCATGGAGCCAGAGAGAGGCAGATGAGTGCTGGAGCCTACAGGTGAACTGGCAAGATCACAAGGGGATTCAGATCAACCTATTCAAGCTACCATGAGCCAGCACGTTGCATTTTGTTCCTCACAAATCACTGTTATGCCCTTTCTGCTTTAAACACTGTGGATCAGCTATAACAACACTTGATATTTATTTTATTTCAACTATCACTCTGATTTGTCAGGTGTATTTTTTATGCACAGCAGGTGTACCCTAATGGAGTTGGGGAATAAACATAAAATTGATGGGCTTACACACCCATTAGCTAATGGATTACTAAGCAAAAGGGACTCTGTTTAACCCCACTGCACTTAGCCCACTGTTAGGAGGAATGTTAAAGACTATAAGCTAACACTCAAACGTCTTTCCATGGACCCAGGGGAAGAGAGCTCAAACTTTAATGCATCTCTTTTGATAGACAAGTGAATGAATGTGGCTATCATTATGCAATCACGCAGCTTTGGAAGTATTTATCATCTGCACAGTGTGCCCCACGAACCCTGGCGTGCTCCTGACCTGCCTCGCAGCGAGCCTGTCACCGGGGCTTGGTAGGCGCATCGGAAGGGTTAAACAGAATAAAATTACCCCCTGCAGACGGGGTTCCCACATCCCGCTTGCATGGAGCGTGCCGGATATATAGAGCTGGGACTGCAGCTTGACGTGCCTGTATCGCAGTACCACGCACCCGGTAAGTTAGCAACATGCTTTTTTCTTCAACGGCCTTGTACCAACATTATCTATAATCAGTTATTTTAAGATAGATGTACCTCGTTAGCGTCAGAACAATGCAATTACTTCCCCTCCTCCCCCACTCCAAATCCCAGGATTTTATTGGCCTATTAATGGTTTGATTTGTTGTTGGTAGAAACAAGGAAGGATTCCAACTCATTGATCATATTATCCTACAGATATCCAGCCGAATAAATAAATGGTATAATAAAACTCTAGCCATATGCACAAAGGTTATGTTTTCTGAATCCTTTAGTGTTCTGCATCATAGTTTATGTTCCCTTTCAACTCCAAATACACAGTTCAGTGCAGTACATGACAGTTAAAAAAGGGCTGTAATATTAAAGGTTATCTTTGCAATCTTTCTCCATCCTTCCCACACAGAAACAAATCACACTGATTCTTACTACTTACAAATGCCATAAGGAACAACCTCTGACACAGGTGTATAATCAAAAAGCCAATTCCAAAGGACCCTTCTGTAAATATCAACTTGATCCTGAGAACAGGCTTATGCATGCATGCTTTGCTTTAAGCATTGGAAGTGTCCTGCTGAGCTCAGTGGAGTGGGTCATGTATTTGAAGAGAAATAGATGCATGTGTGCAGGAGAAAGGAAGGTATAAGAATAAAAAACCAAGAGAGAGTGTAATTCTGTGCTTCTTTTCTCTAAGCAGTAACACGCAAGCTGACACTCAGGAGAAGCTAAGGTGTCTTTGTGGAGCTGGAGGAAAGGAAGGTCCTTCACACACTTGACAGACCAGTCCCTGAGCTCTTTGGTGGATGTCAATGCAGAGTTCCTTCTTTCCCTGTGAGAAGCCAGCAGTGAGCTCCCCTGCAAACTCAGTGCTGTTAAGAAACAGCATGGAGAGTGTGGCAGATGTATGGCTAGGAGGTCCTCCCCAAATCATTACTTCACTGGTTCAATTCCACAAAAACTGAGAGCTGCTGAGTTCTTTCCTATAATTTGAAGTATTTCAAACAAGATGATAAGACTAAAGAGCAGAATAATGCTGCTGCTGCCATTAAGAGAAATTGCCAAGAATACCTGGGATATGGGTACCTGCGATACCTTGGAAAATGTCACAGACAGGATGGTAATGACAGAAGTCACTGGGGCTTCAGTAGGGTCAAAATGGCACCCAGAAACACCCTTATTTCAGAGAGTAATGGTCGGGTGAAGTCTACTGATGCCACTGGAATAAGAAGTAACATAAAACTATTACTAACTCAAAACAATGCTTCAGAAAGACAGTATGGTCCAAGTGACATATGGATACAACTTTAGCTCTAGGTTGAAGGCTCTGGCTTGGAGAGGATTTAATTTATGCTGAAATTCATCAGCATTAGTCTAAAAGGCTGGAGCAGCATAACAACTAGCTTGTTAATTACTAAGAAATTATTTTACTCAACTGTTAGACCAAGGGGATACACAAAATATCCTTATCTGCTTCATTTTGATTTTTTTATTGTTTCTTCCATGCTGCAGCTGAGGTTATTTTACAGCAGCTGTCAGTCATAGTGGTAACAACTTCCACAGTAGCAGCTTCCATTTGGCAAGCTCACTCCACAGAAAGCGCTGAGAGAGCATGGAAGGGGCTTCTTTCTTTCTCTTTCTTAATATCATCTTCCCCTAGGATAGACTATCTTGCCCTCTTCAGCAGAACACGCTTGAATTACACTGCAGAGTTTCTGACTGCTGCTTTTAAAAAAGGTGTATCTGTTTGTTTCTATCAACGCATTTCGGCTCCTCTGGCATGCTGTCTTTGCAGCGCTAATAGAAACACTTCACAGGTAATAGGGTCACACAGTGATCCTCACGTTCAATTCCACTCCTATCACCATGTTAAATTGAAACAACGCGTGTGCATCAGATTTCTGCAATGCACAGAAGCTATAGCATCTACAAGTTTTGTGATGCGATGAAACTAATGATTTGGATTTCATTTTCTTGGTACCACATTCAGCTGGTGAACTCTCAAAAACACACCTTACCTCGTTTTCTCTCTATCTCTTTACCTCTCAAGAGCTTTCACCAACAGATCTACTTTTATGCTGAAGAAAAAGTAATTCTAACAGTAATTTATGGAAATTAGAAAACTGATTAGCATAAAGCTTCTACTTGTGATAGTGGGGTTACAAAAGTGGGTTGATAGGTAAAAATGATCTCCTTAGTGATAATTAACTTTGATCTCTTAAATAACTGTTAACTTTCATAAAGAAGGAGAGTACAAATGACATTTGCATCACGGCAACTGTAAAAAGGCAGAACATAACTTTCATTGGAGATTACACGATAAGCTCTATTCTCAAAGAAAATATACTCATTTCAAAGCAAAAATGACATGAATTGTCAAGGACTATTGGGTTTGTTCTTATATCCCGTGCTAACCTGAGCGCACTGAGATGAGACATTGCATGTGTTTGTGTGAACAGCTCTGTACATGCATGTGAATGGTATGTGTTATCTACAAGGAAATGACAATACATACTCTGCTTAGCACTTCTGTGTGACCACTCATCCAAGGACTTCCAAGTACTTTACTTTATAAACATTAATTCATTCTGACTATGTCTCTGTGAGGTAAGTAAATATTAGTCTTATTGCAATATTATTGGGAAATGGAGAGACACAGTAGCTAAGAGACTTCCTCAAGGTCACCAGACTGCAGCTCAAATGCCTAGCTTCTCACTCTTTGTGCAGACCGGGCCTCCTGGTAAAGCATGTATCTTTGGACATTGGAGGTGTATTATACACTGCTTAAACCTTACTTTGAATACTCTTTTGAACATTTTCTCATCAATATTTATTGGATTCTGAACAATTTCACAGTGTTTATACAGGGTCAGACAGTGTTACCATCTCCGTTTAACAAATGGGAAACTGAGGCACAAAGAAATAAAGGTCAAAAGAATCAACTAGATGTGAATGTCCAGTTTAGAAATCAAGGGCCCAGCAGTTAAAAGAAGAAGACACTCCAAGCTGCAGTCCCTAGGTTAATCTAGACGAAGATAAGCAGTTGTCTTGAGTCTTGAGTTTTCTGGGCTCATTAGAAACCTTCTCTTCAAGCAAAACTGAAGTGGTGAAATCCCACTTGAACTTAACTTGCCAGCAAACGAGATTTTTTGAAGTCCAGTAGCCAACACTAGTTATCAATCATAGCTTTGCCTGTAATAATGGACCTGCAGAAAGACATATACAAGAAATGCAAACACACATGAGAAAGGCTAGATGATTCCAAGTAATTAAATTAAAGAATATCTTAATAAACACATCCTGTGCCGTTTCCAAACATTTCAATTCATGGAAATCATCTTAGAACCTTTCTTGTGCACAGTAAGTTGTTGCAAAGAAATCATTGCAGCATCTCACTGTCTTTCTTCACTAGCTCCTCCAAATACAGAGTATGCTGGCCACTCTCTGAATCATTTTATCCTGTCATCTTTCTTCCTTTGATATGCATGAAGTTAAAGGGAAATGACAGTCTCCTAATTTCTGTTTCCACCCAATGTCATGGGAGAGAGGAAGGAAAAAAAAATCACTTTTCTAATGCAGCTTTTAATATAGAAAAGCAAAAAAAAAAAAATTTTTTTACAGTACTTAATAGGCCTCCCTTGCAATTTAAGAACTGATTTTTCAGGAGCTCATATATTCAAATCTCCAAAGTCTATTTGAAGGCACATCTGAAGGTGCACCCTGCAACCTGTGTGTAGCAAACTCTTTTGAATCTTGTCCTTGAAACAAAAATTACTGCCCCATGGGAACTCAGCAGTGTAGACAACCACTAACTGCAGAATGACTGAAAGCAGAGCTGAGAGTCCTTGCAGCTGGGAGGGAGAAGGGGATGAGAGAGCGAGGGAAGATGAGAAAAGCCTTCAGGAGCCATTTGGGAGACAGTCACTGGGAAGAAGAAAGAAAGACATGCACTAAAAACAACAGAAACACAGGTGGAAATGGCCTACTGGGAAATCAGGCTGTCAACAAACAAAAGCCGAAGGCCAGAAAGCAGTTTCAGTAGCAGCCCCTGCTAACAGGGCTTCAGTGTTCAGTAAATAAATTAGCAGCAGCTTTGAGTGTTTGGAAATTAGTAGCGACATGATGAAAGAAGCAAATGACTTGCTTTTATCTGGAGTGGAAGCACTAAACTTCCAAAGAAATCCTTGCCTGTATTAGGAGAAGAAGAGATGCTTGTATCAGCTTAGACTTGAACAATAATAACAAAAAAGTTTCATTTCATTTACCAGAGGCTCAGAACTTCGTTTGTAACTAATGAGACCTGTGTCCCTCTGGGCTGCTTCTGACAGTATCTCTCCCTTTAATAGGTTATCACTTAGGAGGTAAAAAAAACATAGGTTGGGTAGATAGACAGACAGAGACCTATATATTTTTAAAAAGAGGTAGAGTTGGGACATTATATAAAAAAGATGACTTGGATCAACTCTTCAATTATTGCAAATAGGGAAAACTCCTTTGGGAAAAACCCCAGTGATTTACTTCGGTTGAGAATCTGATCCTGTTTAATTAAATGGGAGCTAAATAAGGGGCTGAATAGTAAACACTTCAGCATGTGCTTAAACATTCAGCATGTGCCAAAGTCCTATCGATTCCGTTGAGATATAATTTGCTTAAGCACTCTCCCCGAATAAAGTTTCTTACTGAATCAAGACTGCAGTTATTGGAGATGAATATTTATTGTGTTAAATGCATTAAGAAGAGACTCTTTCCCAGATCCTAGTATCTTAGAAAGACAGTTGGATAAGGAATAATATTGCAGCCTCCAGACTGAGCAAATATTTATGTAAACTGTGTTGTGTGTGCTTGATAATGGCAACAGGTCTAGGAGGCAATTTTGCACTTGCAATAGAAAGCAAGAACATCTTGGATAGTTCTTTGACCTGATGAGTCCAATTCACAGTCTCAAATTGAGTCAACACAAATCTCTAAGCATGAACTTTGTCCCTAACGTGGACAGCCCTGGGCTGTGTCCTTATAGCCTTTGACGAATGGCAGCAGTTTGTGCTATATCTGCTTCCCATCGATTTGGCTGGAACATGTATGTGACAGTACCATGAAATGGTGTAATGAACTGAAGGATGGGCTCCGGCATGTAGGGTCCAGCCTAATTTGCAAAGCAATTTGTTGCCATATCTAGAGGATTGGACTTCATAATTGTTTGAGTATTGAACCTGTTCTTCAAGGCCTCATTTGTTTTCTCTCCCCTCAAAATACCTGACTGTTCTGAGATTCAGCTGTCAGCTCTCATCCTAGCTCTCCTGACAGACTCTGAGTTCTTTGAGCTGAGAAATGTTGAGATTTCTCATTCACATGCCAACGACAATGAGGCAAGATCTTCTTCCACTGTGCTTGGCTCCTACCACTAATTCTTACCACCATGAGAAGTAAATTAGCTAGCATGCTTTTAAATAAAACAACCAATAAGTAGTGGCATCCCTCAGCAATCAATACTGGTACCAATACTGCTTAATGTCTTCATTAGTGTCTCGATGATGGGATGGAGTGCACTCTCAGCAAGTTTGTAGATGACACCAAACAGAGCGAAGCAGTCAATACACTGACTGGCAGGGCTAGTATTCAGAGAGACCTGGACAGGCTGGAGAAATGAGCCGATAGTAACCTCATGAAATTCAACAAAACCAAACGTGAAGTTTTAGTATCTTGGGTGGAATAACCTTATGCAATAATATAGACTGGGGGGTCACCTGTTTAGGAAGTAGCTCTGCAGAATAGGATCTGGGGATCCTGGTGGAGAACAAGTCGAACATGAGCCAGATACATGCCCTTCCGGCAAAGAAGGCCAACCACATCCTGGGCTTTACTAGCAAGTGCAGCCAACAGGTTCAGGGGAGTGATCCTTCCCTTCTCTTGGCACTCATGAGACTGCATCCGGAGTGCTGTAGGTAGTTTAGATCTCCCCAGTACAAGAGAGACATGGAGTTACTGGAGCATCTCCAGGAGAGGCCACCAAGTTGGTTGAGGACTGTAGCATGGGGTGTATGAGGAGAGATGAAGGGGAGACAGATGCTTCGTGGAAGTGTACAGCAACAGGACAAGAGGCAATGGACACAAGTTGGAATATGCCAAATTCCAGTGAGATATAAGAATGTTTTTGTTTTGTTTTGTTTTGTTATTTTTTTTCCCTTGTGAAGAGGGTGGTGAAATACTGGAGCAAGTTTCCCAGAGGGCCTGTGGGATCAGTGTCCTTGGAGGTGCTCAAGACTCAGCTGGACAGGGCCCTGAGCAACCTAATCTAATAAGACCAGTGCCGAGCAGGGGATTGGACCAGATGACCTCTGTAGTCTCTTCCAGCCTAAATTATTCTAAGATTCTATGAGAAAGCAACCTCATACAAACTGTGAAGATTATGTAGAACTATGTAACAGCTGGCACAGATTTATGAACAGAAGCTTAGGCCCAATTATACAGAAAAATTAATTAATTAAGGTAGACATGACATAGTTGGATTTTTAGTAAACCGTTAGTTTAGTGCTGCACATGAACTCAACAGGAAAGCTGGAGTTGCACAGTCTGCATAATAACACTATAAGGTAGATTAAAAATCTATCCAATAGCTTGGAACCAATGAGTTATCATCAATGGTTTTATGTCAAAAGAGAGAGAAGTATCAATTGGTCTCCCACAGGGATTGATACTGGAGCCAGTATTAATCGATATACTCATTAACAGCCCAGAGAAGAATGTAAATTCAATGGTCGCTGGATCTGGAGAAGATTCAAAGGAAGGGTGAGGATGTGGCAAATGAAGGAGGTGACATATAAGAAATAGAACTGCAGTCAAACAGTGTGAAGATTTCATCATGTGAATAGCAATATTTAATATTTTGCATATTCAGGAAAGAATTTTAAATAAGATAGATGTAAAATAGTATGGTAATAGTGCCTAAACCTACCTGTCCCAGAAAAGCCCTCAGGTTAACCAACTGTTAATTATGAGACAATTGCAAATGATTAAGGCAGTGAATGAGTCCCAATCCACGAAAAGTCCTGCAAGAGAATGTGTTAAATTGCCATTTGACAATGTGCTTGGTATCAGGTACGCAATAATACGGACAAATGTTAGAAGATGTTTTGGTTAAGGAAGAAGATTAGAAGAGAGACACTAAAATTCTGCAAAGACTGGATTTAACCTAGCCTATGTACTTCGCACTGATTTAGATGAAGGAAACTAGAATATTTCTGCATGTAGCAGATGAAAACAGCACTAATGGTGATAAGGAGAAAGAGTTTGACTTCAGGACTGATATGGTTTGGTATGGATCATAGTACTTCTAATGCTTTCTTCCCCCATTTTTTTCTGAGATCTTACTAATCTTGGATCTGGTGTTTTGATGTGTGCATGTATTTTTTTCCTAAATTTGCACACAGGTCATGTTGCTTGATAGAGGTGTGAGTGAGCTGCCCCATAGATACTAAGCCCAAATAAATTGCCATGTTGATCCAGTCTGATCTTCTATATCACACAGGTCAGAACATTTCCCTAAATGGACCTCTCGGTTTGGGAATTTTAGAGGATATAATAAAAATTTGTTCTAGATTTCAAGTCCTTATCTGCTGAAGAATGCACAACATCCCTTGCACAAATGTTCATAGTAGGGTTATAAATTCTCAATTTGAATTGGCTGAGTTTCACTTTGTTGTCTCTTTGCATCAGAAATATTCTTCCTTATATGCCTACTCAGTGGCACCACTTAACTCCATAATGTATTATCTATGATTTTTCTAATCTATGCTTAGAAACTAGGAACTTGCTTTACATCCTTTTAAACCCATGAAAACTCCCATGGACATTAATACAAGCAGGAACTGATATGCATTCATCGAAAGCTAGAGCTATGCGATAGAAAATAAGAACTCTTTTAAACCGCAGTTTTTAAGGGTAGGTTGTATGGTGTTAACTGTTCAACACATCAGAGCCTCATAGCCATATTAGTTGTACGAATGGGATAAGATTACTTGGGCAATTTTCCTCTACATTAGAAACAAATCGCAGCTAAACCTTTGCTGGCTCCAGACGTTTTAAATTCCCATTTTCTCTCACCAGAACAGAAAAATAAATACATAGATAGCTGACCAAACTTAAGAAGTGTTCAAAGCAATCAAGTGCAAATTCCCTCCTGTTATAATGTGAACAAAACAGAAAACCTTTGACTGAGAGGTAACTTCAGAGATAAGTAGTTAGATAGATGCTATAGACAACAAGACACAAACAAATTAAATCTATTCCACTGAAACAGTGATATAATTTCCCTCCAGAGACTATCTACGACTGACAAAATAAACAAAGAAATAACATGTTTCTTAACTTGTGAAATGTGACAGTCAATGGCAGATAGCAAAACAAAACTAAACCATGCTGGAAGTTCCTAGCACAAACACGCTGTTTGGAAACTATGTGACTGCATTGTCTCTGACTTTAACCTCCTAATAACAATAGTTATCCTCATCTCCCACCTCTGAGATTTTCATCCTTTTTCCAGCATGGTCCTCCTGTTTAAGACACATGTTATTTGTTTACTTTGAGAGACGGACTCATGGTAGAAATTAGCATATCTGGGAAACAGAGAGCTGTTAGTGTGGGACTGTAATGGCACCTCTGAAAGTTTCTCTGCCCAATAAAGTATACGAGGACATATCTCACTTTGGCTTTGCTGGTAGGTAAGACATTAGTAAAAGCTGAGCATATATTGCAGAACTTTGAAGGCACAGGGTGGACTTCAGTGTGTACTTTACTGCTTTGTGGAATTGGGGCTAAAGAAGGGAAACTTGTCCCATGATCTGCTCCATCATCATGAAATTCTGTCAATTAATTTTTGAGACTTTTAAAAGTGAGTGAAATCTTTTGGAGGGTTCAAGTCAGTTCTGCGACTTCTGTATCAGGAAAAAAGCAAGTTAGTATTAACTAATGACATCGTGAGCCTAAAGGAAGTGTCCTCAAAAGCAGAGAGTAAGAGAGACTTCAGACACTACGGGAATGGCCATACTGTAACAGCAAGCTCTAAAGATAGAAGTAAAAACAAGAGCATGCCAAAGTGCAGTGCAGCTCTAATTTTCATGTTACTCATAGCAATCATTTTTCCATGAACAATCTGTATATGTCACTTACAAATATCTCATTTATTCCTCATCGTTCATATGCACATAATAATCCTTTCAGTATATTTCAGTTGATAGTTTGCCTTTAAAATGTCAGGTCTTTTCCCTTCTAAGTTACAAATTGCTTTTGTGCCTAAAAGTTTATAACGGAAAATATCTTACCTCATAGGGGCTGGTGACAGAAAATGGATCCTTTCACCCCAGCAGATGGTCAGAAAAACAGTCCAGGTCTCCAGTTGCCATCTCCTAATTACTGAAGGTGGGGTTCATCTCATATAACTAACTTCAGGCATCCAATCTAAACAGCTTCCTTGCTAGCTATTTTAGAAGCAGTGTCCTCCAGGAACAGTTCTCCTGATGCACAATCCCCTGTGGATGGGTGGGGTGAATTACCTGTCACAGCTGCCTCTTCCTCTGCATGGACTATACAAAGAGGCAGTTACTGCTGTGTAGAGCTCTCATTTTGCACAGCTAATTGCAGGAAGGTGAGATAAATAGTGCCCACAGGGTTTTACAGAAATGCCCATTCCTCATTTACTGTCCACATTAACACTATCCTTGTTTTCCTTATCTGGCCTATACTGTAGGAATTCAGGGTCACCAGACTCCATCTATTTATTCTCTAGACACTTTTTTTGAGATAGGGGAGCACTATTACCCCATTTGCATTGATGGAAAAGGTTAGTTTGTCTCATCTAACCCATGTCTATGGAAGGTAAGTGCCTCTGTACCTTTGACTATTTCCGCCTAAAAGACTTGCCAATGTCCCGCAGGAGGCTCATGTCAAGCAGCTCTCCAACCACTAGACCAACTCTCCTCTCAGTGCTTGGAAAGTCTAGCAGGGAATCTGGTCTCTGAAAGCCTCTAAACATGAACTTACCTGTTACTCTGTTACTGCTGGCCTTTTGGAAATAAAAAGAAATATAGAACAGGAAATCAGAGGAAATATGCAACATGCTGGTAGAAGGAATGCGAGAGTGAATCTAACAGGTTTACTGCCCAAGCTTTGGGCTGCTCATTTCTAAACAGTGTTTTGTGGGTGAGCAGTGGTTCAGGAAGTTATGTTAAATGGGCCAAAGATGGGCTGTGGAGTAGTATGAAAGATGTTGCATGTTTTCAATCAAACTTTTATGATAAAGCTGCATGGTGGTCCCTGGGAAATTACGAAGTTTGAAAGTGGCGCAGCATTCTTAAAGTTTTGGGGCCGTGGCAGGCCAGCTTTGCTATCAAAGACCACTCTTTTCATGATTCTCAAGGGAGTGACTCATATCAGTCTGCTTTTGCTTGCAAAAATAATAATGAAAAACACACAACATGAAGCAAAGCAGCCACTCAATAAATCACATTTTTCACTTTCAAGGGTGCTGAGTCCAACCAGCTTCCACTGACTTCAGTGGAGCGATTTGGGTTCTGAGTATTCTGGGAAAATGTGCCCCAGGCTGATAGTGCTGTTTCTTCTACTACCAAATAGCATCCACTGTACATTTTAACTAGATTTTTTGGAGTGCATTCTGTAGCCTGTCAATTTCCATGTTAAATAATAATTCTGAATTACATAATGTCATATTGCTTTGCACTCCTTATCTGATAACAATAACAACTCTCTATCTTAGAGACTTGAACATTTATGTTGGCACTGTCGGAAACACTAATGCAAACTGAATCTCTTCTGTGTTCTCAAAGACTAACAAACACCAGTAATTTCCTACGGATTAGTTTCAACCCAACAAGTATTTTGCTGAGCCCCAAAGAATATTTCATTTATTTAGATAATGCTGATATTGCTCATTTACAAGCAGCAGCTCATTCAGTAAAGGAATAGGCTGTTATAGCTTGGTATCTTTTGAAAGAGGGAGCAAAAACTCAAACAAGTTGGAAATGCTATTTAATACTCAAAAGACAGCATGTCATTATGATAAGCAGATCTATTGCTGTGAATAATGGAGAGGGTTTAATCACACAATGGTACAGATACACTTAGAATAAATATTTAATGGCATACATTGCAAAGCTGAAGCATGTTCTAACCTGACGTTCCCCAATTTGTGCTCGATGCTATCACAAAGAAGGATGTGTATGGCATCGGCATGGCAGCAGAGACAATGCAAAGGACTACTGCAGAATATATGGGATTTGTGCGACAGGGTGGTCAGGGTGATGTTCTGATGGGAACGAACAGGAGACTGCTGAGCTGCATGGCCACATCACGAGAGAGTGTATCCATTTGCCTCCATCTCTCCTGCCTCCTACATGCTAAATTTTGGGTCAGGTAAGCAAGGCTCATGCCAATGGATGGCATGAAACCAGCCTAACATACGCTAGAGACAGGCATGCTTTCCCTCCTGGGAGAGATCATCAGCCAAGTTAGAGGGGAGGCTTGAGAGAAGGGGTGGGGGGGGGGGGGAAAGAGGCATTCACAGTACTTTCTCTGGTCCAGGAACCCCTGTGCCAGATGTATTGGTCATGGGCCAGCCAGTAGCATTAGGCTGATGGGACTGAGTAGCTAGGGATAAGCTGCTGGGAGTGTGGGGCTGCCAGCACTGCAGCATGGGAGCAGGGGATGAGGAGTCTTATGGGCTCCAAAGGCCCATTATGCCCCTAGTAAGTCTATCTGGTATTTACCCCTTCCCTCTCCTGCATCTCGAGCTTCCCCTTTCTGGAGGCTTGGATACTCAGCTATAATAATAGCATCATGGATTCCTGGAAAATACGTACTTTATCCATGGAGGCCTTATTACATGGCACTTAATGACCCATAAATTTTAGTAAACGTGCAAACTCATTTTGTATGAACAAAATTGAAGAGGAAATTGGACTCAAATGGAAACCTCAGTGGGAAATTTATTTATGATGGGGGGGGAGTGTAAAGAAAAGGATTTGAGCTAGCGTGACACTGAGAACAGAGAGTGACCTCAGAGAAAAAGGAGGAGAGAATTTAAAACATAATTGAGAAAAACAGAAGTTAAAAAAAAAGGTGAAAGAGCCTATGCTATTTTTTGCGAGGTCTAGTTTTTTTAAAGGGTGGGCATTACTGTTACTAACACAAGGAATAGGTTTCTCCTGAGCTCTAGTAAAACATTTGGATTTTTTTTCTTTTTTATTAATCATCCATGGTATGGGGAGGGGGAAACCTCTAGAGAATTCAATGACAGGAAAAAAAAAATGGTTTGTGAAGTCAGACTCTGTTTATGTACCTAAAAAGCAATATGATTGATTTGCAAAAACCTCTAGCTTCACAAAGTTCTTCCATCTCTAATGAGAACTAACAGCTTTTTTGTCCAGCTTCCCTGCAAAATATTGTTCTAGTGCTGAATCCATCAACAAAAATGGCTAAGCATTAGCTTTCTTAATGGCCTCTGGTTTCATTTGCCAGCAACTGCAGATGGAGTGGGCTAAACAGGGCTGGGTCTGAACTATACAGGCCTGTTGCAGATCTCAGCTGCATTTTGCTAAATTAGAAGTAAGATTGAATAGTGTCTTTTTAGTGTATATACTGAACACGGCTTATTTTAGAATCACAGAGTGTTTCTAGCTCTGGTAAGGCACAAGTGCATAATCCTTTCACAATTTAATTAATGTAAATCACTACACAAGTGAACTCTGTGATGAAGTATGGCAAACAAGGGAAGGGAAAAATAAAGAAGGAGGGTATAGTTAGAGGGCTTTGTTCAGCACTGACAGCATAACTTGTTGATTTTTCTTTTTTGTCTTTTTGTCTGTCTCTGTGCTTTGAATGTGTGTTTACAATACACCCTCACTTCTACCTGCCTACCAGAAAACACACCCTTCTCTCTCCCTTTCCCTGACTCCTAGCCTACCTACAGAGTACTCACAAGATGAGTCTCAGGACAAGAGGCACTGTTAGGACCAGCGAGTAACCTAAGTAGGCTCCACAGTCTGTATTTGCTATGATCTTTAGTGCATCTCTTGGGCATCAGACCAAGACCTCCTCTGCACACTCTTTCACCCCTCTCTTTGAAGCGAAGTGTGCTACAGCAACACTAATCTCCCAACCAAGATTGTTATTTCCTAACTTTCAACCTCAGCAGGAACAGCTAGAAGTAGTCTCATAACAGAACTGTTTTCATGACATTTTTCTGCTCTACTTTGAAAACCCTTGAGATTAGATCAAGCTTGAAGAAGAAGAAAAAGCCTGGGGACTGATCTGAATCTAGGTGAACTTCTGGGACCTTGCAAAATCTGCATGTTCAGTCACAGCCCTGATAATTTTCTTTCAACTGTGGGCTAAACAAACTTGACTTCTCCTCATCATGCACCAGGACTCTGTTTTTTCAAAAAAATATATAATGTTCTGCCAGTGACTGCTGGGCAGCAGAGATGATTGGTAAAATTTTAATCTGAGAGCACAAAACAGTAGTTCTAACTTCTGCTTCCAGTCAACACAGAGATTAATAAAGACCCTGCAAGAACTAATATCTAAGCCTCCTTTGTCATCTTTATCAATGAGATCATGCAGCAAGAAATCATGACTGTAAGCTCCATAGAATTTAGTATCTGTTTATTATGAGAGAAAGGTATTTTGTGAAAAACCTCTTTTCACACACTCTGGATTAGTTGTGTGGATTTTCACACAACTTCTGGATTAGACAACAGAGGAGGGAGAAAAATATGCTTTAAATGTCAATTATAAATGGTTTGTTGTAATAGTATTCCTTTTAAAAGGTGCTCATGTTTTGCAGTCAGTATTAGTATGCTCAGTTCTTTTCACACACTTTAAGAATTTCGTACTGATGATGTAGTCAGAAAAAGCTACATTTCGTTAGTGAAATACCCAAGAAATCAACGGGCTTGTAAGGAAGTGAAAGTGGAATTATGCCGAAGACGTATGACATACAACAATTTGCACTGTGTCTGTGTTAAATAAAAGACAACGAAGATTTCAAGATAATAATTCCCACTAATTATAGGACAGAATGTCATACCAGCATAACGTATATTGCATTCGTGAGAGGCTTGAATATATCAACACAACTTAGAAAGTCTGCTTATGCCAAAAGTTTTAAGAATTTGCAGCCTGCTCAACAGGGGTAGTGCTGGGATAGGATATAAGGGATTCAGCATCCCTCGTTCGGGATGACGGTCAAAGCTGACAAGTGACGAATACTGTGCCTTCTGCAAATGGATGCTGTTAAGTTAAACTTCGTACCAGTTCAACTAATAGCACCACTCCTCATTTGAGTTTTGGACTCACCTAACACCAAACAATTAAGCAAAGAAAAGCATACGTATACTCACACTTCTGCTAATCAAATACACAGATGTGTTTGTTGCTTGCCATACTAAATCAAAAAGTAAAGTGTGTTTTCAGTGATCAGCAGAACAACATTCTCAACAAAAGCAGTGTGAAAGTTTGAAAGAAATAGAAGAGAATTGACAATTGTCATAAGAAAGCAAAAATCTGAGAAACAATTTACTGGGAATCAAAGATAGCATTATTATACTATCACTGACATCTCCTGCACTAAACTTGTTTCTCTAGCAGTGACAGTATGGCAAAGCAATATGCTAATATTACTTTCATTATAATATGAGTACTAGGGTGGGAAACCTATAAAGACTTGAAAAAAATACTGCAGGCCACAGTCTAACAGTCTAACATACTGTGTTTTGCTATTATATGTATTATATAAAATGTGTAGATAATTTGAATGCCATATCTGCTTGATTTTTTTTTTAAAGTCAAATCCTTGAACAGTTTGTAACAGTTTATCTGGAATATACTTTTATATCTGCCATCTGAGTAAGTCCAGATTGGTAAAAATAGCATCTATTCCAGAGAAAGACAACCACATGCTCGCCTACCTTTAGAATAGATTTATATTGGAATAGGAGGTATTACTTGTTCATTCATTGTTTGAAGTGCTCCAACTCAGCCCCCAATTGTTAAACTTGAACTTCTTTAAGGAGTTACTGAAACACTGAAAAGAAGCTAAAAATCATTCCTTATTGTGTTAAAATCCACATTGATAGACAATATTCTGTAGATCTTCATAGTTGCTGAAATGTATGCGTAGTGGTTGGTACCTATCAAAAGGGAAATTAGAATAAATGAATATTTAAATATTTAAATTTTCTACGATATGTTTGAAGTGCATTTTCAAAGCATTATCATCAGATTTGAGAAACGGGTGCTCAGTTGGTTACAAACTCCTCACTGAAGAATTTCATAATCTGCCCTTCTCCCCATTTTCAACTCATTAGCAATCAGAACAGCTTTTACATGCAACAGTGTAATTGTAACCCAGTACTGACTACACTGGTTGGTTCTCTCCAAGTTTCTAAGAATCCCCTTTGGTTGACCTTTAGTAGCCAGAAAAACACAGTGAAAAGGAGACAAAAAGAGAAGCAATACTGAGTTGTAGAGAAGCAAGGAGATACTGAATATGCTGCTTTGCTTTTTCCAGATGGCTAAATGTCAGAGATGCTTGTAAGAGTAAATGCTACGTTTAATAAGGATATATTTTAATAGAGATAACTATATTTATCTATCACACGTACACTCATGTGTGTATATTGTACATGTGTTTGTGTGTATATATTTTTCATATAAATCTGTATGCGTGTGTTCATATCTCGGTTTAATATGAACTGCGCATTGAACGGGATGTATAACTATGTATAACTATGTCCATGTATATCTGTGTATAACTGTACATCTGAGTGGCTCTATTCTATAAGGGAAAATTAAAGAAGGTGTCCTCATGAGCTGGTGACCTGAGTGTAGCAGAATCTTGACATCCACGTATATTTAACAGTTCCTCAATATCATGATAAACTAGATTAGCTTCCACAAAGTCCCCTTAGTAATCATCAGTAAAGAGGCAATATCAAATTTCACACTGAACACTTTTCGCTGCTTATCTTACAAAATTATTATTATTTGCCTCCTTAGTTACTCCTATTCATCAGGGTGATGTGTGCAGATTGTGAGAATGCCAAACATTCTCCAAAAACCGACGAGTAAGCAAAAAAGAGCTGCTCTTTAAACCCTTCACAGTTTATAGCCACATTTACATAACATTAAATAAGTCAACAAAGGCATCATTAGCTCCCATTAAAATATGAGCGAAGAAATTTAAACGAACAAGACAAGCTAATTGGCAAGTAATGTTGTGTATCAAAAATTATGACTATAAGATTCCAAAGTTAATGAGAAGCCCTACAATTGTGTTTACTAAATATTTAAAAATTAAATTAAAGGTGAACATGGGTAGCCAGAAAAGTTTTTCACTGTCATTTGGCTGACTGAGAATTGTGAAGGTTACCATTGCTCCTTCAAAAAGTCTGAAAGTCTCCAAAGTTGCCAGCACATTGTTTGATCTCAGTCCATTGGGCAGATACTGGTCTCTATTTGCCAAACAGCACACCTGGAAATTGCCCAAAGAAACTGTGACGTGAACTGTGACTCCAAACAAACAGATCAGGTAAAAGTCTTCTGTGAGATGGTTGTTGGGAGTCTGTAAAACTGAATTAAACTACTGGTCTATTTTGTCTCACAATCTATTTACTGAATTTGTGCAGGCCACGTGTGCCAGAGCAAAGTAGGGAAACTATGCTGTAGAAGGGCAGACATGAGCCAACTAGTTCTAATAAGGCCTTCAAACCTTAATGTGACGATGCGCTTCAGTGCGAGGACCAAACCGAAACCCAGTTGTACCTGGTGAGATACAACACTGCAGGTGCAGCGTGGACATGAGTTTCGATGCATCATGGCAGGCAATGCAGCTTCAAGCATAAACTAATCAACACAGTTGTGAAATGTTATTGGATATGTCAAAAAGAAAGACATCAGGGAACATCCTCATTAACACGCGGTGTGACATTCACACACCTATTCCTGCTGCCATCCTGGAGCTGGACCCTGGCTGAACCTAGCACTGCTGTCACTACATCCAGCACTTGCAAACAGGGGCCAACATCTTTTCTGCTTTTCTTAGCCATATACACCAAGTCCCCAGGACTCTCATATGCCTCCTGAGTTGAAAACCACCAGCAACTCAAGTTTATTGACAACAGTTGCCTTTCACAGACCTTTTAGTCTGTGGATCTCTGTCAATTTACTGGCTACAAGTTGAAAACCACTCCTGAGTTCTTTTTTACTCTCATCTCTACTAAAACCATCCTCATGTGCAGCATTTCAGCTGTGCTGTATGTCCTTCCAAAACACAGAAACCACTGAGTGGAGATATAATCCTGCGGTGCCATTAATGAGCATAATTATAGTGCCACATTACACTGTCCCTCTTGCTAATTGGTCATTCATTTGCCATTGTGCATGAAATCACAGGTGTTATTGCCTTGGCGATGCTTATCTGAATTTGCCACATAGCGGCAATTCCCTTCCACTTCATTTCTCAGATCAGCAGGATTACTGTGTGTTTAAAAAGGGAGCACGAGACTATCTCTTCTACAATCTCACGTGCCCAGATGTGTAGGAATAGGTTTCAGTAGCACCACACAATCAGATCAGTGTCTCACATTTTCAAGTATACAGAACTCTTACAAATGCACCGATAGATCTACTCCTCCAGGGAAGTGTCAGAGATGTTGGCTGAAAGATTCTAGAAATAATTTTTAAAAAGTTACTTTAATTGCAATAGTAACTGTATTGTTTTAAGTAGATGTGCTTGTATTTTTGGCAACGAGGGAAGTCCTGAAAGAAATAAGAACCTCATCATGCTGGAATGCAACTAATTGTTCTACTATAATTCAAAGCAACCTTATAAAACATGTGAGACAAAGCTGACATTCATTGGTTTTGGTGAGCAGCTTGTTACAAACCAGCTCTAATAAAATACTGCAAGTTATGCAAACATATGATCAAGGGAAATCCATGAATTCATTCAATACAATTTTTGGTTAACTGAAAGCCAGAAAAGTCTTGCAGATATCTTATGTTAGTTCTCAGATTTACAATGACAGGATTTTCTCTGCCATCTTGAAATCTCTCTTGATTTATTGCCCTTTCCACTAGTTTACATTCATCCAATCAAGGAACAAAAACAAAACAGGGAGCATCAGTAAAAAAAAAAACAGGTATCAAGCATTATGTATGCATCAAGGATATGTACAAGAAAAATTGTTCACAAGCGGTATGTCATCTTGAATCAAGAAAGTACTTCAGTAGGAGATTAACTCAAAGCATGTGCTCATTTTCCACAGTGAGACTCAAGCACATGCTTAAATTCAGCACTTTTCTAATGTGCTCCTCTGAGTAGGGATAATTTCCCAATATAGGAAATACATGATGATTTTTTCCATTAGGATAATTCAAAAATATTTATGTAAATTCGTGTTTGTTTCAGATATGGGTGAAGAAAAAGCAAACTTAACCTCAGCTAACTGTTTTCTCTAACTGGTTCACCAGAAAATGTGGCCCATTCCGTGACCAGAAAAAGCTTTTCCTTCATGCTCTGCTGTGAGCAACCTAATGTAATTTTTGAAGTTGTTTTTGCTTTGAGTGGAGGTTGAGGGGGGTTGGACCAGAGACTTCCAGATGTCCCTTCCAACTCAGCCATTCTACAATGTTCCTATATGTTGGATCCCCTACACATGATGACGAGTCAAGTCACAACTAAACTCATTTCAGTAAAGTATGGAAAGGAGTAAAATGGTAAAAATATTAAGACATAAATAAATACAGCTTTGTTTGGATGAGAACTGGATATGGGATGCATAACAAAGAGGAGGGAAAGTAACTTTTACATTACCCAGCTGCTCTTACAATAATATACAGAAACTCTGTGAATCATTTCATGGTTTATTAAACGAAATTTTGTTTGCAACTGGTGAGTTAGGAAAATAAACGTCCATGTTTGTTTTCATTTTGCTTTTCCTTGGTTTGTCCAGCTCTTCACAGCCTTATGTGCCAGTATTGTCCTCTGGGGCTCATTAAAAAGCCCAGTGTTTGCTACTCTGATCGTCCAGGGAAATCAGCAACAGATTGCCATTAACCCCATGAGGCTGAGAGCTAGAAATTCTTGACGCATTCTCTGCTGTGGGCAATAAGATCCATTGTAGCCATTGGAGTCAAGGGGTTAATTTTATCTCTCCTATAGTTGCTGTCAGACCTCCAGTAAAACAGTGTGTGACCACTATGGGGTACTGACCACTTAATACAGCAGTACCTGCCAAAATTGGCTTAAGACTGAGTGAGATCAAGGGGCAGAAAAATACTGTTGCTTCTAAAGCACATTATGTTACTAGTGTTTACTTACAATTCTCTCCTGGGTCAAATGCTTATTCTTAATAAAATGGTCTTATAGACTCAGTAACATAGGAAGAAGCAAGTTACAACCTTTTCTGAAGATAATATCCTTTTATTTGCTCACAAAGTTACAAACTGTTGCAGATGGCATTAGCAGAGACCATCAAGGATTTTTGTTTAGCCTAAAGGTGTGTTGCCACTTCATTAATGGTGCTTAAAAAAAAAAAAAAAAAAAAAAAAAAAAAGCTAAAAAAAAAAGCAGCAGAAATTCTGATTTTCTACCTAAAATGCACAGAAAAATTGTGTCAACATGCAGCTGCCACAGGCTGGGGCAACAGCTGATGGGACTTTGCTGAGGTCCATTCTCTCAGCCCACGGAGTTATGTTTTTCTCTCAATAGTCATAGTTCGTGTCTGACGTTGACCTGTTGGTGCTTGTTACAGTGAAAGTCATACATCAGTGAAGCAGATACCCTTCATGGACATCTGTGTTAGCACCGAGATAGCCCGAGCAAACAACAACTGTCTGATCAGTATGGATTTCCTGGGCTATACCTGGAAGATTTCCTTTTGTAAGTGGGCAAGGTAAGAAACTGCAGACTTCTAATGTGTAGTAAAACTGAACGTTTCATAGAGAAGATGACAAAGGGGAAAGCCACAGAACCAGAGCTCGGAGAGCCCATGGAGGCTGGTACAAGATGAGCCCTTGGCACGGGTGACAAGACCACTAATGGAAGTCAAAAGGGAAAGAACTTTTGCCTAATGATGAAAGGGCACACCCAGGGGGGAGAGCTAGTCTGTATGCTATCCCAGACTGTGCCAGCTAAGTGGTCGTCTCTGTTTTGCCTTTCTTCCTTTCCTTGTCCTTTAACCACATCTGGATATGGGATGTTAATATACCAAATACACCAGTCTCTCCAGTTCTGTAATAATCTCTGCCTTTTATGGTCTTTATAGCGCTTTGAGACCTGATTCCTGGGAAGTGCTACAGAAATGCAAAGCATCCCTATGGATGACCTTATCACTGGGAAAGGAATCTTAAATTCGATCCATTTGTGTGACTCACGGAGAGCCACTGTTGCATTATTCATGACAATCTCCTCTTCTTCACAAGGCTAATATTACTTCGTTCCCCTCTCCACCCCTATACAGCATTCATAATATAAATTTTATATTCTGAACTAAACCGCGCAGTTCTTTGTAGTGGTCAGTAATAAGATTCCTACCCATACTCGAGCAGAGTCCACATCAGAGAGAGCACAATCAGCCACCCCAGGAGAAGAGTTCCCAAGATCTCCTCTTACAAGGCATTGTAAAAGTTATAAATAGATTACTCTCTCTCCCTTTGTACCTTCTGGCCCTTTTCCTACACCACGGGAGCATATTTGTCACTAGGACACACAATCCGCACTTAGATGTTTGACATGTCTGCCCTCATCAGATGGGCCATACAAAATTTTTCAGCTAGATTGAAAATGTGAAATGTTTGGGATGCAGTTACGAGTTTTGAAAGCAGTTAAAAGAATGTTAAGGAGAATTAGCCATGGCAGCTTACTTGGTAGTTTGTTATGGCTCCCATTTTCTAATACATCATATTCTTTTATTCCCCTAATTACTTTTTTTTTGTGTGAAAGACAATTCCCAGGGAATGAACACTTCATTTCTTTGAACCACTGCCAACAATATGCACCACAATTGCTGAAAGCAAAAGAGAGGATCTGGCGTATCTATTAGAGCTTTGCAAAGACATACTTTTTTTTTTTTCCTTTTTAACCTTGGTTTTCCCTTAATACCAGCATTGAATAAATGAATTTCATTCCCTTTTTTTCCACTTTCCTCACAACTTCTATTTCTATTTTCAGGTTGTTGTTTTTCCTTTTTTAAAAGTCAAGTCTTGATGGGTAATTATTACATCTCATGTGTCTTCTGTCTCAGCCTTGTATTAAAAAAATAGCAGCTAAGAAAACAAGTCTAAATTAACAATCCACTTTGTAGTAAGTGATTTTTTTTAAGGTATAAGTACAGCTCTCCTTCCACCTCACTCTCTATTCCTAATGTCCTTCTATATATCCTTTTAGCAAAAGCCATATTAACTCACCTTGAGGCAAATGCAACCTCTTATTCAAAGGCATTTTACACCCAAACCTGCACTGATTTCAAACCTTTATCTTTCACATTCATATCTATAAAAGTGATCCAAACCAGCCTGCCAGCTTTCAGACCATGAAAGTGTTGGATTTTCGTCTCTGCCTCCTGTATTATGTCATTAATAGGAAAAAAAAATCATTTTTACTCAAATCAACAAGAGCTAGCAATAAACAGCTTCTGTCAAGAATGCCGAACTTGTTTTAGGGTTTATGCCCAGTTCTACCTACTGGGGTCTAATATGAGATGTTCTTCATGGAAACAGGTTACCTGGCCTTTGCAAACATCAAGGTTTCCTTACTCTCCTGAGAAAATATCTGAGATTTGGGGTATTGAGGTGGGTGGAGTGGGGATGTGAGCCAATCTGACAAGACCTGCCTGTTCACAGAGCACATCCAGAAAAGGCAATCCTCACCCTTTCCTAGAATCAGAGCATTTAATGGGTTGTTTTTACTGAAAGTAATGGAAGTGAACTGCCTGCCGATCTCATCACTTACTATTCATTTAGCAAACACTCATTTTTCCAGGCAAAATACAGGCTGAGGTCTTTCAAGAATTTTGCTTGTGGAACTCCCACTTGCAGGTCTTTAGGAGAGGAATCAAGCAAGTAACATTCAAATAAAGGATCGTGCAAATAACAGACCGAACTATTCCAGCTGAAATCTTACCCAGGAACTTGGGGGTTGCCATGTGAGAACTTTCATTACAATCTCAAAGCGACAGCTACTAGGGAAAATGGCAGCTACTATTTATTCAGAGATCTTCATGCCCACAGCTATGTACTGAAAAACGTCTTGAGCTGTTAGGTGATCTTAGAACATCTGGATGCTTATGTTATTTACTTGCTCATATCTGAGTTGTTAACAGCAAACTGAAGTCTTAGCCCTGCAATGTATGGACGGAGAGGCTCATGCCTTGTGCATATGCCTTGTTGACTAGTATTATAAGTCAATTATTAACAGATCAGTTCAAAATGGTTAGGGGGAGAAAGCTGACAAGTTTTTTGTAGTTCACTATTGCTTCAAAACACTGGTAAGTAAAGAAGTTACTGTATCATATATTTTTGGCTATTTCAGTTATCTAATTTATGTGCTTTGAATAACTAACCTGGAGATGCATCTTCTCCTGTACTGATTTCATAAGCAACTTAGCTATCTGACTTTGGTCTCTGCCTGAAGTGGATTGGTATGAATATAGAACCAGAGCCTGTATTTTCCGTACATCTAAATCAACTTGAAAAGATCTTTTTAAATCTGCCTTTTACTGTTCTCAGAAAATAAAGTTTCAAGATTTCTGTATTTCTTTCTTCTCCTATGTCTCATAGGCTTAATGAGAGCCAAATATCAAAAGTCTGGCACTCAATTTGCAATGCAAATTATCTCACATACTGATGACTTGATTTGTGCACACAAATACTGTGTGTATATTCACAGTCCATTGTTTGAGCAGGCAAATGATGTGCACCCAGATTCAGAAGCTGCATGAAGACTTCCTGGAAAATAAAGTCCTTAAATTCAATTGCTGTTGGCACACACAGCAAAACAAAGCAACACAATCAACAATCTATGACTCTGATGTGTGTAAAGTGATACAAGTCATTGTTCCCAGTTGTGTTTCAGCAGAGATTCAACAGAATGCACCGAAATCATTTCCTTGATGCTGGGAACCAGCTCCAAAGTTACCCTCAAAATAGCCCATCATTCTTTGTAGATTTATGCATTTGCTATTTTTGGATCTTGAGGATATTTTCAAAAGGACAGAACTGCTGGCACCAATTCAGTCACTCCAACAAATGTTCTCTTCACCACCACAATATATACACTATGTATCTCTCTCTTACAGCAAACATAAGTACAGGGGAGGTGTGTCAAGTACTGCAGAAATCCCAGAATCTACAGAGTAATCCTTGCCAATCCCATGCAGAATCATACTGAGCAGCCTAGTGACTGCAATAAATTATGCCAGCTGGACAGAACGGCTTCCTGATCTTCTGCCAGAGGAGACATGGCAGATACTAGGTTGATCCCCCTCCCCACACACACATAAACAAAATTAATTTGGGGCTCTGAAGCAATTATCTTTCTGAAGGTTGAGGATCCCTCTCCACAGGTTCCCCCTCTCACCACTCCCAGGTGGATCCTTAGCTCCTTGTCCTGAGCTGAAGCTCCTCTTGGACCAGCTGAGCAATGCAAATAGCCTTAGGATCCTGTCTACAGTCAGGCCTTCAATTTTTAAGTTGTGAGTGAACAAGATGGGTGAAGAGGTTGTTCCACAGTTGGAGTCTAATGAGGTGCCAGGTTCGTGCTGTAGAGTCAGCACCTTGGAAATATCATAGGCTGACAAAGACAACAGGAAACCAACAAGGATAAGAAGTTTTTAAGTAGAAGGAAAAAAAAGTCACCTTAGACTCCTTGAGCTAGTATTTTATTTCTGGATTAATTGAGCCGTATGTCTTTAATTCGAGTAGTGAAACATTTTACTCATCTCTTTATATGGATGAATTAAATTATTGTTGGCAAAAGATGTAAAATATGTTGGATAGCTCTGCAGTGTTTTAACATATGTCACTGCAATAATTCAGGCATTATGAAAAATGTTGTTAGTACTATAGTATTGTCCTACTTACTACCAATTTAGTAAATTGTTCTAGAAATAGATTTATTTTCAGGAAAATACTTTAAGTATGATGCCAAAAATGTGCATCTTCTATGGGATTCAGTCTTCAAAGAAATATATACCCATCTGAAATTGCCCAAGGACATTCTAAATCCATTGTTTGCCCATGTCAAATGTTTCCCTTTTATTAGCATTTTTTTTCTGTCCCTCTTCATAAGAGAGAGAGAGAGAGAGAAAAAAAAAAGAAAAAAAGATACAGGACTCATTTCGAAATCCATGAAAGTTGGATACTCCCAAAATTCCAACAAGATTACAGAGAAATCTCATCTGGTAAATATTACATTCTGTTTTTGTCTTTGCTTAAGCTTTTACACAACTTGACAGCTTGTGGTATTGTGCCGCATTTCAAAGTTAAGGTTTACAAACATCTGGCTTGGGTTCAACATTCCACTCCATATGGACCACAATGTCTCCCATATACACTGTTTGCCTGTTTGTTAGAAAACAAGAGTTTTCCTAGAGAATTATGGAAATCTCAACAGGCAAGCCTGCTTTCATGATTCATTGACAATAGCCTTGATTTTAGTGCATCTTCATAAAACACAGTTTTTGTGCTGTTACGTGGACATTAACATTGGACAGAAAAATTTTTTCATCCATGTAGTCACAATTTCAGCAAAAAGCTGCATCCTGAATTGAGAGGAAAGTCTAAAATAACAATTGCTGTGAGTGGGAGATGAGCAGTTCACTCCAAGTGAAATATTTTGTCTCAAATAGTTTTGAAATGTTTAATTTAATTATTACTATTTTTGTATACATTGAGTGACTTTTTGAAACAAAAAGTCAGAAAAAAAGAATTTTTTCATTTGGAAAATATGGGCAGAGGGAATTTTGATCATTTGGAACATAAAAAAAAAAAGAAAGAAAGAAAGAAGCTAGTGCTGAAAACTTCATTAAACTTGCCTTCTTTCCAGCAGAAAATAAAAGTTTCAATAAGCCCACATTCCTGACACTTCAGTTGCAATGATTTCATGAACATTTTTTGAAAATAGATGTAATATGAAAGTACATTGATAGAAATATATTTATTTCCCATAAGCATTGTGAATATTATGCTTTGGATTAATAGATGGATTTTTCCTCCTGCATCAGCAAAATAGGGTAAAAATCAATATATATCTATGCCATTTATATTACTCTACACAGCTCTAGAATTTGCGTACCCGCTACCTTCATTGCCATGATTCTGGTGAGGTCAAGAAGTATTCGTGTTTCCTTTTTCCTCAAGGGTGACTGAGGCACAAAAATAATAAGTGTTTTCCTTCAGGTCATAGAGGAAGTGTCTGACAGCACAGAAAGCAGAAGCTGGCTTCCCAGATTTCTAAACCAGTGCTGATGGTTTAGAAATAAGAGCTCTCAGGTTGATTTCATCAACAAGAGCTCCCCAATGAAAAGCCTAGCTCTACAGTGGTTTTATTCCTCTAATTTGAAACAAAACTCGTAACATTTCAAAACTGAAAAACTAAAAGGACATAGAGCATCCCAGTCCAAGGATCTACTGCTGGACCAAAGACTCCTACATTCCAGGGACCTGAACTCCAGGGCAGTCTCCTTGTTGGGATCCTGTAGGACTGAGGACCTTGGAAATATCCCTCTGACAATGCTCCAATTAGTCGCTACAGAGACACCTGAGCTACCAGATAACTATGAGGTGATGATACCATAAAACTTATTTTCTGAGATGTTCCACTAAATTATGATTCAACATTTTAAATTGGAGTTTTCCAGTTCAGCTTTTCTTCTCCAAGGCATGATGCCAGATAACCACCTGTAAATATCTCCAAACATTTCCACCATCCTGCTCTGTAGGAGTAACAATAGATGTCGTGTACAAGGCAAGCTCATGGAGGGGATTTTTAAGTGGTTAGTTAGCAAGACTTGGGTTTGGGTTTCTCTGGCTTGTAAAGTGTCTAAACTGCAGACTGCTGGAAAAGATCTCTGATAAACACAGAGTTTCCTCAATCACATTTTTCTTTAAAGGAAGGAGCTTGGATTAACAGGTATTGAGACCTAGTTTCTTCTCAGGCCTGCTACAAGTACAGTGTAATGACCATTATGAAATCGCTTAGGCTCTCAGGGCCTCCATTTGCCATCCTCTAGAATGGGGTAATATGACTTCAGGCTTCAGAGAATTACCCCTTGTAAAATAATTTTACAGACCAAGATAAAATTTGACATTAAAAAACAAAAATAAAAAATGCTTCCTTGCAAATTCAACAGCATGCCTGTGCTGTCTGGGCACACAGATAGGGGTTGGGACAAGAGTTATATGTACTGTAGAAATAGTCATTCTTTATTCATTTTAAAAGGTCAACACAGCTTGCCAGCATATCACTGCTGCAGCTGTTGCAGAGCTTGTTATGGCATTAGACTGACTCGGAATGATTTCCTTCCAAAGGATTCTGGCACGGAGCACAGCCCGACTCATACCCGAAGCGAGGAAACCATTACTGATAGCGTTGATGACAAGAAAGCATCCAGGATGGCCAAGCTAGAGATCAGTGTGGATTGGAAGCTGAGAGTAGGGAGGGATTGAAGGGGACACAAACCCCTTCTATCGCTGACCTGGCAGGACTTCTCTGCCACAAAACTAACATACAATAGGCTGGAACACCTGCTACTAATTTGGGTGCGTGCGAGTGCTACCCATGCGAAATCTTTCGAGTTGTTCCTAACTAACAGTTTTGTTTTCTGATGGGAATGATCACAACTTACATGCTGTGCAGCCTTTGGCACAGTGCAATTGTTGGGCTTGGACTGCTGATAGACAAGGAGCTATTCTTTCTTCCTCTTTTCTCTCTTTTTCTTTCTTCCTTTTCTTTTCTTTTCTTTTTTTTTTTTTTTGGGGGGGGGGGATCTATGGGTGGAACGCCCATAATTGTCAGAGGGAATTTCATACACCCTCTGATGACAGATTGAATCCTTGCAAGAATGTATCATTAAAACAAAACCAAAAAAAATGGACTTCTCCAATCTCCTTAGAAGGTCTTTCTGAAGCATTGTTTTCTGTGATATTGTGCTGTCTCCCTTTCTCAAGAGTGAAGAAAGAATATCCTCTCTGAAGGAGATTTTTTCTGCAGCCAAAACAATCCCTGTGCTGTTCCAAAGAGACCATCCTGAATGATCTGTTGCTCAGGTTCTCCCCATATGCAGCTCTCCTATCTGGAAAACCATTTGCAGCTCCTGACGGCACCTCTCTGGGTAATACTTCTGTCCTACTACTGAGGCAGGCTGTTTCAATGGAGTCTGCAACACACAAACGGTAGTCCTGGCCCCACATCCAAATCAACGTGAGGTGGAAGAACCTGTTGTGATTATCCAACCTGCTGTCCAACCTGACCTTCTGTCTAGCACATTCCCAGGCTGCGGTCAGCAATCCAGGCATCTAAACCAAAGAGCTGGTGGTTTGGCTACAGCACATCTTAGAAAGCCTCTGTGGGCAGGACTAAGTAACATAATCTAAATTTAACTCCTTAGAAGTTGGCCATCCAGTTTAAGAATAGTCATAAAGCCTCCTTCAGCAGTCAGAGGAGAAAAGCAAGTACCACCACAAGGGTTTCAACAAATCTATCTCAAGACAAATTGGCTGGAATGACTCTGAAGGTAGCTCTCTCACTGTTAGCTTTTGCTGGATCCTGGACAGCTAATCTAGTACGAATATCCAACTTTTACATGGTATTTCATATCTGACTTCCATGCTGGAATTCTCTTCCCTGGATTTGCAACACACCTTGTGTGAAAAGCTAAGGATGCCTCTGATATCAGAAAAAAGAATTTGCATGGCCACTGTTTAAAACTCAGATAAAAGGAAAGCATCAATGGTTTAAGCCTAGGTTACCTGTCCTTATAGTTTCACTGGAATCTTCATGTTTGCTATACAAATACTTTCATTTTTGCTCTTTTTTATCTTGACACAAGAGCACATGGAAATATAAGAGCAAATTCCAAAAGCCTCCGCATAGCAATGAGTGACATAAACCAGGGATGTAAGCAGACATTAGGCAGACCCAGTGGCAGTAGAACAGAGTGAAAGGGAAGCAAATCTTTCTATCACAATCTTAATTATACGTAAGAGCTAGATAAACAATGCATAACACACCTATTTGCTTATAACGCAACTAATCACTAGTAAGTTGGCTATGACAGATCATATCTCCATGTAGGTTATGTTTTATGAAAATTTCCTTTAAGTCAAAAATCCTTTGATCCTACACAAATGCTCTTAGGCAACTATACAGGATTAAATGTGTTCTCTCTACATATATATGTGTATATATATATGTATATATAAATATGTACATGTACACACACACACCTGACCATGGACATTGGGTGTCAGAGGAGAGAGGGCCATTTGTTCACGGCCACTCTTTTGATGCTGTATTTGCTTCAGATTTAAGAGAGAAGCATTAAATTTGCAAGTCTGTCTTTGCAGAATTGCAGCACGTATCAGCTACAGACTTAAATATGCAAAAGACAAAGTGTGTTTAACTCCAGTATGCTTTAACAACAGTGGGGTCCGGTGGAGCTCAGTACTGCAAAAGAGCTGCTTTTTGGCCCCTTGCAATTTGGCTGTGTATGTTGCAGAAACTGAAAAAAAAAAGGGGGGGCAATGTATTACAATTTTTTCATAGCGGCAAAGATGTGGCACTGAGGATGAAGAAGCCTTCTCATGTGACAGAGTTTGCATACCTCTCTGTGTTGCCTGCCGAAATACCAGCAAAAGCAGGAATAAACATTGCCTGGGCTTCAGATTCCCTCCCTCAATCTCAGAAATCATTCCTGGGCTAGATGAATGTACAAAACACTTTTGATGTGGGAGAGCAAGGTAGCTGACCACTGGCATGCAGTTCTCTATCCCATGTGTCAGAACGAGGTTTACAGATCCTGGAAGCAAAAAATCCCTCACACAGTCTTAGCCCAGTTTATTACACAGAACTAATGCTTTCTATGACCTGTGCCATGACCGTTTGTGACCACTTTTAGATGCTCTTTAAAATCTTAGTGAAATCTTAGTGACTTTTTATATACCCTTAACTAGGAAGTGCTTAATGCAAATCATGTAGTCCTACAATGGGCTGAACTGCAGGAGAATAAGTTTTGTATGGGTCATCACAGAAAAACTAACAGAAGTGGAGAGCATAAGGCAACCTGGTTCCTGCTGGACAAACTGGCTTCTACCACCAAAGTCAATGAGCCAGTAGGACAACTGGTTACTTTGGTTTGGCCCTGCTAAAAGTTGAGGTGTGTGGGGGTGACTGACAAGATATTTTGTTAAAAAAAGGGCAACCCTCAGACCTTTAAAGCATGGATGAGCCTGCTGGCAGATAAGTGGAGGAGGCTGCACCCTGCCATGAGCATTGTTGTGCCTGCTATGGAAAGCTTCACTCTCTGCCCTTGAATGTTTGCAACCAACTGCTTTCTCCACTCTGCTGGGGCACTGTCATTTACCGAAAGACTTGTCTGTTTGCCATGAATGTCAGGTGCCTGAGGGATGGTCTGTTTGCACTAAATATCGAGAGGCTGCCCTTCATAAAAATGAACAAATACTTTCTAACCTACGGAGAGGGAAATGCACAGGAGATTCTACCAAGCAATTTGTCTGTGAGGAGTGAGGGAGGCATTCAAAGTAGATTTGTATACTGAATAGGAGTTTTGAGAGAAAATGCAAAACAATCTACCTGCAATATGATTACAGGTATCTACGTATTCCTGCAGTGAGGGAGCATAGAGCAGGCATAGTATCTTGAGACTGCCTCAGAATTAAAGGCCTGGCTATGCCACGATTCCTCCCATGAATGGTACTGCACACCGCTGGCGCCTGCTTTTAAAGGAGGCTGTTTCTCAGATAGAGTTGGGGACCAGTCTCTCTGGAGAGCATAGGGTTAAAATACAGAGCATTGCAAACTGATTGATCTCCCAATGCCAGATTCTGCTCTTAAAATGTTCTCTCTCTAAGGATTGTGCAACACTCTGGTGGTGGCCATGCCCAGCATTTTGGTTTGGCACAGTAGTGCAGTTCTGAAGAGAGTCTACTCATCCCCACCTGCCATGCATTGCTTTTGTTCACAGCATGCCTTTTCCACACATGAATGAGATTCCTCCTTGAAGAAATAACATGAGGTGCTTCACTCCAGGCGCATACCAAGTATGCTCAAACGTCTTGTGGAACAAGTCCAGATCAATACTTGGTCCTTCAGGTTGCTCCAAACCACAGATTCAAACTAATTCACAGAAAAGCCCCTGACTCTTATAGAATGGAGATGTAGGGGCCTCATCATCAGCTGCTTTGATCTACTAACTTTGATAACTGTCCTGAATTACTAGTTACTGAAGAAAGACCCTAGACTTGCCCCAGTACTAGTACAGGGAGAGAGTGGTCATTTCCTCTCCTATAAACCATCTAGCAATCACAGGGAAGATTCATGGAGAAATCAAATTTTTATCAATTTCCTAAAACAAATCTCAAAAAAGTCCCAACTCAGGTGTATGCCCTTTGGCAGTCTTCTACCATCAAATCTGCAAATGGTCTACATCAAGAGTAAGTCAGTTCCACTCACCTTTACCATCTCAACAGTTTGGACTGGTGCTTAATAAGTAAAAGACAAATGGAATGGAAGTGTGGTAACATCCCATCTCCACCACCCTCTTCCTGCTTGTGCTTGTTAAACAGGAAAGGGTTAGGGGACCCATGGTTCAGAGATGCTCATTTGGCTGCCCAAGGTCTGACTAAGTGTGGAGGTACCTTTTTTCCCCCATCTCTTGTCTCACAAGTGGGAGCTGAGATGGCTTCACAGTTTAAAAATCAAGCAAACCCCCAAAAGTGGAAGGCAAAGGCAAGGCTTGTTCTGCAGGAGTCCAGAGTTGGCACCTCCCAGCACCTAAGTGCCAGCTGCCAGATAGTTTTGTTTTTATTAGGTTGACAGCTACACATGGGTGGGTGCCAACTTTTGTTCATTATATTTCATATTTTATAGCATTGGTTTAGGTTTGGAAAGCTGTCGGCATTTGGAACGACAGCAGTCCTTGCCCCTGAGGGACAGTCAAGGCTTTTTTCCCCTTCCCTTTTTAACTTCTCTCTCTTCTATGACAGCTGCACTTTCTACTGGTGCTTGTTGGCTGAGCTTCTCTCTGCCCCTCCACCCCTCCCACCCCGGTCTCTGCTCCTTTCTTGCAGCTCTGCGTTTAAGTCACGTTTTGAGCAATGTTTAGCTTCACTGCAAGAACTCCACAGCAAACAAACTAAACTCAAACAGATCGGAAATGCGGCATTTTGATAACGCTCCGCATACTGGGACATTGCAGCCCCAACGAGCTGTCCTTCAAACTGACCTGCTAGCCAACCTGTGCAGCAGATAGGGATCAACTCGCTAAGGTTGTTAGCTTCTACAATGAGGTAGCTTCAAAGGAAATATATGAGTTTCAGCAACTTGGCCAACAGTGTCATTCAAAGCTACAGTGGGGACATCTCACAAAAGAGTCAGCTATCTGCCAGACACTGCCAGCGCTGATAGGCTGTGACTCGTCTGTAAAGGAATAAAGAGGCCTGACAGTACCTTGGTATTTCTTTTAGCCAGGGAATCCCTTATTGGTGATTGATTTCATTATTTAACAGTGTAAAAGAGCCTCATGGAGCTCAGGGCTGTGCGTGTAACTTTCTAAGTGTCAGACATCTGTTTAAAAGAAAACATTAGCTTGCAGATTTTACTTGCATTTTTGTCTTTTAACCGTTGATTTCCTCTTTTTGGCCAAGAAGTCATTGGTAAAATAACTTTGATTTTATTGTTCATAGGGACTTTCTGAACGATAATTCGTATTCTTCAAAACAATCTGTTTGGGAGTACGTAGCTTTATATTTTTTATCTGTGGGCCAGTCTTTTTGCTGAAAGATTGGATAAAAATATTTGACTAGTGATACTATTTTTTTTTGTTTTTTCAGGGAAGAGTGTAAATACAGACTTTTAATCATGCATTTAAAGATTACATGACCCTTCATGCCATGGCCTGTGAAACTTTCAGCATTCTTCAAATGTATTTCACCGTTACCTGACTACTACTGATGAAAAACAAAAAACGTAGAAGTGGCAGAGAACAAGTAAGGAAACCTTCCTAGCCAGCTCAGTCTAGATTCCCCATTTCTTGCCAAGGAGGAATGCTCTCTTGGAGCATACCCCAAAGAAGTCAGCAGCTGTCAGGCTGGATCCTCAAAGTCAGCATGTTCGGTGTTGTTTCAAATAAAAGAATTTTTGTGACTGTGACTGAGGGAACTGCAAACATGGAGAGAGAAATCAGCAGCATCTCCTGACTACAACTCTTATTTATTGGTCAGATATGCAGAATCACATTACCGTGGTTTGTGAACGAGGAATCTGACAAGAGCAATTTGACTCTTGTATTTACATTTCTAGCAGTTTCATCTTGTCATTTGTGGTTTTCTTCAAATTAGAAAACAATTAAATGAAGACTCTGGCAAAGAAGTTGAGCCAGATGTAACAGTTTCTCTTTACTTTTTGTTAATAGCTGCAACAGCAATGTAATTTAATTCTGTCAGCTCTTCAGCTGCTCAGCAGCTGAGGAGATATCTGAAGGAAGAAAAGGATCATTCTCCTAGGATGCTGGATCAGCATCAAATACTCTATTTGCCATAAAAAGAGGAGGGAAGTCCTTGAGCTGTAGAACCATGTCTCTGCTGGGACTTGGCAAACACAACCCCAACCCCTCGGCCCTGACGTGGTGACCAGAGCTGCTCTGACTCTCTCTCTCAAGAGAAGAATCATGAGCTTGCATTACATTATCCCAAAGGTGAGCAAATAAAGCTCTCCTTATTAAATAAAAAGACATATTCCTGAAATTTTGGAGGCCAAAAGGGGAATTCTCTTGCACTAGAAAAGCATTCATGCATGAATAACACTAGTATCATTACCAAGTTATAGTATGATATGATCCTTGGAAATCTGTAGTTTGCTTTTCAAAGATGTTTATTTTTACATATGTTGGATACATCTGACCTCTCCTTGGACATACAAAATGGTAATGGATCATTTTGCTACACGTGTAGGGCAAAGTTTCTCCTACAGCAGATACAGAGGCCAGTAGAACTGTTTTGGCCTTTTCGTTTCTTTGACCTCTCATCTGTAAAACAAGAGCAACAGAACTACTCAAAAGAACGATGACAACACATACATCGAATATTCCCAGGCAATCCAGCGCTATGGTGAAATGCCTTTACAAATATACAAATACCCCAATTTATTATTCCTCCTGCAAAATATAACAGCCTCGGTGAGGCATTTTAGGGAAGGAGAGGCAGCGGCCTGAAAAATCAAGAGCTGCAAATCCAACTGAGAATTAGTCTGAAAGGAAATCTAGTTAAAAAATAATTATCATTACTCCCACATACCACAGCCTTCTGCCCCCTCCTGCCCCCATGCGGGCACTGCCACGTAACCAGCTGATTTAGCATTTATCACACTTGGAGGGTCAGCAGCGCCTGGGGTAAGGTCAGAGACAGAGATTGGAAGAGAGAAAAAAAGTCTTAGAACAATACATAAAGTAAAATAATTACAGACTGCAAAAGTAAAAAACACTTTTTAACACTGCCAAGGTCCCCAGTCCTGTGATGCTGCTTTATGCAAAGTCCATGTGGTCGCCCTTGTCCCAGCCGTAAACTAGATGCATCTGCCTCTGGGAATGGCTGTCTGTATTTTAAAAATATGCTCTAAGAAATAATCTTTAAAAAAGTTTGGCACTTGAGCTCCAGAAGTTGAGATCAAAGGGCTATCTAAATACTACCCTCAGGTATACAGGCACGTCTCCCACTGAAGTCACCAAAGAATTTGGCCCACAGAATGTTATTCTTCCTTATACTAATTAATTCTTACATACTAATTAGCATGCCACATTATAGTCTTGTACTAAATGCTCCAATTTCATTTGTTTTTTGTTTTCTGGGAATAGAATTTGCTTGAAAGAGACATATTCTAAATGGTTCTTATTAGCAACATGAACAAAAGGACTTATACCTTTCCATGTTCTTATTGGCCTTAAATGATTGACTATAAACTCTTCTGTTACCAGGATTCCCTTTCTGCTCCATAAAAGTGGCAAACTTCTTTCAGTCTCATACACCAACGCCAGCTGCCTAGGAACATTTTTAATTAGTGTATTTTCTGTGCTGGAGGAAAGAACATGGGCTGCACTGATCGCTCTCTTAAAGAAGATTATAATCCCAGCAGCAAAACAAGTTGCCTGTCTAGATAAGGATCAATGAAAATGCTGTACACGAGGGCTGAGGCTGGAGCCTCAAAGCAGGCAACCTGGGCTGCACAATTTCTGGTAATACAATATGTTAACAGCAACAGAAACAATAAAGTCACAGCTGAAAGCCCCTGCTCCAACCTCCTAATGTTCCTGCTTTGGTCAAATCCACATCGAAGCAGAAAGGTCAAGTCCCTACAGCTCTGATTCAGCAACAGGCAATCTTGATTGATTTTTCTTGCATACTGGACTTCAGCAATTCATTTTTCACTGGGATTTGCACAAAACTGGAACCAGTAGGACAGGTATGCTCACTGGTGTTCTGGTTTTGGCAATACTGCTCTGCAGTTATTTGTCCAAACAGAACGGAAACAATTTCTCAGAAACTAAACCAGGCATAAAACCAAACAAGACCCCTTTCTCTAGTCCCCTTCCCCAAAAGCTGTAACAGGTTTTATAGGAAACATATGATTGTTCTCCAAATTAAGCGCACAAGATCACAACTCTTGAATTGCTTTTCTTTCTCCTGTATCTTTTGTGCAAAACAATGCTGGTATCAACAGAGGGGATTTTTCTTCACTACCCTGAACAGATCCACAGCCAACATGCACTTCAAATGACCTTACAATCCACATCAGGAAAGAGTCTACATAACTTTTCATGGAACTGCTTGAAATTAAGCATCAGAAAATGGAATACGATATCAATTACTGGTTTGGATTAGACTCTTCTCACCTAGGTTCTATATTGGATTATACAGTTCCTTAGTGCTGAACGTAAATGTAATAAAATAAAATTCAGGTGACGGATCTCATTTACTTTTTGTATGACCAGCTGCAAGATAATACAAGTAATGGACTTCAGGAAAACGTTGCTTATAAAGTAAAATAAATTGTCTATATGTTCCTCTGATGTCTTTGCACTGAAAACCCCAGTAGAGTTTATCCATTAGTGGATAAGAAAATAGAAGAAAATACTACATTTTAATGTGAAGCATGTGCTTGGAAATACTCGGAAACTCAGCACTTAGAATTCACAGCAATAATGCACTGAGGAATATTTCTCCTTAAAACCAAGATCTCAGTTAAGTGCTTTCAAGAACAACATCATCATCTCCATGAAGATGACTGAGTCCTCATTATTTACAATCCTTCAAATAGTCAAGATTGTTGGTATGGGGGCGAGCAGGAGGAGGTTGTTATTTGCCTGAGATTTTATTTTCAAGAAGGCACAGTGTTTTTTCTTTAAAAAATCTATTTTAAAGGACTTTTTTTAAAAAAAATAGCATCTCATTTTTAATAATTGTCCTTGGAAGCTAGTTACAAACTTTTCTTACTTTACAGCTGTGTCACTTTACTACTTCCACACAAACTGACTTATTGTAGGGCTGTTCATGTGGGCTAGCTGGTATCTGTTTTAAAAATGTAAGGGGGAGACCAATAACTGAGCTCTTGGAAAAAGTATCACTAACTGCAGAGAGCAACAAGCTTTTCCTTTGATTAGCAGTAAGTTTCCAGGAATCCTGGACAAAAATATCTTCTTTTGCTTCAGCTAGGGAAGTAAGTAACTGCCGTTATTTGCTACTGCAGTAACCACTGCCTTAGACCTGCAGCTTGTTATGTCATAGATTAAAAATAAGAAAGAAACCTATTTCAGTTGCACAGTTACTTAAGCAAGTCAAAATAAAGGTAGCACATACGTTTTGTCCTTTAGTGGGAGATACAGTGGCTGAGCTGAGAGCTTGTTCAGCCCTAGCTGGGAGGAACTCAGCTAGGAACTCCCATCCTGGGAGGAAGTAAAACCTCTTTTCCTTACCAAAAAGCAGCAAGGCCTTTCTAGGTCTTACTCCATGTCCTCCATGCCAGGACGCAGGAGATAACAAGGGAAGACGGAGTGAGCTGTCTTTGCAATCAGAAGAGGAGAACATTGGTGTGAGACCTAGAAGAGATTCCACTGTGAAGATTATCCAGAAGGGCCATAGAGAGAAAGAAAATGCAAGAGACCCGAGGTATCTCAATGAATCAAGAGAAGCTAGGCTGAGAGGCAGAGGAGAAGAGATGCAGGAAAGAAGCAAAGAGAGAGAGCATCACTTGGCAATGAGGGCCACATCTGTAGCATTAAACTAATAGAGTCAGCAGAAATAAAATCTCAAACAGATATAGTGGCAATAAAGGGGAAAGGAACTTCTAAAATTTTCCCTTTTCTTTTTCTGTTGCAGCCTAACTCTGATAAGCAATCATTATGTCCAAAATTCCTGCAGTGTGGCCAAACCTCACTGGATTAACAAAAACCTGGTCAAAACTTTCATTAAAAAAAAAAAAAAAAAATCAGTTCTCCAACTTAATTGGCTTTGTAATTGTTTAGGTTTCATTTTAAAAGTAAAAAGGAAGTGTGGGATTTTTCATGCTGTCACTGTGCTTGAGAAAAACTTAAAAATGCACATGCTGTAAGGCAAAACAGAAAGAAACTATAAGGCAAAATCAAAGAACTGGAAATGTTTTTTAAAAATAATAAACCTATGAGCTTTAATCTAATCTCATGGATTCTTAGGCTAGGTTAACTATCTGCCAGATGTAGACTGGTGATACTGCCAGTCTAATATAGTAATACAGTAGTTACATATGATGTTGAGGCTTTGATAAACAAGAAAACTCGAGCACACTGTCCAGCTGAGGGTCTTTTCATTCCCTTTTTTAATCCTTCTATCAAGACATTTTCCTCGGTATCCAAAAGCAATACTAACCATATTATCTCCATTTTGCCATTATCAGCCTATCCCAGCCCTCCATTACTTCAGATGATAGAAAGCAGACTATACAATGAGGCCATTTTTCTCTCTACTGATGGAAGTAAGAAAGGTATAGTGAGCTGCTAGCTGACGAGATTGATATACCAACCTCTGTCGTTAGAGGCAGAGCTGCAAGAGAACAGCAGAGACAAATCAAGGAAGGACTGAGGAAGAGTCTGATCTCACAGCATCAGTTGGAAATGCTGAAAACTCAAAGTAAGTCTTTTGCAGAGGTGTTTTCCTTAACTGATATTGTACCTCTTCTCTGTTAATTGGATAATTTTGTACCAGCTTACATTACCCCTCATGCCCCTTTTTTCCAGGGCTCTTCCCTCATTCAGCATCCCTCTGCTACTGTTCCTAATTGTCAGCTCTTTCTATAATGATGCTTCTATCCTGTCCTGTCCTGTCCTATCTCGTGGCACCATTGAAGAGTTCAGCCCCATCCTCTTGACACTCGCCCCTTAAGGTATTTGTAGACAAAATCCTCTCTCGGTCTTCTGCAGGCTAAACATGCCCAGCTCTTGCAGCGTTTCCTCATAGGGGAGACGCTCCAGTCCTCTGATTTGAAGAATCCTTGTGCCTAAATCTGGGGCCTTTTCCAGCTTGCCTGGGCTGCTGCAAAAAGCAACTACTATGAGTGAAAATAATGCAGAGCCCTTCAGTTTTGACAGCCCAGCTTAAAGAATGTGAACCCCTGAAATACCAGGGTTCCAGTAGGTCTTGGCAGCCCACTGGTTCCTGTTAGTAAATGGCCAGGATCTTATCAGCTGGAGGACAGCTCCCATACCATGTCTTTCCCTTTCTATCACTGTTGCATAATACAGCTTCTTTTCATTTCTGAAAAAAGTTTGTTTACCAAGAGGAAAGGCAAAAAGAATATGTTTTGTCACCTCCATGCTAAACCTATTGTCTCCTTCCTAAAAGCAATCACCTTTAGATATTAAAATGGCATGATCTGGGTATTGCATAGCATTTCTTCTAATCTGTCTGCATTGCCAATTCAGTTCACAGATTGCATTCATTCGCCTTTGAAAAGCTTATATTGTTGAGTCAGAACTTTCCTAAGAAATAGCATTTGCTCACATCAGCCTCATGTTAGCTAGGCAAGGACAAAGTCAAGAACAGAGGAGTGACAGTGCTTTATAAAGAAGAGAGGAGAGTCAGAGGCTGGAGCTGGTTATGACATCTTTTGGAACAATTCAGATTAAAAGGCAGAAATACACCAAAGTCATTTTTTTCCTTCAGTCATGAAATAATAACTGTAAGGAAGACATAGAGCACAAGTCAGACTGAAACACAGTGATGGATAATGCACTCTTCACCACCGGGCATGAAACGAAGTGAGAACAAGTAAGTCAGATCTTCTCCCAGCCTCTGTCCAGATCCTTGTGGATCCTTGTTTGAACTCTGCTGTTCAGATCTGTGTCTACAAGGGCCGAAACTCAAACCTCCAGCCCCAAATGCAAGAACTTTGGGGCATTTCTGTTTCTCGTACAATCCAGATCTTGTTCAAAATGTAAGCACAATCTACAGGCAAGGTAATCGTCCCTTGAGACAGCCCCTGAGTTCACCATTTTCTATAAGCACCTAGAACACAATAAAAGCACTGGATTTGTGCATGTATGTGTATCTCTGTATGCACATATCTAGTCAGATAGCTCAGCTTTGTACATTATACAGAATTGGCAAGCTAGCTGATAAAATCCTATCCTTTTGCTGAGTTCTTTATATTACTTTTGATGTGCACAAAGTAAAAAATGCAACATGGTGCACCACATATCTCTTTCTAATTCTCATCTCCCTTGTAGCAGGTGAGCCCTTACACCTGGCATTATTTTTGTCTTCAGTACAACAAGCAAAACCTCCCTTGCAATACAGGCAGACACCTCAGCTCCCGTTCTGCATTAAAGCTTTGATAGGGAACCACAGAGCAAGGGCAACTGCACCAGGATGCTCTAAGGAAGCAATTCAGAGACATCATTGTCCATCAATGCAGGTTACTAACACCAATGTTAAACATGTCATGCGGCATGGCTCACCTATCTAACCCTAGAGGAGGTCTTAATAAAGACACATTTTTAATGTTGCCTGCAGTGAGATTGTACAGTGCTCATAAAGTAGCAGAAATGTACCTATAACTGTTACACGTGTTTCCAGACAAATGATGCACATTTCTTTATGACATCAATTTATTTTTCACTTTGTAATTACGTAAAAACAGCAATAACGTGTGAAGAGAGATGATGTGATGGATCCTATTGCTGAATTATTCATTCCCTTCAGCTGCTGACTTCACATCAGACAGCTCCCAATGCACCTCGCATAAATCAAAGTGGGCCTTTTTTTTTGCCACAACCACTCTAAGATCCTATCAGGTGCTTTTTCACGTAAATACCATAGGATAATGGTATTCTTTCAAGGAAGGGATGTGCATACATTGATTGGAAGGTGGATCTCTGTCTTGCAGTCATTGACATTTTGTGAGGAAGAAGAGCAATGTAATGAATGGGAAAAAAAGTGTCGAATGCATAGGGTTTATACAGAAAAGAAGCTTTTCAGTATGTATATGCCTGATGTGTCTTAGTGAGGACTATATGTATATATTTCAGTATTAGCTCATTTCAAATATCTGATAAGCTGTGTTAGTTTACAGAGTTGTTTCTCATAAAGGCAGTAATATTTTGAGATGTTTTTGGAGAACAGAGATAATTTCATTGTTCTTGTTACTCTTTTTTTTCCCCTTCATATTCTCTTCCTAGCATTTGGGCTTGAACAGATGAACTTTAGTGCCGCTTTGGGGTGAAGTGATCAGGGTTTTCCACGTCATAGAACACCCACAATAAAAATAACAAATTGCTCAGGAACATGCTAACCATTTCTGAACGTTCAACAGAAATTCGGTGCATGGCATGCTCAACACCGTCTTCCAGACCAGTGAAGGGTCAAATAAATGTGATTCCTTCTTACTTTCCAGGTCCTCAGGCTGGTTTGTCATTGCTTACTGTAAACTCTCTAAGGATTTGGATTTTTACTATCCTGCCTGCACAGGGTCTACAGTAGGTCCCCTTCTCACTTGCTCTGTAAGTGCTGCTACCACCAACACCATAGCGAATAATAAAAATGCCATTCTTAAGATACTGCTATCTTTCAGTGGGCAATCTCTCTACCAACAATTTTTCAAGTATAACTTGGAAGGCTGCAATTTTATTTTGTTGCAAAAGAACAAATGAGTAATCTGCTCCTTCTCCCTGTCTTTCAGCGAGCTACTTCTGAGACCTTCACAGATCACAAGGGGCTCAGAAACAGGACCAAAATAGTGCGGCAGAACAACCTGCAATCCCTTGGCTGAGCATATGCAAACTCTTAGCCCTTACATCCATTACAAGGTGGTATGAGGTCCCCAAGCCTGCAATGAAAGATGTTGAAGCAGAGTTGGTACATGGGCAGTCACAGTGGCTCAGCTGACAAGCATTCATATATTAAGTCACGTTCAATGTCTCCAAGGCTTAGGATCCTGTTTTGATTCATGTACTACCTTATGTAGTAGCCTGCAGAACTGCCTACAGCAAAGATCGTCTTTCAAACACATGGGCAATTTTGTTCTGTGCATTGCACAATAGCATTTGTGTCCATCTGCTCCAATAGTTCTCTTTTTTGACATAACGTTGGCTTCTCTGAAGCTTTGCAATGGAACTTATTCCTGTTATTAGTATTTGTTTGTAATATGGAAGCTCCATTCTGTTGGCACTGAAGAAGCACAGGTTAAAAAGAGGGTCCCTAGTGAAAGAATTTAGCGATGCTCGTTTGCTTTAATTTGGGTGTCTGTGCCAGGAGCAGGGGGATGTAGAAATAACAGGATATTGAAGAACAGAAAAAGCTGTAAATCCTCAACAGGAGGCTAGTCACGGACTAGCTTTAGCATTCAGGGCAGCCTGCAACTAGCTTAGCTATCAAGACCTGGTTTACCAAAATATTTGGTATATTTTATAATTTCATAGTTCTTATGTGGCCTTAGCAAGTCATGTCTCATAAATTTATACAATCTAATTATATGCAACATCTCCATGAAGTCAATTTTCAATGTTTGCACTTTTTTCTTTTTGTTTCTTTTGTTTAATAAACAGTAGAAGTGGAGATTCAGCGCACGTGAGGGACTTAGGCAAGTTTATACAGAGGGAGCCTATGGCAAGCCTAGAACTAGATTCCAGGTCTCCCAAGTCCCAGCTCAACGCTTGGACTAAGCAGGAATATTCATGTGTGTAAGCATTTGCAGGATCAGGTCCTGCAACTGTAATCCAACTTGGATGTAATCCAGATTGGATGAAATTTAATTTACTCATGAGATCTCAGTAAAAATATGCTGGTTTCATGAAAATATAACATTACTATTGATTTTTTTTAAGCTGTAAATTGGGCAAATACAGACGTAAATGCAAACCACAAAATACTTGAACAGATGCACAAAGGACATCCAGTCACCAGACTGAAATTATTGGAAACTTGCTTCCCTCCTCCTTTCTGTCTTTCTCTGTATTTTGTTAACATTTAGAGAAGAAGAAAATCTGTATTTCTGATCTCTTTGTTAAAAATATCACAAGACTCATTAACAAAAGTATTTTGGAAACCTCAAAACTCTTCTCCATTTCGATGAATACCTGAAATCTAATGCCTCTGATTAGGCAGCAAAGGGATGAACTGTTATGTGATGCTGACAACAATAATTGTGAGCTGAAGAATGGCATGTTCGTTGCAAGTCGCTGGTAATGATTTCATGCAAAGGGTTAGAGAGCTGGAGCAGGGGAATGGAGCTGAATTTTGTTTACAGACAAAGGGAGCCTATTTGTGGGGTGCTGGGAGCTCCCACAAAGTGCTGAGCTCCTCAAGATAGCGCAAGGCATGGGTTTTCTGCTCTTGCAAGGCAACTTCCTAAGTCAACTGCGTTAAACCTGCCTATCTACCACCAAATAACTAAATTCCAATGGCTAATTTCCAAAGTGCCAGCTATTCCCACAGATGACATGGGGATTTTGGGCCACTCCGAGCAGTAGGTGCAAAAAGGTTCCCCCCTCTCTCATCACTAAATTGTAGGCAAAATGAAATAAAAATGATTCCCATCAAAATGCTCCTGCGTGGAATGTGTCTTTACCTTATGGACAAAAATCCAAACTGATGGCTTAGAAAGCAGAAAGCTTTTCCATTTCTTCCAAAAAATCAAAAATTTCTCTAGAAAGCATAAGAATTATTTGTGGGACATTCTGATTTCCTGGATAACTATTTTTCCATTAAAAAGATGTAAAATTATTCATCCAGTCCTAAAACACACATTTCTACAAACTAAACATAATACATCAAGGTACCCAAATATGAATTTGAAAATCTGACCTACCTATGCAGCTTAGAAAATATGTTGGCTTTGCTTCTTAACAAAATTAAACTCTTTCTGTTTGAAAATATTACAATATAGTATATTTTAGCATCATAGATACTATCAGATGGAATGGATTAAACTGAAGGAATGCCATCTGCTAAAACCAGAATGTTTATTTTAATGATTGAAAGATATTGATGAATAAATATATGGGTGCTATTGATACCGTTCTTGGCACATAATGAGGGATCCTTCTTTAACCAAACATATTTTATTTCCGTAATCAAAACTTTTTTTTTCATACTTCCATCTCTGCAAGGAAAAGACAGAAATGGTCTAATGATATCACCTAAAACAAAGTAATAAGAGTGTCGCAGACCACAGACCCAGGTTAAGAGTCTCTTAAGCGTGTGGAGACATATAGTTCGTTCTCTGGTGGCTGCATGAAGCGCTTTACACAGGCAACATGACCACTTATACAACTTGCAAATCAGCCTGATTGCTTTAGCCTCTTAACATCTAAATCTCTTTCTCCCTTCCTTTTTCACCCTCTCCTCTTTCTCTGAACCTTACTTTTATCTGAGAGACTGTGTTCAAGCATTGGGAGACGATGCTTCCTATGGAAACCTTTGAATTATTTCAATAATTTCACAGGACCTTGCTTTCCTCTCCTCTTCCTTGCAACCTTATGCTGTTGATTGGTACTTACCGTAAGAGGAAAAATGGTAACGAAAGAAATGCCAAGCCCAGTTCTGCCAAAAGGCTCCTAATACTGCACAAGGATCTGATTTCAATTAGATCTGCTCAATGAAAAGAAATACCGCAGCAGGGAATTGATCCGCTGCTGAAATCAGCTACATCAGGCTGGGGGTCTTGCTTGCATGGTCCTCAGCTCAGCAGCAGCCCATGCTGCTCAGACCTCTTGATTTTCACTGCCTCATCTCCCCCAAGCTGTTTAATGCAAGTTTTGGATCTTGCGAATAGCAGCAGATTGTTTGCTGGAGTCCACTCGGCATTAATACTGCCAACAACCCATGTAGTGTCTAAACTCTTTCAATATAGTTAATAAGGATTCCAGATGACAAGCGTACTCATACACGTATTCAGTAAAATAACTGAAGAAATCCAAAACTGCTATGTATAAAGATAATTAATTTTGATGCTCAACCCTTATCCCCAAAAAAGTCTTTTTTTCTTGAATGGAGACTATGATTTCCTAGTTTCTTTTAAAATTTTAATATCTCCCTTTTTAAAACTTTCAAACTATTGGTTCTTTTGCTGCAAACTCAGAGTCCCCTATGAAAGGTAATGAAGTGAGAGGCAGAATTAAGAATGCCCAGATGTGTTGTAGTGTGTAAAAATGGTTTACAGGAAAAATGCAAAACTGCCAGCAGAACAGCAGCGAGTTAGCTGACTACAGATTTTCTTTTTTTTTTCTTCTTCTTCTTTTCTTTTCTTTTTCTTTTTCTTTTTCTTTTTTTTTTTTAATGTAGGAAACATACCACCAAGCCTGGCTTCTGGACTTTGGTCTGGGGTGTCACAGCTCAGCCGCCGTTGGCTGTGCTGAGAAAAGGAGAATATACTATTTTTGTGGTAGTTTGGAACAGTTTACCCTGTTCCTCAGGAAGGAAGCTATGGTTGTTTCTCAAGGCTGGGAAGTATGTGCAGGGCTCCTCGCAACGCCGAGCGGCCAGCTAGAGTGGGTGCAAGGAGGGAAGGAGGCACCGTGTCCCACCCACGGCCCACTCTACCTCTTCCACAGGCCTCCCTCAGTCCCTCTCTTCCCCTTCCTCGCTCCTATTTTGGGTCTGTGGGGCCTAAAGCTGATGAATTTGGATTCCTGCAAAAATCTACTACTAAAGGTAATTCCTACTCTCTGAGTTTTCCTGTTGATTTTAGTAAAGCAACTTCTTGTGCAAGTATGATCCTCCATAGGTTATGTTTGAAAGACTGGGTGCTCATTCACCGACTTGTACTCTTCGGTTGAAGTGGAAATAGGGTACTGAAAAATATACGCGTTCCCAGTTTTCCCTTAAATTAAATTTCCAATCTCATCCCCCATGTGGGTATGGCCATTTTTAATTTCAATTTGTTAGAAATAGACATTAATTTTAAGGAGATTTCACAAATCCTATGCTGATGTTATAAACCCAGCATGTAAATATGTCAGTTTGCTGAAAACCAGGCTTTTTTTTAAAAAAAGGAAAGAGCATAACAGTGCTGATGTTCCCATCACATGCTGAAATCTCTGTCCAAAGCTGCTTTCTGTCTTGGTGGCAAGGAACCATTCCTGAATAGCAGAGAGAAAATGATATGCGAAACCTCCGCGCGGCTGTTAGGCTGCGGGAACGAACCGCCCGCGAGCAGGCTGCCGTCTCGGCTGTGCCGTGTCCCCGGGGGAGCCGTGGGGAGGACGCAGGACCCATCCACCTCCATAGCAGGGTGCCTCCAACTTGCCCCCACCTTTCCCATTCACTCGGAGGCGGCAGGGAAAGGAGGTGCCATAACCTTCCTGCTCTGAAGCTTGAGAAGAAGTTGAGCAGGTCCAGAAAAGGGTCCTTCTGCTCCTTGGCTTCAGTCCCCGTATTTATAGAGCTACGTTTATTTCTGTTGCCCTCCCGCCTGTTACTGTATTAAATATAGTGAAGCATTTTTCATACAAAATGCCAGGGAAAAGTTTTCCTGGGCTGTTCAACCCTTCGCACAAGGGCTGCTTTGTGTCCCTTTCGAAGGGCTTGCCACGCGGGGAAGCTGGAGGTCTACCCGAGACAAAAAAAATTTAAAGGAGAAAGTGCTTAACATTTTGTTGCTCTCTTTGAAAGTCTTTACCAGAAGGTGAATATTTGGAGCAGATAGCTCAGTCATGCATAGACTAGGCTGCGATTTCTTTCAACACATTACTCTAATTTTCTCCTTTCCTATTGATCTGCAGGGTACCACCTCTTCAAACCCCAGACAAATTGATCCTCAGAGTAACATCTGTGCACACTATTAATCTTTTTCACACATTTGATGTTCCACATTACTGGACACAGGACACACACTATGACTCAAGTGTTAATCAACTAATACCTGAAAATTAGGCTTGTGTCTACTGTATAAACATTGACAGACTATCCATCACCTGCCTGAGCGAATAAATGAATTTTGCCTTTGCAGCATGCACGGTAGCACTCTGTGGCCTGGCATATTTGCTGTGCTTTGCAGACATAATACAATGAGACCAATGTGCTGCCATGGATGGGCAGCCACCTGCGCAGGACAGGGTGCAGGCACGGGGGCTGCCGGCAGCGCCTCACTTACCCCACCAGACCAAGCTGCTTCTAATTATGGCAATGGGCTTTTCCCAGTGTATTCTGGAGAAAAAGTGGGGTAGAAATCCATTGGCCAGATGGGCTAAGGCTACTCCATAGGTGCCTCAGGCTACTGTCCAGCCCAGGTCCCAGAAGTAAAATGGAAACGCTTAAACCGCCATACGCATCAAAACTGATTTTATTGCACATTAGCTGAATACCACGCATTTGCCTCTGGTGCAAAAGACCCAGAGCAGGCACCACTATCAAATCATGTATCAAAGCTTCCTGATGGGCAAGGAGGCACTGTTCGGAATGCAAAATCCTGGACATATCTCTGTCCCTCCCCCTGCCCCCCCGTAACTATTGAAACAGATGGTTATTTCTTCCTAGGAGTTGGTAGAGCAATCCGATCGCAATGTCTGATTGTGATCGCTGCTGACTCTGACACCCTCCTGGCAGGCTCCTCTCTTCTGTTACGTCAACTTCCATTTAACGTAAAAGAAAGAGGGAGAAGAGGACAGCCGCAGCTGAGAAGCTGCGAGTTTGGGTCCCTGCTTGGGCCAGGCCGGGCTGCCAGCTTGTAGCAGAAGCAGAGCAGATCAACGGCCCCCACCCTGAGCTCGTTAGAAGGGCCAGAAAGATTCTGACTCGGTTTAATAAAAGGCGGTTAAGGCTTAGCAGCAGCATTGTTTCTGGGTAGGGCAAAACTTCTTGAATTGCCTTCATTCCATTTTTTTTTAATGGCTTTCTTGGAAGAGAAAATTTATCCAGTGAGGGTCTCTTTTGACAACTTCCTGAAAGCATCTAAAAAAATCTGGAAAATTAAATAGATAGGACTATTTGACGACTAAAAAGTGAAACACTGTATCTACAAAAAATAGGCTGTTGGTTGTTTGGGATGCTGGAAAGCTTTGGGAGAAAATTCCAATGAAAAACAACCTTTTCTCGTAACAAAAAAAATTTCCTCCTCACCAGGACAGATTAATTTACTTACATTCTCCTTTTAGGCTGGAATTCCTCTTACTCCATTTTTTCCTAATAGCAATCTATCTTATTTCTTTGTAAAGCCAGGCACAAGTTGGGAGGCCCCACAGCCTTGTACATGATGGGGGCAGAGGCGAGAAGATCCACACTTTGAGGAAGCACGTGTTTGAGCAAGCTGGGCTCCATAAGTCACACTGAGGGAGTCACTAGGGCTGCTCATGGGGCGAAAGATCTCAAGATAAAGATCTCAAGATCTTCAATGGAGCTATGTCCTTCTGGTGTTGCTCCACACACTCTGACAAGGCAGGTGGCAATGCATGGCTGGAGTCCTAGTAGAAGCACCTCAGTCCCTAAAGTTAAGAATCTGATTTTGGAGAAATTTTTGGCTTATCAGTGCATCGCCCTGTGACAGCCGCCCCTTCCTGCTGCCATCTCTTCACCTCTGCATGTAAGCATACCCTCTCACCATGCCCAGCAAAGTCATATTCAGTCTATACTGACACCTCCAGCCAATATGGGAATACCAGCAGTGACAAAATGCAAAATACCGCACAGGTAAGAAATAACAGCAATATTAAAAAGCCTAAAATAAATTCAACATTTCTTACATATATTTATACATGCATACACTCGTGCAAGATTGAATAGTCCATCTAAAATGTTTCCAGAAAGGCACTGAGGGTGTTAGAAAGTTTATCTTTCAGAAATTCATGTAATTCACAGTCTGGATCAGCCCAATATGGGCACAAGGGATGTAAAGGATGCAAGTATTTAAGCCGGGTGATCCTCATGCAATTACTCTATGAGAAATCACACACAGCTAATATATTTCAGGGAAGTCTAACTTTTCCATGAATGATGCCTCAGGCATCATTGAAGAAGATAGAGTCTAAAACAGCTCTGAAAGTCTCTAATCCTGTTATATGCTGCCTGTAGTTGAAGGTTTCTACACCTCGGTTTCAGTTCCCTGCTTCCTAGCCGGCCCTGCGAGTGCCAGTCGCAGAGCCGCTGTGACCCTGCTCATCTGCGGGTGATATTTAGGGGTCAAACTCCCACGCAGCACTCACCAAGGGCCCTGAGGATCTGAGTCCTCACTTGCCTGAACCGAAGGCACCCAGACTCCGAGTACACTGCACCCAAGTCTTTCGGACAGTCTCCCGGGAGAGGCGACAGGAGGAGTTGAACCCCTTCACTTAAAAAGCATATTGAATCGCTGTCCCTGGAGAGCACTGCCACGATTTCGGGCGGTATGGAAGGATAGTATCTCCATCCACCTTTTGCTTTAAAAGAAAACGTTTGCCCAATGAAAAATTTCTGCATGAGCAGGTGAAGGTGCTCTACAGACATGCTGACGAAGGTGCCTGCGCGGTACAAATCCGCTATCAGGCCTGTCTGTATGGTGCGTTATTGTCAAATAATTTATAGCTAAGCACCCCCCATCTCCAGCAAAACTCATTGTTACTATCTAGATTCCCTCTCTCACACAAAATATCCACAGGTGGGACCTAAATCCTCCCAGCATTAGCTAGGGAGGCTGCATGTACATTCAGGGTGCTGGACTTCATTCCAGAGACCACGTCTATAAAAGTTAGAACACATCTGATTTAAATGCCTCCATCCCTAATGCCCCTTGTGCCCATAGTGTGTTGATCTGCATTGGGGTGAGGGGTTGATTATAAATAAAACAGAAAAACATTCTTTAATATCTACTGAATTGCCTTTATGCATTCTACATGTTTCCCAGAAAAGGGTTCCTGATATCAGCTGATATGGGAGATGAACCATGAAAAAACTATGTTTTACTCAAAGTAATTCCATTAGGGCCTGAAATGACTGGGTGAAACATGAGTAAGGGAAATCATTGCAAAAGCACAACAGCTGGGCTCCATGACATCACTTGCAGGAATCAAAGGAAATGAGCTTAGAAGTTATGCATAAAAAAAACTTTTTTTGTTGTTTGTCTGCTTATAAAGTTACAGCTTGCTTTCTGAATGACAAGAAAAAAGGCTTTGAAAAATTTGGTGCTATTTTGCTTTTTAGGTGGATCGTTTTGCATTTATTGAAGCTGACAAGGAAATAAAATGACTGAAATCCTTTGTGTTTGTTGTGCACAAAGAATTATTGCAGAAGCAACAGTACATATGCTTCCAACAAAAATACAGTAGTGCAGAATCTAAAAAGTTAAGAGAAATAAGAAGATGCAGTGGTTAACATCTGTATTATTGTTGCTGTCATCTGTTTGCATGTTTTGACCTTATTGGATAGCTTATCAGTAACTAGTTTTTCATGGACATCATGTTTATTGTCAAGGGATATTAAATAAATGACAAATAACTGCTTTTAGAGTTCAAAGAGCACAAAAATAAAACAAGCCAGGATATTTACTGCAAAGGCTTCTGCCTCATGTTTAGCCCACTCACTCATGACTTACTCTGAGATGTGTTTGAATGTTTAAGCTACAGCCCAGAGGACAAATCAGAAATCAAGGAAATGTTACAGACAGACAGATCTGCTTCTAGTTCATGCTCAGCAGCATGGGTATGTTAGGAGCTAGTTTCAAGGTAAAGTATTTAATAATTTAACAAAAAATAATTTACTAAATAAGGCCATTCCTTACCCTGCTCTGGTTACTGCTGGAGGGGTAAACAAAGAAACATTTTTGATGGATGCTTTTTTTCATGAAAACAGAAAGCAAGAGGCACGAAGTCAGAAAGCTGAGATGGGATTCATCCTGCTAGAGTAATCACCTGGGGTCCCTCTTCACCATGAGAGAGAAGAAGGCATCTCCTGCAGGCAGCTCGCTGTAAGTGGAGGTACGACTTGGAGAGGCAGCGCAATCACCTTCAGGTGGTGTAAGTTCTCCATGGATCAAATACACACCATCTAGACAATTTCAGTAGTCTGTCTTTGGCTAATGCTACACGAAATTAATTTGATATTCTGTGCTGCTGTAGAGCAGCTAACTGGTGCCCAAGGTGGCCTTGGCCTCTTGCTCCTGGCCGTGCCTCTGAGTCCGTGCCGGGTGGGCACTCCATCCTACTTCGCTTCCCCACATGCCCAGCCACGAGCCCTAGTTTCTGTCTCCCAGAGTTGGTTCCTGCCTCACACTGTGCCATTTTTATACCAGTTTACAAGGCTGTAGCCTCAAACAAGTTATCATAAAAAAGTGCCCACTGTAAAGATTTTCTCATAAAAAACCCAACTCTGTTCACAAATAAATTAAGAATGTGCTTAAGTCCCAGTGAAAGCAATGGAACATAAGTATGTGTTGAAAGCCTTTCCTGAGCTGGAGCCTATTGCCTTACTGTTCTTAAAACCTATTTTGGTTGAGCTCATATTTCTTGTTGGCAAGAACTTAAAAAGGACAAGAAGGAAAAAACCTTTCCTATGAAAGTTGAACTTAATATACCACTCCAGCATCCTTAATTGCCATATTTTTGTATAGTGAGGTAAATACTTATTAATGGGTCTTTTTAAGAAAAAGGCTTGGATTTCATATCAAAAATACATAGCAAAAATGAGGTTCCAGTGTTGTACACCATAACGTTTTGTAAAGTTAATTAACCTAGATGTTTGGAATGTGGGAGAATGTTTTGTTTCAAAATGTGGAATGAGTAGAATATACTAGGGGTTGTTGTCTTGCCAGCTTCCTTTTAATCAACTGTTTTTCTGTACGGAATGAAGGCCATGAAGCATCTGAAAACTGCAAGCAACCTCTTCACTCAAAAAAGAACTAGGCATTTTTTTTTTTTGAAATGGGTGAAGGAATCCACTCGTGTAATAAATGCATTCATTTATTCCAAGTATAACTTGGAGCCAGTCTAGTTATAAACTCCTTAAGATCAAGGTTCATCATAAAACTGGGCCCTACCTTTATTTTCGTAATACTAGCGGTTGCCACTAGAATTCCTGAACCCCTTCTTCACGCCATCTGGAATGCATACTTGAACAAGTTTATGATGAAAAATATACTGTGCATTAGAGCTGTTTTTCTAGGGTAATAGCAACTACAAAGGCAGTAATGTGCAGGGATTGTACATTTATTTTATTACAAGAACCAATGTGTTATTTTCCTTTTGGTCTAACAAGGCTGAAGATGGATCACGAAGAAAGTTTTGCAAACAAATACTATGGCATAACTGTTCATATTAATGCTGTGCTATCTGGAAATGAAAACGACACACCTAATGTCTATTTAATTCTGTCACTGTTTAATTCATTGTGTAGAATCTCAGTCTGGGTCAGCTATTATGGCCAAAGTCAGTCTCTGTCAGGTTTTATGCAGCATGTCACCCAGGTATCTGAGCATTTGTAACTTCTATTACAGCTATACTGGGACAACAGGTAGCAATATTCATTTTGGTAACTCCTCTAATGGCTCATTGCATTTGATAAGTACCAGAGCAGGTCATCTTAACTGTCTGTTCGTGATTACCACAAGCTAACTCTTAATCAAAGAACATCTTCATTCTCTGTGTTGTTCTAGTCCTTTTTTTTAAGTCACCTTCTCTTTATCTTTTGCAAATTTTCAGTCTAAGTAAAATAGATCTTGCTAAGACTGAAAACTGTAAAATGTAATTGCAAGTTTCAGATTAAGGCCCTCATTCAGGAAGGTCCTTAAGCACATGCTTGCCTAAAAGATCATGCGTAATTCTTAGCAAAGTCAGTGTCCAGACATCATGGACACTGTATTAGTCTGTACCTTGAATGAATTTAAGTCAATGGGAATTAAGCATGTGTTTTAAATCAGGTATGTGCTTAAGTGCTTTCTTGAACAGCGATGGAATTAAGCATGTGCTAAAGTCCTGATTTTGGGCTTTTAAGGGCCACTTTCCCCTCCTTCAGCTGAGAAGGGAGATCATCTAGTCACAAACAAGTCTTTCCAGCCAAGGCATCTGCTTTATAATTTCCTAGTCCAGCACACAAGTATCAGCTTTCTGGTTTAGTGAAATAGCATAGGGTCATTTTCAGTCCGCAGGGCCAGATTCCGCAAAGAAAGGCTCTTTGTAATAGTAAAAGAATGCTATGTACTTCAAAAATATAAGCACTTGAAAGATAAGAACACCAGATATTCAGCTGCCCATGCAACCTTCGTTTTCTCCCCAGAACAGCCTATTTTGTCTTTCTTCGGAGGTTCATTCAATGAGCTCAATAACACTGGGGTCCAGCAACAGGGAGGTATAAAGTGTGACTCTGTTCGCATATGTGTGCATGTGTGCAGTGAACCCACTCATTTCTTTGTTTTTCACTCATTATTGGGTAGCCCCAGTTTTCCCCTGAACTGTCTTACTCTCCTGTTTGGGTTCTCTGGTATGAACTTACCTTAAACATTTCATAAATGTGAATCATTTGAAAGAAATAAATTCTACCAATGTTTTGGAGTCTGTCAAGCTCAGCAGCCCCCAAGAGCCCCCCAAAGGGGCCGGCACGTTCACAGCTGTTAAGTTCCCTGCAGCTCTCCCATCTCCACTAGTCACTGGCTCCTATTGAGATCAGCCAAGCCCCTGGCTGCTCCGAACAGGAAACCTTTCCCAACAGCAGTCCTATTTTCAACAGTAACTGCCAAAGCCGAGCCAAGGCCATGCACAAAAAGCCTAGTTTACCAGATGAATTCCCACAAAACACAAGTGACGCTATTCAGGATCTCATAAGCGGTAGGTCAGGGAATAAGGTGTTAGGACTCCTAAAGTGTAGCGGGAGGGAGTTGTTTGTCCCCTGGCCAGAGGCTGCCTGCAGTATTGCAGGGCTAATTGCTGTACATTCCTCAGCCATGATGTCACCGGACCATGATGCTAACTCTTTCGCTCTTGTGGATAGAGGGAACTTGCAGTATGTCTCTGAGACACCCAAAAATACATGTGCTGACCCTTAAAAAAAAAAAAAAATCTTTTGCCATATACCTACCAAAGCCAAACTAAATGAAGCAGGGGTCTCTGTCCAGCATTGGAAGCCAGTTAAAATAGGAAATCAGTGTTTCTCTAAATACACAGAGTATATTACCTTAGTCATAAAATTGGGGACTTTCAAATCTAATTTGTTCAGCACTAGCGCTGTTGAAGGCTGGGAAGTGTTCCAGAGGAAATCACCTCCACGCAAACAGAGATTAGCAGCTCCCCATTGCAGACATATGGAAATGATTGCCTATAATCTCCGGTAATTGTGGCTGTATTACATTCAAATCCTGTTTTCAATTTTCTTAAACTTCTAGACTGATTGTGTTATTAAATCATGCTGGCTGATGTGTTTAATAAGGACCTATTAAATGTTTATAAAATTAGGGAAATAAATACGGGCTTTTAGTCAGATTGTGTGATGGATCTGGTAACCTATTGTTAAAAGTCCTGCTGGTAAAAATGTGTCTAAAAAATAGACTTACAGGCTCCCTTTAAAATAAGAAACTCAACATTCAGTACAAAGTGTTTCCAAAATGATATTCACAGATGTTTGAAAAGAAAAGAGGAGCCCAATTAAGGATATCTCATTTAACCATGGGCAGAAGCGCTTCCTTCGCGGAGTGGTTTCCGACAGTGCCGGGGTGTCACCGCTCTGTCGGAGGGCGAACACCCACAGCAGGTCGCCTGATCCCACTGGGCTCTGGCAGCACCTACTGACGGTGGCACTGCGAAGCTCCTCAGGGTGCTCCTTGGGCCTCACTGGCTTTTCCTGGTGGGAAACCACTGACCAAACGGGAAAGGAAAAAGAAACCTGGGGCAGAGCAAGTGGGTCTAGGGTTGGCTCTGGTCTTCATCTTGGAGCTGCTCTGCTGGAGAAGGGTATCCTCTCTGCCTGGGCCACCAGCTGCCCCAAGACAACGCTGCCTCCACCCACAGCCCTCTCAGCTCCTGGCAGGCCTGACAGTCCGTTTTGGGGTCAGCTTTAAGCAGTTTTGATCATTAACTGTACATATTTCTTTCTTTCCCACCTCCCTTCTACAATAGCTCTCCCTTAGCCATGAACACCAACACATTGAACTTCTCTCCGGCATGTGACACATGCTAAAGTAATTTTGCCCTCTGTCTTAAGGGCAAACATCAACCTGTTTTCTCCAGCAAATTAATCTTTTATTTTATACTTTTGCAGGAGGTGAAGAGTTGGGGGATTATAAATTAATTAATTGCTGAGTTTTTCAGCATAAAACGGACCGCATCATTATCTTTGCATAAACACACCATCTTTTAAAAAATATAACTAGCCCATAACAGTGTAGTTACAGAATATTATCAAGTAATGAGGAACTTGTATGGTTCACATTAGAGAGTTTGAAAGGTTTGAAGAGAATTGGATATAAGGTTAATATTTGGCAGAGCCTTGTAAATAGGCTGATTGTTATTTTATATTGGCTGAAGTATAAAAATCTGTGTTGCATGCCAGCAAAAGCCGAGTGGTGTGGCCAGGTAGTTACATGGCTCTGTTGTTAGCCTGTTTCATGTAGGAATGTTCTTGCTCTCAGTAGGTTATTTTTTGTGTGTCTGCTTATACTCAGCTAAAATAGAGCAAGGACCCAGCACGGCAATTATTTTTACTAAATTTTGTTGGTCTGCCCTCAGGGGACCTTCTCCCAGTTTAATTGTTGGAGGGATTGTTGCCTTCTGGGATTTATTTCAAAATGGTCTTGTTAGAATTTGCTTTCTGAACAGAGCAAGAGCTTTTCTTTTTTAAATTTAATCTCTTTTTTAATGCACATAAAAATGCATAAAATGGTGTATCCTAAAATTAATAGAGGTGTTTCTTGATGCATAGATTTTTAAATTATTTGTCTAAAGATATGCTTAGAATTGGTTATATTAAAAGGGTAAAAATCTCCTGCCTTCCTCCCCCATACAGGAAGTTTGAAAGGGAATTCAAGCAACCCAACTGAATTTTAAGTTAAGACAAACATGGGAAAGATTATTTGTCTCTAGTTGTACATGAAATAGCTTATAACAGTTGCAGCTGAGTACATGAAGTATATGTTAGAACCCCTTTGATATAAATCCCGGCATTGGCCTACAAAGATATTGTATTTATGCATCTGACAGGATTCACCCATAAATAATAATAGGAGAAAAATCCAAATTTATAAGCTGCTATTTCTGGAGTTATTTTTAATGTGACTGCATATTCGCCTCACTTCTGCAGCCGGCTCTACATAAAGCAGAGCAAGAGCAATCTGGTTGAAATCAACAGAAAGAAAATAAATACTGAAATGTCCCTTCATTCAGCCACAACTGGTCACACACGGGACAAGGTCCATGTGAGGACAAACATGATCCTGCCAGGTAATTCAAAGCAAGTGGGGAATCACATAACCTATTTTGCTATTTTTAGATTTGTCTCATTGTGTTTTTTTTTTTTGACTTGGGGAAGCTCTTCCCTTTCTCAAACATAGGATTCTTCCCCCTTTGCCTTAAATTACATGTACATGAATTTATTTATGTAAATATTTATTTATTTATTATTCTATTTGTATGAAACCTTTGCAGACTAAGTCTTCAGCTCATGTAAATTGGCATCCTCTGCTGAAATCAGCAGCACGGTGCTGGGGTCTCGCTAACAGCCTCCCTGAGACAGTCTACTTGGTAATTTGTTTTAAAAGGGAAAGTAGATGAGGTCGGACCTTATTCCCCTGCTTCCTCCTTCTCCACAGTTCTTTGCAGTTAGCCCGGCATCTGTAATTAATCTGATAGTCATTGCCTCCTTCATCTTTTCTCTTTTTCTTTTTTGCACCCTTGGCAAGGTTTGGAAGGAAAGCAAGCTAAATGGTAACAACGTAGGTAGCAGAATTCCCTCTGTATGTCAAAGCACTTCTTTTTCCCAAAATAAAAACACTACGTGGACTGAAATTCTGAAAGGTAAATAAGACCCTTGAGCCTTTAAAAGTAAACTCATCAATTAGAGCATTTGAAAAATCTGGATGTCCATTGTCAGATCTAATGTTAACAGTTTAGCCAACATAATGGGCTCATTCATTAACTAATGTGAAGCAGAATTGGAACAATCAACCCAAATCTTTAAAATCCTGCACCTCCGGATTCAAAGCACAAACATCTGCCGCAACACTTAGCAGTCTGCAGCCAGTTTCAGCCTTACCAAGTCATATGCTTGCAGTGAGTTTGGGAGGCCTCAGCCAAGCTCCCTACGGACAAAAGTCTGCATCACAGAACCACCACACGTAATGCAACATAATTTTTCCCAATTAGTTGTCTCTCTTCAGGAAAGGCCTGAGGCGGATGCAGCAGACAGATCCCCAGAGAGGGTGGTCCGTCTAGGTAGACTTGAGATCACTGGCAGATCAGAGCAAGCCTGTGTGTGTGTGTGCGTGTGCGCATGTGTGTGTATAAAAAGCAGGAATGGGGAGAGCTCACAATATAGCTAGTCTTCAATATTCTCCGTTCTTGTACAAGAAACCAACATGAGAAACTCGCATTATTATGCAGGACCAGCAAAATTCAAACAGCTGCAGTTTAAAAATCTCTTTCTTTTGACAACAAATGTAGAAGAGAACCAATCAGAAGAGAAAAAGTTTTTTTTTTTTTAAAAAAAGGACTCATTTCAACACTTTCACCAGCTCTTCATTGTCACAGAACACGTGTAAAGGTTGTTTTTATGATTTGAGCCTTTTTTTTTTTTTTTTTTTTTTTTTTTTTTTTTACAATATGGTGATGATAGACCTACCTACTGAGGAAAGGAGGAGGAGGTTGTGGCTAGGAGTGCCCACAGAGGAGCGGTACCTCAGCATGATCACCCTTGCTCTGTCAAGCACCGCTGTGTCCAAGGCAAACTGCTCCCTTCTCTGTCCAAGGTCATCTCTCTATAAGGAAAGGGTAAGAACTGATCCTCACTGGCTACCCCTTGGTGTCATTAGGATTAGACAGTGAAAATCCACACGGTTCTTTGGACATAAAAACACTACTCAGCCGTCACTCAATCAAAAGCAGTTTCTGCTCTGTATACTTCATTCCTCCTATTTACCCCAGTCTCAGCCACTGAGACCATAAAGGAGACTTCTCATGGTATGAAGACCCATGAAGTCAATAATAACATCTGCACTGAATTTGGCCAAATGGATCATAATATAATGATTGGAAAATTCTTCTCTTGACTTAGTGCTGTGGTGCTAGACCTGGCTGGCCCATACCTGCCTGCACTAGCTTCACACTGTGTCTGTGAAGAAGAACGTGGAAGGGCAGTGAACACGAGGGCGGCACAGCACCAGATCCAGCTGATGCTTGCAGAAGTTGCTGTTTGCCCAGTTCCCTGGGGACCATGGCAGGAATGAGAAGTCTGGCAGCCACTCCTAAGTCACAACCTGGTAATTCAGGTGGAGCTCCTCGGAAAGAAGAAAAAAACACTCCTTTGGAAGTACAAGTTGTGAAAAGCAGGGTTGTCTATAGATTCACAGTATGCATACAGAGAAAAAATACTGTTATCAAATACTGGGGAGAGGTGAGGCTGGGGATGAGATGAGGTATGTGTGTGTGGGTATGGGAAGTGGTGGTATTTGGCATATGTGACTTTAAAAATTGCTTGGGCTCCTAGCGGGTGGTACTCAGCACTTTATTGCTTTGGTCATCTATTCCACTGCACAAGTGACAGCTAAAGGCTCTGAAAGAGAGGGAAAGAACAGAGAAGTGAAAGGTGGGGAAGCTTCAAGTTTTATGTCAGAGCAATGTCAGGCTGAAGAAGCAAGAAGGATGATGTAATAGGTGGGTGAGAGAGGGAGAAAAGAGGTTAATGGGGAACTATAAAATTTCAAATGCAGTATTTTATTACAGTATTGAAACTGATGCTTACAGTTTAACAATAGGACTGGCATGGAAATAGCTCAGTAGCATGAGCCGGCAGTGCCAGCAGAATTTATGATTTTTTTTCTTTTCTAATATTGCAGAGGGAAAGCCTCAATCTTGTTTGGGTTGACAAGCCTCAAGCTTGGTGAACAGGAGTATGTTCAGAAATGTTAGCTACTGGAAATCTGCCTAGGCTTACTGCTCCTGGGGAAGGAGCCAGGACTGTCGGGTATTTTATGGGGTCTGTTGTTTCCTTCAGATGCAAAAGAGTAGTATAGAAATCAAGAACAGAGCTACCTGTGGTCAGCCTTCCAGTTCTCCATGGGAAAGGGCTCCCAATGGAGGTGCCTCTCTAAGCTCTGGGAGTCTTCTCCAGGCTGCCTCTAGCCCATCTTCAAATGACAGAGATGTTGCCAAAAAGCCTTGTGAGCCCAGACAGCGTGGAGCTGGGCTCTTTATGAATCTGGTTTGTGGCCTAGAGCATTCTACAATAATAAGCAGCTTGTGTGGTCGTGGGAGGCTTTTCCCAGTTTCAGACACAGGGACTGAAATTATTTCCTGTGCTGGTCAGTGCTGGATCCATAATCACTTAAGTCCTACCTATGCCCAGGGACTCCAGCAATGCTCAAATGCCCTGGCAACTCCCTAGGTAGGACAGCATGTCCAACTCGGAGGAAGAAATGCTGTGCAGGGAGATCCTGGCAGTAGATGGAATTGAAGAGGGGCTGGAAAAATCCCAAAGGTCAGTGAACCAGGCCAGTACATCAGGTAAAGAGGGAGAATGTGGCAGGAAAGCGACCACAAGCAGGACCTACATCTTTGCTGCTCCTGCTTGTATAGATCATCCCACAAGGCAAAATAGATTGAGAGGGCAATCCTGCACTGAACATTTTCATGCTTCTGATTTATACGTAAAGCTATCAGCTGCCTTCCTGCCAGCACTAAGCAGCAACTATTCATGTTTCATTCTCTCCTGCAGGCCCAGCCTATGTTCCACTGACTCAAACATGTGAGAAAGTACTAGTAGCCCCTGGTGCAGCATGCAAATAAGTGGGTGGACCATGCATAAATGATCCTTAACCTAAGTAAGCAAAGAGGTTAATTCGATAAAACACTTCAGATAAGGAGTTGGAATGTCCAAGAAAATTAATGACTACATCGCACTAAATTTGAGAAATATTCAGAAATAAAGAGCCAGCTGGGCAGATAATGATATACAACACTATCTCCTACTGTATATCACAAGGTGCATTAACAAATGTATTTATTTTTCAGTGGGAAGATTGTTTACCAGCACTTTTACTACCTGGGTGAGCACTAAGGGAGCAAAACAGGAGCCTTCCCTCTCCTTTCCCTCTTCTTGCAGAGGAGAGACAATCCTGAGGTTAAATTCCAGCTGGCTCCCCCATCCCCTCCTGTGAAATACCCAAGCAGAGGAACGCAACGCGATCATCAGAGAAGCATGCTGTGGAGACACGCTGGCCAGCTCCAGTGGAGCACGTTCAAAGGCTTCCTCTCCCCTTGCAGCTAGTGAATGCAACACACAGCACAGAAACAGGGAAACTTTAGCTGCCTCTGCTGCATCTCCCTTTGATCTGTTCAGAACTCTAAAAAAAAGTCCATGCCATCGTGACCACTGTTTCTAGGAGGAGTGGGTGAGCTTTTGACTCTGTGGGAAAGGAGATGAATGCCCTGAGCTAATGCACTTAGTGAAAAGAAGGTAAAGAATAATCAGATGAGATTCCTGGGACCTGGACCACTTCAGAGAGACAGCTGAGTGACTTCTCTGAGCCTCTTTCTTGGGAGGCACTCGTGCACTGTACATCGTGAGAGGGAGATGCAGTTCCCAGGCAGTGGCAGTGAAATAGAGCCAGGAAAGGTCATGCCTGCTTATCACCAGCTTCAGCGCTAAGACAGCATTTCCAGGGTGCTCACTCTCTGATGGTGAAGGGATTTTTAAATTTTATTTTTGCACGAACAGCCATAACCTTTTTGATCGGTCTGTTTATACAAAGCAAGAGGAAGTGGCTCTCACAGTCGCCTTTCCCAAGAGACCACATTTGCAAGAGCCTCTTATAAACGGAGCGGGGAGGGGGGGGGGGAAGGAGGAGGTTTGAAAAGCTGTTGCTCATCCTCCGAACCAAAGACCCAGCTCCTTTCCTGTCAACACAAGGGCCGCATCCTGTCTCGAGGAAGGAGGCTTCTTTGGACTACTCTGACATGAGAGCAGCACCAAGTGGAGGGCTGTGCATGAAACACTGACCTCTCCTTCGATCCCGTAATGTTTCTCCCATCGCTTGGGCCTCCCACACCTCCCACCCTGGCTGGAGTGCCACGGCTCGCAGGAGGCAACTGCTTCGCAGTAGTCCCCAAAGGCCCCCGCCGGAGGTGCTGTCCTCTCCCTGGTGCCAGCAAGAGGTGACGCTCTGCAGAACAGCTTGCTGTTCTCCAGTTTCCCTTAGTGACCAAGCTACATATGTTCAGAAAACCGAATTTATGTCGGCAGCTTGTTGTTTCCAGCCAGAAGATTCAGTCTGATTTGTATATAGCTCTGCATAAATTCCTCGTTAACCTTTACAACCATCTGGAGCGAGAGTCACTCCTCACATCGCAGCGGACTGCAGCAACGGCATCGAGCGTAACCAAAACCGCGGGGCTTTACGAGGCCGAGGAGCCTGCGCCGGGCACCTTGCCTAGCAGCGCGGCAGGGCTGGGGCGAGGAGGAGAAACCCCTCTTCGGGGGTCCCCGGCGGCTCGGGGCGGGGGGGGGGGGGGGGGGGAGCAGCCCGCGGCTTCCTGGCCAGAGCTCCCAGCTGCAACGATCTCCCACGGCCCCGTATCCAGAGGGAAACGCGTCCCGCGGGCGGCGCGCTCCCGGGAGGGAAGCGGCTGCGGCTGCTCGGCTCCCTTCGCGGCGCAAACCCTCTACCTTCTGTCGTGCTGTTTCAGAGCAGGCAGCAGCTTAATGCAAGGCTGCCGAGGCTCCGGCGGCAGCCGCACGCTTAATGCTTCAATTTCCACATTTTATTTTATATGTAATTTAAAGCCCATGGTGCCTTAATTGTAAAATAGGCCTTATTAAAATAATAGCTTGAGAAGCAGTGGGGTACCCTGCACAGCGGAATGAAGCTTTCTATCTTAACTGCTGTTTACAAGGATTTAAGAAGGAGACACGACCAAAATAGAGCTGTAGAATTGTTTCCAATGTGAGCGATGGACCAAAGTCCACGGGATAATTAAGCCTCTTTTCTTCCCTTCCCTTCCCCTCACCCCACCATGCTGTCTCTTGCTCTCTTTGGATACCCAGAGCTCACCCTTGGCTGCATTTATGATTGATGATGCCATAAGGATACTTTGGTACCAGTAAGAAACGTGGGGTTTTGATTAATGATGTCAGTGGCACTCGCAGAAGACCAAAGGCAAATAATATTGTTATCAGAAAACAGCTAACACAGTCGGGAAGAGAACAAGGCCCTACTAGCTTGGAGAAGGATTTTTTGCCTAAAAACATGCTTCTGCTGCCCAAACCCTACTTTTGGATACTCCTTGTTACTCCTGAGAGACAGAGTACATGATCAAAAAACTCCAAACTGTCTTTACACTCCACACACCTTGGGGCCTCGCAAGGGGTGGCCATAGGCGCAGTCTAACCTGGAGCTCCCTCAGGCCTGATGGGCCCTGTTTTGCAAGCTTAGTGCACTTCTGATTTCCTGAAACCTGTGTCTCTGGGGAAGCTCACGGGACAGCAGGGAGATGCTATTTCCCTTCACCATTGCCTTGTGTTCAGGTTGGCATTTTCCTTCTGGTTTCTGCTCACGCGGAAGGGAAGTACTGGGTGAGTAAAGCCCCAACTCATACACTGCTCTTTGAGTTTGGCCCAGTAGGTTTCCTTACGGCTTCAGTTCCACGTGCTCCAGACACATTGAGACTTGGGAAGCATCTTTTTTTTTTTTTTTTTTTCCCTCCCTTCAGTGTCTGTGTTGTGCCTGCTTCCTCTGGAGGCTGAAAGGCTTGGCAGGGTTTTGTTGCCCGCTCAAAGGGCATGTGCATTCTTCCCATCAGACTTCAGTCGGACCTTGCTGTCCTCCTAGTCTGCAGGATGAAACAGGAGGTGCGGTGCCCCAGGCTTTGCAGGCTGTGGCTTCTGAGGCTGCCTTGCTGCCAGTGCTCACGCTGCAGAGAGGGGTAACTGCACTTCTCCTGTACTCACAGCAGCCCGACTGACATTTCTCCTGGTGAGGAAAAGCTCTTAAAAACAAACCAAACCCAAATGAAAACCAGCTGCAGCCCTGCAGATGGGCTTCAGTAGTATCAGCAGCTTGATCCTAAGGAGGATCTCTTACTGCCTTGGCCTAAAGGCTCTTTCTGTTCCCGGTCTTTCATGCACCTCCACCACTATGGGCCTCGCTACGCTGTCATCGAAGCAGAGGCCCAGTGCCGGCTGCCCGTGATGCCCACTGTGAGCACATCCACGTGCTGCCACCACCTGAAACCCAGTGGACAGAGAGCCTCGGTGCTGCTTCTCCTTCCACCAGCCCAACACCAGCGTCCACGGGACTCAGCGTTTCCCATGGTGAGGGAGTGTGGACACTTCTCCTGGAGCTGCAGGTGGGCAGCATCCCAGAAAGCATGAAGTGCGCAAACCATAAGCATGCAGGGAGCTCCTCCACTTCACCCCTAAGCAGGTGCAAACCCTGCTCTGCTACATAGAGGATGCCCAAGCTGACTTTCAACGAGCGAGCTCAGAATTCGGCATTAACCCTAGTAGCACCGCGTGGGCTTGGTGCAGAACTGATCCAAGCATGGCAGATGGGGCTGTCACAAGGCTGCAGCCCATGGCCGTGATCACTTTAGCTGCCCCATGGCTGACTCAAGATCCCTGTGCTGAACTGTGCCAGGGCACTAGCATGGTCCAGCACCATGTGCTTTCCTGGGCCAGGAGTGGATGGTGGGTGTACGCTCCTGGTCCAGGACCATGTGCTTTCCCAGGCCAGGAGCAGACGGTGGGCATGCACTCCTGGTCCAGGACCGTGCGCTCTCCCAGGCCAGGAGTGAACAGTGGGTGAGCACGTGCTCCTGTACAGCCTGGCTGCTCCAGGGTGCTTTCTGGCCACACGCCCCTTGAGCAGAAAGGCCGGAGCAAGGCCAGACCCCCTTGCCAAGAAAAGCCCACCTGGGGCACTGGCTGCTGCCAGCGGCTCTAATCAGGCACAGGCAGTGGGACTGCAGCTGCTTCCTACGCGGGAGCGCAGGGCTTCGAGGAGGGAGCACCCATGCCAAAGATCTCGGGGCAGATCCAGGGAGAGAAGTGCCAAGGAAAGAGGCACGTAGCAGCATCGTATTCTTGTGACAAGTCGCGATATTAGGTGATCCGAGTAAACGTGACTTCATGCGTCCCTCACCCCACGCCGCTTGCTCCACCTGCACTCTCTGCCCACGAAACTCATTCCCCCAGGACCACTTCCAACTTTCCAAACCATCAGCAGATTCACACAGCTGCTATTTAAAAATAAAATAAAATCGAAATAATAAAAGAAAAACCCCACAGGAGAAATATTTTCTTTTTTTTCATCCTCTAGAAGTAACATTTCCCCTCCCAGAATTCACACTGGCCTGGGGCCCGTGGCTGGATTATTTAGTCTGACTCCCGAACCAGGAACAGATTTACGATTCAAATTCTCATGAAACAGCAGGGCTAGAAACTTTATCAAGCTTTATGTTATTGGAAAGAAGAGATTCCCAGGAAGGATCCAAGCTAAGTGCCTCTAAAGCTCTGATATTTTTGCTGTAATAAAGACACTAACTTACACTGTTTTTCAGATGTGCTTAAAATGCATTGATACTTTTCTTCATGACTTGCACCTTGACAGAGAGCAACTATGGTCCCTCAGCTTTTTAGGAGGGATGTTAGAAAAAATAGTCTGGATACTTTTTTAAACTCTCTAAAACGTTTCTGAAGGGCATACTTCAATGTAGCACAGGATACATATGCAGCACATGCTGATCTGGTCAAAAAAGGGGACAAAACTTCCTCCTTTGCCAGCTGCATTTGGCAGTCCAACTCACAGGGTCCGTAACGAAGGCTGCTCACTGCTTAGTCCAGGTCCCTGGTGTTTCCCACGAGCAGCCAACAACAGCGAGGAGGAGCTGGGGCTTCCAGGCAAGCAGAAAACTTCTCGACCAGCCACTCTACCCCAGCAACGTGCTCCAGAGGCTAGTATAAAACTCTCACAGGCATCCTCTTTTAAAGAGTCTGGCAGCCGACTTCCGTGAGAAAGTGATCAAAGCCAACAGGCAAAAAATTTAACATCGGAAATGGAAAAATGTGTGTGTGTGCGCGCGCGTGCGTGTGATATTTACTGTATGTTTATTTATATATTTGTATATTGATACATAATATACCTCCAAGCAAGGGTCTTGGTTGAATTTCTGAGCACATCGTTTTTTCCTAAAGTCCATGTCATTTATTGAAAATGAAACAATTTTCAAACATTTCTGATCATCTTAAAGTCCCATTTTAGTGAATGTTTCAGGTACATTTTTTAATCTGTATTTTTATCATATTTATGCTCCAGTTTACTAATGAACTCTGAATTTGATTAGGCTTTTTTAAAAATGGGAAATATAGAGAATACATAACTGAAACAGCAAATGAAACAGTCCATTCTGAGCTCTGCAAATTGATAACAGATTCTCATTTTTAACATCTGACATAAAATGGGGAAGAAAAGAGAAGAATGATTTTGATTTGACCTATTCTGGCCAAGTTTTAGTATAAAACAACATAGTATCACTATAATGTACCTGGGATCCAAAATAAATGGGTCTGTTTTGCAATATCTCTACAAGAATTATCAGTAATACTATATGTTCCAGTTTCAGATGGTTCTAATCAATCTTTTAGTATCTTACATGTCTGCCTATTAAGCTAGAGATGATCACTTGGACTCTGAACCCTCTCTTTCTTTGTAAAATCACCCTGAGTAATATTAAATCATGTTGCTGGATCTCTGGAATTTCTGGGTTTCATCAACATTTGCCTTCATTTTTCACATGGCAAGTTAAGGAAATATCTGGTAACATTTTAATTCCATGTTATTCAATGGGGCTTATATAGGTGTGGTGCAACTGAGTTCTACACAGGAAAGGCTGATTTTAAGGCCTGGCAGAATGATTAGCTGATTCCCAAAAGATATGGATATACATTTCTCCTAGGCACATCTGCCCTGTCTGCTTTTAATTTTGAAACACCAGCTTTAATTTAGAAACTGTAGTGTAGGCTCTCCTTTTTTGTGAACAAGAATGACATAATTTGCTGAGCAAGGACCCAGAGCCAAGCTTTTTGTCTTGAGCAATCAATGAATAGTAACCAACAGAGAAATGTTCCATCACTAATTCTTTCTTGCATTTGCAGGTTATTGCACCACGTGGATCACGTCTGAATGAAGAGGCTGAACCGTGCAGCCCTTCGCTCGTTTTCGTGGTTGTGGAGATCACCTCCCCTCACATTCTTGATCAGCTTCCCTGTGGCAACAGCAGCAGCGGATCTCATGGAAAAGTAATATTAGGAAAGTATTTAATGTATTTATAGCTGTCTTTTAATGATATTTACCAGCTGGGAAGGAGGAGGCATGCCAGCACTGTGTGATCAATCAGCCTTGAGGAACTCCAGCAAGTGCTTTTGAGACCACCAGCAAGCCTTTCCCGGGCCTGGCTCTGCCTTCACCAGTCAGACCACAGATCCTTGGGGCAAATCAGTGGTGTTTGCCTGTTCCTTATCACAGCAGGTCATGATTTTAGCCCAGGACTGAAGCTACCCCAGTACGCAAACAAGCAGTGCTAATTCTTAGAGCAGGGTTGATTAACATCTATTCTGTATCAGCCAGGCAACAGGTAAGCATAGGATTCCTCCCGAATATTTTAAGAAAATTTTGTGTGCCAATCAGTTTTTCTAGAAGACAAGAAGAGAAAGTATTGAAAGCTGGGCTTGGCCACTGATTGCAACATGCCTATAGATCTTTCCTTATGCCAAAATGTCATCAGACAGAAGTTCTAGAGGTTGCAGTAAGTGTTACCTGCAGTTGGAAAACTGCAAAGATCAACTCATATGGAAAAGATCATGATTGAAAGGTCCAAACAAAGCAATTTTCTGATTCCCAGAAGATGTAGATGTAAATAGAACAGTGCCTGAAAATGAGCAGACAGAAATGAACTACAAACACAGAGAGCAAGTCTTCTAAAGCAAATAAATTTTTTGCTATATTTTTCCCCAAACTGAGTGTACCTAACCTGGTCAGGCAATGCAGACTCTTACTCTACTCTCCCACTCCAGCTCCAGTGATATGTAAGCAAGGCTGAATACGGTCACTTTGTGGAGTTAGGTTGAGCTATTACTCTGCCTAGGTTCAGGCTGACCTAAGGAGTAGTAACTCTGCAGAAGCACGTGTGCCAGTGCCCACATTATCCCCCAATAACTGCACCATCACTGCAACTCTAAGCATCCACTGCATTCCTGAAGAAAGGTCCCTGAGGACTCTCTCCAAAGTTGCTTTCTTAGCATCATGCCAACCTCTTGTTTTAACATCCAGGGGTCTTCAGCCATCTTATCAGTTACTCTAATTGCTCTGACAAGCTGTGGAAATACACATCATTTAATGTGTAAACCTATAAAATAATCATTGTCTGTCTCTATGCTTGATGCTCAGAAACTGCTGAAATTTTGTGTGGAGAAAAAAAGCTCCACTGGCTTTGGATAAATGACTTTTTTCAATTCCCCTTTTCTCAGGGAAAAGGCCCTTTGAAAGGGTCTTTTATAGCTACTGCAGGGGTTCAAATCTCTCAGACTTCAGTGTCCATCACTATTTTGTATTCTACTCCCCCCAGCACAGACTGCCTCTAAAATATTTTGGGTCTTGTTTGTGCTTATTATGATTTGAAGTTCTGAGTTTAATTCCTTTCTTTTCCTAGCTGAGTCAAAATTCATATTCAGGCATGGAACGGATGTTTGCAAATGCTCACCATTTGCAAGACACAGGTAAAATAATGACAATGAGAAAGTAGGAGGCTGGAAATTGTTCCACGAGCTCTCTGCACTAAGAACATTATCTAAGCAATAGAACTTAAAAATCACAGTATTTGGTCCTCTTATAATTCCATAACCTTGAATAGAGACAACAGGAGGCCAACAAAAAGCTGCATTGCCAAATGCTGCAGAATGAAGCACCTGAGAAATGGCTCCTCTGCAAAAGAAACTCCAGCAAAATACCTGCAGATGGCTGAATGGGTTGAAAATTTGCCCAAAATTTCTTTCTACTGAAAAATTGGGGTTTTGACAAAATTATTTCTGAAACTCGAGAGGCTCATTGTCTTCTTTTTAAAAAATTGTCATTTCAGCCATTTGAAAAGCTAAAAGTCCAGCTGGAAAAAGTGCTTTGGGGTTTGTTTAGCCAGTTTTATTTCAGCTTCTGTGGTTTAGTTTTATTTTAGAAATATTTTTCTAAATTAAAAAAAAATAGAAATATTAATCTGGTTCAAGTTCACTTCAAGAAAACATATTCCTGACCACTGGTGGTACTCAGAGGAGCACAGAGGACGTAGCAGGTGCTGAGTGCAGTCGCTATATGGAAACACATACACATACACTTAGGAAAGAAGCTGCACTGTGGTTTTCTTCTGAGAAATTGGCAACACAATATAACTGCTGCCTACTCAGAAAGCTTTATCCATAGATGATTTATTAAGTTTTTCAGAACCCCATTAAGATCTTTTTACAGAGTACTTGGATGATGCCTGTAGCTAAAATGAAGCTAAGGTAATCATAAATTTTTAGAAACGCCAGGGTACTTCCACCACCAGTGCTCTGCCAGTGCCTTCTCCCATGTGCTTAGAAGCAAATGCGTGGACTAGCTTCTCCCCTCCAGAAGGGACACTCTCTTGGGGAAGCTTGTAATCAGCAGGGCTTAGCTAACCAGCCACTTCAGGACTGCAGATACGGTAAACCCAGGGAGTCCCAGAGAAACAGCAAGACTGATTTCTCCACGCTGCTGAAGGAACTCCGGAGGAAGCTTAAACGATGAATATGCAGAGAAGATGGTACGGATAATGAGAGCACCCACAATGACATTATGCAGAGACTGTCATTTTCTCTATGTTTGTACAGTGCCTACAGTCAGGGGACCTGACCCTGCTGACTTTCGCTAGGAACGACCGCAATGCAAATACTAAATAAAAATAATAGGATTAAATATGAATAAGTGATATAAGCCATCATGCCGCGGGGCATATCCAACCCACCAGCTGCCTGAGGGGAGGGTAGAGAGGAGGAGAATTTCCCTGCAGGCAGGTCATCCCATGGCTGCTGTCCCTGAGGTTTCTTGGATCCCTCTCTGAAATGTCTTGTCTTGTACTCTTCACTGTGAAAGACGGGATACTGAACTAGATGGACAAGCAATCTGATCCACCATAGCAATGCCTATGATCCTACAGAGGTGCTATGAATAATTCATATTTCCCACAAAAAATCCCCCATGCTTCATGTAAATTAACCAGTGTCTCCAAGAGAAAAGATCATGTGCCCTCTTTATAGCTGTGTCATCTTCCCCATTTAGATGGGTATCTATTTGCCATAGTTTATAGGTGCATCCCTGCACAGGCTGTTAAAACGACATGTAATTAAAATTACACCTTTTCTTTAGTAGACTTTATGTCACAGAAAGCCTTAGCCACAGTTTTCTCTTCAGTGGGTCAGTAATAAAAGAGAAGTCTGGCCTTTTAGTGAACTTACATGAAACGTTAATTATTTCAGTCTTGTTCTTGGTTAAAAGATGTCCTCATTCTTGCAAAACACACTTAGTCTTGCACTTGCAGTCTCAGGATATAGGCACTGCTTCTAGCCTTGCATAGCTCAGGACACATCTCCTCTCTGGGCAAGGGTTTTCCCTCTCACTGTTCTGTTAGTTCATAAACTGGCTGAGGACATAGACCTTCTACTTCTGCAAATTAGTACAATCCTAAACTGTTCAAAACGTCAGTGACCATCACCCTGGGCCTGTCAAACCTCCAGAGAGGCTGCTGAGAACAATATTTTGCATTTTACAGTGAAGCACATTGACAGTGACCCAGCTTTGCATTTTCCCTTGTTTCTTGGAAGGGTAAGTCTTTACTGTAGTGCAGACATCATGGGTCTCCTCTCCTCCACTCTAGACTATATATTTGTTTAAAAAAGAAGGCAACTTGCAGAGTTAGGTCTACGCACTTTAGTACTGGCTCTGAAGGAACTGAACCATTTTGGAGTTTGCAATTGGCTAATCTTGGTAACAGTTTTAAGAGGCTTCCCATGTTAGAACTATCCTTGCAGTCCCCTCTTTCCTTTCCTTCATCTGCTTTTCACATACAGATTCATGGGGTGGGGAGGGGGCAAGTTGCATAGGGCTTCTTGCACTTCTCTGTGACCTCTTGCATGATAGTTGCTCACATCTCCATGATCCTCTTAAAATATCTAATAAAGTATTGAGGGAATTCTTAACTCCAAACTGCTTCTGACAAATACAAGCCTCAGACTATTAAAGAAGTTATTCTGAAGCTTGAACATCTACTAAAAAGAATGACACTGGAGCACTTCTGAAAATAAAAATCTAGAGGTCACACTTATGAGCCAGTTTTGGAGAATGGTATGTAGAGGAAGATCCAGTAACGAATTTCTAGTCTCCAGAGAAAAATGTAGTGAGTACAGAGAAGGCTTAATGACTTCAGGAATTCAGTAAGGATCAGACTAGCTCAGTATTTCTTGAAAGGCCATAAATAAATAAAAGTATGTGATTTAGCTGTGTGAAAATGCATGGAAAAGTATAGAAGGAGAAGAAACATTATAAAAATGCCTCATGGCCTTGAGAAAGGGATGTCTGCAGAAGGAATCTGGTCCGTATTCAAGGATACCTTGTAAAGATAAATATTTGTCTACAATATACGTAGTTATATACAGACATAGGATTATGTGTGCATACAGACTGTATTTCTTTACTTGCAAGGAGCTGAAACTTGATATAAAGTTGGAATGTTGATGAAGAGAGTAAGAAAGCATTGTAAAGGTAGTTAATGGAAAATATCTATGTTGGAATAACGTAATTGGTCCCTGCAGAGTATTGTAGGTGAGGGCAAAATGTTAGATAGTGACAAAGGAGGAGAAAGAAGGAATACATGTGCATTTCCCCTCTTAAGAACAGTAAATCTCAATCCAGGCAGGACTAGGGGAAGCCAGTGCAAGAAGTTCTTGGATATTATTGTAAGCAGAAGTCAAAGTAAGAGTCAGAAATTTTAACAGCCTACTTTCCTCCTGACCATGAGACCTTCAAAGGAAAGTGCTTAGGGATCTAGGAAGAGTTCAGTGGGACTGCGCGGTCACCAGCTGCAGTGAGCAGAGCTGCACAGTAGCTCTAGGGGTGTTGCAAAAGCCGAGACTGTGACCCTCTGACTATGACAACATATTATAATGTACATAGTTACAACTCTCACTGACTTCTCAGAAGAAAGACCTAAAACAAATCGTGCCACTTGCTCCCTATGCCAGCCCACTCAGGGCACTTCTGCCAGTACATTACATAACCAATCCATCCCTCAGTAAAGCTGTTGGACATTTATTTCCGCTTTCCTTGTTCAAGCTGGAAGGATCTGGCTTTCTTCATTGAAGCTGAGGTCTGTCGCTGAGTTCAGGTGCATCAGAATCAGTCAACCACCCAAACTTCTCAAATAGATCTGCAAAATTCAGGGAGCACACTCAAACTCCAACAGAAATAATACTTTAGGGAATTGTGAGTGGAGGTCCTCAGGAGAAAGGGAGCATGGCTTACAGTGCCAGCAGAGACGACCTCAGTGAGTCTGCATCTGCCTGGGTATGCAACACATCTGTAGCATCTATTCAAGACAGATGAAGAGCTTAGGAGGTAGAGAAACATGAATTCAGATGTGTCAACTAGTATGCACAAAAACAGCTGCTTAAGAATAATGTTTAGGGTTTGCATTTATGCAATGACAGGAAAGGAATTCAGTGTCAAACTTGCCTAAGCATTTAGCCACATATGTTATTCTACTCCAAAGCACACTGCTCTGATCCTTAATTCTTATGATGTCCTCTTGAACTACAAAACCATCCATACAGATCTCTCCACACTACCTACCAATAACATCGGATTTACTGAGCTAATGAGCCTGCCATTCAGGCTGGCCTGCACGTAACACCTAAATAAAAAATAAATTAAAATTAAAAAAAAACACAGGAGAAATCAATCCAGCAACTTGAAACCCTAGGAAAAATCCTTGCATTTTTTTTAAACGTTATGCAATCCTTCCAGCCACACAATGCTGAAGTGGTAAAAGTCAGTCAAACACAGCCCTCAGTAACCAACACACCAATTTGTGCCAACCAAGGAGCGTGATTTAAACGGTCTGCTGCTGCCCAGACTACGAGCTCTCCGAGAACGCATCTTCTGCTGGGGCTTGTGAAGATCAAATGTATTGTCAGTAGTTAAATAATATATCCACATCTTCACTGTATAAAAAACCCCTGACAACCAAAAATCTGTTTACACAGAAATTATTTCTTTATTTTTCACTTGGATGGTCCAACCACTTTCTTTTTAGCTGAGAATAAAGTTGAACCTTACTCACAGCTGTGTGCTTGTTTTCTGTCCTGCCCTGGAGTGTGTCCTTGGCTTTGGCTGGAAGGTCAGCAGAGGGGTGATCTGTGCTGGTGGTCAGTGCCTCCGAGAGTGGACCTTCCTTCTCACGTGCAATCTAATTGCGATTAACAAGTCAGTTCCTTCCCAAAACACAGTTAGGGAAGGTGACTTTTTGGAAGCTAAAGAGGACTGCTGATAGTTAGCAACAGTGGAGCTATTAGAAAACCAATTTAACCAACAGAAAATAGACTTGGGGGGCAACCCACCAGGAACAAGTGCATTCAAAATTGGCCATGAGGATGGAAACTGGACTGCTAAATTGCTAGTTAGGGAAAATTTAAATGCATTTATTGTTGTTCATCTCAAGAGGGTAAACTACAGGTATTCTGATTTCGTAAGTTATTTCAATATTTAGCATATGCTAGTAGCATTTTTTTTTTTTTTGGTAAGTCAACAGACTAAAAATCAACTCTTTTCCATATAACATCACAGGCTAGAGTGGAGGAGCTTGCTGCAGTATTCTAAGATGGAAAGCTACTGCTATCTCTTCTCCCGTTTCTCTTTTTAGAAAACAAAAAAAAAAAAAAAAAGAAAAGAAAAGAAAGAAAGAAAGAGCAGAAAAAATAACTACATGAAAGGAAAAAAAAGTAGAAAATATAGGGAAAAGGAAAACTTAATAAGGTTGTTCCCCTTCTTTTTTTTTCTTTTTTTCTTTCTTTCTTTCCCCCTTTTTTTTTCCTTTTTTTTTTTTTTTTTTTTTTAAGGAGACTGCTGTATTAAATTAAAGTCATACATAGGTTTCAAAGAAAATCATATGTCGGTGGAATGGTGAGCCCACCTGACAACGCATGCTAACAGAATTGTAAATGTAAAGGGTAATGCTTGTCACTTCCTGACAGCTCTAAATGGCCTTTTAGTTCAGTACGCAGAGCTGTCATAAAAAAACATAAAAATGCATATGCAGACAGCTGAAACTGCAATGCACATCATTATCTGCAAATGGTATAAGTATCCTGAACAAAGGGCCTTCCAGTTTAAGGACAAGCATAAGACATTTTTCTGCCTCTAGCCTTAAAACAAAGAGCTGTCAAGAAAACAAGATTCTCAGTGCCAGAACTGAGGATCTTCTGTCAATCAGCAAGGTGCTACATTTGTACATATTTTTCTGACCCCAAATATGAGAAGAGCATCCTTAACAGATGTGTATTTAACTTCTGGCAGATACATCTGTTTCTTCTGTTTTTTTTTTTTATTTTTTATACTTTTTTTTTCTTTTTTTTTTTTTCTCAAATACACCACAGAGCAGAACAGTTTTGTTGTGTACTTATTAGTTCCTTCTATTCTGGCTTTTTTCCTTCCTTGTTTAAAGTAGCCACATGGTGGCTTCATCATTATTGTGCCAAGATGTTGGGGAATTTTAGGGACCAGTGCTAACCTGGTATGGGAATCACATGAAAAAGGTGAATGCCAGTCTATTGGTATTCACAACTACTGTAATGCTTTGTTTGTTTTTGGTTTCAAAATATACACTTTCAAGGTTATATATTTTTCAGCATCTTGAATTATCCACCAAATGCCTCTTTCCAAGGCTCTGTGCCTGCAGCATAAAATATGGGAATATGAATCAATACTGGGATTTGAGAACTTCTGAGATCATGGAGGCAAAATATTTCAGTCCACAAGAAAAGTAAGGGAATAAATGTCACATATATAAATTCTCTATTCATCTTATGGCTTATATTTACAAAGTCCTGTGTCTGAATCTGTAAATTTTCCAGTGTGAAATTACCCTGAACAGTTGCTTAATGGTACCTTAATTTTTCTTTAATTAATCACCTTTAAAATTTCTAGCTGTTCCCCCCATTAAAATCCACATTCATCACATACATAATCTTTATTCCTTTCTTCCAAAATTGCCCAAGGAAGTTATCAAAGGATGAGGCTGCAAACCTAAAAATTCATTTCTTTTGTGTTTTCAGGAATAACATATGGGAATACAGAGTCACCTTGGTAAAAGTATAAATTTTGTCTAAGATTTTAAAAGCTATCCAGTAATTTTGGCTACCACTCATTTCTTGGTGTTCTGTTTGAGACATCCAAGGGCATCTAAATCTCAAGTTTGATTCTCATTTCAATAACTGATTCCAATCCAAGTCCAACAAAAACAACATTTTAATGCTCATTCAACGGTCTTGATTCTGAGTCTAAGCCACACATGTGCCTAAAAAAGGGGGGGAAGAAAAAAAAGGAAGGAAAAAAGAAAAAAGAGAGAAGAAAAAAGGAAGAGCTTTGCAGACTATGTGTAGAAGCCCCATCTGGTGATGTCTGACATAAGAGTATGCTTCCACCTAATTACAGTACATTTAAAAAAATACTCTGTGCTTTATTGACACCAAAACAAGTGAATATATATCTGCCTATTAATAAATTACACTAGACAGAAGATTTCCAACCCTAGTATATTGAGCTTATAGATTAGACTTCCTATAGTAGTAGCAGAGGAAAGGAGAAATGAACAGCCAAACTAGTGTTAGTATGGAGATTTATACATTTGTGAATAGGATTATATGACATGGTAGTACAGCAAAATAAAGCACTTGATGGTCTGTGTGACTCATGCTCCTGTAGTCTAAGTATTTTGCACATACATTGCAGTTAACAGCATTGAATGTGCTTCATGCTATTAAAAACATCTGTTTTTTTTTTTTTTTTTTTTTTTTAAGATGACTCACTGAAGGGAGAGAAGAGGAAATTATTTTCACTTTAAGAATAAAATAAATATATTCTTATTATTGTCACATGTATGTTTCATTTATTGTCTCTTAAATTGGATGATCTGTAGAGAGTGATACAATTAACTGTACTTGTGCAGAATGAAGATGATAATACAAACCTGACTCCTACAGAAATTCTCAATACTGGTTAGGTAACATCAAAACTAATCTTCGAAAACATAAAATGCTACAAAAGCTTTAGCCAGCCAAGCAGTTCTGCCATAGTTAGTACAATCGCCTGCACCGAAAAGGAATAACCTTTTTGCAGAACTATTTCTTTAAAACCAGCACTAGGTAGGTCTGATGGTTTCAGGTGAGAGTGCATGTAGAAATAATGACAACTCAATATGTGGGGAGGTCAGTTTTTGATTTAGCTGTGAAATCAGTGTGAGATTGGCAGAGGTCTGTGTCGTTCTGCTGCTAATACTAACACAAGTCTCCTGCTTGGAGGAGATGCACAATACCACTGGTTTGGACAGCAAAGCAACCTGCATCACTACAAAACAAGTACAGACCAGGCAAAAGTACTACTGACTTCCTTGCCTCTCTGGCCATGCTGACTTATATCTTTTTCTGATCAGATGGATGGTTCATTTATTATTTCTTTTTTGAGGCTGACTTGTATCAACATGTTTTAAATGTGACATTGTCTAAGGTGGGCAGCAACCTCTTGAATCTGGACTAACACCCACAGCTGAGCTGAACAAGCCAAAAAGTAAAAATCCTTCAACTGCACTAATGTAGAGCTGGATTTGAACATGCACCTTCCAGACAAAAGGTTTCATATCCCATTACTACGACCCATGCCAGCCAGGCCTCCTACTCAACCTGTCCCCTTTAAATTTACAAGGAAGGAAATAACAAGAAGGAAGGACATTCTTTTATTACATTTTTTCAAATAAAATGTCTGTGCTCTCTCTGGATGGTTCCAGCCCGATTTATACAAGGTGAATTTGACCTTCAAGAGGCAGAACATCTGGGAATGACAATTAAAGCCATCTGCACCCAAGGCAAGCAGGTTGCTCGCTATCCACTCCGTTCTGTTGCCTTCAGAACGTAGAGGAGGGGGGGTAATCTCAAGACAGCCATCCCCTTTTTATTGACTGTCTCCTGTGCTTTTAGAGATGCAAAAATACTCAGAGCCTGACTGCACTCCTTTCCAAGGAGGCTTAAAGATGAAGGCATAAAAACTCCAGCAGTGCGCTCAAAGATTTGTACTTTAGGTTCTACAAGGATGATATTACCTGGACCCAGAATTTCTTTCACCTTTGGTCTAACCCCTATATGTCACACCACTCATGACTTAGCCTGTCTGTATTTGGCCTCGCTCATCCGCTTTATGTGGTGGATTGGCTCGTGCATTTCCTACTGGCAATCTGCACTCAACAGAAGTCAGAAGAGAGTTCATCAAATCCTCTGTTCCTAGAGGTGTTGCTTTAAGCTTCAGCAAAATGTAGGAAGGTTCAAGATATTTTCATACCTGGTAAAAACCCAAAGTGTTATTCTCGGTAGGACTTCAGGATAATTGGACATTCCCTAGAGTTTGCGTATCTTCTAACGCTTGCTGCGAAAGGCTAACTCATGTCCCCCTCAAAAACTCCCTTTGAGATTTTTTGATTGATTGATTGGTATTTTAGACCAAGAAATCTTAGGACTTCCTTGCTGACTAACACTGTTCCAGTGTTTTCTTGCTCTCTTCCATTTGCATGTATCAGTCAATTCCTCATCTCTTACGTTGCTGGTAAGCTTTCTGAGACAAGAAGATACTTCTCTGTGTACAGCTCCTAGCATTCTGTGATTTTGGTATCTGGATGGAAATATAAACACAATGCACATGACACACACATTTCATGCACTGGTTGTATCACATAGATGTTTGTGCAGAAGGATCGTATTTACTTTTGAACAGGCAGAGCAACTCTAAGGATTCATTTGGATAACCAGATCTGGTGGAAATTTCAAAAGCAAAAGGAGAAATAAAAAGCCGTAGGACAGGAAAAAAAAATCCAATTCATCCAGAACAGGAATCTGTTCTGTAGTATTTGGAGTCTTATTATTTTCATTTTCTACCATTTTTTTTTTAGCCTACTTAGGAGCACTCTGTGTGCCACCTATTGGTCCAATCCATGCTCAGTTGTTCTTCATTCAAAAACATAGCATTGGAAGAGTAGGGCAGGGCCAGAAAACAGGAGATGGGAGGCCAAAGATCGCATACAGCAAGGCTGTCCAGCAAACAGGGAGAGGAAGCATATTTTTCTGAGCAGGTCAAGCCAACTGTAGCCCAAAAGTCCTTCCGTTTCAAACTGAGAGTGTGACTCAGATAAACCAGCAACATGAAGTTACACAAGCAGAAAGATATTTTAGAAAATATTCCACACAGTGGATGACATATTCAAGTATTATGTCTTTGGAGATTTAACCCTGCCTTCTTTCAGTGAGAAATCAGACACTTAGAGAATTAACCAAGATTATATTGACAGGTCTAGGTTCCACAACAATTCCCCTTGTACATGCCCCATAAACACCTTTCTTTCCAGTGTCAGTCACACATTCATTTTCTACCACAATAATTCTTTGCTAAGATCCCATTCCCATAATAGAAAGAAAGAAAAAAAAATGAGTGACACCTCAAACAATATTTGATAGTCTAACAACAATTTCTAACTTCAAAGACTATCTACATAAAAGTTGAAGACTTTTGCTACAAAACCAAACCACTGGGAAATCATTTTCCATCTGACATCAATTCCCCAGCTACTAGAACGAAGGCTTTAACTAAAAGTATAACTTTTACAAGAGATTCTTTAACATTTTAATCTATGCTGTAGGAAGTATGTACACAGTCAGGTCGCATTGTCTGATAATTCAGGAACGAGGTGTAATAGAGGTAACCCCACAAATTAAAAAGAGGGATGGCCTTCAATGGAAGCCAGTTCATAAGAGCTCAGGCACATCACTGAGTTATGGTGGCTTAACAGATCAGAAGACAGGAAGATTTGACTGATTAACTCCAAATCTTTATGAAGAGAGAAATACAAGAGGTATAACCAAGAACATCCCCAAACCTGAAGGCTATTGTACCTCAGGAAAAGAATTAATTTTTCAGAGTGAGCATTACAGCAAACAACTCCTAATTTATCGAACCACTGGACGCAGGTCTACAAATCATATATTCAAGGCTCAGTGGAGGCAAACAAAGCTCTGTAAGGTTTGACAGTGGGCAGTTTCCCTTCCCAGCAACTCTGGCTAAACTCCACAAAGCCTTCTGTAACAGTCTTCTCTTTAACACTTCCTTTCATTTGTAGCTGAAGAAGAGACTGCATGTCTTAGACATCAAAATGTGACCTTGTGGTGAGTTAAATAGGTGAGCATGTTAAGAGGCTTGTAAATGTATCTGGACCTTTTTTCCTCACCATCTGTTTCACACTTGATATCTTGATAGATAGTTTAGCTTATTACCCACCAGTAACGTCATCTCTGCTAAAGCCTTGTTATTTGAAATACGGAGTCTCTTCTTTGTATCGCTGTGACTAAGTACCTTGGAACCCACTTAAATTTGTTCTGAATGCATTAAATTGGTAACATGCAGTCTTGTTGCATACCAGTTTCCAAGTTGCATAGTAGAAGTTTAAATGATTAAACTCATGTAATGTCTAACCAGGCACACTGTGTGGCTGAGTACAGTCAGGTTTTCCAGTGTAACATTCTCTTTGTAGTTAGCATTGTGCAGAGGTATGCAGATGCTTTTGCCAGGAGAAAGTGAAATAATTGATGCAGCTGAAAATGACCTTGATCTTAAAGTCATTACCTCATTCTTTGAAATATCTGAAAATACAATGACAGAAGCAAGGGCCTGAGTGACTACTGTGACTTTTACTTTGTCCTGAGTACCAGTGTGACATGGGTACATGCCAACAGTAAATCATCTTCCTGGAATACATGACAGTAAAAAGTTGGGGTCATGTTTTCAAGCTCTCTCTCCAAACTTTACATAATGTCCTTCTGTCTGCCCACATCTATTTTATAGATTGATGGTACCTGTAGCTACTCAGCAGAAAGGTAGAATAATGGCAAGGGTGATGAAACAGTATGTTCATGACACAAGATAGTGACTCGTGGGGTCAAGAAAGAAATCTTGCCTTTCATTGCCAGCAGAGCTCGTATCAGTACCAAAGCAGCATGCCCAGGGAAGCGGTGACAGTACACACCTGGAGATGCACAGGGGACCAGAAGGTCCACTGAGTTCTCCTGCTTTACAGAGAACTAGCAGTTGATTTCCCCAAGCTGCCAGTGGTTAGACCACAGAGCAGCAGGTCCCAAAGATGTCTTATGCCAGCTCTCCCACGTAGTGCCAATACAGACCCCAAGAAGAGGCAAAAAAAAAAAAATCTTATTGTTCAACAGATTGAGATGCCAAGGTCATTTTACTTGTTGGAGATGGATTGAAATGATGTCTTCAGGCCAAACAAGGTTAAACTGTCTTCTAAATCTCTCAGCAGGAGTAGAGTCACCCTTTCTGAGGGGGCAGACTGATTTCTGCAGCTTCTCAGCTTTCTTGAGATACCAAGAAAAGCAACTTGTGTCTTACTGGTATTAGAGAGTGCAGGTCTGTCACTCAGAGAAGGTGAGGGATTATGGTATTATCTACGAACTATGCTGGGAAAAGCATGATGGATTTTGTACCTTTTCTCTTTGGATGCATGCACACATAGAGCAACTGGGAATACATTGGCCCGTAGAAGAAAGAGAAGACATTTTAAATGTAGTGAACAAAAAGTTATGCTACAAACGTATCTGTGACCAAACATTGCCTGCGAAATGTTAAGAGACTTGATTAATGTAGCAAAATGTCACACGAAGAGATGTTGCTGCAGCCAGCTGTCACAAGCGAAACATGCTATGTCTGAAGCCCACGGCAGGATGACATATTACCAAAAGAGCCTGCTGGCCTAGGAAGAACCTGAGAATCAGACTGACATCTTTTACCTTGGTGAGGAGTTTTCCCCCAAAGCGATGTAAGAACCAAAATTCTTATACTTGCACAATGAAAGTATATGCCATGGTCTTACGCAGCAGAAGCCAGGAAGCCTCCAGGAGTTATGATGGAATTTCTCCACCTGAGAGAGAACTCATGGCTCTGAAAGGCAAGATGCTATCAACATGTACTATTTTTGCCTTTTTGTCTCTGACCTTTTGTCTTCCCTCTCTATGGTGAGTCAGGGTCACCACAGGGAAGGTGGAGACAAAATTTTCAGAGGTGTCAATCTCTGCTTACATGGGAATGTATTTTTTTTTCTAAATTTAAGAGTTAAATACACATCAGTGTGTTACAGAAACGTACTTCAGTTATGAAATACAGTTAAACGTTGGCAAGATACTCATAGTCTGTGCTTATCATCCAGTAGAATTTGATTTCTCATAAACTCTTGATTCATTTTAATTTTATGTAAACAGCATCTCTAGCAGTGGCAGTAGAACCTCTCCAAAGAATCAGAGGTTCCATTTCACAGACCAAACATACTCCAGATCTCTCAGCTCAAACAGAGATTGAACACAGATCTGGATTGACTCACACAGTTCAGTTTGAAAACCAATTTTATAATCAATTCTTCATTGTTTAAATCAATGCTGCTGATCTAATGCATCAGAAAACCTATCCCCTTGATGAAGGATTTTAAAAAGCTGTATTTTACAGCTATGTCATCACCAGGCATTTGTGGCTTTAAAACATTTGTGAAATAGGATTTTCTGGTAATATCTTGTGTGGTCCATTAAACATACAATACACAGCAGAGGAAATACTTGATTATACTTGCACACTTTTCTCCGTTTCTGGTAATACTCCAGATGAACACAGCTTTGCCACATGGTTATTGGTGCCTAAAATGGCTTCTGCTTATAATTTTAAGGTTCTGCCTTGCAGTTGACAAGTTGCCTCAGTTACTGTAGTTTAGATCCTGACTGCAGATATTTTGTATTTGCGCATGATATTACTATTAAAGCAAAGTTCACAGGACTCCCATTTGAAGAAGGCTAGGGAATCAGGCCTTTAACATTCTGCATATATGTATGCTCTCGTAGCACTCCCATATGGATATTTGTGTTTGCCTGTGTGCTGCATGCAAAGCACATGTGGAATCTATAATGATAACAAACAGGATCATTAACTGAAAAATTAATCATGCTCATGCAAATTGCGTGAATTCACACTATTAGCTCCACCACAAACTCAGCAAAGTGTCTACATAATTTAATACTTTACTTCAAATGTCACTATGGGAATCCAACATTTCTTAGCTGGCAGAACTGAAAGTGTCATTTTTCTTAAGATATGTATAAATAAGCGAAGATGTCCAAAGCACATGTATAAATAAAGTTATATATACATTCTTGTACTCTGTTCTGTGTTACAAAACACAGCTCCTTACCATATGCCAGTGTACAAAAAATGCACAGGGTATCAACTGCAATGTATATAACTTAATATAAAAAAAAAACTTTTAACAGATATGCCATAAAAAACAATAACACTCCACAAACACATTAGAAATATATTCATTTTCAGTGTAGTGAGTCTCCTCAATTTTGCTTCACAAGCCGACCTTGCCACTATCTGATAGATTTATCATATTCTTTACTAATAAAACAGCCTTTCTGAAAAACAGATACTTTGCATCCATTTGAATGAAAATTCAGAAATTTTACCTGCTGTGTTGAACAGCATGGAGGGATGACATCTTGAAACCCGAGGCTGAACGTATATCATTGGGTTATCAAATACATTTCCCTACAATGGCAAGCAAACCTGTCTCTGAAGTAAGTATCTATAAATCCGCCAAACAGCCATCCCATAATTATTGCCTTATCACAAAGTTCAAAGTGCTAAAAGCCATACCAGCACATCATAGGAAGGAAGCAGGACACAGCTTGAGCACTACCAACATCAAGTAAGTAGGCTACACAGACCACTACCTCGCATGGCCATTTCCACAAACTCACAGAGATGCAATGTTACCTAGTCTTAAATGTGTATGACACTGCATCTTCAGACCTCATCTTCCATTCAAAGGACTTGAGTAGAACATGAAAAAAAAAAACCTTTATTTTAACATCCATCACAGGGATGCAATACAGTAGCAATGCAACTCCGCAGTGAGAGGAGAGCATGCAGCGATTTAGAACAATAGACATGAAATAAATTAGTCTTTGGAAATTAGGGTCATGAAAGAAATGAAACAGAATTCCAACTTTAAAAGCAAAGCTCATCCTTTCTAACACATTCACTGGTGAAAAACACTGGGATAATGTGAAAATGCTAACTTCAGTGTTTTCAAAATTCAAAATGAAAATTTGATTTTAAAATAATGTTTGGTTGCTTTTTGTTACAGTTTCCCTATAAAATGACAAATATAATGAAACAATCTCCCACCCACACCAAAATGATGTTTGGCTAAGCTCTATTTTTGGTGCAAATATTTCTCTGTTGAGACAGCTTGCTTATGTCCTCATTGGAGCCTTGGAACCATTTTCTGGCTCTACTACACATTCACTGTGTCACCGTCAGTAAATCACATCATCTGTACACCACAAATTAACATCTGTAAAATGAGGAAAGTCATTCCTATTTAAAAAGTTGTTGTGAAGCTCAGTTAAACTACTAATTATTTTGTTTAAAGTTATTTGAATTAAATATGTTTACAGCTACATATGATTTTTCGTAATCAGAAGTAGGTCTGAACTACATGTATAAGTAATGATGAGCTCAAACATTTTAGTCCAATCTGCAAAGGGAATTGAGCAGGGAGAAAGTTCTAACATATACTGATGATAATAGGGAAAAAATTATATTCAGGAAAAGGAAATCCAAATCCTAATTTGCCTTTAATCCATAATGAACCCACCCTCCACAGTGCTATACAACCATCCAGTAAAAAATTTTACAATAATTCTGACAACATCATGAAAGATGAAAGCTTAACATTACAATGGGAATGATCTGAATTTGCTGACATCGATAGGTTTGAATACCAAAGGGACATGTCCCTCAATAACAGAGAAGGTGAAGATTGTAAAACAGCCATGACTTCAGGAAACCTGTGCTAGAATTTCCTGAAGCATCTCGTTTTGCATGACATAATCCATCAGCAAATGCTTGGGATACAGAGAGATGCACTTCTTTTCTTTTGCACTCCTTGGAAAATTCTGTTTCCCTGCAGATGTATGGAAGAAAGCAGTTACTGGTCTTTTTTGAGCATCAGCACAACTGATGGAGAAAGCTCTGAAGCCTGAGTGTCCCATGGGCACACACTTAGAGTCTCACGGGCAATGGGAAAACCATTCAGAACCTGTCTCTCTGTTACCACTGAGCAAGTTCAGTTTCCTGACATAAACAGAAAAGTCAACTAGGATAAGTCATTAGAACATGTGAAACATCTGACTTAGAGACTTGTCTCTCTAGGCTCCCACTATACTCAACAAATAGAGATAAACCCATCTGAAGATAATTCAGAGCAAGGATCTCAGTTAGAGATCTCACTCTAAATTACCTTCTTGAAGAGCCCTTCTTTCTCCACCAGGTCTCCTAGTTGTAGGGAGACCTGTTTCCTAACAGGTCTCAGAACCTGGAATCTTCTTAGAAAACAAAACAAACTCCCTCCAAACTCTTTAGCTTTCATGCAGACAGCACTTGGGTATGCGTGGATCAGGGCGTGTTGAAGGACAGCCTTGTCATGGCTGCAGGATCCTTGCCAAGGCCAGCTGAGTCATAATCTTCAAGGAGGAATAAAGACTTTTTCCCTTTTGTGTCCAAACATGTACAGGTCCTGGCATCTCTGCAGGCTCACAATAGAAGACCTATCTTATTCATGCTGTAAAAGATCTGGAACCTGACACTGCTCTTGGGCACTCAGCCCTAACAGTCAAGATTTCTCTCTGACACTCTCCTTTCAAGACAAGTGTCAGCAGGTGATGAACTTTGTATTCTTTCGCTCCTGCAGCTTCAGAGTCTGGATCTCTGTTTCTGCAGAATTTATGAATGGTAAATGTCAAGTCCTTTGTTTTTTCAGACCTGTAGTTCTGGTGTCAAAAAATAAAAGAAAGAGATCCTCCTCCTCTTTCCTCCTTCCTTTATTTTGCAAGTTCTTAAACTGAAGAAATAGAGCTGTATTGCTTAGTGTACAGTAAGCACAAATAATAATATGCAGCAGGGAAGACTCTGACACACCACAGTGGCATCCTACTGCCCCTGCCTGTTGAGCTGTCTGTATTGGTGCACCTGAGAATTATGTATGTGATATTGTAACTGCACATCTTACAGGGCATGACTGTACTAAATAACTATTGTTATCTTTTACTGTGATTTTTGTGTTTTGGTTACTTAGCTCCACCTCATGAGACTAACGTCTCACAACTACATGTTGTGGGATCTTCATTAGCTGACTGTGTTCTCTGTTTGATGCATCTGAGCAGCCACTCTGTGATCATTGTATAAGGATTACAGCAACTGAGGGGATGATGGAAATCATGCTGTAAACCTGTCCTTTTGCTGGTCTACCGTGACTGGACAAAGCTGGGATTTAGAACAGTCTTGGCTGAAGCGAAGTAAATTATTTAGCTTGAATAGTTTAGTCCTTATGGCTGTTTCTGAATCATTCACATTTTGTTCTGTGGATCAACTCTTTGACAACAACTTTATGCAAACATACTTCAATGTGAGTAGCTTGTGAACCATTTACCATGACTCTGCCTTTGCTTACTTCTTATACAGACCCCTTTCAAGAGAGGGCTTAACTTTAAACACACAGGTACTTCGCAGTAATTTCAAAGTCTAAAAAACAACTCTATCTGGTCATCACAGATTTTCAATAGAGCATAAGCACATCCTTAAAAGCTTGACTTAATCTAGATCACCTTACTATTGAGGTTACGCAGTATGGGTTTCTACTCCTCTACTGAATCACACTCAGTGAATTACTACGTGCTTGCATTCAGCGTGCCAGAGCTCACCTCCCTTTGGAGGCTCAAGGCTCTATCCTACTCCAGAAGGCACTGGACAATAGCCAGTCCATTCATCAACCCTTTTTTCTCCTCAAGCAACAACAGGCATTCTTGTTCCCCAAGCAGTTTGTTCCCCAAACAAACACAAAAACACCTCATGTGAATGGAAACTTGTGGAAAAATAACAAGAAAGAAATGGAAATATGATCAAATTGCTTATTTGTTTGAATCAATGCTTCTGCTCCGCATCTACTGCTGCTCTGAGCAGCTGCCCTATAGTCATTTTGTAAGCAATTTCTTTTCAAACAAAGAGGATGAAAATTTCATGATTGGTCATAATCAATATACTTTGTATATTTTCCTGGAGAAAATCAGACATTTAAACTGGTGCATCATAATGGTAGAAATAGTATCCCTTTTTCAAGCTCCCATTAATACTCCCTCTTTATTAAAAGTGATTCCTCAGGAAGTACTATACCTATTACCCACATGTTAATACCAACTTAGGTTTCATTATGACTAATGCCATTATAGTGAATTCCAAATGAATTATTCATGATTGGCTCCTTCTTTTAATGCCTTTGGCATGTGGCATGTTTTCCACATTGCCTGCAAAATGTCTGTGGTAGGAAAATGCTCATAAGGTGTCCTTGGCAGCTGGAGGCTGAAAATGTAACTGTTTTGTTTTGTAGCCAATGGGGGAAGCTTAACATTTATTTTCAGGAGAGAGTCTTTTCCTTCCCACAACTGGCCCCCTCCAAGTGAATTTAAAATTGACTGGATGGAGACTGATATATCTAACCTGGTTCTTCAAGTGACATATGTGGTTTTACATTAAAATAAAACCAAATACCGTCTTCATTACTCTACATCACAACTAATGCCAAAGAAAATGTCTCATGCTCCCTTCCTAAAACAAAGAAAGGTCCAAAAATTCAGCACTCCTTGCAGTCATCTCACTTCTCTGGGCATCAGACAAATTTCTAGAGTTGGGAAAAAGATCATATCTTATTATTTCCTCATATTGTCCTTCAGCCTATGGTCAGCTTTTCAAAATTAGGAAACCCTTGGGAGATAGATAAGCTACTGAACTAAATGAGAGGTAGCCTTAGCTGGGATCTAAATTACTCTGTTCCCCAACACAGCAACCAGAGTAGTGATAACACAGGCTAATTTAACCAGGAAGTCACCTTCTCCTTTTGTTCATAGCACAGCACCAAATCATCACATTTTCTCCATTTGCCATCCACACACATACTACCCTTTGGAGGCTTCTCTCAAGAACGTAGCTGCTTTCCAACCTTGCATACAATGTCCTCCAGTTCTCCCTCTCCAAACAGCTAACCTTGTAGGAATAAATAGATCAAGTTACTTCCCTCTGTGGCAGCTGGATATAACAGTCCTCTTACTCACCTAAAAGGACATTTTTTAGACTATTCATGTCTGAAAAAAAAAAAATGATGTCTTGCTGTCAAATCTGAACGGGAGTGCTTTCTCCTCCTCCTCCTCTCTCTGTGTTTAGGGCCTCCTTGCGTTCCTCTAGAGGATAGGGTGAGCTCTTGTCACAGGTCCAGACAAGAATGGTTGGACCAGGTTGTGCCCAAGGCCAATCCAGCACAGGATCTGCCTTTGACAACGACTAGTAATGGCCATTTAGAAGAAAGAGTAGAACAAACAAAGCAAGTGTAAAATTCTCCATATCTTCTCCATTTCCAGTAATTTGTAGTTTAAGGATTTCCTGAGCTGCAGCCTACCTCTGCATGATCTCATGTAATAGCCCTTTAAAGACTCTCTTCCATTCACTTGCTTAGTTGATTTTTGAACTTTATACTTCAGATATCTAAAGCATCCTGTAGCAATAAGTTCCACAATTTAATTACGCATTGTGATAAGAAACACTTTTTTCCTATTGCATAATCATTTCATTTGGTATCTTTTAGTGTTATGAGAAGTAGCAAATTACCATTCCCCCAAAATCACTTCTCCATAGCATTACTGATTTTATATTGGCAACAGATAGACAATACTGGAAACTACTAGAATTGCAAATTGCAAGCAAACGTGCAAAGTTTTGCAAGAAAGATCACATTTATAGGAGAAGGAAAGTCATTGTGCTTATATATAGTATAGACATATAAATCAAATATTAATATTTTCAAGCATATTTCTTAAATCTATAAATATGAGATAATATTGTTCAATCATTATACCTATATCTGCATCTGTATCTTAGGAAGACAGAAAATGTTGTTCCAATCTTCCATATTATTTTCATTGAGCCAAATATCCATACAAAATATGACATTAATCTGGTACAAGCAGCAACATTTGAAATAATACTAGTTAAGTTACAGTGAAATTTCCCTCTTCACAGTTAAAGCATTCTCAGTTGCTTTTCCAACTAAACACCATACTGAAGTATTCGTGCTATTCCCTTGCTGTAAGTATCATGGTAATGTTATCTAAACAAAAAGGCAACTGTGAAAATGTTTTTGAGAGAGACCCACTGTATGATTACTAGCTGTTGGTACTTGATGTAAAATATCTAACTTACAAAAGCACTTTGGCATGTTTTTGGACAACCCTTATCAATAGCTGTAATGAGAAATGACTAACAAAGGACTTTCTGTACAAACGGCAAATGAGATGCTTGCAGACAGAAGGGAATTTATTCTGGAGGAAAAAGAACGAAGCCTTGTGTTCTCGTTCACTGGCCCTTCACCTAAAGTTGTTTTATTGTTGTTTGTGTGCGTCTTAAGTACCATGAGCACCGCATATGCTATTGCAAGGATGTCTTATTTCATCTGACTTTTGTTCCCCATAAGCAAGCACCATTGCTATTATCAGATGGCAAAAGTAAACTAGTAATAAAATCCCAACACTCATTCTCTTAAATAATCTCTAGAAAAACCTTCTTTCCACATAACTCAAAGCTGGAGGCCTAATATTGTCAGGACATGTTTAGCTTCCAAAACTAACTATAGTAACTATAGTAAATGAATATGCAGGTATAAAGCATTTGACCACTTAATTGTAATTTATATTTTTTCCTCTTTCAAAAAATCTGTTTTAGACAACGTTAGAAGATTGTTAAGACTGATATCAGAACTAGAGCACTGACAAATCTGGAGCAGCATGTTGTTCATCTTGAAGTAACAAGTAACTGAATTTACTCATTGCTCAAGTGCTGTTTACAACAGGCATGATTTTGCATTGAATCCTGATGGTGGCAGAGGGGCATTCTGCTATTGCCTGTCCCCACATTATCTCTAACTGCTTCTGATAATTTGCCCCATGTATTTTGAAAGCACAAAAGAAACAGTAAGTTCACCATTTTGATTCAAAGCAGATTAAAATCCATGGAAAGATTCCCAGAGACTGCAATTGGCTTTAGATCAGGTCTCTTAATATCTAACCCTTACCAGTTAGGCAGAATGGACTACTATAATCCAGGATACATGAAGTCACCAACAAATTATTAGAAAATAAACTTGTAAAATTATTAGAAAATTATTAGAAAATAAACTTGCCAGGACTCTCATTTACTATTGTGTCTACCAACAGTGGCCAAGAGCATTTCACAAGGAGGACAGACTGTTATGGGGAGCAACTGTTGTTGTAGCAAATTGGAAAAATTTGGAAAAAAAACAGCAGTGGAAAGCAGATAGAATTTTGTTTAATATTTGTTCTCTAATTACAGTATAAATAGTTCTATAAACATGGGCATCATACATACTGTGCATGTATCTGTGGCGAAGGGAAGAGAAAGCAGCTTTAATTCAACTAGCCAGACTATCTGCACATATGCAACAACAACCCAGGGTTTTAGGAGATCCAAAGCATGCTGAAGGCTGCTTCAGGTTGTGCCTACCACTTCACTCTATTGAATCTGACTCGCTACCCAGCCTAAAGGTCTGCTTTATTAACATGGCACAGCTCAAGTCCATGCAACAACCTTCAAAGATATTGGTCTGTTTAGTACCAATATTGGTATTAAATCTTAAATACGGGGCCCATCTTGCACCCATTCTTCTGTCGCTGAAATTGGAAGAGACTTTCTCTGCCAAATGGAAGAGTTGGTCTAGAAGCCCTCATGCAATCTGCCTGCTTCCAGCTCTCAGGGACTAATTGGCCTTAGTCATCTGCACAGAACCAGCTAAGGGCAGGATCTGGTCAGTTGTAGGTAATTATGAACGATACTATTGCATTATCAAGCTGCTTCTTGATCTCATTTCTGTGAGGAAAAAGATATTAGTAAGATGCTGCAAAACCCATGCTCAAATAAAGACATGAACCCTAGTAGTAAACTAGTCCGATATCCATAAAGTTGCTGTCTACACCATGAAATGTTATAAAACAAAACAAAATGCAAAACAAAAAGAAAAAAAAAATCAAATCTAAAGAACAGTCCATGCCAAGCAATAAGCCTGCAGGTGCTTGCAAGGTGCAAATTCAATATGAATAGTGGCATTTCTAGAAAACCAGCTATGACTGAGATGAAACTGAGCAGAACAAGAACTGAGAAGCAAGTGAGGATGCTTTTTCAAAACATGTCAGGATTTATTCTGTTCCTAAAAGAACCAGACAGTTAATCCGCCCTGTTGGCAGGTACATGATAGTAGGCGATTCCTTGCAGCAACCTCTGTAACTATTCTCATTATATTATTCTCCAGATGGGGAAAGTGGTGAAGTGAGCAGGGTGCAGAGGGTATATATGGAGAGCCCATTTGCCTAACTTGCAATGTAACTAGTCTTATAAAAATAAATGGTCACTCAAACACAAATTCTTGAGAGGGGATGACATACAGTGCTGGTTCAATGTCTCAGTAGACACCAGCTTTTGCAATTCATTTTTGGGTGTTGCAGTCAACCCCTTTTTGGGTGGGTGAAGAAGTCAGGCTTTGATACTTTTAAACAATCACTTTGACTCAAGCAGGAAATGAGGCAATCCAGCTCGTGGATGGACAGTCCATTTCTCAAAGAATTTCTAATTTAGAGAGTTCAGAGCTTGGCTTTATTCTAAATACCAACACCCTTCTCTTCCTCCAAAATTCAGTTTTCTACAAACTTTGTTGCTAGGGGAAAAATAAAAGCAGCTTTTCTGGATTAACTAAAATATTTAATTTCTATTTTAATTAATTTCTAATTACAGCACTTTAAACACAAAATACTAAGAAATTTAAGTGAAAAGTTATTTCAGATTTAAAAAAAAAATATTTCTTGAGAGTGTCAATATGGATTTTTAAACACTATCGAAATTCCCCACCCTGTTTTCTCTCCAAAACAAAGTTGACTAGTTTTCAGAAGATGCAGCAGCACTGACAGACGTGCAGAGTCCAACAGCCAGTGGAATACGGTTTCCTCAGCGTTTCTCTAGACAGCACTAGTCATCCACAGCATGATGAGTTGGACACATCTGCTGACTGAAACCGGTGTGGCTGTTGTGAGTAATTTTGGTTTTTCCCACACAGTGAATAATCCCTACAAAACGTCACCATCCTGGTGTTACCACCTACCAACCTTGGAGGGAGGAGAACTGCAAAATAAGGCTGTTTTGTATTTTCAAATAATGGAAAAAATAGCTGCCTTAAACAGTGAAAAATACCATTCGCAGTGACCCCATAGGGGTCAAGTGCCCCAAGTGCTGGATTCTCTGGAGACAGGAAACTTCATCAGTATTTATTTATTTATTTTAATTAAAAATCCTAGCAGTGACCTCAGAGGTGTGTGTCTATTATCTGCTCCAATGCACTCATCATGGCTTTGGCTGGAAGGGAAGCCGAGGAGGATTTAAAAAATACTAATAATAATCCAAGAAATTTCTTCATTTTAAATGTCATTGGTTTTTGTTCCTAATTAGAACACAGTTTGTCTTTGAGATTCCAAAGCTTTTTGGATTAGAGGTTTAAAGCATGATGTCATTTTCCTGTCTATATGACCACAGCACAACCTTACTTTGAATGTTTGCTAACAACAGAAAAATAACTGTGGAAATGTATATGCAATATTGTAGCATCTGAATTAGTGCTGTGCCATTGCCACTCAGTTTAGGAACAGACAGACAAGACCTCTACAAGGGACTTCTCTGTTCACCCTGATCCTTCCCGGAAGGGAGGCTTTGCCAGTAGAATCTAGCGAGTCCTTCTCAAAAACTTAAGCATTTACCTGTTTCAACTACCCATGTTTTATGTACATACGTAAAGTGAAGATAGTCTTTTTAAAACAAAACAGGAAGGAAAAGAATTAATAGACCAGATTTACTCCATTTATAACTACATTATGTTATACCAGAGCCAAATTTCATCCATATGTGCAATACAGCCCTGGAGTGACTTAAAACATGAGCAATTTTTGGTTTACTATCTCTCTCCTCTCCCCCAATTGCACTTCTGTTCCAGTTGCAGAGCAAAGGTTACCACTAGCAGTTGCTATTTGTATTAGAATTAGCATCACGAACGTCTTCAGTGGCCTTAGAGGTCTGATTCAAATTATTCATGGCCATCAAGAGCAACTGAAATTTAAGGGCAGTTCTCATCCCATGCACCTTAGAGTCTTAGCACAGGAGGAGAGGGTGATCACCAGCAAAGTAGGATGAGAGGATGCAGGATAACACAAGCGAGAAGAAAGTCTAGGCCACAATAACTGTGCAATCACTCACTCCCTTTATCACCCCCCTTCCCAGAAATTAAGGCACATACACACGCTGTATGTATAACAGTTCAGTTATTATTTGAAGAGCATCCCAAAAAGCCATCTTGCTGACCCTCCCTAGAGTCTCTAGGCCAAGCCTGTTCATACTGGAGTGATAATAGTTGACAGGAATCAGTTTAGTTTGGCTGAAAAGAAGGCATCTCATGAAAAAAAAGTTTCAGAGGCCCACCCAAAAATGCAAGGGCTGGACTCTGTCTGAGAGCATAGCTTGGCCTCCTGTCTCCACTCCCACAAAAAATGCTTGTAAACGTTATGCTCTTTGGGCTGTATTTTTTCCCCTGCATTAAAAACTGAGTGAATTTAGTGCTTATAAAACCAAAGGGCTGATAGCAACTGGCTAGAACCAGATGTTAGGAAGACTGGAGCATATCGTACAAACAGATCGTGCACATACAACTATTCAGAAGTATGTAGCCGCATTACTTATTCTCAGTCAGGTTACTGAACAGATTGATTTCTGAGGCAGTATAAAAACATTATGCCCAAACCTCTGTGCTCAAGAAGGTGGTGGGGGTGGGTAGAGATGTCTGTGGGTATCTAACACTACAGTCTGGGAGAAAAGAAATTAATTCATTCCCTCTCACCCATCCCTTGCACAAATTTCTTCCGTGACTTGAGCTTGGAAAGCAGCTGGTTTGCAGGACAGGCTCAGCGTAGCCTTACCCCACACTTCTGTGCTACTCCACTGTCCTGGCCGCTGGCATGGGGAGAGTCAAGTGGGGATGGATGCAACCCAGGCACTAGCCGTCTGGAGAATGGCAGATGCCTTGGCGCAAGGGAGTGATGAGATGACCTCCCGAGACCGTCAGCCCTGCATTTTCCTAACTAGGAGCCATATGGACTTTTGCTACCACCATTCAGATCACACACAAATCCAGGCACTTTTAGGAGAATTTGTATCAGAGGTGTATTCATATGAAGAGCTAAAATCCCTTTCAGCAAAGCAGGGCAGGTAACTGCTGCTATCCGCCAGGAAGCCCTATGGAAAGGCAAGCTTGCTCAGCTGGCTCTCTTAAGGAATTTGAACTGTTTTTTTAATGACTTGGAGTTATTTTTTGAACAAAAATTGGATCAGTTTTAGTGACTCAGAAAGAAATGTTTCCATTTATAGCTGTTTCTCATTGAGATTTCTGTTAAAAGAAGATTTAAGTGGCTTTAAGTCCTCTTCCTGCTCTGATCCCCCTGGCTTCATTCAGTGCATCCTCAGACAATCTCACTTAAAGAGTAAGACCTCCCAGGATCGATTTTGGCCTCTCAGGCTCCTCCCGCAACACCACCACCTGCCTTGCTGCACAAATTTCCAATTCATTAACTACTAGCAGGGCCTCATATTTTGTTGGAGCTGATGAAGCCCTTTACCAACCTCTTTCCACATCGCAGCTGGCTTCCCTGCCTACCAGTCTCTACTGACCATCAAGTGACAACATAAAAACCAACAGAGCCACAGCCAACCTTTGTTTGACACAATTTTACCTTCAACTTCCATTTCATAGACTTTGAGATTAGAAGGAGCTATCACATGCTTCAGCCAAGTTCTTTGTACCCCCAGGGCATTGCATCCCACCCCCACAGCATGCCACCAGCAGTGCCATTTCTGCCACCATTGGTCCTGCTTGGAACAGGAGACTGAGTGCCAGCAACAAATTCCCTGGTAAGAGGCAGGGAATTTAGAGGGTGAGATTTGCTTAGAAAATCCTTCCCGATGAATTATATTCTGTACTATACCCTTACCTTTATCCTGCCTACATCAATCCTGTTAACTTTGTCCAGGTGACAACTCCTTCCCAGGCTACAGCCAGTGATCGGTGCAGTCTGGGCAGATCAGAGACGCTCCAAACAAAATCTCAGTTACTCATCCCTCTGTAGAGCCTTAGTAGGACAGCTGCAGACACCCTTCCTGCACCATTGCTCCCTCACTCAGATCCACACTCAAGATACCATCACAACTTTCATCTTTCCTTTCTGGCCATGATCATATGCCATAAGGACTTCTGCTACTTCATGAAGCACTTCACCTAAGCTCACTTTCACATGCATGCCACTCTCACCTTATCTCCTTTGTCCAGATCTCAGAAAGGCCGTGCTCTGGAAGCTTCCATAGTTGTCTGCATAGCATGTAACCGGGATCTTGATCGCAGGTTGTTATTAAAGTAGAGCCTAGGATGTAAGAAGACAGGAAGTTAACAGTAATATTGATGACTGTGATGGTAGGTGTAATTTTGATTCAGTGACTCAAGTTCGTAAAGCAGTAACGTGTTCAACTGAACAGTTTACAAGAGCTGAACATCTAAAATATAGCTCTGAGAAATTACTCTTTAAAGCAGGCAAGCCAGAGCACCTCAGACAGAACTGGGAAAATATTGTTTTCACAGGAAATACTCTGTGGGTGTGTTATAAGCTCTGTTCTTTGGCCTGTCACCACATTATTTCTGCACTTCTTGTATTTCTCTCTCTCTTCTCATACTGAAGCACTGTCCTGTGATATAGCAGAAGTGCATTTACAGCTAATATTACAAAAGTGGTCCATTATGTTTTTTAAGGTAGTAAAAAGGGTGCAGTTTGTCATAGCTGTCTAGAGCCCAGAATGCCTACAATTGGCAGAGCAGCGATCCCTCTCCCCCTTGCCTCCGGGGCTGTATTTGTGTATATGTACACACAGATTAAAGCTATGTACAAACAGCTCTTTTAATGCACTCTCTGAAAAAATGGTGCTTGAGTGAGGCAAGAGGTCACAGCATTCCTAAGCACTTATTTCAGAATAGCTCCTCTTTGGATCCCACTTCCTGGCTTCCCACAGTGGCCACACCAGCTTTCCTATTTCACAGGGCAGCAGGATGAGTCATCTCAAGGGGTTCTTTCCAGAGGTGAAAAAGACTCAACTACATCTAAGGGAAAAGTAGCAAGGAGATGGGATGGCCTCATGGATCTACCTTGTAATAGATTCAACCATTACAAGGCCAAGGTAGAAGCCCAGGACTATACAGCCCAGAGTTGCTACAACTCAACCTCTTCCCTTTGGGACCTCCCAAACCCAGCCACATAGACACACCACCCCCTCACCTCTGCTCCAGCTTTCCCAGCAGAAGAGGAATTTATTAACAGCACAAATAGCTAATTCTCAGCTGTCTCTCAGCACACGCACGAGCTCTTGCTACATCCAGGCAGAAGTGGAGCTTCATAACCAGGAGCATCATCTCTAAACAGTACCTTGACTGCCTCCTCCTCACCTCACCTCCCAGACCCTTTATAACCTCGGGGCCTCCCAGGTGCACAGTTCCTATCCTGATTGGCTCCTTTCTAACCAAGATGAAGAGGCCCAGCTCACACCCTACTTTAATAAATAACTTTAATTGTGCATCCTGTAGATTAGTCAGAGTCCTTCCCTTATCAAATATATAGAGGAGTGGACAGATGTAGGATATTTTGCATAAAGGGGAGCGTTATTGGTTTATTTCCATCTCTTTAGAAATCACTGAGGAAAGCAGTCTGGAGGCAAGCTCTCCATATTAACCATAGGTCCTGTAATTGCTCAGAAGCTCTGCCTGTTTTACACTGGGTTCATTCCTCTCCTCTTTGGAAATGGTTTGCAGGAGACTCACATTACAATCTGATGCAGCTGCCACAGCAGAGATGTCAGAATCTCTCTTGCAAAATTGGCTGCAGAAAGGCAGATCCTGGGGCCATCCATTTAGTGGGATTGGATTCAGCTGGCAAGGAAGCATGCCCGAGGGCAAAGGACTTTTTGCAGGGCCTTGTCGGTCCAGAGTTTAGTCCCACTTCTACAGCTGGGGCAGTTTTGCTGACCCTTAAAAAGCAGGCAAGGATTTGTGGAGGTAGGGGGAAATTTTGATTTATTCAATGCAAATTCTGGGCTGTGGGAAGGTCTGGTTTTAGGCTTGGATTTCAGTGTGATGCACTATTAAATCATCCACGTCAGTCTAATTAACACCTTCTAAACCACAGGTGAAGACAAAGCAGCTGGACAACCTCAGAGCCTGAGTAGGCAGAGCTAAGATTAGCACTGCTGGCACAGGCGCTGTCTAAATACAGTTTTCATTGAAACTACGCTGCCTCAGTTGAACTAACACTATGAGGGGGGGAGGGAGGGGAAAGCACCTATTTTTCCTATGGAAATCATATGAAATCACGGACTCTGTCACTTATCCCTATGGATGAGGTAGCTTATCTCATGCTAGCTGAAAAGAAAAATAAATAAAGAGCAAGCTCTTCGGAGCAGAGGGAGTTTCTTCTGTACGTTAGGCCTGCGCAAGCCTGAAGATGGAAGTCTACTCTCGTCCGAGCCTTTGGGTGCTTGTACAGTATAAATATTTACTAATAACATAGAGAGAGTGAGAGCAGGAGAACAGTCATTTTTCTCAGTGGCTTAGGGTTAAGTACAGGGCAATGGCATCTTAAATCCAGATGTTCTCCTTTTGGGATTTGCCCACGAGGCATATTCTCATGAGATTTCTCTGGCATTTTGATTTGGGTAGTAGCAAGCACTTTTAGCCCAATGATATCATGAGCAGATGACTCAAAATGTTCAAGGATTTTCTTTGTAAATTCCAGCAGTTTATTTTATGACTAACACACAGGGAAGAAAAGTTTTGCAGATTTGATCTTCTGATCCTTCTACATTTCCATTTGCAGTTGGTTTGAAAGGATATTGTACCGGGCCCCCTGGCAGATGAGTATATTTAAATGTATGTATTATATATAAATAAAGATATTGCACGTGCACGGGCGTGTGTGGAAGCTGCTCTCAGGTCACTGGAATAACGACACATCCTTGTGAAAGGAAAGAAACAAGGCAGATACTGGGGGCTGTCCCTCCGGGAAGGAAAGCTAACAGGAATAAATGAAAACCCTTCCCCTCGGAACTGTGGCAAGGCACAATATCTACACTATTTGATCACCTGTGCACGAAAAGAATGGTTCAGTAGTTACAATTCTTTCACCTGCTGCCAAATAGTAGGAGTTCCCAGGTCCTTTATTCGAAATAAAATGCCCTGAACGGGAAGGGGGCGGGTGGAAGTGCACACGAAGGCGCACACCGTGAACCGGCCGTGAGCGCATCGGCAAGTGACACGGTTTTAAAGACAGAGCAAACCCCGGGCGCCAGAACCGGAGCGAGTAAATGCAAGGAAGTCGTCGGAGGTCAAAGCGGGCTGGCTTGGCCAATGCACTTTCCCAGCACCATCGATCGAAGGCTTGCACGGGGGTGATTTTTCTCTCCGTCCAATTCACTAAGGAGTTGCACGCTACTTGGGCGGATTTTCTGCACAATTACAGATTATTGCCATGGTAACAGATGCATCACATGGCAACTTTGTTACCTCAGAGACAAGAAACAGCTGCTTAAAGGAGCAGGCATCCTCCAGGAGTGGCTCTATCTATTTATTAATTTATTTATTTTCTGTTGGCCTCATATTGTTTTAAGAGTCCTCGCTGGTTTTCTCATGGATGCAGCTTGCATCGTTTAGAGAGTTAAAAATGATCAACTAAAAGTTACTTTTCCCCATTTCCTATTTTTCCCTCTAAGAAATGCAGCATACGCTTGAAGGAAAAAAAAGGAAAAAAAAAAGGAGTTCCTGTAATTTTGGAAGAAGTGACATGGCTTTTTTCTTCCCTCAGCAGCAGCTCTTTAGTGCTGCCATTTTGTTTTCATTAAGTTAAAGAGTATGGTAACATTGCTAATAATATTTGAGTGAAATCCCAGATCCCCCAAAGTCAGCGCTCACTTGCCATCGGTTCGAAAGAGGCCAGGAGCTCTTGCTCCGACCACATTTTGCAGGCGGAGCAGCACATCCCTCCCTGCTGCGGGTACCGCAGAGGCACTGCTCCAGCATTAGTTAATGAACTGGCCAGTGGACACCAACGGAGGACACCAAATACACTCCTGCGTAATTCAGTAATTACTCTTGACGCTTATGAAAGAGGAGTTTGGAGATGCCATTTGTTGTAACTTCAATTTTCTGCTAGTTTTAAATTAAGATACCTCTTCCTAAAAGTTTCCCAAGCTAAGTTAGCCAGTTTGAGTTTTTAATTCCAGCTACTACTTTTTCTCATTTTCCAGCTGGCAGGATCTAATAAAAAGCCATTTTTTTTTCCTGCAAAAATACCATCTCCTTTTCACTCGTGGGCAACCTGCTGCAGCCCACTTGCAGACTGCGGCAGCCTCAGCACCAAGAAGGTGCAAACCCGCTGGACGACGCCTGTGCTGCCGGGAGCCGGTGGGCCCCGGGGAGGCCCCGCAGCGCGCACGGCGGCGGGGCCTTTTGCGGTGCCTGTGCCCGGGCCGGACGCGCGGCCCTCACCGCGGCTCCAGCGCCCATCTCCGCAGGCGCAGCTCTTCCCGGGCACCGGCTGCTCGCTCCAAGGCGTTCAGCTCCCAAGCTGCCGGAGCCAGCGCTGTAATTAAGTAGCTCCTGACTCCCAGGCTCGTGCTCAGACCACTTCAACCCACAATGAAAGGCTTGTTAATTAAAGGCTTATAATTAACCTTCATGGCTGGAATTTCCCAAAGACCTTCAAGGACCGAGGTGCGCAAATCCCACGGTTTTGCTTTGGAGGTTGGAACCAAACCTCCTCTGCCCCTCACCGGAAAACCTCTTTTGCACCGGCAAAATAAATCTTTTCCCCTTTCTTGGATTCGTGTTTGCACGGCCTTGCAGAGCTGCTGAGGCCTTGGAGAGAGCTAGAAAACAAATCGTATGCGGAAAGCAATTCTGTGCCCCTGCATGCTGTCACCGGCGCTGCTAATGTTACGGGTATCTGCACGAGGGGAGCTCGGAGTCCGCGCTCAGCCGCTCGGCTCTGAATCGCACCGAGCTCTGTACCCTACAGCGGAGCTACTTCAGATTTACCCCCGCGTAAATGAGAGCAAGAGTCTGGCCTGCAGCGTTCATGCAAATAGCCTCAGTAATGAGGATTAAGGAAGAGCAGTGCATCAAATGTGAGATAAACCCAGATTCTTTTTTTCTTTAGCCATTTTTTTTTTTTTAGTTTCTTTCAGGAGGCAGATTTTTCCCCCTTGACTGTTAACTGGGATTCCACCTTTATATAGGACATTTTTGTTAATGAGGCCATGGCCTTAATGCGGTTTTCTCCAGTTAAATATTTCTGGTAAATGAAATTCTGTTGAATAGCTTAATTTAGCACTGTTATTTTTGAGGGGTTTTTGTTGTTTTTTGTTGTTGGTTTTTTTATTTGACCGCACAGAGCTCAGCAACTTGTAACACACTCTCTCAGCCTATTTTTAAATTTCATGTGGACCTTTTCTTTCTCTTTTTTTTTTTTTTTTAGAAGCATGAGAATGGAAGGATCAAACAACGTTACTTTATCATGGGGAACTTTTGTTTTCCATATGCTCAGGATCACCACTGAAATGAGATTTTTCCAGCTCTTGGCCTGGGCTCTGGTGGATCCAAAAGCACTTCTTGTCCATCAACGCTCCTAATCGTGTAATGTCTGGAGCATGTTAGCATCAAATGGGAGAGGCTGCAAGCCCGTCCTCTGGTTCAAAAACCCATCTTTTCTGTTCCTGTGACGCACGGTCAGACAGCCTGGATGTAGACCATGACTGAATGTTGCCCAGACCTCACCATGGTCCCAGGCTGGTGCTTTCTCCTGCATCTCCCCAAGGAAGCGGGTGTTTCGCGTGGCCACACTTCCCGCTCACAAAGGTCGTACTTGGCACACGGCAGGTCCTACCGAGCCGCAGCGGCTTTGTTGCGTCCTCGTGAGCAAATCCTGGCCAAAATTACCCCGCGGACAGCAGACAAAACCGAACAGCCCGCAGGCAGCTTACAACGCCCGCGAGCGCAGGACGTCAGGACCTCTCCCAGGCCCTCCCTTTTCCCCTGGCTTCCCCCCGTCTTCCCAGGTTTAATCGCGGTTGTGCCACTGGTGCCTGCAGCCTGGGGAACCGCGCGGAGGCCGCAGCGCCGGGAGGCTGCGGAGCGCGGGGACGCCTGCGCCCCGAGGGCTTCGCGCCCCAGCGAGGCGGCAGCCGGCAGGCTGGGGCGCTCTCTGACACCCGTGGAGAACGAGCCTTCCAGTTCCTTCAGGTCTCACGAAACTGAAAGCAGAGGGGAAAAACCTTGCTATCTATCCAGCATCCCCTTGAAATGAATTGAGGTTGGCAGTCACCAGGGCTCCTGCAAACGAAGTGCGTGTCCTTTGAGGGCACTGATTCCTGGGTTTCACCTCCTGTCCATTCGAAAACCTAGTTTTGTTCCCGTTTCTAGCAAGCCACACTGCTAGATTCCCAAAGATAGTGTTACAGACTGGGGTTCCCAGCAAATAGGCTATATTTTTTTTTTTAATGTGCCCCATGCTAATGTTCCCTGGCCTAAAACCCAGTGATCAAGCTGTTTTAACTTGGCTTTAAAAAAACAAATGAGATTTTACGTAGGTGCCACCCTTTGTTTTTTCTAGATCATCCCCCTCAACACACCCTTGTTTGCAGAGCCCAAGAGACATTTTAGTTTCCACTTGGAGAAAAAGAAACAGGGAAGAGAGATGCATTTAGTTCCCGAGCAAAGCAAAAGCAGAAAATCAGCCGACTGAAATGCCCCAAACTTAAACAGGGCATTAGGCAGAATTAACAGACTAGGCCTCCAAGCCATCGGAAATTCCCGGCTGAATAAAAGATTGATTTCAAAGACTCAAAGATACCTCAAGGCCAGCATTTCCAAAGAAGACAGGAGCTGATTGGAGCTGAAGCATTCCTCTTGTTCAGTGCATTTGAGTGAGCACTTTAAGTCTCCAAAGATTGAACTATAAAGAGAAATTAGTTTATTAATAATTCACAGGCTCCAAGACGAAAAAAAAATGTCAAAAGCATATGCTCACGAACAAAGCTGATTTTATTTTCCCTGTTCAGAATTGAGCAACATGTAGAAAAGTGGAGGGTGTCGAGCTCAAAAATTTAATTCAAGGCTTTTTCTCTTCTTTCCCTTTAACCCAAGCAAGCATATATTCTGACTTCCTCATGAGCACTGAAAGTTCTTCAAATCCCAAATGGTTTATGTGAAACATTAAAAGCACACTATCATCTTCAGCTCTTTAATAGTTTAGGACATTTTCATGGCATAGTTATTATCCAATAGCTCTTAATTGCAGCTTGTACATTTCAAGACAACACATTTACAGGCTGGAATAACAGAGATTTTAGACTCGCAGTCCTGGAACGTAGTTAAGCACATGCTTACTGGTAAGCGCATGAGATATTTCACTGAATCTGGCACTTCCTCACCCTGCTTCACCAAGGATATGAAACCTGTAAGAATATTCATACACTTAAAGTCAATCATGGGGTTACATTTCCTGCACTTAAACATTATGACTCTGTAACTGTTCCATATAATCTGGGCAATTGCTTGATTAGAGGACACTAGATAAATACAAGATTTGATGAATGTGCTTATTAAAATTCAATAAAAGACAATAAGGAGGATCTCAATTTAAGATAAAATTTCTTCCATTTTCCAATGAAGCAATAACAGAGTACAGTTATCTTCAAAATTTTGGGTCTCTTTCTTCAGTTGAATATTGATTCGTGTCACAAAGGTCCCTGTTTCCCTCTGCTGGAGAGCTGAAAGCATAAATAAATAAATAAATAAACAAACAGAAGAAATGCATTAACTCAGAAATGGTTTGAGAGATTTCCTTTTTCCTTAGAGAAAAGCAAATCCGAAAAAGCTTAACAACAAAACAAAAACTTTCTTTTGAAAATCTTCATGGGAAATATTTCTTATGTACTGCTTTCAGTTTGTGATTGTCACCTACCTCTGCAAGGTCTATTGCTCTCACAGCATCAACAAACTACTGAAACTACATATGAATGTAGCCATGGGGTTCCTGTACCCGTATTTCACCAGTACAAGTTAGTTTATGGCAGTAAAGGCCATATATGGACCATACAGAATAGACCATACATGAACCCAACATGCAAGCAGGGAGATGTCTGTTAACATCATTGGTTGTAATATGAAAGGTACAGGCAGAGAGGACATCTGCTAGCCACTCCAGTCTCCTGGGTAATACAACTGTGCAGCCTGTGAGAGCTCACTTTCCCTCTCTTAACTTCATCTTACTACTGCAGATTGGACTATTACAGGGTATAATTACCCTGAGTTTTACACATGATTAGGCTTGGAAAGTTTGAGCCAAATAACACATTTGCAAATCAGGAGTGTAATTAAATTTAGGAGGTGGTTGTTCTATCTTCTATAGTTAAATAGGAGCAGGCAATGGGACAAGGCACCTTTCCCTCATATGAGAAACAATATGTGGAAAGTCCCCAAATACCCTCGCTTTTAAAAGTATGTTTGCCAGCAGCCAGATCCTTACAGGAGCGTATCCAAGACCAATATTAGTGTGCAGGAGGGATCTGCACCACAGATGAACTACTTGAATGAGGTGGATTGCTCCCTGATCTACTATCTGGGAAGGAAGGGTTAGCACAGCATGGCTTCTCCTTGTGCTTGCCCAGAGATACTTGCTCCCCAAAAGGACTAAGCGATTAGCTACTACTACTCAGCTTCTTCGCCTAATCTTAAGAAAGAGAAAGGTCGCATAACATGACCCAATTTCAGCAAAGCAAGGACAGATTATGAGTTAGCATTACATTATTAATGTGTCAGTCCCATTTGCTTCTCAGTTTCCATTATATTGAATCACAGTATTACTGCTTTTGGAAGGAATCCGATGATAAAGACAGCCACCTCCCAGTAATCAACAACCGATGAGAGCGATAAAAGAAAAGAGGCCAGTCATCTTCCTAAAGAAAATCCACCAACACCAGGGCCCTGAAGCAGTTGTGATTCCCCTGGGACTCTGCTCTGAGTCAGAACATGGGCTGCAGCTGATGTTCATCCCACTGGATCACAATCACAGCCAACAAACTGTTGCTTTCTGAATATAATACATTTAACCATGTGATTTTTTTCCCCCAAAGATAATTATTTGTTTATTTCACCTCCAAATGAACCAAAGTGGAACTTGTTCCAGAGCAGCACTAGAAGAATGTAAAAAGCTTAGATAATTCTTTGCGAGACACATTTCCTTTTTTTCTTCTCTTCACAAGGAATGCTTGATCTGGAGACAAAGATCTTTGTCCTTCCTAAAGGTTCCTCACAAGATGAAGAGTTTGTAACACTTGATCTCTGTGCAGAACGAGCAAAAATAAGCAGGTTTAGTTGATCTTGGCTGTTTATGTGTGTTTGCTAATATTATTCATCACTCAAACAAATGATCAGTCTTCTGTTGCTGCAATAGGCAAACTGCAAGAGATGGAGGTTCAAATTCTAGAACTACTATTTAGTCCTCTCCCAGGCCAATTTCCTCTTGGCTTCATCTTCAGTCCTTGAAATCCAGGGAAGTTTTGCCTGACTAAAGAGTGAGTAATGATTCCAGGAATCAACATTTGGAGATAATACCAAACTGCTAAATTAACTTTCCTCCTCAGGTCATCTTTACAGCACTCAAATGCATGATGTGTTCTTTTGCAAATGAGTCAGTCTCTATCTATTTATCAGAAGGCCAATATAGGAATTATTCTTCACCTTTTACAATGCACATATAATTTGAGGCTATTAAGAGGTGCTTGCCTATACCTCTGCTGGAGGGTGTGTTCCTGGGGAGCAGTTGTCCAGAATTTGTCAGTAATAACCCAGCGAAGCAGCAAAATCAATCCCAATAAGTTTCAGAGGGACCCTTCCAAAGCTCTCCTGCATGTGACAGAGGGCTGCTAATGAGAAGGAGAGATCACATTCATTGCATGAGTGACAGGTGAAAGGGAAGATTAACGTTAGCATACACCTGCTCTTTGGTGCCCCAATTAAGACCTCCTACTGTCAGCAGTAACATAAGATGCAAATCAGCCGACTCCCTTCCCCAGCCCCTGGGAAGGCTGCAGCAGGATTTGAAATAAGCTAAAATGAGAGCAAAGAGCAGGAGCTTAAATGTTCTCCTTGGTCTGTGAACTGTTTGCTCACTTAGTGGTTTTCTCACTTCACTGTCTTTTGCTTGCTGCCCCTTACTTCTTTCTTCATGATTCAATGGCCTCATCTAGAGATGAAATTTGGCCTGTTTCAGCAAGGGCAATCCTAGGAACAGACTGGAAAGCCGTGATCTGAACTGACAAAATTTATCCCTGTTCTTAACCAACCCTACGTTCATTTGAACCAATCTTGCTCAAGCCACTGGCAATAGATAGAGGAAGTGAGTGGAAATAACATTGAAGGAGACGTGGAAAGGAGAAGGAGGCTGTTGTTAGTCAACTTATCTTGCTTCTGAGGCAATATTTTAATGTAACGTTGGCAATCTGTGCTGGAATATTGTAAATCTATGAGTAGCTCTTGTGAGTGCTTTTCCAATATGTCCATACCATCCCTTTTTATCTCCTTCTACTGTCCAATAAAAATCAAATATTGCTTGTCTGATGGAATTCCAGCAGCCAAGGTATTGATACTTCTGCCCAAAAGTACTTGTTCTTTTACCTTCCTTATACCTATCATGTTAGGGGAACAGATCAGAAAATGCAAATCCTGTCCAAGAAAACAAAATGTTTTTGAACAAATTTGCATCCTGAAATAGGGAAAACATGTTAAAAAAAAAAAAAAAAAAAAAAAAAAAGAGTCTCCAACAGTGCTGTAACATGATTTCTGAAAATTTTAGTTAGGGAGTTAGAGGAAGTTTGAAAATGGATTTTATAATAGCTTAGAATTCAAAGTGACAATAAACTTTTGGGTAGGTTTTCAGAGACCAAGCCCCCAGGACCCTGCCTCCCTTTCTCCCAGCCTGATGGGCAGAGAGGTGACCATGATGCATGGCAGGTGGACAGCCAGAGCCCTTGGTTTTTCCTACCTCCTACCTGCTCCACTGGCTGTAGGGATTACGTGCGTCAGTTTGTTTTTCTCCCTTCAGGCAGAAAATAAAATTGTCAAAAATCTTCCTGGTAGGAATCCAGGAAGTCCTGTTTAAATTTTCCAAAAGGAAGGGGGCAATTCAGCAAAGTCAGAATTTTCTTGCAGAAAATTTGAATATGTACAAAAGTAAATTTTTATTACAACAATTTCATGATAGAAAACCTCAAGAAAGCCCCATTTCAGAGATTGATTGGTGGAGGAAAGAACTTCCTCATTTCACAGTCCTAGACTTTTTTCTTGTTCAATAAACTGGTAGCTTTTGACAGTGCAATTAAAAAACTTCAAATGCTTCAGTTTGTTAGCCTATCCATGCTTTGTATCCGGGGTCACTTAGCCCACATCATATGAAACAATTACATACACTTGAAATTCTGAGAGCTCTTAGAAACACCGATGCATAGGAAGGGAATAAAATATACCGGCTACTCTCTCAGTCATCTATCTAGTCTCATAATCTTTTGACAAAATCCATAGACAGGAGCTAAGTGGAAAACAATAGCTCTATGGCTCAGTTTTTCAAATTCCTACTTCTACTGAAATGAGAAAAAATGAAAACCTCTTTCTCCCAGTTATATTGTGAGAATAAACTCTTTAGTGGCATTAAGAAGCTTTCAGATATTAGCTCTGAGTGCTTGCATGGGTACCTGGAAAGACGGACGGTATGTGTCCTTAGCCCCCAGAAACCATTAAGTCCCATTTCCTTTCTAACCTATCTGATCAACTAGCACTTTCTCCAAAGCTGTTTGCATCCAGTGTTCTGTTCTGCACTTTCAGTGGGGTAGGAATGGGAGTCAGGACTGGTAAATTTAAATAAAGCATCAAAAATTATTTTAGAGAAAACCTACCAGAAGGAAACAGCCACAGTACTGGCCTTCAACACAGGGCCAAAGGTCCAAGAGGGGCTGAGCAGCTCCTCACCTTGGCTCTCGCAAAAAGAACCAGATTAGTCCCATCACTTTTCCTAGCAAGTTTTCCTAAATCTGAGAGCACTGACTGACAAGGAACCAGAGTATAGCATCCTGAGCTGGCCTCACTAGAGCTGGGGCACATCTGATCCCAGCGTGACCTGCTCTTTTACCCCTGCTGTCACTCCAGCCTGGAAAGGCATTGACTCCTATGAAGCCGTCCTAGTACAAAAAGGAGGGTGTGCAGTAGTAGGCTGATTTCTGGGCTGGGGTGAGATTGGGGTGGACAGGAATTTGTGCATAAATATTGTGCAGAGACACGCAAAAAATCTGCATTTGTGTATTAAAATATGTTAATATGCTGAGAATAATTTTCCATAGATTTCATTGATTAACTTCAGGCTTTGAGGGTTTAAGTAACATTTCAGTCTGCCCACTGTAATTTACCATGTGGATGACTTAAAACAACAAGCTGGTTTTATCATTTAAAACCCTTCCTAATTAACAATAAACAAAAGAAGTATAGGAAAAAAAACAATCTGAGTGATCACACTACCTTCCCTTCTCTTTCATTCTAGAAAAAAGCTCTTTAAACTTACAAGCTTCAGTAAATTACTTGAAAAACTCTTAAATAAATAGGCATATCAGCAGCAACAACCACTGTGCAAAGCTATTATGTCTCCCTGAACTGGAATCACTGCACTAAGGATTGTTCCTGATTTAGAAGAAGAAAAATAAATATCACTTTGAAAGGTCTGCATCGGTGTTTTCAGTCTCATCATTCTCTACTGCTGTGATTCATCCATTAAAGTATAAACATGCTAGGGAGGAAGTCAAATTTTTACAAAAGGAAAACGGAGGGGTCAAACATGATTGGGATCAAACAGGGATCAAATAATTCTGCCACTGGCTTAGTTTGCAATCCCAGGCAACAAGCTGGACACTTCTCTGTTTCTTTTGTCTGTCTGTAAACCATTAAAACAGTTCTCACCCCAGCATCCAGAAGAAATCAATCATCAAGACTGAATTGAACCAAATAAGAGTTAAATTATTGGATGGAAGACATAATACCAGTACAAATATTTTTACCTGAAGTGTTATACTGCTCTCAGTGTAGGTTGCGGTGATGATGGTGATAAACAATGCACTTTCTCCATGCTATCAGGACAGACTGGGCTTTCAAACTTTTTTCCCTGTACTAATACAGTAATGACATTTTCTTTACTCTGAGCCACTTGCAAGGCTGTATCCTGTAATAGACATTGCAAAACCCCGCAGTTTTGAATTCTCAGTGACAACCCTGACTACCCATTAGTGCAGCAGCTGGGGCTTTGATAAAGAAAGAGCTTAAACTATTGCAAAGCACATGTTCACTCTCAAAGAGAGCAGCACCACTAGGCTCACGAGAAAGCAAGTACAAAATGCTGAATTTGTTCAATATGGAGACATTCACGAAATGGAGCCTGTCCAGCCCACCTAATGAAGGTGTGTAACTCCAGTAAGTCCAGCACATCCTCCCAGTGACCGTGCACAGAGCCAGGCCCTGACAACCAGCACGGGAGTTGATCTGGATCGTTCAGAACAACAGCTGGTGAGGCTATAGAGGCTTATTTAACAGAGCTGAAATCACAGGTAAAAAGGTTTTTGCAGTTCTAGGATTTATCTTTCCTCTTTCCTTTATGGAATAACCTTCCACTTTATATTGAAAAGGAAGTACAATATTGCAGAGTTTATTTTCAATAAATAATAATGAGACTAGTTGAAGATAAAGCTATAATCTGAGCTGCATGTTACAATAATAATCTCATTGCCTAACCTTTCGTCAAGGCTCTCAAAAGCCTAGAAGCTGAACAGATAGGGAAATTGAAGTCCTGCTACGAGAAGTCAGCCCAAGGTCCAGTGCCACCACCTCTCCTGCTCCCAGTCTCGTGCACTAGTTACTTGGCTGCACTGTGCTCCTGGAGATTTGCCTGAAGTCACCATTATCTGCCTGTACTAGAAGATACTTCCATTTTCTGTGCACCTTTGACTACACCGGTTGTATTAATCCGACAAAATGATTAGTGTGGCCCCAGCATAAACAAAGAAGCAATGTATGCATTAGTTTTCATTGTCTTTTGTTCAGAATTTTTCATCTAGATCTTAAAAACTAGATATTCTTCAGCTGTGGCTTTGGCACAAAGAAATCCCAGCATTTCATTTATCTGTAAGCTCTGCGCCCTCCTCAACTTCACAGGTGCAGAAGTTGCACATGGAACTCCCACTGGTCCATATAACGCTTTTGATTTAGCAAAAGCTTATGTGACTCTTAGTTGGGAAAGCGTGGAAGGAAGTCCAAGCACATCACTCTAAGTAGATCTGTGGGTAACACTTTAGCTACACATTGAACTTAGATTTAGTAGCATCATTATTGCATGTAATGTTTATTTTATTAGGTTTATTTTATTAGTATGCCCACAGCAGAATGTAAGCCTTGTCTTTGTCAACTCAAGAGCACCCCACAAGAAGCTCTGAGTAGAAAAATATGGTGTACTTCATTTTTTCCTTTGGAAAAGCCAAGCAGATGCTGACGAGTGGATAGTCACAATAAGTGTGTGTTTTGAATACAGTGCTAAGTTCCAAAGCTCAGCTGAGTTAACTTGGTGGGAAGTTAGGTTTAATTTGATCCTGTCTCTAAGTATACATAAAATGATGCAATTCAGCTTTAACCAGATGAGTAGAATCATCAAAATATATTATTTAAATCCCACCCCTTCAGCCATGTGGCCAAATTGGAAGAAGTGTCACTTAAATATCTCCTTCCAGGCCAGGAAAAGACCAGTCACACTTTAAATTAAGTGTCTCAAGTAAGGATTTAATTTAGACTTAATAAGACAGCGATTGTACATTAAATACCATTGGGTTATTAAAACCATATTCATTGAGGTTTTATAGCTATGTCAGGACAATATGCCATAAATGGAAAAACAGCTAACAGGACGCAGTTATTGATTCTGACAACATGTACTAGATAGGATGTATTTGTATGTTCAGTAAAAACAAGATAAACACAGAAGAAATGCCCACCAGCATGTTTTCCAGAATCTCCATGGACCCCTTTACCAGAGGGTCAAAACACTCTAAAACAGGACTGAAATTATCTTCACCTCATTAAGAACTGAGATTTATTTGCTAGAAAACCTTTGGGAGGACAGATTTAAAACTGACCATTATATTTCTTGTGCTGTGACTTAAACACAGGACAGAGCTGGTAGAGAAAAGGCAAAGTGGATCTGAACCAGGCGGCTGCAGACCCCAACCAGGCATGTACACAGACATACCTAGATCACATGTGAAAGAGCACATTCAGGGAGGTCTACCAGGAGTATAATGCAAGGCCTGGGCAGAGCCACGCCAACTTTGAGCTCAGGATGAGCAAAGCACAGTGGATCCTGGATGCTTTAGACTTTGGGCGTAGGTTGGCAAAACCCCCTGCCTGCACAACACTGAGAACAATATTGTATTTGCATAATCACTGTAAGTGTTTGCACACATGTACAATTATGTGTGCATATGCATCTGTGTGTAAGTGTATATATACATGTAAATACATATACAATGTATATGTCTATGTGTGTATATATATAAAAGGATTTTAAGGAGGGACTTTCCCACCAGAGCAAAACTTGGAAGACAAGAATGTTTATACAAAAAACCATTTCCTTTGCCAATAAGTTTCTGTATTCCCCTTGCTGTTATTAGAGACATTTGTGCTTAAATCAGAGCTCCCAGCCCTGCCTCTCCTTCCATCTGAGCCTACACAGATTGCATAATCCTCTGTTTGTGGCATCATCTTATGTTGCCATAGAAATAGGGGAAATGTCTGTGATGGTGATGATGATGTCAAATCGCTTGTCCAGATAACTCCAGTGTCAAGACAGAGGAGGAGAGGGTCTGTAAATAGAGCCAAAGAAATATTTTTAATAGTTACAGAGGGTAACGCTATTTACAGACCTTTGAAAGGTAAATAGCTGCCAGCTCCTAACGAGCACGACTTCAAAGGTTCCCCTGATCTGAAAGACCCCAGCTCTGCTCCCAATTCAAAATGCTTTGTTTCATCAACACATCTTCTCCTTTAATTGCTCTTTTATTCAATGAGCTCTATAAATTTGGGAGTAGTTATGCTGCTACTGCCATGGAAATGTGGCAAGCTATGAACATTTTGTCTCTCATCTTGTGTCTCTGTCTGGAGATGGGCCTAAGAATAAAAATGTAGAGCCACTATTCATAAGTAATATTTATTGCTTTTATTACAGGACCTCCTGAGGACTTCAGACAGTTTTGGCTTGGGTACTCTGAGTTACAGAATGGCACACAAAATCTCTGTTGCAGGGAGCACACAGGGCTGGCTGATGAGGAGGTACATGTATGGCGTGTGATGGGACTCCAGCTCCCAAGTCCACACAAGTATGCCAGAATCAGAGTTTTCCGTAGGAAGGAGAACAATTAAGGCTCTCTGAGGTATAGTGCTTTGGCTGTCAGGCTTGATTCGAGGCTTGCTTTCACAGTCGGCACTTGAAACCTAAGACTGCACTACAAGACTGCATCAGATGACCTTTGGGAGCATCCCACCCATATTCTCAGAGGAAGAAAGGTCAGGCACACTCGAGGCCTGAATTCAAGCCCAGCTCTTGTGTCCATGGTCTGTGCAGAATGGTCATTGGGAGGCCAATCCAGCACCTGGAGCTGGTTCCTGCAGCCAGCAGGGTGGAGGTGTGGAGCCCAAGCCATCACCACTCCCAGAAAGCAGGGTGGATGACTGGTGGAGGCCAGGGGAGTGGGTGTGCCTGTGCCATGGATAGCTGGGTGTAGGTGCCATGGTATAAGTAGGACTTCAGGCTGTTGAGGGAGACAGTAACAGTAGGGATGGATGTCTTCACATGAGTCCTCACCAGTCAGTTCATAAAGTAATTCAGCCTCTCTTCATGGCTGGACAGTAGCAGACAACCTGGCAAACTGATGGGTGATTGAAAAGGCGACCACCAGCATCGAGGGAAAGCACAAAACGCGTGGCGCTGTAACAGACTCCCACCCCAGGCAGCATGCACTGTGCAGGTCCCGCAGCTACTGCCTCACTGCTTTGGCATCTCCAGCTTCTGTCCTGATCCTTAGGAACCATATACAAATTACTACGACTGCAAGTACCATTTCTAGGGAAGCATCTTAGATCTCTAGCTTTCTATTTTATCTTGCTTTTCTGCCCGTGTCCAAGTTTTCCTTCTAAGCATTTGCTATAACAAAAACATAAGCTTACAGTTGAAGGAAGCTGATCTGAAATTTATCAAGACAATTATATGCTACAATTTTACTAAAGAGGAGAAAGTAGCAGCTTGGATTTTTTCTTCTTCAGACTGTTTAATTACAGTGGTATCATGGAATGCCTGCATTGTAATAAAACTCCAATGTGTATCCAGGTACCAGGGGATTTATTAACTTGCACTCAACGCTGGCAATCAGCAGCCAGGGTCAGATGTGCCTGGTGATGATGACATCACCATTTTTGGCAGCGCTCTCCAACGAGTGTTGAGTGAGGTAATGTCCCCAAAATTAAAACTGACAGCAGGATTAATAATGATAGATTCCTTGACTCTTTTCTTTGTGTTTTAAATCGGTGTTCTATTTCTTCCATCAGGGGTTGCCAAAAGATCATCATAACATTCACTTGGCATATCAGCACACCACAGATAAGGGTGATAGGGGACACTGGTGAGCATTACTAAGCCAGTAAGTTATTTCAGGATGTTTTTGTCATGTGAAGACACTAATTGACTGTATTTCCAACTGGAGGTGGGCAGATCTCACGGCACTAGACCTGTTGCCCACCTCACAGCAGTGCCAGTGTTTTTCCCAAGTAACCTGCATCTCTGGATGTACAAGTGGAAATAACTTACAGATGGTTTGCAGCAGTTGAATGAGATGGTGGCTTTTCTCTGCAGATTTATATTGATTTCAACTAGGCGAAGATTGCCGAGTGTGTTTTCCTCCAGTCTCTAAGATATCTGGAGCTGTATACCACAATGGTCCAGGAGGTTTTGCTTATTTGTTTTTGAAGTTTTCTAAGGGAAAGGAAGGGAAACCCAAGCTGAGGCTGACACCCTGTGATCAAACTCCGCTCAATCCAAGACGTCAGCAGCCACAAAAAATGCCACAAGTGTAAAGCATACACTTTGGGCCAAACCTGACCCAGTGCGAAAGGGCTTGCTAACACCAGAGCACGCAGACCTGCGTCTGTTTAAGCAGCCTAAGAACTTGGCCTTCTTTTTTGCTCTATTGAGTGTCAGACTGGAAAGGTCTTTCCAGGACATCCCTGAACCTGTCATATACAGCGATAAGCAATAACCATTAGGTTCCAAGGATGTAACAGACTTCAGACTTTCTGTATGAAAGATGCAGAGCATCCAAGTTTCCACACTCTGGCCGTATTCCCTTTCTCCTCCTACGGCTCCCACTATCTTGGTATTTCGCTTCCTTGAATTCTACTCAAATTCATCTCCTGACATTTCCCCGTGCTGTTTTTCCTGTCCCCACCTTGCCTGCATTCTCCACTGACTGACACAGCCAAACAACAAGGCTTGAGTGTAAATTTAAAGCTCAGACTCAGCTTTCTTACATAAATTCGCCAAACTGACCAGAAAGAGATCTGAAAGATCAGAGGAAGCAACTACCTGGATTTTTCCTGTTCATTGTTTCCTGTTACAGCAGCAGGCAGGGGTAGCTTGGGTACTCATACAGTCTATTGACCAATTAAATGGTAGTTAGGCACAAAAATGAAGGAATAGGCCATATAGAAACCTTTTGGATCTCAAATAGCTTATATGCACAGTAAGTGTTGTTTACTATTCCTAACAGTCACCTAGCTCAGCTGAAATCTGTCTCACCAATGCATTACAATGCTTGAATACAAGCAAGAGAATGAAACATTTGTTATGCACTTAAAATACTGTAAAAGAGCTATATTGTTGTTCTGCCTAGGTGGATGGTAGACCGCAGGGAGCAGTCCCTTATCCTGAATATTCTCATCAAAAGGACCCTTGGAGGTTCTACAGTCCTTGAGTTGTTCCCACCCCTTGCTCCATATTTGAGAGCAGAAACATACTGTCTCTATATTGCTAAGTCAAAATGAAGACATGGAAATCTGAAATAATGATGGAAGAAATGAGCAAAGTTTCAGTCATTGTTTAATTTGCTAAGAGAACAACTCCACCTAAGATTCCTTCTGCCAACTCTGACAAAGTGGCCAAAGATAAAGACAAATATGCCTCAGAGATGGAGCACAGCTGTTAAACTAGCAATGAAAAGAAAAATGCAATAACTTAATTAGTAGCTGTGGCCTTTCCATATTTCTCCCTCCAGTGCTAGTGGTGAGAAACATAGTTGGAGATTTTAATTTTTCCTATACAGGCATTGTCCTTAAAAGGTCTACTAATAACCTTGTAGAACTTCATTTCTCTAATGATGATAAAGTGCTTTAGTTAACTAAACCTCACAACATTTCTGAAGGTGTCAAACCAAATGCAGCGGCCTCATTTCAAAATACAGTACTTCCAAAAATGTGTTTCTGGGGAATACTCTCCCCCTCCATGTTCAAATCAGTTGTAAAGGGACCTCAAGGGAAGATTATATACAAATTGATGGAGAAAGTGGTTTGGAACTGTTTGTACTAAGAGCATTTTCTGTTGAAAATGCTGTCATCTATGCCAAAATGTTTTGCAGAAGATATCTTGATTTTGTCTGAGATTTCAATAGAAAGGTTTCTGAAGTTTAAGGTGGACTCTCTGGTCACTCTTAATGAAAGAGGACAATGTGCACTCAGTTCTGACCCTGATCTTGAGGTCTGAGTTTAATATTGCAAAAACCTTGGAAAGATTTATTTTCATGTCAGTGCAAAAAAAAAAAAAAAAAAATCTCAAAATTGCAAAATGTGGTCACCAGACACATTTGTAATCTTATATCTAGCCGTATTATCACTTTTAGCCTGCTTTAAGTTTCCATTTCAGGTAGCAGAGGTGACAGTGCCTGCAATTATAACAATAATGGCTCCAGCCACTGTCCACTCATACCAGTGTACATACAGAATGGCATTGTTTTCATGTATATTTGAACATATTTCATTCAGAAACGTTCAACCATGAGATTTGCTATTAGTGTTATAACCCCCATCTTTTTACTATGATTTCTGAGTAGGTAAATCAACATGTTTTTCCTCCGAGATGAAACCCCTTAGCCAAGGTCACCATATGGTGTTCTTAAAGTAATATGGTTCAAGTTCTGCATTGCCTTGTTGCCTGGTGCTCATCCTGTAGGAATTCAAAGAGGTTTGTAGTGGGCAGATCAGCCCATAGTTTTGCTCTTGGTTCACATAGGCTTTGATTCAGCAAATTCCTCAAGCCTGTGCTTAACTCCAGTCTTGGGTCTCATCCTCTTCCTCTGGGAAAAGCATTTCAGCACAATCTCAGTGCAGCTGACTGTGTGCTTGGGAGCTAACTGTGTGCATACGTGAGTGCTGAACCAGAGCCACAGTTATGCTGACTGCTGGGTATTTCCAGGTACTCGCTGCTGTTAGGGACTGCTGAGGTTTAACATCCCAGCTTGCAATACCACTTGTGGATTGACAGTAATACAGAAATGCGTCAGAGATGTACAAAGTCTTCCTCTTCTCACTTTTGAGAAAAATATAATTAAAGGACAGTATTATATTAGGGGAAGAGAGCATGATACTCATTTTCATGTTTGCTGACAATCCAGACCCTCTCTGCCAAACTTCAGCCTCTGTGTAGAGTTTGACAGCTGCATTTAAAAACACTGCAAACAAGAGCTTGCCTAGGATAAAGAGCCTGATACAGAGCTGTTTACAGGACTGTGAACATTGCCAGTCCACATTCTCACAACCTGCCTGGGAGATAACAGTGAAGCAAGACCTACCTTCACATGGGGAACAAACTTCAATCCCATTAACATTGTGGGTCCAGTGGTGGTTTCCTTCACTCCAGAAACCACTAATTTAATGTACAGTACAGTCATTCTGTGTGGGGGGAAAGAGAAATTCTTTCTTCCTTCCTGTTGGAAAACTCTTTGGCAGTAACGCTTGGATTGTTTTCTTTGTAAATTATATTCATGCTGTTTTCAAGATGTTTTCCTGACTTTATTGAAATTTGACCAATTTAACGAGTAATGTAGAACTTGTTTCCATGTTAAAAAACTCTGAGAGCTGCTTGGGAATAATTATTAAAACTTCCATGTGTGCAGCAAAGCCAGCCACTTTTGCAAATAGCAAAAAAAAAAAAAAAAAAAAAAAAAAAAAAAAGAAAAAAAAAATCCATAACAGAAGGACATTGCTCTAACAATAGGCAAAGTAATGCAAAACCCAAGGCCACCAACCTTTGGAGACCAGGGGCCACGCTGGCCTTTCGCCAGGAACATAACACTCACACCTGGTTTTCATGCCAATTTCCATTAAAGAAAGTTTTAATCACTGATAAGGGACCAATACAAAGTCCTGAAATCAATGGGGAGGCTCATGTGGAGTCTAGCAGAGTGTGAATCGGGCTCTTGCACACCAGTTACTCATGCTCCAACTCCTTCAGTTGCTCTTGAACAGGAGAGAGAAGGACTGCTGCTTGCTATGAGCGCTATCTGACACAGCATATACATGACAGAGTCTCTGTATGACCCACAGGACACCTACATCCAGCCCAGAAAGCCAGCAAGTGTTAGGTATCTGCCTAAACTTCAAGACTTAATGGTTTTCTTACTAAATAAGGATAGCCTTTCAACATAAGTATGAGCTTAAAGCTTTGAGAGACTTGGTGTCCACAGCTACACACTCCACAGTATTCTTCTACTCCTATTTTTTCTCTTTGAGATCCTAAGAAACAACTAAGTGAAAGAACTCTCCTTTGATGGAAAGCTGCTAAGAATGATCCCCTAAAGTGCAAAAGAAGCTACTAGAGGCTGCATGTGATTTTAATAGTGCATTTTTGGATATTCATCTTTTGGAAAAAGTGGCTAAAATACATTCTGAAGCAAACAGCAACATCAGTAAACTTTAGGCATTATCCAGTCCATTCTGCACAGGGAACTAAAGGTAGCAACACACGTTTCTGACAACTGCACCAGCATCGCTAAAACCCCCAAATAACTTTTTGCAGTCACATCCTATTTCAAGCTAGAAATTTCCTGTTTGGAAGCAAAATGCCAGCACTTCCCCAACACCCCCGCTAGCCCAGGTCCAGCCAGCCAGGACTTTCAAAGGGCAGTAACACGGGGAGATGCCTGAGCCACAGACCACCATCAGATGGGTGGGAGCCGTCCTAGTTGTTATTCAAGCAGAAAGCTGAAGGCAACCTTGCTCGCTGCAAAGGATGAGTGGAGCGCATTCTGCACGTGTCGTCTACAGAGCTGAAATACAGAAGCCGACATTTTTATGACTTTCATAATCTTTCCAGTAAGTAGCGTGTGCCATGCGGCAGGGACCGGCTCTCCCCCACTCCTCAGCCCTCCCTTGCGCCAGTGACAGGTATGCAGAGAGACAGGGGCTGTGTGTCCCGGTAGCAGCACGCCTGCTATGGCACTTCTGCCGGTCCTCTGGGGACGCTTTCCAGACTTGGATGCCAGGTTACACAATGAACATGCCCAACTTTTAAAAGGTATAAAAAATCTTGAAAAATCTAACAGATTTCTTGAGATATAGATTTTGGTCCGTTTTTACCCTGACGGCTAGAAACATGCTGGTGCCTGCACACACTCCCCTCTCCCCTCCCCTGTTCAGCCTCCGAGGCCTGCATTATGGGCAATACTCCTCTATCGCTGCCTCTGCTGTCTTCACGCAATTCCCCGTAATATTTTCAGGCCTCATCACGAATAAACTGAAGCTTTGGGCTACCAGAGTAAAGGGCCAGACATCTCAATCAATGGCTAAACAAGAGCATTTGTGAATTTACGGGCGCTCCCTGCTTTTAGTTACTTCTGTACTGTCGGTTGGCTCAGCAGCTCTGAACAAAGCCCTTGTAACACTTACATTTCCTCGGCATCAATAATACATCCCAGCAGGTTAGGCCATGCCATGCCGCAGCGAATTGAGCCGCGCAGGGTGTCACGCTGCTGCAAGCCAGTGCGAGGTAACAGGACTAGATGGGGCTGTTGCTGCTGTAATGCAATACGCCGTGTCGGAGCCGGCTCCCGAAAGCAGATCCTCTGCTCCTAGGAAAGCGCCATGGCTTCATTCTCCCAGAGGCTCAGATGTTTAAAGTGCTCTTTCTTGACACCTAACACCAACGCAGCTACATCGGTGGGGATGTTACTAAGGCAGGATACATTGAAAAGGATATTTAAACACCTTTCAATCAAAAGGCTCATCTCTACAGTCACTGCTCACGCAAGTGCTGCTCATGCAAGCAGCTCACCTTTCCAGGGTCGAGGAGAGCTACTCTTCCAAGGAGGGGCAGGGACTTATTTTTCAGTGTATCAGAAAGAGGTAAGGGAGGAGGTGCTGATGCAAAGGTTTTCACTACCTTTTCCCCAGCAAACAGGGCCTGGGTCTTGCAAAGAGTTCAGAGAGATGGCACGCACCCACTCACACCCAGAGGGGCTTAGCTGCTCTGGGAATTCCCTGCATTAATGCTAGAGGATAATGCCAGGCAGATGCTGGTGATGCCTGCAGCCACGCAAGCACAGTGCCTGTGCTAAGGAATAACCAGCAGCATGTGGTGGCAGCAAACACAAGGCTGGAGGACAGCATTAAGGAAGCAATCGCACCCCTGCAGCAGTTGCTCCCCAGACCCATCGTAAAGCCTGAGCTCAAGAGTAGAAATGGGTGCCAAAACTGAAGACAGCTCAAAATGGAGAGGTGCCCCATCAGAAGTAAAACAGCAGCACTCCCCGAGGAATGCACAGGGCAGCAAAAGAAACTAAGACTGTTTTCCTCTTAGGATGAAAAATCACACACCATATAGTATGTGCATTAAAACACAGTGCTCTTTCAGAATGGACGGCATTTATACATTAAGAAAAAGGCAATTTATTTATCCCCCCCCTCCTTTTTCCCAAGGGGACAGGACAGTGGGTGGATGAACTTTGCCCAGTGCTTGCCTGCTCTTCTGGCTGATGAAACTCAAGTATGTCTATGTCCTGATGTTCAGCCCCTGTGGTTGAATGGAAATGTCATGCAGGGGACACACGAAGCTTAGTTAAACTGTGGAGCTGTGGGAAAGTAAATGCAATCAAGGCCAGAGGAGGATAGCAGAACTCAGCCAAAACCATGACATTTAACTACTGAGATTTATTCTAAATCAATGAAATATTGGTAACCTAAACAATTTTTAGGTTTGTCACCTAACAAAAAACAAGGAATTTTTCTTTGATTTTATGTTTCACCTCAAGTTTCATGGCACAGCCTTGTTTGTAAGCGCTCCTTGATGGTGACACAGTTCTGGGTCTTGCTGAGAAATCCTGTGTTCACTTACAAATGGATCTGCAACATTTTGCAGCTTTTAAGGGGGAAGTTTATGAATGCCATAACTAATATTTTCAGCATTCGTTCCTTTCATGCAATGTAAGCCCTTGAAAAGTTCAGACCTGGATCACAGAAATGAACACATGCGTAGGAACTTGCTTGGAAAAAAAGAAAAAAAAAAAAAAAAAAGAAAAGAAAAAAGGGGGGGGGGGGAAGAAGCAGCAAAGAAGCCCAAACCCAAAGTTGCCTTAAGACTTTCTCAATTACAAATTGCTTCTCTCGCAAGAAACTTTAGAAGTATTATTTGCATATATCAGTCATCTCTGCAAGGCCAGCAATGAAACCCAACTAAATATCCAGCCATAAAAATGGATATTTAATGTTACAATGAATATCCTACCTTTTGTAGCTAATAAGTGTCTCTTCTGCATGAGAAAAGAAACCATAAAAAAATAAAATCACAGGTGCCTGTGATTTTTTTAAATTAAAAGGGAAACTAACAAGCGAGGCTTTAATATTCTTAGCATTTGCTCTTTACTAAGACTGCTGTTTGCTGGGAAATAGCATGACATGTGGCTCCAAGGATAGGAGTTATGTAACAGCACTCAACCTGCTCTAAATACCTAGGGGAAAAAAAAGAAAGAAGAAAAGGCTTGGTCACATCCGAGTGTATTTTAAAACTCAACAAATAATGGAGATCACAAACAGATTAAAAAAAAAAAAAAAAAAAAAAAAAAAGAAGGGAACCCTCTCCCCACAGAAAGCAGGTAGGAGCAGGAATGCAAAGGCTGGATCCTGAACAGCAGCAGATCACACGAGCTGGAAACCAAATCCTTTTTCTTTAAGGGCCGCCACCCATGCAAACCGACTGTCCGAGGACAAGAGTCGCACCACGATATCCGCGTCCAGGCTGGGGACGGCACGGCGGCGGACGGCACCGCGCAGACCGCAGGACCCCGCAGATGGCCCTCGCCGCGGCCCAGCGGAGGCACCAGGCCAGCGCTGGCCCACCAGGGTTGGCCTCAACCTTCAGCCTGCTCGGCAGGGACAGGCTTCTCCTCCTGGTTGCGAAGCCCCTGGGTCACCCGTGAGCAAGTTGGGGGTAAACTGCAGCATGTGGTATTTATAGTATTGACTTTACAAGCTGCATGAAAGGTCAAGGCACTTATATCATTTAGCCCCCTCGAAGGCATTTCAAGAGTAGCTGTCTCACCAAATCGGCCTCTTTCTGAGAACACTTTTTCTTACAGGTTCAGGAGCTTTTAATCTCTATTAGCCTTTTGGTAAACAGAAGGGTTAAATATTCATTGCCCGAAACACTTATCGAAACACTGGGAAGGTCAGAGCCAGGACCAAGGCAGATCAGAGGAATGTGCAGAAACAGAGCTACAAATGCTGCGAAGTTCCCCAGTACTTGCCATCAAATCCAACCCGCTTTTGGGCAACGCAGAATCCATGCACATAAACCATTTGCAGCTGTATAAAGTGAACTTGCTTGCTTCAGAAACTACTCTGCTTTCCAAAAAACCAGCAGGATTTACAAACTTTATCATCCAAACTGAATGAAAAGGAAATAAAGGGCCTACAGGAAAAATAAATTAATTCTTGCAAAATTAGTCCCACTTGTGCAAATATTTACAACCATGCTTAATATCACACACTCATTTCCACTCAAAACTGATGAGTGTACTCATCCACACATTGTTATGCCTTTGCCTTCGTTCTCTGAAATGTCAGCAATATTTGGTACGAGAAAAGTCCTGATGCTTATAAACTTTTAGAACTGCTGATAATCTAATAAACAAAAATGTAAGGCAACTTCAGGAGCTAATCAGAAACATGGCAGGCTGCAGGAGTGTCAATATTTACAGCAAGCAGCCTTTCATCAGTTAATCACTTTTAACCTTCATAAATTAAGATACTACAGAGGACTTCTGTTAACCGATGAACTCTCTATTTAATCACAGTATTACAAAAGCAGTTAGAAACAAGTAAGGCATCATGAAAACAAGTCCCACAGAATTTATCAGGTGAGAAGCAGGCCAATTATGAAGCAGAAGGCCCCAGTTTCAGTGTTTTAAAGGAAGAAGTGTTCTGTGTAATTCTAAAGAAACAGACTCAGCATTAGCTCCAAATATTTTATTTCACACATAAAACACAGTACCCATACCCACACTAATAAAGAACAGACTTATGCCAACTCTGGTGCATGCTTTTGTTATTGCATTATAGTTCATGAGAATTATTGTGCATAATTAAATAGAAAAAACTTGAACCTGGAATTATAAAACCGTCACCACAAACCAACAATTCCTCTTGATATGTATTAAGTCATTACTTTTTTTTTTTTTTTTTTTTTAAGCAAAGAAAAAGGGAGTCAAGGAGAAGGAAAAGGGGGTGGGGAGAGAGAGAGTGAGAGAGCGAGGAAAAATTCTTTTCCTTGTAAATCATTAAAAATGCATGAAGGTTTAAAGCACGCCAGAAACAGCCTGTGCATTCATTTAGGAGACTATGCACAAGAAAACTCACTGCATTAAAAGCAAAAAATGAGATTTTCTAAAAATCACTATGGCAGGGTAGCCAAACAAGCAGTGGAGGAGTCTGGTGGGGTGGAAATGCTTTCAGCAGGGAGGGGCTCCTTGCTCCTATCCAGCTTTCCTGAACAAAAGTGTTGGGGGGCTTCAGCGCTGGAGCATTTGTGATGCTCCAGAACTTTTATCTTCCAGAAGAGCTGATCACAATAGCAAACATATGGATTATTATTCTTACTGTTATTCTTGCTGTTGTGTTCAGCTTCTGCCACAGAGAAGCCTCCTGGCTCGGATGGCTAATTTATTGAACTACAGATGTGAGCTCTGCTTTGCATGAGAAAGGCAGTATGGTAGAGGAGTTAGCCAACAGGGCCTGGGAGCTGCCAACTGCAGGTTAAACAGCTCTTTGATGCGTCCACCTTCTGAAGGCACTTCAGCTCAGGGCTTTCTTGCCCTGTGAGAGGGAATACTTAGTATAAAAGATGTCCTGCAACAAGATTCCTGGGTTTTATATAAGTACAAAGTACTGTTACAAAATACAAGACGTCACAAATCATCAGGGGCTGATTTTCACCCTGCACAAAGTCGTGCTCCTTTGGGACAGGATATCTGACCTTGATGTGTCACACTGCAACTACAGAGAGATGTCAGGAGAGAAATAGCTTTTATTGTGTGGGGTGGGTTGGTTTGTTTAACTTTTCTGCGTCATCCTGTTTAAATTTTTAGAGTGAATTTATTGTTCTTGAAATCCATATCCCAGGGGCCTGAGCCCACTCAGCACAGAAGAGAGTACATGGGAAGCAGCGCTGCATCTTTCTCCCCCAATATGTCTCAGTTATGACATACATTAAATACTTGGAGATAGAAGAAGGTTAACTCAGTCTCTCTCGGCACTGCAAAGCCAAGAAATGCCAATTCTGATGTTTTCCTTCATGCCATGGACACAAGCGGACTGAGAGCACCATTCATTAATTGTGGGGCACCTAATAACCTAAAGCCAGAGGCTTGTCATCAATGGCCCTACGTAGTTGCAAATACCTGGAGAACCAAGGCTCTGCACGTGCTGCCCGGCTCTCCGCATCACCCGGCCCGCGTGCCATTGGAAGGCACCAGCATGGCCAGGTGTTGCTCTGTCATGGCGTCAGCACTGGAGGGGAGAAATTTGGCCCCTTGGCAGAATGGGTGAACAACTGGTTCAGACCTGATCTGTGGTGATGCCACCACTTGAGCTGTTACATTAGAAGTAGAATATCAGAAGCAATAGAAATGTCAAACTTCATGGCTTAACTAGCACAGGGTTAGTTGCAGCCTCCAACAGGGAGACAAAATACCTTATATCTGCCTAATGCCGGCTCCTGGTGTTTGTGCAGCACCTCTAGTAGCCACCACTAGAGCCGAATTATACACACCACAAACGTGATTCAGTTTGTGGCTTCTCCAGGGCTGAAATTCTTGCAAGCCACACAATAAGGCAATCCTCCACTTTTCTAATCAGAGCTACCAACACAGGAGTTACTGCTCTTCTTCTCGTTGCTGTTGACCAGGTGTTGCATAATTCCAGCATTGCTGCATTTCTCCTAATGATGCTGTTTCCTACAATAGGTAGAAGGCATTCAGGTTTGGCCTAATCAGCAATTTTTGAGCTTTTGATCCCCCCTTCTCACCACCCCCTCTTTTGTCAATATTCATTTTAAATGCTTGAAGTCAGGACTCCTTTTTGGCTGACTGTGCTTTCTCCGCCTCTCCCCTTCAGGTGTATAACTGACAAGTGACCACTTCATGCACAATGAAACTTTAAATGAATCCTAAAAGGAAGTATTTGTGTAAGAATGAAAGGACATCCCAGGCTTCTGCTGAGTAATGGATGTGATAATAATTATAGGGAAAAAAAAGATTCAACCCGCCTTTTTACATCAAAAGATGTAAAAGAACTGACAGTTGCAAGAGCAAGATCTACACTTTGATTCTGGGGCACTCAGAAAGGACAGCTGCCAATCTGCAAATCAAGAAACCGGCTATCGCTCCTTTGAACTGTATCAAAAGCTCATCAGATTTATTTCTTCCAATTAATGACTGAATTTATTATCAGAGAATGTGGAGGGCTGGTAGCCAAGAGTGGGAACTGGGAAGCTTTGCTGGTCAGGGCTGCAATAGCGCACGGCAGTTCTGCCCCCTGGCCGCCTCCAAATCCAGCCCCAGCTCGCGACTAGTCGAACATCTCACTCTCGGACCCAGGGAAGCCACTGCCAATCCAGCCCCGGGCTGCTTCTCCCCAGAGCCAGCCCATTGTGTCCGCCAGTCCATCAGTTTTGACATGCAGAACAATAAAACTGCAATCAAATGCCTTCCTACTGCGCACAGAGGCCTGGGTTCAGGTTTCCCCTGTATCTCTTACCTTCGATCTACGACTTTGAAGGGTTTGTTCTTGAATTGTATCTGGATATCTCAGAGTGGAATTTCATTCTTCTGAGACTTTTAAAAGTAGACCGGGCAAAGAATTAGCATGATATAGGGAGAATACCGAGCGGCCCGCAGATCACAGCGCTTTCTGTCACTATTGTCTGGGCTGCAGGGGGCTGCCTGGAAGAGATGATGCTCTCCAGAACGTGGGAATTAATGTGAGACACTCAGCCAGAAGCGATGGACAGCATCTATGTACTTTCTGCTCCTTGAAGAATGAGGACAATTTTCCTTCTTAGCACACAACATAAGTAAAAATGTACTAGCTGAGATCAAGCCAGCATCTTCTCTCTGAGAGTGGCCAAAAAATGGATGTCTTGGGAAGGGTAAAAGAATATAGGAAGCACATTGCAATTTTTCAGGACATATTTGCTCCATGTGGGCTGAAAAATGTGTGAAAGGGCAGATCAAAACAGATCCCATTTCTTCGATCTGAGGCACATTTGTGCAGGGCTGAATTCTGCTGGTTTCAGTGCTGTTTTGTCTGCGTAAGAGAAATATCCTGGAAGCAGAATGAGTGTGTCTGGGGGTTAAATTAATGGGTTTTGATTTGGGATTCAATACACCTAATCAACATATACCCTTGAACAAGCCACTCAGCTTCAGTGTACTCTAAAAAGTCAAATTCTCCAGTATTTTGCTGCATCCCAGTGCATACACCAGGTCTCATGCTGCTCAGGATGTAGCAAGCACAGCGGCTGCCAGCCTGCATTCGGGAAGTACTTGTAAAATGTTTAGAGAAGAGTCACTCCTTTGTACCAGAGAAAAGACACTGTTTCCAAGATGCTAATGAAAGAATAAGCAGTGCCCTCGACTTTGTCCATGCTTTCTGAATGAGATGTCCTGGCTGCTTAGCTGAGGAGACTGTCAACATGACTGATCACTCCTCAGTGCCTCAGGAAAAGGCTTTTGTTTATATTTCAAGCAGACAGTTTTACTGCATTATATATGATCCTTGCAATTGTTACCACTATCTGCTCCTACCCTAAATATAGTGCAAATGTTGCTTGCCCTTACCCCAGTGTCACTTCCATCCTTCATACTCCCACTCCAGGCCTCTCATGCTGCTTCCAGAAGTGACAAATCAGTACAAATGCATCCCTGTTCTCCCGGGCACAGCAAGGAGGTGAGAGCGTGTTTCTGGGGCATGCCTCTCCGTTCGTGGGCATGCTGAGGGGAGCTGTATCTTGGAGCTGAACAGAAACTCTGATCCCGTGCAGTTCCTCTGAAAGCTTCCCATAAATATACAAGGCTTACGCTGACAAGCTTGCATTAGATTTATACCCCCAGGACAGAGCAGTCACTTGTTCAGTCATACAGAGTCTCCTAGTCCCTTCCAGATTTAGTGGTGGGTAACCTGGTAACAGGACAGATCTTTGATTCTGCTGCCTATCAGAGGAGTCCGCTTTCCTATGGACTTGGGGGAGGCGACAGAGAAGGGGGAGGGAGGGATTGTAGGACCAAGGTGAGAGAAGAACCATTGCTTGCTTGCAGTCTGCAGGAATCCCACTCAAAAGCATCAACAAGGCAGGGTTTGTGAGTGATTACGAGCACACTGTGTCGCTCTATATTTATTCTCCCTTGGTGATGTTCCTGTCAAGCTGGCTCACCATGCACACCAAAAAAAGCTGCCTCCACTGATTTCAGTTTGAAGTTCAGCTTGTGCATCTGCAAATGAAGTGGGATGAATCCAGATTGCTCTCCAGCACTAGCGTAAAGCAGTGAGAAACATAGCAAGCAAACCATGATGCACTTCAGTGTGATAGACCAAGCAAAATGTAGCATGTTCTTCCTTCTCACTGTTTGCTCTGTGCTTCTGACAGCGCCAGTGGCAGCTTCTTGAATTAAAAAAGCCTCACAGTCTATATAGGCCCAATTCACAAAGCATCCTTGGAGCAAGAACCAGGTGCCACCACTGCAGGATTGCTTTTAGATCCAAAGGATGCCTGGGAGAAAAGAAAAAAGGTAAAAGGGCAGCAGGTCATTCCTACTTCCGTTTCCATTTCCTCCCATTACACACAGTCACTTAGAGCAGCATCAGTCAGGTTTGAAACTGCTTTTCAACTGGGCAGTTTTATATGAACTTTTTTATATGAATTTAGTGCCTTCCCCAAGACCAGATATGGAAACAAGGTCCAACATTTTAAGACTTCCGTGTGCTGAGAAACTTCATGGCAGCGTCCAGTTGCCTCTACATTTATGGATTTGTTCAGTAATAATTCCACAGTGAAATATAGTAAATTCTGGGATGGAAGACAAAGAACAACTGTTCTCAGGAAAATATAGCCACAAATCACTGAAGTAAGTTTATCTGCCTGAAATTACAGGTTTTAGTGTGGGCAGGAGTTAGAATTTAGGTAGGGCCCAGAAGTTAACACCTTCTATTGCTAGTTCAATGTGAACAAGAATTCCACTATGTTACATTTGAAATGCAGTGTCCCTAAAATAACTTGGGTTCAACAAAAATGACTTCAACACTTGAGTTTCCCTAGGTCTCCTAATCATGCACTGACCTGGATTAACTGGGATTGACTGAAAGATCCACTGAGATTACAGCCCAAGTAAAATGGAAGGAGACAAGGAAAACATTGACCACGATGAAAACAACAGCAAAGCAGGAAAGTGCAAATGCCGGTAAGTCATTTCCTCTCTGTAATTAAGGTTTCCTGCCAAGACACGGTAAACACAGGATGATCCAATACCTTACGGATTTCAAATTTCCAATGGCATTAGTGCATTTTAGATGCCCTCAGATTGTTTGCAGAAAAGGTCCAGTCTACTTTAGTACAAATCTGGAAGGAAAATTCTTTCTTCAGGTGAGGAGATAGCTGATTTCATACATAACTCATTAGCCACTCTGCTGAATTGCCAGTTACTGATTGTTTTGACTGGAGGCTTTTGAATAACATCTGTCTACCAAAATACTTGTGCAGATCCACTTTTCTCTCCCACTTGCCACTGCTCAGCTGTCAGTAGTAACCCCTGTTGATCTTTCCTCTTTTGGAGATAGACAACCAGTTGCTTAACTTTTTGAGCTACCCCACTGGCTGGATTTCTCCTTTTGTTGTTAACCTAAAACCAAACTAATCCAAAAAAATATCTTTTGACTGTGTCAAAAATAGCAAACACAGGGTTTTTTAACAAATGACCCGTAATGCCACATCAGTGGCTGTGCTCTGTAAAAGATAAGGAGAATCAGGGCTGCACCTTAGAAATTCAAGCATACTGGCGAGAGAGTGATTTCCAGTCTGTTCCATAGCACTATGAAATAAAGGGTCATACTTGCTTTAAGCTAAAGTAACAGAAAAGCATTTCTATTTTTTCACATTTATTCAGGGTAGTTAGCTTCACTTTTCCTTCTGTATCCACCCAGTCTGCTTCACTGAATATACACAGTGAAGCAATAGCAAATAAAAAATGTGACTGTAAAATTGAGCAATCGGGTTTACCATTCTATAATACTTTAAACTTTTGAAAATAACTTGATCAACTCTCAATGAGACTCCTTTAAAATAGCAAACCATCTCTTGCATGAAAATGTATTCACCAGAGTGTAGTTAATAGCCAGCTACAGGAGACCATTTTTACCACTGAAATTGCAGCTAATTCATCATATCTCAAGGGTTTTTTGTTCCCCCCACTAGTAACTTTCATTCCATCAATATAATGCAGCAGCTCTTCATACAGTATAGTCCTGGTAAAGCAGAGTAGAGACAGGACTTGGAGAAATAAAGCAAAAATCTGCACTATGAGGGACCAGAACCAGACAGGAGAGCTGAAGACCGCACAGCACCAAGGGACTTAAACCCACCTAAAGAAGTAGCTGCCGAGCTCCCCCTGCTTTAGCTGCAGCTCATTAGCTTCCAAACCTCTGCAAACTTCTCTCGAAAAGCAGGTGAACTCTGGTGTCAAGATCACAGCTATAATTGCAGCTTTCCCTGAACACGAGCTGCTCAGACTCATCTGGTAGCAAAGAGAAATTAGACCAAGCAGCTAGTCCAGTAGACTCCTCTGTTGTCAGCACGTCGCGTGTGCCACTGAGGCAAGCAGGACTGGCAATCCAGAAATAATAGGGAAAACTTGCAGCGGGCTTTATTCGTCACTGTCTCCTTTTTATAAATATTTATTGCACAGAATGTTAAGAGCATGCTACACAGAAATACATAATAAATGATAATCTTTGTAAACGATGCCAGTGCACTTCTTACGATAAAATCAAATCATGGTTTTAAACTCTTGAAAAATATTAGGCTTCATTGCATACCCCTTAAGGAAGCAGATTAAAACCAGCAAGAAGGAGAAAAAAGAAAAAAATAATTACATATTCAATTTTATTTGCCTATTTTACAGAAGTCTTTTTTTAAACCACATTATTAAAGAATTGAGACAATTTTTGTTGATTTAAAAGAATGTCATCTTCATTGTTGGCAAGTGATGGTGGAAAGCAGGGAGGAGTCTGTACTTTTGAGTTGTTTGCCCTAATCATCTAAGCACACATAGGTTTTATCAGAAATCTTTAGCCCATTTGACAAAATTGTGCTCGCTTCTTCGTACACTGATCCTGCACACTGCCATATTAACTGAAGGACCAAAAAACACAGAGAAAAGCAGCAAAGAGCAAGCAACCCCCCTAAACCTCACGCTCCAGGAACCCAGCAAAGAAACTCTCAGCTTCAGCTATGTCTGCTTGGTAACGATCTTCAGCACCTGCTTCAGTGCCTTGCTAGATCAGATTAGAAATTCAAGAGAGGGAATATATATTGAAATGCTAAAATCTTCAGCAATTGTGGCATCCACTGGGAAAAATCTATGGGATAGGACCAATAAAAAATAAACCAGGGCAACAGAATTATTAATCTCTCTAAAGCACAGTAAGGGCTCTCTTACTGGAACTGCACCCTCTGGAGGATGCATCCCAACAGATCTGCAGCGATGTTCAGCTCACATATTTATGTGTGTGTGTTTTATCACATGCTAACATGGGACTTTCTTTGATTTGTACAGGGGATGAAAAAAACGAAGTTTCCATCAGACCTACAGAGAACCTTATTGGTGATTTAATGCAGTGAAATCTGGCTTGCCACAAGACTGTGACAGGACCGTATTTTTTTTCTTTTTTCCTGCTGGGGTTAGGTGCTCTCTGGTACAGCAGCATTTAAAAAAAAAAAAAAAAAAAAAAAAAAAAAAAAAGAAAAAGAAAAAGAAAAACACATTAATCATTTATGAAGCTGTGAAGTCTTGTCTGGACTCTGCATGTTGTTAAAGGCGCAGGGTAGGCAGCGCACGGCAGGAGAGGGCAGCGAGGGAGAGGAGCTGCAGCCCGGAGCGGCCGGACGCGGCCGGAGCTCCGTCTGCCCGGCGGTGACGTCACGGCCACGTCCGTCGGGTTTGCTAAATCCACGTCAGCAGGTCGGCCTCTGGTTTGTGCACCGGAATAAATTTCGCTTTGCAAGAGCTACGCAAAAATAGCGAGCCAGCAACCCTGCCGGCTGCACAGGGTAAAAGCCGCTCGGCTTTCAGCCCCAGGAGCTTAATAACACCACCTAAGGCCATGCTGTGAATACCCTGGCTAGGGGGCTTCTTGCCCTTTTTTTTTTTTTTTTTTTTTTCCTGCCATATTTCATCATGCTTAGTAATAAAATTCAGTAATTTCTGCTGCGGAGTTGAACCACTTTCTCTCACGGGAGCCCTGAAAAAAAACAACGAGCAGCCACCTGGAAACACACTACCTTCCCAAAAGGGAAAGGAATTTGCATCCCTTTGTGCCCTCTTTAGAGCAACTGATAGTTTCAGTGGGTCACATCTTACATTGCCGTAATCAACGAGTCACATTTTGCATTGCCGTAAGAAACACCCCTGTTTGGCGCAAAACCAAGAGGCTGCGGATCAGCCTCAGACTATGCGCCTGACATATATAATCTAGATTGGCTTTCCCAGGCAGACCTTTGATTGAGGAGGAAGAAGAGCAGCTGGTCAAAGTAATCTGCTCTGAGCAATTTGCATAATTTTCTCCCCCGTTTCCTCCGGCATTGTGAGCCTGGCGGCAGAGGAGCACAAGCGGCAGATGCGTGTCGCTCTGTCACGGGGTCTAGCAAAGTGGAGAACGTGGGTCAGAATTCATCTGCTGAATATCCCCAACAGGTTAAACAGTTCTGGAGAGTTTCAGTCACAGATCTTCTTTTGAAAAGCGTTTCCCCCCCGCCCTTTGCTGAGTACAAATCATTCCATTTCTCCAGCCATTGCACGTTTCCTTTCACACTCATGTGCTATTCAGAAAGATACTCTTTTTGTTTCTTTATGAAACTGGCTTCCAGTACTAAGTACTTCTTTCCTCTGCTTGGATGAAGAGCCCATTACAAATGGCTTATTTGAGAGCAGAGAGCCAGGCTTCTAGATTAAAAACGAATGCATGTTTAATATTAAACAGCATTATTAACCATGGCAAAGGCAGGCTAAAATCCATCCTCTAGCAGCTCGGTTTCGTGTTGGATCTGGGATATTGGTGGAGGCTGCAGATCTTGCACCTGGCTCACCCACTTCCAAAGTGGGTGCCTAAAACTGGGCATCTGAACTGTGGTCCTGCAGAGACGAAGGAAGCTCTGTAAGTGAAGAGCTGCTTATTTACCCTGACTAGAGCTCAGACCAGGACTATGCTCGCATGGTTTTGAGCCTGGCTTCTTGCCATGTAGCTTGGACTATGGGCAGAACAAACAGGCATCATCTACCTGTGAAAGACATACGCACAAATGTACTCTCCAGCTATAGGGACACAAGAACTAAAACATGGCATTTATTTTTAAATCCTTTTGGGGAAACAATGAAGTATTGTTTCAGGTCTTCAAAAAGCTACTCTTTTTCCATGACTTCTTCCCAAGTTGCTAGAAACAAATAATACTTAATTCCTTTAAACTGGCTATAAGATGCAAGCACAGTGTAGGCAACTACTATGCTAGGTGCCCAGCAGCCACAGTTCTCACCTCAGAGGACCGCTGTCTGCAGCAGAGATAATTAATTATCCACATGGGTCCTGTCCTCTCCCTTGGGCTGCTCCCCACTCTGGTGCCAAGACTTGCCTCGTGCAGTATATGATAAACATATCCTGTGCCTGTCTGAGCTCCAGCTGCTTACTGAGACCTACTGTCCACAGCCTGCAAAGCCACTGTTTCAGGGCAGCTGATTTAAAACAGACAAGCTCATCAGCTGAGGCTGTTAATTTTGCCTTGTGAACGCCCTAGTAATTGAGTTTAAAAATCAGTTAGAATAAAACCTCAAAAACAAATATTGTTCCTATTCTTGCCTCCTGCGAGGCAGCCATCCCCTAGAAAGTAGCCATGCTAACCTCCAGAAAAGGTGGGGAGGTGGCAAAACCACCTTGAAATGATACTAGAAAGGGAAATACATTATTGTTTATAAAAAGGTAAACATGAATTGAGCAGTCTAATTCAAAGCATTGACTATGGTGCCTATAACAGAACAAGACACCTACTATACAGTGTCCAAATTCAGGAGAACAGTAAGGAATTTTGTTGACCCACTCTCTAGCACATCCAGGCATCAGCTCCCTCTACAATGGGAGCTTAGATGGTCTGGATGTGATCCTTGACTTGGCCCTGTTGGCCATCTGGGAAGCCGCTGTCCCAGAGGCATGGATAATATGTGGTCCATTATCCAGTCTCACCCACTTGCTAGCCAGGCTGTTACCCAGCCTTGATATTAGATGCCAGAGTAAGGACCTCTGTCTTTTTCAGGCTTCACAGTAGCTCGTGATAGCATGGTTCCTGGTGATGAAACCAAATGGAAGCACACTGCTTCAAAAGGGAATGCACAGACTCTTTGTTTCTCCACCACAGGCTGGAGAATATTAAATTCCTGTGAAAATTTGAAGTGATATTTTCCCCCCTCCATGCTTCCCCTCAGTCTCCAGGCAGGGGAATTTTCTGGACACAGACTGCATTGCACCGCCTGGGCCTCCCTCAGTCCTGCTTCTTGGGTCATGAGCAGCCGTGGGCAAAAGTTCAGGCATTGAAGGATCAGGCTGAATTGGGCAGGAGCTTACTGAGTATAGCAGTAAAAAGTCCATCTAAGAAAATTTCCATATAAACCTGTTTCTGAATATTCCAATATTTAGGACAGAGTTTATTAGTGTTCTAATTCATTTCCTAAAATATACACAAGTTTGTACTCCATATACCGCAGTACAAGCTCTCAGTCCAACTGAATCAACCATCCTCATAATGCTGCTGAAGCCAGCATTTCACAGTATTTCTACACACTTCTATACCCGGCTGAAACTGGAATATTCAAGAGCAGAAATATTACCCTGTTTGTCTATCCCTACAATGGCATTTTATTTTTTGGAGTGCCTGAAATCTACTGGAGCAGGGCAGATTGTGCAAGGCTTGATCCTAAAGCCACCTAATTAATAAGCAAGTTGGGAAAAAGAGTTTGTTTTGCTTTCCCCTCCCTTGTTGTCATCAACATTTTTTTGTGGGATTTCATAAATAATGTCCTTTATCCCTCTCCTACCCCCTCCCCCTCTGGAATTGGTTTTTAGTCTTTTGGAGGCTTTTCAGGCTTTTAAATAAAAAGCTAGAAATATTCAAAGAAAAATCCCAAGGACTTCCAGGCTTTGCACCTGTCCTTATTGCAGTGACCAAGTCCCTTCTAAATACAGCTAATTAAGTCCATCCCTGACGCCTTTTTGGACGCTCCCGCTCAAGCTCTGTGGGCCTGGCAGGAGGCAGCGGGGCGCCCAGCTCCGCCAGCCTGCTCAGCCTCTCGAGGGGCACCGCGCAGCAGGGAGGCCCCGCAGGCCCCCGCGCGAGGCAGCAGCACTGGGGTTTCCTCTTAACGCTGCACAGCGTGGCTCTGAACGGAGTTCAGCCAGGAAGAAAAAGCAGGGACCAAGATCGCCGTCGTTTTCTCTCTCCATTGCTTTGTTGCAAGAGAAATGGACTTTCTAACAGGGAGGCAGAAGGCTGGAAGCCTCGTGTTGCTGATGTGGGACAAAAGCATCCTTAGCCACAGGGAGAAATGGAAGCTTTCGGGAAAGAAGGGAATGAGCAAGCATTTCCTCCAGACTTTTTCCTTAGCTCCCCTCTAATTCTTGCCTCTCAGAGCTGAGTCTAGCAAACCCAGCTGGCACGGTGCAGACCTGGCCCTTTCTCCTCATCTCAAAAGGTGAGTACTTGAGCACCAGCGTTGGTTCGGAAAGTCAAGCCATCTCGCCCCAGGGCCCTGTGCAGGAGATGTAATCAATTTTTGCACAAGGAGTGATTTGTTGGCATGCCAGCCATAAACACCAGACTCCATTAATTAACGCGAGATTGGAGCGTCTGTGTTGTTCCTCAGTTACACATTCAGCAGCACCTACTCTGCCCTTGCTGATGAAGAAAATATTTCAAAAATAAAAAAATCAAAATACTTTAAAAATGCCTGATTTAGAATAGAAAAAGAGCCTTCCTTTAAGTCTGTGCTAACATGCCCTGTGAGGATTTTCCACCTTGAAGTAGCTAATTACAGAGACCCAAAGAGTTAATTTATTCTGTAAAAGCCCCTTTCATTGTTCTGTTAGCCTGTCTGGTAAAATCACAGTTTTCATTTAGTAATCCAACATGTCCCGTACCCTCTCCCTCATCTCCTATTACTATTAGTGTCAGCCTTGTACTAACCCTCCATTTTTTTCTTTCTTTCTTTTTTTGTGTGGAAACTAACTACCTTTCAGTCACTGAAATGCTAATTTCAGAGACAGGCAGTAGGCAGCTAGAAGATAATGTTACATGTTTCCATCCTCCCACGGGGGAAAAACCTAGAGGAATCACAACATCTGAGATGCTTTTGCATTTTGGATAGGAAGACAAAGGGAAAACAGTTTGTGTGTATACACAGACACAAACACATTTGGAGACTGGGTCTTAGAGATTAAAAATGTAATTTGATATTTGGTGCATTTTCTCTTTACAGGGCAGGGAAGAGATGAAGATCTGAGCTTCATATTTTCAGAAAAGGGAGAAACACAAATGGCAACATCCTGTTTAAAATCAATATCTTGATGGATATTTTTCTTCTTAGGAATACACACTGAGGAAATGGCAGTACTCTGCACAGAAGTACAGAATATTTGTCATATTTTCTTGCCATGTCACTTTTTCTGCACAGTTTCATCGAGCCCTGTTCATGAAGGAACAATCGGTTTATTGTCACTGAACGTCCCAAGAGCAACGCAACAAAACCAAACAAAGAGGCAGGGGGTGAAGAAAGACAGAAAAAGTGAAACAACTTTTCTGGTGTAAATTGCTAGTTCTTTAAGCAGAGTCCTTGAGACATGGTGCCTTGGTCTGCTTTCCCCTATCAGGTACGTGGGGTCACCACTGCTTCCTCTCTCCACATGGAGCATCCGGTTTCGAGTCAGTCTCCCCTTTCAGAACAGTTCAAACAGAAATCTCACAAAATCCACGGCATGTTTTGCATGGCTTTTGGAGGGTTTCCCACCACCTCTATCTGACAGAAAGAGATTGGTCCTGACCACCTCAAAAATTACGTCAGGAATATTAGTGACTTTCCTGAAATACAGAGCAAAAGATCGTTTTGTTTCGGCTTTGTTTTTATACTGCATTGCTATTTTCATCGTTTCCCTTACTTTGCCTGGAAGGGGGAGATGCATATGATTCCCAAAGGCCAGGGTAGACCAAGCTCTGGCAAGTGAAAATTCCATTAAAAAACAAAAGCAAGCTGCAGCTCAGGCTTCTACACATTAAAACAACAGAGCCAAGAAATCAAGGCAATTTTTCCCAGCTGGACACAAGCACCCAGCTACTAAGGCAAAATATCTTCTCTACACTCTTCCTACATGAATAGACCATGGAAATGTGCATTTTATTTTTCAACAGAAATCCGTCTGAACATCTTTCATTCCAGCTGGACGAGAGAAGAATGAAAACACCATAAAACAACATGGCCAACACAGTGCTGGAAGTAAGCACTGAGAGTCTATCTTTAAAACACCCACCCAACGTACGTCACACTATTTTCTATGATTAGAAACGGGCCTTGGCTGAAAATCTAAATTCAGATACCATACCAGACCTTTTACCAATAGTAGGAGAGAAGGGTGAGATGTTGGATTCGAATCCTGTAATTAAAACCATCACAAATTGGATCCAAAAAGTGGAAGAGCGTCTGAAGGCATCCAACCATAGAAAGAGCCTTAGTGACTGAAATCTAGGGGCAAGTAATTGCATCAATGTCCTGTACTTCAATGCAGTTTGCAATACAGTGTGCTGCTGGCATGGAAAAAATTGCCTTGGAATATGGATGGGACCATTAGTACCTAACTCTTGGTAGAGCAGGATAATCAGGTTTAGATGCTTAAAGCTGCTGTTCGACAGTTCAGAATCCTTCCTGCTCCCTAGTGCAGGAATCAACCATCTCACAGCTGCTTGTTGTGTTATATAAAGCAATCTAGTAATCAATCTTGAATTAATAACGTTTGAATATCCACATCCTGACTTTCATTAACATTATCACAAGCAATTGCAGGAATTCATCCTAAAAGGTTACCTCTCCCTGGTTGAGGCACAGAGTCTGACCATGTTAAAACTTCAGTTCCATCGCAAACACCGAGTTATACTGGAGAGCTTAAACTACCACTGAATTTCTCAGTGAGCCAGTCAGGACCTTGAGGAAATTTTTGTGCTTTTCCCTGACACCAATGCCCACCTTCACGTCAGTAAGAAGCTTCATCCAGAAGTACTTCTCCCAGGGTCAAGGAGATGACTGGTCTGACCCCAGCATAAAGATGTCACTTCCATGCCTTCAAGGTCATGGTCTGTATGCACTTACTCAGTCCTTTTGCGTCAGAATCTTTGTTAGATTCTACATATATATTTAAGTGAATTACTATATAGTCCCCTTATTTTCTTTCTATTTTTTCTATTCCAGAGAACGCTCATTGTTATTGGTTTTTTTTTAAGCTGAGGCTCAAGGATCATATTTGATTGCATAGGACAAACCCATTTTAAGTGGTAAAGCTTAAGGATGGAAAAAATGAAAATTATGTAATTTAATAATGAACCACAACAATGGAGCACAATCTTCCTGCGTATTATTGACAATGATCATCTCTGGCTGCCAGCACTGCTGGCTGTGAGGATTCAAGATTTTCCCCTCGCCAACACAGACCTCACTCCTATTTCCAAGCTTTCCAAGTGCAAACAGAGCACAGGCTGCTTTGCATTACAGGGAGGCCTGTCTATGCAAGAGTTTCACAGATTTTTACAGCCTGGTGTGTGCATACTAATACAGGCATGCAGCATCTTTCCTGAAATGTTTTGTTGATATCTGTTGAAAGTGCATGGACAAAGACATGGGTACAGCTACACAAAGGGGACCTTGATACAATCTTGTATTTTGGATCCAAAGGAGAACTGTGCCTGTTCAGTGCCAGCCTGAGGCAAAGCCTGTGCTGGGCTGAGTGTTTCTAAGGCCACCAGAGCCCCCTTCACAATGGAGCTACACAGCCCCTCTCCACATGGCACTTCTCTGGGAAAAATCTAGCCCCTTGCCTTTCGTTTCCAGCTCATCCTGTTTCTTGTTCTCTGAGTGTGCTTTTTGAAGTTTCTGGATCTGAACAAAGCCAAAATCTCAGCTGAAATCTCACTCCACTCTGGCAGTCTCTGCTGCACTCCTAGTCCATACTATGTGGAACCATATGTTCAATGTGTGTTCTTGAGCCCACTATCGGCCAGGTTTCACATACAAGTCTTTCAACAGAGTTAGGCTCATATTTATAACAAGCCTATGAATTTTACCTGGATTTGCTGCAAACGTTTTTAGCTCTCTTTTGCTTTTGTGTCTATTAGGCAGTTCCCGTGGGTTGCTCTGGCAGGGTGATATGTACAGAGCTGACAATAGTAAGCTGGACTTCTACGGATAGGTCCTTATGAATAAGGAAGTTCATCATTTTTAAATTAATTAGGGAAAGGCTTCCAAGGTCAATCCACAATAAAGCTTTTAATGACATGATCAAGAGTTTTTTTATTCAAGGCAAGCTGTGATATATCTCTTGTTGTTTGCAAAGCAAAGTCAGCCTCTCATATCCAAGTGATCAAAATGGTCTCAGTAGGAGGAGAAGACGACTATATAAAAGGATATAGGAAAGTTAACTCTAATAGAGTAAGCTATGGCCAAAATCTTCACCAAATTCCAGTTAAATAAATACATAAAAAACCCTTTCCAAGTAATCTGGAGATTCAAGTAAATCTGATTGAATCTGTAGTTTAGTCACTTTTCTTTCTTGTAAAACATCTGTGGATGCTTCTCACATCCTGGCCCTTTCACCCACTCCCACATTCCAGCATCCAAAAAATAAAAATGAGATCGGCTCTTAGGAGGTTGGCCAGTGTGAATGCTTGAGTGCCAGGTATGTGCAGCTGTATGCTTGATTGTTAATCCATCTGCAAGAGTCGGCATGGGCCACTTTTGTTTGAGACTCAAGTAAGGATGGGAAAATGGGTTAGAATAAATAATGCAAAAACCCTTGGCCTTTTGCCTCATTTGAAAGCTGAATTAGAAACAAAAGTTCCCTCCAGGTTTTCAAATGCTCATCTAGTGCCACCATTTTGCTCTTGTGGTGTCTCTCCATTTTGGATCCTGTCTTGGAAAGGAGATGCTAAAATATTGGGAGAACAACCTTTCTTGCAGTGCCTGCACAGGTTGACTGGTAGCAGAGGCTCAGAGAAGCTTGCAGAAAACCTGTTGTGTGGAAACATTGAACACTTCTGATGCAAAACCTTTGGTTTAATGAGTACAGGTAAACATTCAAAGTTAAAATCATTTGGGAATGAAGTGCTTAATCCAGAGCTAAGCTCTACACTCCTGGAGGACCAAGAGTGGATTGGTAGAGTAGATTTAATAGAATTTTCAGAAGAATATATATATGGTTTAGCTAAAAAGTCCTGCTTACTTCTCACTGGTTTGCGTTTTCTTGTTTCTTTTTCTGGCTCTACCTCATTTTCTTCTCTCAATAGGCCAGGGCTGTTACCAAGCAACATGGTAATACTTGGCCCAAGCCCTAAATCATGGATTTTTGTAAACATAAGTGAATAAAATTATTTAACATCCTGCCTGAACATTGTCCTAAACCTCCAGGTACACATGGGGAAATGCCAACTCCACACAGCTCCCATGCAAATAAGAACAGTGCTTCAGTCTGACTGTTTGAAGACAACATTTCTTGCCAAAGGAACACCTCAAAACCTAGACTTTTCAAACACTCTTTTGCAGAAAGCGAGACAGAAAGACACCCAGTCAGTGCCTGCTTGATGGTTACACACTCAGGTGACAGAAACCTAAGCTTTCAGACTACCTGAATTAGAAAAAGATTTTGACTTTCTGCCTCCTAAGGTGAGTCCCTCCGTGATGGAATCCTGTTGACCTCTCACATACTGAGACTGAGGTTCAAGGAATCAGCTTCCACCTCTGCAGCAAGTGTTTCCCCTGCTAAGCCTGCCCTTCAGCCTGTTCCTGTACCAGCTCCATGACCCCTCAGGCCCTGGCCATCTAGGAAGCCCTCAAATACCAAATCATCTTCCTTAGGACTCACAGTCCTGGGCTGCCACCTCACCTGCCAGTCCCTGAATCATGCCCACTCTGTTCCCAGTTCAAAGCAAGGGATGGCTCCTGCTGAGGGAAAAACCTGAGAGGTCTGATCTTGGCTGTGTTGGAGTGAGTTTTTTGCCCCAAGCTCCCCTGACAGCACAATTGCACATAGCAGCCAGGAACACTCCTCAATGAAACTATGAATGGAGGGAGCACATTCCTCCCTTCCCTTCCTACATCTCTAGCTCCTGAGGAGGAAAGAGGTATTCCCCATTTGTTCCCCATTCATCACATGCTGCAGGCTGCAAAAAGGGCACCTCTCTTCTCCAGAGAACCAGCTTAGGAGCTGTCTTCCCTCCCACCCAGAAAGAGACATCTTCAGGAAGAAATGGATTCATCACAAGGTGCTTAGCAGGATGAGCCGTCTCCCCTCAAATCCCAGGCTTTGCGATTTGTGCTGCTTCAGGGCTGTGGGAGGGCACTGGACTCACTCACTCTTTCCATTTGACTCAGTCTTCTCATAGCAGGGATTATCCTCGTCTATCAAAGGGAAAGCTGCAGAGCAGACGCCCGCCTATTCTTCCTGAGCACTGAGCCTGACAGCCGGCTTTTCAGCCCCGCTCCCATTACCAGCTGCCCTACAATGAGGGAGCTAAACTCCACACAAGGCCCACATGGAGCTCCAGAAGGAGCTGGGGGGTGGAAGAGTATGTGGAGGGGATAGGGGGGAGGACAGTTTGAGCAGGAGCAAGAGAGAGAAACAACTCATGCAGATGAGGGAGTGTTAATCCTATTTAGCACATGTATATTATCAATGAGTGTGTGTGGTGGGGAAAGGCAGGGGGGAGAACCCCCTGCTGCAGGCAAGGGAAGGCAGACAAAAAGGTCATTCATGTGTGGCTCACAGAATTAAGAAGGTACCACAATCTGCTGCTGGTTCGCCTCCAAATGCTTCTTCACATTCAAATTAAAGCCCCTTCCCCCATCCAACCTGCAAAACTTCCTTGCCTTCCCTGTCCCTCTCGCTCTGTGCGAGCACTGTTCCAAATTTTACTTTATGTTCTTCCTGTTGGCAGTGGAGGTTGAGGGGGTAGCAGTATTTCAGGGCCAGCTCAGCACCAGATCCCAGGACCCCAGATTTCAGCCTGCATTAAGATCCAAGCTTCTGAAGTGTAACACCAGCATGGGCCACTGTGTGCCTTGGGCATTATTCCAGAAACAACCCAGGATTCACATTTCCAAGCCTCTGTCCCCAGAGCCAGGCAGAGCACCCAGAATGTTGGGCCTTCAGAAACTTTGTCTACAGGGTTTAGAGCTATCAGGCCTAGAACTTGGAAGCATGCTGGTGGAGCGGTTTGGCACTGGACCATCATTTGTCGTGTCTTCATAATAATAACTTGAATTTGCAAAGACCCTCTTCATCCAAATTTTAAGCCAGTACAAAACACCAACTGAGCTTTTAAATGTTCCCACCTGACTGTACAGTGTAACTTTACCTTCCCCTGCAAAGTCTCTGCTTCTTTGAGAGCCGATAAAAAGGAATCCAAAACTTGGGGTTCTTCTAAATAATAGTGTGTGGATGAAAGACCAGGGCTGGAGTAAAGTCATTTGAAATGCATAAAAAAATCTCAGGCTTGAATCTACAGGCTGTCCCTTTAGAGAAAAAGCAAAATGTATTTTGGACAAACCACTTGACTGCTAATGAACCACAAACACAAACATTGCTCCTTAATTTGCATTCAGTGCCAGAGGAGACCCACACTCCCTCTAATGAGCACTGCCAGCCACCCTTTTCCAGGAAGAACTCCCCAGCCACTGAAAAAAAGCCGACAATTCCTCTGGGGCCCCAGTGCTGGCTGCTGGCTAACTCTGGGCTTTGGATGGCTGCTTGTGCTGTGTTGCATAGCTCTCACCTTACCCCCAGTAATCTGCTTGCTTTCTCCACAGGAATTGGGGATAGAAGAGCTCTCTCCTCCCATACTGTACATGCTCATAGGTTTTAATCCAATTAAACCGTTCTCTCTCTTTGACAGATTCTCTTTTTTCTTCATTTGCTTCCAATAAGGACACATCACTTGCTTGGGAGCATTCCAGGGTTGCAACAACAGGCCCTTCGCTTACATGTGTCACTTACAAGTGGAAAACTGCAAATGAAGCTCAGTGTTTATTTTAGAAGGAGGGTAGAAATGGCCTTGTTATTTAATATAGGGTTTAATGCTTTTAAAGCTGTATTAAGCAAATTAAATTTCCAGAGATGTCTCACTCTTATTCTGGGAAGTCCCTTCCTCATTCCTTTCTTGCACTGAATTGGTAAATCAGCACAGGCGTGCCCATTGGCTGGCTCCTGCAGACCCATCAAGCATCGATTTTGACACTTAACAGAATTAGAAATGCCAGCCATCCAAACCTTGATGGCTTTTCACAGGCAACAAGCACTAACCTCCATTAGAAAGCTTCCTTTTATCACACAGATCCTCTTATAATCCAATTTGCAGTGAAATTCTCCCCCATCTCCCCCAACCTTGCCAGCTGCCAGCCTCATTCCTTTACCACAAACATTTGTTTCTCAAACAAACCTATATCCAAGCCTCCTTGCAATTTAAAAATCATCACTTACACCAGCTTCCTTCTGCTGGAAGGAAGCCACATTGGACAGGTGAATCAGGTCTGCGCCTTGTACTCCTGAGTTAATAAATGTTGAAAAGAGGGCGAGCTGAAGTCCTCCGTGCCAATGGAGACGTAAGTATGTCTCGTGCCAACCTAATAAACTTAAATCATAATGCAGAGCCTCCAGAATCCTTGTAAATATTTCTCTGAATCATGAACATTGCAGTGGAAAACTCAAACACTGTTGGTCTGCAAAACATCCAGCCCTCAAGCAAATAGTTATCTATCCAGAAACAAAGTAAGGAAGCACAACACAAAGATAAGCGGAATTGTTCTTAATGTGAGGCAGTGCACTACCTGGGTTTGATCCAAAAATTAGTCAAGTTCTTCATTTAACTACAGGGGGTGATTGGATCAGGTCCCATTTGGCTGATGTGCCAGGAGCAGGAACATGCAATTCTGTATCTCTCTCTCTCTTTTTTTTTTTTTTTTTTTTAACGCTCTGATTTGTAGGTTACTATACAAATCTGAGTCAAGGACTTGAATGATTTGATGGGTTAGCAGGAAATTTCCTTTGTGCTGGTCTGCCAGAGATGAAGAACAGATCTACTATGCTGCTCTTCTCCATTTCACAATATCCAAGATCCCATTCAGCTACAGTAGAGGAATGTATGCACGGGATTAAAAATTATCCATGATTACAATTTAAAGAGTTATAAACCACTCGGCACCTGGAGCCCTAGTGAGGCGATATCTGAAGATTAATAAAATAAGCATTTGAAAATCCACTTCCCCTTCAGTTATTTGCCAGGATCACAGTCCAGAATATAGCATTTTCCGTGCAAGAAGTGGTAAGCTGATTAACAGCTAAAGGAGAGCTCTTCTTTGCACTTCCCTCAGCATGTGGAGCATTTACCATATCATCAACTTGAGCAAGGGGAAGCCAATCCTGAACCTCTATCTTAATAGCCAGAAAGTCAGTCCTGAGCCTGTATTTTAATAAATTATTGTTGAAAGAGACTGCTATTCAGATATTTGGCCAAACTTACCCTCCACCAATTTGGAATTAGTTCCATGAAATCTAAGGAGTTATTTGTCTGATAATAACTGGGCTTTCATTAAATACAGGTTTTTATTCTGAATATGCTTTTCAGCTTTGCTCCTCTGAGACTAAGCATATGCTTTTAACTCCGCCTACAAAAGTCATCTGTTTTGGTTTGGCATTAGGGATCCAGTTCAAAGTTCATTGAAATTAGTGCCTGTCTATCTACTGGCCTCAATGGGCTATAGATTGCACCCCAGTTCAGGGGATCTCTTCATCTAAGCTTGACACCAAAGCTTATTGAAGTCAGTGAAACAATTGCCAGTGACACCAATGATTTCTGAACCATACTCTATCTCCAGCTTTATCTTAAGAGCATCAGGAGAAATTTAAACCAGAAACAGGGCACTTCAGCAAGGTAAATAGCATTAAAACTGTGAAGATCTCTACTTGCTTTACCTGTACGTGTTTGGGTAAGGTTTCCAGAAATTAAACATATTTTTCCTCCTAATGTGTATTTTTCACTTCAACAGTCTATATCACTGTACCCATTGGACTGAGATTTAGTGTTCAGTGAGATTTACCCATATAAGTTCTCAAAGTACAGACAATTGTTGCAAATGATGCTACCCATTAACAGTAAATGCTTTCACTGTCTCCAGCTCTATAAATCTCTAAACATTATAAAGAGCTACTCCTTAGTTCCTCCCATGAGAGACTAGAGATGGGACTTTCGTGGACACAACTGCTAAAAGTAAGAAAGGTTTTTTTCTCTCTTCACTTTAATAGCTGTTTATTGAATGGTCTTGGGGGAAGGGAGGGGCACTCCAACCCCAACAGTTAAATTGTTACCCATTTATAACATCTTGTTCCCCTTACACTGTATTTCAGAGTTTCCCTGGAAAGAATTCATTGCAGAGATGATTTTGAACAATTCGCACTCCTTGTTATTTTTTTTTCTTTTTACATGATTCCTGCAAGTATTGCAAGACAATAAATGCAAGACAAAAGAGTTCTGATTTACAGATTTAAAGTGCTACTGGTATGAGTAGCAGAGGAGGAACGCAACACAAGACATAAATAGCCTGCATCCGTGCGGACTACAGTGTGATGCTCTGCTCCAGCCGGAGGGGGTTTGTGCCCATGTCTGTCACTGCTGAAATGTCCATGAGAAGGGCAGAGCATTCCCTGCTTTCACCTTTTTTCTCTGTAAGCTCACAGGCCTGATCCTGTTCTTACTTTTCTCCTGCCAAGCCTCATCACCTCCATGGGCTTTCTAGGAGAGACTTTAGATTAATGCCCATGTAACAGAAGATTTAAGAATTACTTTATTTCAGTGGAAAGGTCTTGCTGTTACTTTAAAATATGTCCTTCTCTTTTTGTCTGACATTGCAATTAATCAAGACTCCCACCCACTCAGAGTCTGTCTTCAGAGTTTTTCTGTCTCTCACTTTCTTTTATAGATGAGGCTTTAGAGCCTGCCAGAATTTATGGAGGGAAGTAGCACAGATTCAGCCAGGACCTCAAGAATCAGGTTCAGCTACTCACACAACCTATCTGCTTTTTCATCCCTTTTCTCACCACGCAGACGAACAGTCAGCCCCTCTCTCTCAGCATCTGCCTCTGCACTGATCCTGCTCTGGGGAGAATCTCATGCTGAGCAGAGTTGGGCTGTGCCAGGGTGGAAGCAGACATATTTATAGTGGCAGCTCTGAGGAATCGCAGCGCTCCAATTAGCATAATTAACTTAGGGAGCCTAACACAAGGTACCGCGCAACCTGATGCCTCCCAGCAAACCAGCCTCTTGTGTTCCTCCCAGCCCCAAATCCGAGCCTTCAAGGAAACCCAGGAGGACCTGGCTGGTTTGGGGGAGGGGAGCAGGGATCTCAAAGTTTTGCTAGCAATGAAAGTACTTTCTGTGAGCAGAAGTAATTTAGCCCTTTCTTTTTAAGATTATCTGGCTAAAAGTTTTGGACTCAGTCTGCCTTACAGTGTCCAATAGCCAGCTTCACTATCAGCAAGTCCAAGTCAAAATCTGGGTGCAGAGCTAATCATTCCCAGCTGCAGTGCTGCGCTTGGGTCCAAGGTTTTCTTCAGGTTCAGCACCGAACAGCCTGCCTACGAGCTCGAAGTCACTACCAGATATTATGAGAAGGATCATGTATGTACAAGGCGGATTATGGAAAGAAATACTTTTTTTTTTTGCCTATGTTAGAAAAAGGGAATCTCTGAAGAACAATGTAAATGTCATATTTTCTAACTGCAGGCTTTTTCTAAAAAAATAGGCCTAGTTATTTGTTTTTTTGGCAAAGCATGTCTGTTTTTCCTTTGTCAGTAGGTGTAAGTTGATTTCTGGAGCCAAAAACACCTCTTTTTGGCTAAATACCTGTTTCTTTTTTCTTTTAGTAGCACACCCTGGAGGAGCATAACTGAACTGATATAAATTATATGCAGAGGAACTGAGAGTTTAATGAATAGAAGACTCGTGGAATTCACTTGATGTTGGCACATTAACACACTTTTTCCTGTGCACTGAAAGTAAGTTCTGTAGTTTTCCCACATAAAGTAGGAAGAAAAAAAAAAGAAACAGAAAGAAAACTTTCAAGACTCAGACCTTAAGGTTATATGAGCAGCTTGATCATTCTGTTCAGCCCCTGTGAAGTGACATTTGAATGAACCAAGCTTAGATTCAGCAGGACAGTGTCAAAGCAGACAGCAGAGATCTTAACATGCCTTCTTTGGTTTATGTTTAGTAAATACTTGTAAACAAATCATTTTGTGATAGCTGTCACTTAAAATAAGAAGTACAAGTGCCAACAACCACATCCTCTCAATCATCTTTCAAATAACAAACTGAAGCCCAAGATCGGCAGTTTGAACTAAATGAATATAACAGTGAGTAGTATCTGTACTCTTAGTAACAGCATACATTTCTGCATTTAAAACACTGCACACTGGCGACTGGAAATCTCTTTAAAAAGAGAACCCGGGTGCATAAATAAATGCGCTCTGACTTGTGCTGATGCTGTCCCAGCATTATAGGAAACACATTTGTTTATCAAGTTTGATTAAGATTACACAGTCCAAGTTCTGCGAGTCAGGAGTGCATTGTACATATCATTCAATAAGCGAGAAGGATGAGTTATGTAAACACCTAACAACATGCGAGGGAGATTTACTTTAATTACGTGCCTTTGTGGGAAGATTATAATCATGTTGTTTCATTAAACAAAACAGTTGTACAAGTTCTATAAGATAAATTGCCTTTTGCTCTATTCACTTGCAAAGGTCATCCTGTTACCACTGATTAGCACCAGACAGCCAGTCATACTTTGGCAAAAAGCGAGTTCATTCATAACAGGAATGTAGAGTCTTTCTCAGAATAGGTTTCCCAGTGACTGACTTGGCAAAGACACAATGTAGAAAACGCTTCTGCCCAATATCAAGCATTCACCTTCTGACAGTTCCAGAGGACATCTATCCTTCACAACAGCTCTGAGCACCATCAACTCAAGCCGCTGGCTACACAAAGTCACAAGCAGACACACAGGGGTGAAATACGGGTAAATCCTTTCCAGATATTGCTAACCAATAGAATAACCAAACTCACTGTTAACTAATCCCCCAAAGAACTATTAAAGTTTGAGAAAAATATAGCAACAGAGGAAGTTGAAGTTCTGCTCTGGGTTACTCACAATGTTGGAGAAACCTCTTTCCAGTCCCTTCCCCTGCACTTCCATCTCATTTCATTATAGGCAACCGAAGGAGCTGTCATGGACTCTCTTAACACATACACATACCACTCCCTAGAGCTTGGTAACTACCTTGCTTTGTCTCTTTGATAGGCATGTAGGAAACAAATGAGAAGGAGAAGATGTCTGAAGAGTCCATTAACATTGTTAGGTTAGATGTGTTGACAATAAATCAATTCTTTTTGACATGACTGTCGCAGTAATGAAGGTACATTTCTGGATAACTTTTCTTAATATAAGATAAGATATGGATGGCCTGTGTCTTTCTGACATACGTCCAGCATATCAAACGATGGCATAAGGTTGTTTTGTTGACACACTAATCAGAGGTAAAGTTTAAGACTAATGATGATAGATGGGATTGCCTGTCTTATTTTTGAGGGATAGAGGCCATACATTCCTGGAATGGCAGAGTTAGTGCCCTATCTCTAAGAACAAAATGAATACCCAACACAACCCATAGTAAAAGGTCCCTCTTCCCTCCAGAGATGAAAAAACACAGCCAAAGGAAAAACATGCCTAAACTTGAATGTCACACTGCATTTCTCCAGTTTCTGAGGTTCTGGCATTTAAAGGGACCTTTTAAGGTTCTTCCTTTGATATATAAAAATTTTTTTTTAGTACAGTGAAGAAGGGTCAAAGTGGCAAGGGGGGAAAAAAAGTAAAAAAAAAAAAAAAGAAAAAAAAAAGAAAAGAAAAAGAAAAAAGTAGCAGCACATATCAAGGAAAGGCCTTGGCTGCCTCCAGTGGTAGAAGGAGTAAGCCATGTCCTGCTGATGAACTGACACTGTTGCTGGCAGCCTGGGAAAGGATGGGAGAGAATACAAAGAGCTTGTTTTCCTCCTCCTAAATTTGCATGGACCTCTGCTGCATTATGGCCTGGGGGATCTCAGGGTGGCCCCGCTGACAGTGCCTAAGTCAGCGGTGATATCATCAGCATGGCCCTACCACAGATGAGAGCAGAGCAGTGCTGGTCCCATGGCCTTGCACACTGCTCGCTGGGTCGCTTTGCAGACGCCGAGAGCGCAACGCTTGCAGGTGTCCCTTAGCATTGCTATGCCCTACTTTGCTGATACTTGAGGCTGATGCACCAGTAATATTTACTGCAATGCACAAGCTTTAGCCTGTCTTCTTTCTAAGATGAGATATTCAATTAGTGTTTGGCAAGGGCTTTCAGATCCCCAGAGAATGGATATTTTTACCTTGAATCACCTCGAACATGTATGTAGTTGTACTGTTAGGATCAATAACAAAAGCGTTGGAATTAAAAAAAAAAATCTGCTTCAGAGTATTGTTTTGACTATGGAGAGAATTAGCTTTTAATTACTTTGAGAATAAAGAAACAAACAAGTAACTGCCTTCAATTTGCTTAGTTAAGTGATGAAGTCATATGAAACATATTTTGACTGCAGACAGGTAAAGGCAAAATCTTGAAGATTAACACCTCTGAATTTTGGGATAAGTTCAGCCTCAAATCCAAGCCACTGGTGTTTTGGTTTTGTAACTAACCTAAAATGGGAAAAGGACCAAGAGCTCATTAAAGCAACTCAACGTTTTGTGATGCTTTTGTAAATTGAGATAATGGATCGAGATGTTTGCTGTTCTAGAGCCAAAATTTACAGAAACAAAATTCACAAGATTTCAGTTTTACGACCTAAAACCTAGTCCAATACTTGACTCCCAAAAAGCATCAATCTTTCTCTACAAGAGACCATGAAATCCTTCTGGAAATTCAATTTACTGTTAGAAAGGCTGCATTTTGAACCTCTTGACTCTAACACTCATGTTTCCAAGCTAACTTGATAGTACTGGAACTGATTTAAACAAATAGAAAAAGAATGCTTTCTAAAAAATCCCAGACTTTCTATCCCAAAGCTGAGAGCTTCTTAGTTTGAAATATGTGGGGTCTTTTTTAAAGCCTTTTACTTTTTTGCTTCTTTTCTCTTTCTGGTTAGGTTTTGCCACTGAATGTGATGGAATGACTGACATTTCCCTAATTTTTTTCCTTCTGTTTTTACTCCTTCTACTCCCTCCCCCATTTTGTTTCAGGTATTTTCAGCTTGTGGACAGCAGAAGAATTGTGAAAGAGAAGAAAAAAGTCCTTTGGGGGCAGAGGAAGAAGAGAAGGAGGTAGAGTGGGGCCCACTCTGGAAAAACATCGATGCTGGTGCATTCTCTGTTTACTGCTGGATGAGCGGCAAGAAAGAAAAAAAGAAATACACAAAGGAATATACAGAGCATTAACATTTTGGAATTGCTGTCTTCATCCCAAACTATCCAGGAATATCCAGTTTACTATTTATTACCAGATTCAGGAAAATACACTTACCTTACAATTACAAAAAAAAAAAAAAAAAAAAAAAAAAAGACATAATTGCCCCAACCTCTAGCTAAAACATTTCTATCTTTGACCTCTTTATCAAGCCATCTAGTAGTCCGATCCCGTCATGCCAGCTTCCTAAAATACTCTCTAGTTGTGTTAATCTGCTCCCCGATTCACCCCTCACCAAGTCACGCACCTGTGGTAACCTCACACTTCCACACAGGAGTTGCCCTTAGCATTAGTCCTGCGTGACCTGGTGCTTGAATACAGCTACTTTCCTGTCCGTTTTAAGTAAATACACAAATAACAGTCCAGACGTTTTTTGCCTTGAAGGAATTAAATAATCTGCTAATGGTAACAAGCCTCTTAAGCCATTCAGCAAGGTGCTTCTCTTACCTCTCTAGCCAGCCCAAGCAGCGTGAACCACAGGGAGGGAAGGTGGGTTGGAGGAAGCTATAAGAGGGATTGCATGTGACCAACCATTCTTCACTGTTACCAATGTAACGCAGCTGTGGGTCAGCCCACCCAGCTTTTGTCTCCATCCCCATTCGAAAGCAGGGTTTTCCCTCCATTCCCGAGGAGCTGTGACTGCCCTGGGGTTTGTTTGTTGTTCCCTGGGACTCTGCCTAGGACTAGAGCCATAAGGGTGGGTTTGGATGCAGGTGCTCCAAATCTAGAGTAGAGATGGCTTGCACTCTGACACTGAAATCCAGTCCTCCTCTCTCCTCTTTCTCCATCATGCCAGAGAGCCAAAGTTTGTCTTTGGGTCTATCTCACAGTCTGAGTCTGCAGATGACACCACTGATCTTTGAGATGAAGAACTGGGATTCCAAGCTGATTTACAAAGCTAGCACTCAGTAGATGAGCAAAATGAAATCATAGCTGCCTGACCTGCTTATGCACTAAGAGGCCTTGGGAAAAAAAAATCAATTAATCAATTTGTTTATGGAGGCAACTTAGCAACAGGGAGCACATGCAGCTGATTGGTTGGGTCTGTTAACAAGCAAGATGAACTGCAAAGATAGATGCATCAGCTGATTTCAGATTTTGGGGAATTGATTTTTGTTAGGAAGATTCATTCCAACTGACCCTCCTTTCAGAGAAAGAAACACTTTTCTTTCCTGTCAAAGGAGTAATATGTTGCAATTAAGAACTACCCAAGTTACTGTTTCAAGGAGATTTTTGTATACTTATGGTCTCTATGCCTGGGCTAAATAGAACAGCTGCTTGTCTGCTACCTCCACGTTTTGTGAAGGCACTTTAGGAGAAAGTGCTCATGAGGTCTTAACAACCAACACTGTACCTAAAATTAGCTGGAATATTTGCAAAGTACATATTGTGTGTAAAATAGTAGATTATGTTCAAATTCTGTGAAAACCAAATGGAGAATTTTAAAAATTTTAGATTTTAAAAGTGTGACAATACATAAAATAAAGAAATATATAAATATTATCCTGTCTATATTTTGGTTTAATATTTTAAATTATATTTTTAGAGAGACATTTAAAGGCTATGATGTATATATATGGCTACAGTATAGGTGTAGTAGTGGGCGTTAAAAGTGGTAAGGGACATTACAGCAGTGCTAGACAAGCAGAGGTTAGCCTTGGTGAAACCTATGCATTCAAACATCCCCATGGCCTGGGAACACCTGGTTGTAAGCACCTCCATTGCCCCGTTCCTGTTCTCCAAATACAAGCTGTCAATTCTTTCTTTCCACCACCATGAAACAGAGACTGATGTCTCACTTCCATTTTCCATTTCACAGCATGTTCCTCAACCCAGAGGGTACCAGAGAGCTGCTGCCCTGGAGAGGGCTGTGAAGAGCATGTGGTGGGATGCCAGACCCCACAACACATCCAGGCTGTTCCAGGGCGGCTCAAGGGCAAAACATGCTGGGGTGGCACAGCTGGCAGAACAGCACTGCTCCTCAAAGCGCATGCGACAGGCAGCCTTCCTCCATTGAGAGACCCTCCACAAAGCTCACACCTCACATAAACCATACCTTTCCCTCAAGACTTACTACAGTCCTTTGACTTCAGCCGGAGGAGTGCTGGAGAGAGGAGAGTCGTCATTCAGCCCCACATACTACTGCCCAGAGTGGACTTGCAGAGGCCAGTGATGCCACAGCAAGGCTCCAACCCACACAGAAGACAGCAGAAGCTGCTTGGTTTCTCCCTCTATTCTCTCTCAAAACCTGGTACACAAGGCACATTTCATTACTGCTGCTGGCTGAAGTAGGTTGCCCATGATTATAAATTGCCTTGGTGATTTCTTTGGAAACTTTGCCTCATTTATGCTCCTGACCTGATAACCTCCTGATACCTTTACTTACATTAGAACTTCTTCCATGGTAGTGCCATTTAATGTCATTCTCCTGAGACCAAAAGGCCGAAGGGAAAGGAACTACAGGCACTTACATCTGAGATGCAAAAAATATGGTTTTGAAAGAAGTATAAACAAATCTGAATGTGAATGCTGAGAACGCATGATTGCCCAGCACTGAGTTTCTGCAGAGGCCCTTTTATTTACTGAACATTTATGTGTATATGAATATTCAGCCCTTGATAGAGCAAAGAGCTGGTTTTGATACTAGCAGCAAAAATATTTGCTGTAAATGTCATGACACGCCTTGTCCATAATATGATTTTTTCCAGATGGTTATTTTTTTCAAATTACTGAATGGAAAAATATGTCTTAAGACAAGTACACATAAAAATAATTCTTTTTCCTATTATTGCTTTTTTTTTTTTTTTTTTTTTTTTCTTTCTGCATTTGTAAACGCACTGCTGCCTGCCATGGGATGATATGCTGGGAGAACACATACATCCTGACATCTGATTAATCACGCAAAGCGGCAGATGAATAATTCTTTACTGACAGGGTAGCTGACCAGGAACCATTTTATTACACAAAACACAAAGGTGTGCAATATTTACACCCTCTTCAAGGTGGCTTCTGGTGCTAAAACATTCCACTGAGTGAGCAGTAGGCAGACATTCAAGCTGGCTTTAACTCCAAGTAAACCCATACTCTTTTTTCAGCAGGGATATGAACCTGGTTCTGGATCCAAAATGATCTCAGCTGGCAGTCCCACCCAATACAACATTTGGATGATTATCTTGATCTTGCTCTTATTTTATGAAATTTGGTATCCATGAGGTTGTACCAGATGTGAGGCACCTCTCCTGTAAAACAACATTCAACTCTGCCATGAACTTGTATCCCATGGAGAGATGCAGTCAGTCTACCTTTTCCCACACAATCTAAGGTGTTACAAACTTCTCCAAGACCTGATTTTGTTGGGGAAGAAAAGGAGAGACTCCCTCATAGCAATGGCATGAATTTGGGTAGATTCCTCCTACTGGGCATCATACCATACTTTCCTCTTGCTACTGCTTTCTCCTATCCACATTTCTGAGAAGCACAGTGACCTGCGTGCCAGTGGGGTGAAGCGAAGGGATTTTAGTGATGTACTGCAGTGGGGCTTCACCTGCAGTGTGTGAAGTTGTCTGATCAGGCCCTTGATTTAGTCATATCCTATCCAAACAACACAGCCCATCCCTGCGCCATTCTGCTCTCCTTCATGTAACAACAGTCGTGGCTCCTTCAATCCCCCAACTTCTTCAGTGGCCTGCAGTGAGCAAAAGCTGTGACACAGAGTGGAGGAGTCCTGTAGAGAGGGACAATGAAATTAGAGGGAGAGAGAAGACTAGGAGGCACGGATGTTGGATGAAATAGGGGGAGGAGGGACAGAGAGAGGGAAAGGAAGTGATGTAGCTCTGGGCTGCTCAGAAAGAAGATGGAGGCCAAATCATGAGGTTTCCACCCTGTTCTGCAGCAATCCAGTCTTTAGCTAGCTCCACGAGGACCCAAGAGTATTTTGTGTAGCAGTCCCCACCAGCAGGTAGAAGACACTACAGCCATTGCTTTCCTGCCCAGCACACTGCCCAGTAGTGCAAGAGGAGTGGGCCCCACAAATGGAGAAGCTGCTGCAGGTACAGTCTGTTCTTGCGGATTAAAACCATGTGCCGTGCCAAAAGACATCCTTCGCAGGCCAGCAGTGGGGGTGTTGTCTGAGGAGATCAGCTAACACAAGCTGGAGATTGACTTTCAGCTCAAATCTGAATCTTATGGCTCAATTCTGGCAAGGTCCTGAGCAACCTTGGCTTGGGCAAGAGTTGAGAGCACTTGGCATTTTTCAGAATAGAGCCCTTAATGCAAACCAGTTAGTGAAGTATGAGCCTAGCAATTCCTCTTCTTTAGAAAAGAACTTTGGAAAGGGGATAGAAGGGCAAAGTTCAGAGCGGTTTCAGATTCCCACAATAACAACGAAGCCCAGCTCTTTCCCAAACACTTGCACATTTCCTTAGAAACAGGTGACAGACATCTGCAAGGCTGAGTTCAGCGCTGGAACGGCCTGGCCTCCCTTCCTCGGTTGTGGGTGTTCCGCTCTTACAAGAGTGAGAGAGTTTCAACTTAAATATTTCCAGACAATACTGCAATTTATTTTCAGTGTAATAGGGGTCATTCTTCACTGAAAGAATATAATAATTGTTCTACGTAAAGGCAAGAGAAATGCAGGAAAGGAGTAGATAGCAAGGCTCACACCACCCAATACAGGGTTAAACAGCTTTCTCATGTCTCAGTGTCCTGGGTATCACACCTAAGCCAATAGCCCCAGTGCCAGCCACAGAATAACACAGGATCCTTTCCTTGTGTCATTCTGTATGCCCTAGGGGGGTGGCTCTTGAGGAGTCAGATGCTTTTCCTGATCCTGGACAAACTAGGGGTCTCATCAGCTGCATTAAGAAAGAAAAACAAAAGTGATAAAAATAATCATCCAACAGAACCAAATCTGCAGCTTATGATCATCCTGTGTTGCTGAGGTTCAGTTCAAGTAACAACCATGTTACAGCTTCAGTTTTCTTCTGAGGACCTTGTACAGTCCCTTGTCTGGTGGGGTAACACTCTTCAATCTGTTTTCCTCCCTCCCAAGCAGACAGGCTGGGCAAGAGAGGAAGAGCAGGGTAGAGTAGAGGATAGAGTCCACCCTGCAAAAACCACCAGTCATCACCATCTCGAACAAGGACAGAAATACAAAGACAGAGAAAGCACCAGCTGTCCTCAGGCATGACAGAGGATTCTCCAATCCCTGGAGAACAGAAAGAGCTTCACCCATTGGCAGAATGGCCATTTCCACTGGGCCTATAAGGAACCTATACAAGGTTCCAGTTGCAGTAGTAAAAGGCTTTCCATTGACCTCACTAGCCATTGGATGCTGTCCAGGGTAAGAGAAATACTCTGTACGGGCAATGAAGTGTTCCCATGCTTTCTGGTATGGGAGTCCTGTGCTATTCTGAGCCTCTGCTACTGACTTGCTGGGTGACCCTGGGCAAGTCACTTGGTCTTTCTGTTCCTGTCTTTTCCCCAGTGTAATACATGAGGAAAACAGTAATACTTCCACTGAAATGTATAAGGCAAGGAGGTGGTGTTACTGGTCAGAAGAGCTACAGAGCACTCGAGCTATTCCCTGCCCACCTGGAACTCTAGCTCTCAAATAGGGTCTTTAAATCTTGACCAACACCAAAGAAAATAAATCTGATTTCAAATCAAGTGCCAGAAAAGCCTAGACTCAAACACAATGCCTGCCTTCCAATGAACAATTCTTCTGTCCACGAATCCAGTACATATTCAACTGTTTCTAGTGCTTTAATATGGGAAATCTTTCAGTTGGAAAGCTTCATCAGTTAAAGAGAAAAATAAAAATACTGTAGATGGTTTTAAGCTCTACATCTGTGGAAATCTCATTAGGTAGTTTTAGATGTGCTGGCATCTGGAAAAAATCATCCCTCTAAACAGAAAAATATGTCATAAATGTCATAATGGGGTGTTGGAGAAGCACATGAAATTAGTTTGGTTCTTCAGCTCAGCATCTCTGGCTGAAATTGTTGAAAAGAAAATTCTTGTATAAGGCACTAAACAGTTTTTGTCAGGGTTTGGCTCTATGGACTAATGTGGAGTCTAAAGAGCACTGAGTCCCTCATTGAAAGACATAAAACTCCAGAGAGCTGCAAGAGTTTGGAATAAATCCAGGCATTTATAGAAGGTGAGTGCAAGTACAGTGAACCCTGCAGTCTGGGCAGTTTCCTTTAGCAGCAGCTGGCATTTTGCACTGATCAGTGAACTGTTCACACGCCTGTAAGGTCACCATGGCTCAGTCCTTATTGACTAGGTGTTTTCAACCATCAGGTACCACTGAAGATCTCAGGCCAGAATCACCTTCAGAGCTGAACAGTCAGTTGCTGAAGGACTTCAACTCCTCTTAACATGGACAGGGGTGGAAAGCGCTAATGACCTTGATTGGTTGGTATTATCTTCAATTTTCAGTCTCTCAAGAATGTCCATAGGATGAAGGGATCTTTTCCTTTGGTCTTCTGCTTTAGGAACTGTGGGATCACATCTACTGTTTTTCTGCACTGAGAAAGCCAGTGCTGCACAGGAGGCAAGCAAGACAGATGTAGAGCTCAGGATGTCCCTGAGTACACAGGCAGCACAGGTGGATTGCAGATGCCGGGTCGCACCTCACTCATCTCTGACTTCTGGATGCTTGTGCCCTGCACTCCTTTTAAGGCTGTGTTAAAGTTAAATTGGGGGTGCCTGGGACAGATGTAGCCCTAGTGTTGGTGATAAGGTAGGAGAGCAGAGCCTCTTCTGCCCTTCTTCTGCATCAGGTCCCTCCTCTGCAGTGTCACTGTGGGAGATGGTGCTGGGGAGTGCTAGTGGGGAAGATGGGACAGAGACTGTACATTTCCACTTCCTACTCTTCCCTACAGCCTCTGTGCAGCCTTTGAGGAGAGAGAGAGGTCACAGCCAGGAGGTTATGGGCATAAATGCAGCAGATGGTGGAGGAGTAGGAGAGGGCCACTTACCACTATGATAAGTTTCAGGTAGGAACAAACACCAGGCTTCCTTGTGCCAAGTGCCACATCCACAGCACCTAGAGACATGCTTGTAGTAGTTAGAAACAGGCTAGGTATTTTTAGTGCCCTCTGAGGGTCCCTCACCTTGAGATCAAGCAAATGCTCTTGGAACATCCTGAGTATGTTCCCAAACATCTTTCAGTACCCTTAGGCCTGTGAAGCTGCTAGTATTTTTGCAAGGATGGTTGTAGCTATCAAAAGTTGTTATCCGAGGTGGGATACTGAACTTCTGGGATGTGCAAGCTGCAGTGACTGCTGCTTTGTTATTACACACAATTACATTAAAATTAATATAATGGTTAAATATCTGCCATCCGGGCTTTCACGAGGTGCACATTGAGAAGTATAAAGCACCTGAAGATGTGATTTCCTTGGGTAGTACATAAAATACAAACCAAGATCACAAGAGGTCATTAAAAATCCTGTGGCAATCTCTGTAATAGAATATTCGATCCATTGTCCCAAATCTAATCATTACACTCTGCCCTCTGCCCATTTAGCATCCTTCTAGTGTTTCAACTGAGGGTAGTATTGCAGTGCATTTCCTGACCTGAATAGCTTAACGGATCATAATTGTCTCATAGTTACTTCATGCTCCTGCAATCAGTTTGTTGTATCCATCTGTTTTCTTTATTCTTATATGCAAACTGTAAGGTCTTTAGGGCCAATGACTGCTTCTGAGTTCTATGTTAATACTGCACCGAGCACAGGGGGGGTCTTGATTTTTAGGCTCAACAGCAGAACAACCCACAATTAATAAATGGCGGCTTATCTGTTCTAAGCAGAAAAGCAGAGTAGCAATCTGTCAGGCTAGAGACAAGGAGGGTGTGACCTCCCCCACCAGGCCTATGTCCCCTGGGATTCTCCTGATCATCTTCATTTTCTTTGCAAAAGTTATGGTGCCGATCACTTTTTTGTGCATTCAGTTTCACTCCAGCCCAGGAACAGATGGTGTCACAAAAGAGGAGTGACTTAAAATCACTTTGTCCTGTTCTACCCCTCCACCTGCTCCTCATCACAAGCCATCCATACATTTAAATACCAAACAAGAGGAAGGAAAGAGCTTGTGTGCAACAGAAATACCAAACAATGTTTGCATTAGGAAAAAAAAAATTAGACATGCCTTTCAGCCCCTAGCAGCAGTCCCCATGGAAAATAACGTTAAAATAAACAGAAAGCAACAATTCCTTTCTGACTGATGATTTTATAATATGGTCCGTGCTGCTAAATGCAACCAGTTGTCCCTCCCACAATCCACCCAGAACTGTCTCCCTACTTTAGGGGTGTCTCTTCATCCATTGACATGTACATGTGAATTCTCTTGTTTTAATGATCTTTAAGCATTACTAAGAATAAAAGAAATCCCAATCATGATATAAGACTATTAAAGAATGACAATGATAAATCATTAATAATGATGCAGAATGGGCAGAAATGCACAGTTAGCACTTCCAATTCTGTATTTAGAAAGAAGTAGAATGATGTGTTTTTGTTAAATGAGGATGATGAAGTATCTCCCAGTCTATTAATGATCAAAGAAGATGTTAAACAGTATTTACCAGGAAGTTCTTTTAATCTGTATACCTAGAGAACATGAAGCCAAGAGTCCTGTAAGACATGGCCAGGGTGCTCTCTGGCTTTGTAGTGTTCTTTCGTAATAAAACTTGGAACAAGGGAATTTTGGAAGACAGGTACATGATCTCAATTTGATCCCCCTCTTGTACAGTGAAACAGCATGGTTCTGCTGTGCTCTCCTGGAAAGGTCTAGAATTTGGCTGGAAGATCCTCATATGAGTATTGAAACAAGGTGCCTATGACACTGTCTCCAAAATACCTGAAGGATTACTCATAGGAGATACTAATATCAGGTACAGCCACAGAGGCTATGTCTATGCTGGAAGGGGTGGCTATGACCACCACTTATGCCACATATTCACATCAGGTCTGTGCTGCCCAAGGCAAGTTTCAGGATGAGCAGCAGCATGGCAGTAACACTCTGAAGCCCTACAGAAAAGTAATTTTTTGCAGATCCAATGGAGTTACCTGGAGCTACAGAGACCAACAGCTGCTGCAGATGGCTGAGTAGCCACTAGCTCTCAGGAATTTGCAAGGTGTAGCGAGAGCTGCAGGTATAGGGAAGAACCCTGTCCCACTGAATGCCTCCTGGCAAGTTATCCTTACAAAGCAATGCTGGTATTGACTGTGATGTCCACCACTCTGCAGACGCCATTTAGACATGACCACTTTTTTGGCTGGGGCTCATGGGTTAGAGTTGATGTCTGCAATGTATCATATTGGCAAGTACTGGTGTACTGCATTGATGAGGTTTCCTTCTGTGGATTGTGCCTGGGCAAGGTGTCTACAGAGGACCAGGAAGGGAAAAGCGTTGTCCAGCGGTTAGAGGTCATTTCTTCAGGTGCTGTTGACTCAGGGAGGCAAACCAGATCCCATCATACCCTTTACTCAATTAGACTCAAGCCAGAATTAGAAATGGAAAACTCCACGCTCATTAGAAGTTGATTTTGTCTCTAAGAAACTGTCCAGCTGAAGCTCAGTTCTTCCCCCTGAGCCAAGTGAAATCAAACTGGGAAGAATTGTCACTAATGTTCCCATTACACCTTCCAGACTGGGTCAGGCCTGTGAGTTTGCAGGTGTGAATTGCTCTGCTGAAGCCCCTGGATTGCTCCTGATTTCACTAAGATCAGAATTCAACCATCTATGTGGGTTGTCTGTACCTCCAGGGCTGAGGAATCTTTTCTCACCTGTTGCTGCAGTTGCTATAGAAAGAGCCTGTTTGTACTGAACAGAACAGCAACTTGCCACGAAAGAGGCTGAGCAGCAAAGCAGCATCCTAGCTGTCCCCTGACAAGGTCCTTGTGGTCCAGGTTGTACTCACCACAGTCAGCTAGGCAAAAAGGAGTTGCAGCTCCCTTTGGGCTTCCCTTTGTGCAGAAAAGCCTGATCAAATAGTTGGATGAAGGGAATAAATGTTGGAGGTTAGTCTTTGAGCCTCTCTGGTTCCAGATTTCTCTCTTATCTGTTGTTCCTGGTACTTACACCAACACACTTGCATGTATTTACGATTCAGCTCCCTCAGTCTCAGGGAAAGCCGTGTTCTACTTGTCCTTAAAGATCTTGGCCTCCTGCTCCTGTCTGGCTTGTATGGAGCTCCAAGCTGCACCCAGATAGCCTGGGAAAAGAGATGATTCTTTCAATGCCCAGTGAAATGAGATGCTGCTACAAACCATGGAACTGACCAGTGGGAAGAAAAAGTATCCTAACCCTTTCAGCCTGCTCCAAGACCCCCAGGTTTCTAAAGCTAGCTTCCCCAAGGGCATAGCCTTGTTCCCACTCCTGTCTCTTGAGTCTGGGGGCCCTGAGTTCTTGCATCCTGTCATGGAAGCTGCGTTCAGCCCCCAAGCAGTGCGCTTTTTTTGCAGTAGACCACTTTCCAGCTCAGAACAGGCAGCAAAAATGAACCCCCCCCCTTATTCCATCCTGAGCCTGCCTGGGGAGCCCAGTAAACACCAAAGCTCCAAGGAAGATTGTTTTCTTTAAGCCTCAGCCTTTACACTGCCATATCATAGAATCATAGAATCAGTAAGGTTGGAAGGGACCTCTGGAGATCATCTAGTCCAACCTCCCTGCTCAGCAGGGTCACCTAGAGCATGTTAGACAGGATTGCAGCCAGGCAGGCCTTGAATATCTCCAGAGAACGAGACTCCACCACCTCTCTGGGCAACCTGGTCCAGTGCTCTGTCACTCTCGTCACTCTCACAGTGAAGAAATTCCCCCTCACATTCAGGCAAAACTTCCTGTGGTTCAATTTCTGCCCATTGCCTCTTGTCCTGTCACACAGGACAACTGGAAAGAATTGCCATATGCTTGCAATTCATGCAATTCTCCTCAACCACTGCTCTGTTCCATGCACTGATGATGCTCCAGATCTCTCTGGAGAGATTTCACAGAGAGTTGTTCAGGTACTTAGGGCAAGAAACTGCCACCCTGCTGCATTTGAGCTAATCAGTGGAAAAGCACCATCATCAGAGACACTTGGATTCCTAAGCAGGAATGCAGGGAGGCAGGATTCAGCATAGACCCACTGCTCCTCACAGATTGAAAGTATTTCAGTAAAGGAATATACCACTTGTTTACAGAGATCCTTTAGCAACATTGACCTACCCTGAACGAAGCCCAGTGGCCATCTAGGCGAGGCAGCAATTTAGTCTTCACCATGGTAAACAGCAAACTCACTGATACTACTTTAATCAGCCATAAGTACACAGGAAGGCTCTGTGCAGATACGTGTGTGTTAACAAGGAGCACACTCATATCATGCTGCTAAGTATTTTTGGGTGGCTGGTCAAGCATAGCTGCCTTTCAAACTGCCTCGGAAGGAGAAATATTAATAAACTCCCTGCAGCATGCAGATTTGATTGAATTTCTCATGGATCATAGCTCGCCTGCAGCAGGGTGGCATACCTGTCAAGCTAAGACATTGTTCCCTAATTGTTCCTGATGCATTGTGTGCTAATTACCATTGCTGAAAATAATCTCCAAAGATTATGGCAGGCATCATAAATAACAAGCCAGCGGTTCGACACTGCATTATGACAAGGCCTCAATCGCTCTTATCTTTCACTGGAGTGGAGCCTATGCATTAGGTTTACTAATGAATCTTTTTCATTTGTACAAGTGATGTTTCCATTTGACAATGACATGAACATAAAGTGGAGGTTAATTTACTCTATTCCGAGAGGTTCATTATTTAACCTGACGTTGAGGACAAAACAATGTAGCCTAATAGACGGCAAATAGAAATTAGTTGTGATGAATTTTGCCATTTAACACTCTCACGCTCAGAGGCAGCACACACATGGAAAGAGGATGAGTTTGTGTCACGAGCAAAACCACTTTATTTCCATGGTTCTGGCGGAAAAAAAAATCTCTGATTCCCAGAATCCCCTATACCTTGTAAAACACGATAGATTTACACAGACATAAAAACTGCTGGTAACTAATGGCCCAACATTGTCATTGTGTCAATTTTTATCAGATTAGTTGGCATTAACACTGTATCACCAATTGCCTTACAAGCCAAGCTGCTGTGAATTGAATTGGATTCAGGTAGCTATTAGAATTGCCAATTTAAACACTCGGGGCTTATCTCAGCTTTAAGCCATTGACAAAAAGGTTTGGTCACTTCCCCGACATTTTCTGACATGTGTGCTCTGGGCAAGCGATGCAGCATCCGGTTGCTGGTTACACTCATCCCTCTAGGCCTTCAAAATGTATCTATTCAACATTAATTTAACATCATCCAATGTGTTTTGAATCAAGCAAATATTTTCCTTGTTTATTGCACGCGCTCATTGTGCTGTTTCAAGGAGGTTTATTAATAGTTTGCAATAAATTTGCTAAACAATTTGCAATAAATTATGCAGTCATATTTATAGCAGTGACACATTTTAGAGGACAAAAGTTGACCTTTCCCATGCCTCAAAGAGAGAAGGGGCAGGGTGTATCCATTATAACCCAGCTTTTCATAGGCTCATATCCTGGTTCCTTCAGCTCTCAGAGAAGATAAAATGTATCTGCTCAAATGCTAGTTTAACTTGTTTACCAACAAAGGGATCTATTCTCTGGGACTCTGTGAATACTGCTGGGTTAGATTCCTATGTGCCACAGGAACCAAAACCTGCAGGCTCTATTCAAAGGGGCTGCAAAGCAATGAGCCCTTTGGATTTGGGGTTTTGCTTGTCTTGTTTTGTTTTGGGAGGGTTTTTTGTTTGTTTTCCTTTCATAGCTTGAGCTCAACACAAAGCAACATCTTGAGAGGAAACACTCCACTTTCAACAGCATTGCATTTTCCAATAACAACAAAAATGTTTCTTTAATTACTTCCAATCATGTCTGACATTTAGCCATTGGGAGATGTGGCAATGTGTCTAGGGGTTTCTCCAGGGCTCCCCTGACCCTTTCTCACCTGCCGTGGCTCTCTAGCTGTAAGCCAGCTCACTGTCTTAGCCATCTAGGCTCCTTTGCTTGTAGCCCACCAGAAAAAAGCCCAGTTGCACCTACAGCAATGGACACACACACAAGTAGCAACTGCAGCCTCTGGTCGCTCCAGGTCAGAGCCAAAATAACATTCCTGGAGGCGGCAGTCCTCCACCCTCAGCTATAGGGTTTGCATGCGACCTTTCCAGCACCTTCCTCCTCCACCCCTCCACTCATCTTTAGCTGAAACTGCAGAGAATATGGGCTGGAGAGAAAAAAGAGAGAGAGAAAAAAAACAATCATCTTCCATATTCTACCAGCTATCAGGGCTGCTCTGGCTAATTGTCCTGCCAAAGAGTGTCATGGGACCCACAGTGACCATATGTGGTCAGGAAGTAGTTTTCTTATTTCTGAGCGGCAGCTTCTGCTGTTATGCTGGGCTAATTTTCTCAAGGGTGACTCAGAGAGTGCAGGCTGCCTTCCTGCCACCTACTGCCCTGCAAACAGAGAGCAGCCCGTAAAAGGTGCCGGTGAGGTAATGGTCTCACTTCTCTAAGCAAGAGCGCGTGGTGGTGAGAAAGAAAGAGCATCATTCTAGGAATGAACTGGGCAGCAGTTTGACTATGCCTCTTTTTTACTGCATATTATTACAGCATTACATTCATAGTCAAGGGTCAGCTGCCATTTCCTGGGGTTTATAACTTGCCTGTTTTAATTAACATCAGACTGAAACTTTGGTAGGGAGGTGGGGTCAGCCCAGATGTTAATGTTATTCCAAAAGTGCCTTATATCAGTAGTGCGATTTAAAATACATTAAAGAGGGAATGTGTAGGGATGTGCTGATTCCAGGCTTGTTCTTTAGACAAATAATAAAGAAAAGGCTTCCTTTTGGGAGAAGGTAATTTGGTATAGCCCTTGTGCCTGTGTGCACTGGCTCACCACTGAGGGTCCAGAAGAATGTTGGCCCTGCAGGTTTCTCTGCCTTTGGATCAGCCTTGTAGGGGGCACAGACACCCCAGCTGGCCCTCTCCAGACTGGGCTGGGGTCTCAGCAGGGCAGATTTTAACTCAGGTGCAGTGGTCTATAAACACAGCTGCACTCCTTTGCTTACCACCCTAAGCCAGAAGCAGGAGAGAAGTGGTTTCTCAGTGCTGTCCTGCCCTGGGAGCCATTGTAGAGCCTGGGGGCTTCAGTGCTGAGATACCTAAGAAACTACCTCAGAAGCCTTCTCTTCACCTGGAAGCAGAGCCTCTTTCTGTTTTTTTTCCATTGCCCCATGCCCTCTATTACCCCATATAATGAAAAATTTACTGTTGACAGTTAGCTAGGCAGACAGGCAAAAACACTTTGAAGAGCTACCTTTTGTACAGCATTCTCCAATTTTCAGGATGTTTTTGCTGGTATTACAAGACATTAGAACAGTTACAGCTACAGCAATGTGGTCCCTTGACCGCTTCTGCAGTATTTGTTCTCACAGAACCAGCTACTCTTTGCTTGTTTGCAAGCTGTAGCAGTGATCTGAACTAAACATGTCAAGTCACCATGCCTGTGGCACTGACATTATGAACAGGGACACTGAGATACGGCACCATCTTTTTAGAAATCTCTCATGTAGTTAACAGTTCAATTGGTTGCTGTCTAAAGGAGTTGCTATCTTTGCTGTTCTCATAGTGGATGACTCAGTGTACAGCGCTGAAGTCCCTTTTGGTTAGTTAAAGACTGTCAGGGACTCCCTACCTTAACTCTGAATATCAGTAATGTTGTGCACATATGCTATATCCTGTTATTTTAACTCATATTTCTGGGTTTTCCAAGCCAGTGTTGTTTTCTATACCTCGATCAGGCTGAGTAGCAAGCTCCCCACTTCTCAGTACACTGGTCTGCAGACTCAAAAGCCCTCGTAGTAATAGGAGGGATCTCAGTCTACTCACCCACAAACATACCCCCCAAATTGGCACCTCTGTTTAACCAGCTTCTAACCTTAGATCATCTCTCCCTTGCCCATCTGCTGAGTGTAGGTTCTCATGTGTGAGACAGGACCTGGTGCTCTCCTCATGCTCCATGCCAGGAGCCGAAGTACTACGAAAACCAATGGCTTGGCCATGGTCGTACAAGGAATTGGTAGCAGAGCTCGGAACTGAACACAGATCTCACAAGTTCTGGGCCCTAAACAACTGGCCATCCTTCCCCAAAATATGGTCTTTTCCTAAGGACTAACACAGATCTGCTTTTGGCTCTAGAGCTGATTTGAAGAAAGCATTACATGAAATAGGCCTAACTTAAATGCTGCTTTTTGTAATGAACAAAGAGAGCAGATCAGATCCTTAGCTTGTGGGGACTACTCCCAAAGGGTAGAGAAAAGACAACTAAGAAAAGCAAATCTATTTCCAGTAGGCTCAAACTCATTCTACAAAGGGCCACGCCTCTACTAGAAAAAAATAATAGAAATCTATTCATCAAAGAAGACTGGAAAGCACTAGCAAGTTGCCAGTTATGTTATGCTTCAAGTTAAGAACTGGTTTCCCAGTCCCCAGCCTCCTTCCTCTTCTGAATACATTAGGATAGAATTGTCATATCATCACTATTGCTACATTTGAATGCCCAGGACTAAATGTTTAGGGACACAGCTGGTACGATAGCTTTCTCCTTCATGGCAAAGCTACCAAAACTGCCCCAGGCAAAAAGTGACATTTCTCCAGTGCTAACAGAGAAAAATGCTAACAAGCTAATTTTGCCTGTTTTGCTTTAATTTTGATTAGGGCTTCACCAGCTACAGGTAAATATCTCAGTCTGATCGGATAGAAAGTGTGCTGTTTGCTTTGTCTTCGCTCATTAGCAAACAGCGGGAGCAAATATAGTGGGTGAGCTGATTACAGCTCTTGGCTTTTCACAGGCCAGCAGTGAATTCCTCGGGACCACATTGCACCTAGGTGTTACATCCCTTGGTGACTCACACAGCAGTCACACACCCCGAGATCACAGCTAAAGCATCATACTGCATTTTTTTTTAATATGCAGAAATCTGATAACTTTGCCAGCTCTCTCTTTGATGACTTCTAGTGTGCTTACCTTCAGAAACAGCAACACTTGATCAAGTATTGAGAAGCTGCATGTTACATTGTAAGCTCAGAAATTATTTTCAGGTTTACTATTTGTTTGGGGTTTTGTTCTTTTTTCCTTGAAACTTAGGATTCCTCTGTAGTAAATACTAAGTATAAGTATTTATGGAGTCCTCCTCATTTTGTTTCTTGGAAACATAAAAGTCCCTTCTGCTCTTGCAAGCACTGGTGGGAATGAGCCAGTGGTATGAGAAGGAAAAGAGGGGCTATACCACAGCACATCAGATGGACAAGGGCACATTTGCCAATCACATAATAGCCTCTTTCTCTCTTGGTACCACCTATTTATTTCTAGTGGCCAACACTGACTGCCTGGGACCAGATCCCTACCTTTCCCAGTCATTCCTCTTGACATCCTACTCCTGCTTAGGTGAATGAGGGCATGACCCATTCAGGATATCCACAGCACTGCTCTGGGGTGAGGAAGGTGTACTACTTGGGATGGGGATTCAGGGCATCCAAATTAGACTCTGCCTTGGGCTGCTTCCACAGAGTCTCTCTCTCTTCACTGACTACATAATGAAAGCAGGGGAGTTTGGGAGTAGCAAGGAGGTAACGAAGGTGCTGGGGACCTGAATACCCCAGGTACTCGGTGACTCAGTAGAGCGTTGGCAATGGCTAGGCAGGTTGTCCATGTGGATGGAAAAGACAGGCTGGAGGCTGCTCTCAGGCTGTTTCTCACCAGTGTAGCTGCGTCAAGTGGTACTTCAGTGATTGTCACACAGCAAGAGTGTGGGAAGTTTGTTGGGTGCAGGTCAGCCCAGCGAAGTGGCTAGTTGCCCACAAGCAGATGTCCTTTAGTGGTATGCTGAAGGACCATGGCTGGTGCCCACTTCAGCTGACCAGTAGCTTCCAAGGGCTAAAAATGGTGACTGATAAGAAGTGATTCAGCCCCTGAATCAGCTTATGGGAGGACCATGATGTATCATAAACTTGCATCCCTTTAGAGGGCAGGACTAGGGGCTTTGTAAGCCTAAGAAGCTTGACTTTTGTCTTTAATGGCAAGGGTTATTTTCTAGCAGGCTGAAGTTTTAAACAGTTCCCAAGACCCAGGGGGGAGGGGGTGCTGGGGCAATACAGATGCAATAAAGGCAGACAAAAGATTTGAGGTTATGTTTTTCAGAGGGGAGCCTCTTTGTTTGTTTTGTTTCGTTTTTACTCAAAGGGCATTTTTTAATTTGTTCCTCGGTTAGCTGTTCCCAAATATATTTGTCTTTGCCTTCTTACTGCTTTCCTGTCTCTCTCTGGTTCTGATTTTCACAGCCATTAGTAAATGCATCACTAGTGGGATCTCTTCTCTAGGATTTATGTTTATAGTTAAAAATCGATTTCATTCCAGGAAAAAGAATGAAGAGAAAAGTGAGAGAGAAAAGAAGCAAAACATGAAGAAACATGATAAACAGAATAAGTAAGAGAGAGATCAGACAGATGTTTGGATCAGTTGAAGAGTCTCCTTAATTCATGGAGACAACCCTCATGTCTTACACTGGCTCTTAGTTTCAGTGTTCAAAAACATACTGTTCTCAATTTGTTATTTGAAATGTAGAGAAGATTAAAAATTAAGACTCACATTAGACTGACTACTAAAAATGTGTTCCACTGTGTTAAAAAAATGACATAGGAGTGAAATTATTGATGTTTGTCAGAAGCAATGTTGGCTCACACAAGCTGGTGCAAAGTCCTGCAATTACCAAGTAACATTCAACTCCAAATTACCAGCGCTCTGTATGGACAAACTATGTATTCAAACTTGGTTTATAGCAGATTAGTTTGTAATAGCATTTCTCAGGTACAAGCTAAATGGCCAAGAACGTGTAGAAACCAAGAAAGTTCAAACAATTAAACAATTCAGGTAAACTAGCTCAAGATCTGTATGTGGCGGGGGATGCTGACTTGGGAAGTGATTGCTGTACTAGTGCCTTGCCACCAGCTCTGGGCTCCTTCTTCACTCCGTACGACCTTGCAAGTCTCGCAGCTAGACTGTCTGCATAACCACAGCATGGCAAAGCTGAGTTAAGGCAAGCATGGTATCTTAGGCCATTTAAACAGTTTTTACTAATACAGCTCATTTAGAGAGAAACAAGTCAAGGACCCCCACTCACAAATAGCTGAATATGTTACTCAGGGAAGGAGTCAGATCTGGAGGGGGGGCAGCAGCTGGGAGATGGCCAGCAGAACTGCAGCCAAAAGAGAGCGCATGATAACAGCCTTTTGCCCTGGGGGAGAAGGGGCCTGTCCTTGCCCAAACTCTTGATTTCATCAATATAAGTGAACACTTAAAAACTGTAAACTTCCCATCCAGTCATTCTCAATTTATTGCATCAGGAGGGAATAAACATACATTTTCTACGTTAGATCTACTCAGAGCTGAGCAGGATTTATTTTATTTAGACCACACATTGTGTGATGTATTTATAAAGCAGAGACCTCTGAAATACAGTTCTGCTCCAGGAGGTCTCAGCTGAGCCGTACATTGAACAATTGCACATTTTAGCAAGCTGGTGAACGTCAGTGAAATGCATGCCACAGAAGAAGCTGGTCACTACAATAGAGAATTGGTACAAAAGCTGGGCGCGTGGCAGAGCCGGACGGGAACCTGGACTGGCGTTAAACACTGAGTCTCCTGCAAATTGCAGGACAGCCTTTTCCCAGCATCCTCCCTGCTTGCCATGAGTCACTACTGAGGCTCCACATTGAGTTATCGCCATTTAGCGTGGCATTTCCTTTCAGACTGCACAAAGCAAAGGAGCCATATTAGTAAATTTATTGAGTATTTCATTAGATCAATATGGAGTATGATTTAGGAGACTCTGCCCAGGCTCTTTAAATCTATTTAATCAAACCAATTAATAAAAAAAAATCCAGAAAGTTGAAACATATCCTGTAAGGTGCATCGTAAATATACTCCCTTACTTATGCTTTTGATCTCAGCCAGGTAATTAACGGCTTTGGTTAAGCTCAAGTCATTCCCTCATGCCTGCTCGTGGTCATAAAGCCCCAGGGCTATGTGTAGCTCATGGATTTATTATGTTTTTTCCAGTTGCAAAAGCTTCTCTATCTCAGTTTCCTTTTTTTTCCTTCTCTTTTCTTTTCCCACCTACACAGACTTCTGTGGCTCTCCATCCTAGCTACAACAGCAACGGCTGCCACACTTGGCAGGGTCAATTGTTCTGCAGCCTGTATCTTTTTTCTTGCAGTTATGCAATGGAGTACAGGGTTCCTTTGTCTTTTTCTAGCTTGTGGGATACCATAAATACAGTTGAACATTAGATATCCAAGCTGTTTTTCCAGAGCTGTAATCTGACCCTTGCGCATGTCTGACCTCAGTGTTCTTTAGTGCTCCTCAGTGGGGCATCAGCTGTACTTCAGGAAAGATGAAGAACATGGCAGGATACTGATGCTGGACCTTCCTGATCTAAAAGCAAAGGAGCGTGAATACATTATGGAGTAAAGAGGATCCTAATGCTTCCACTGGAAAACTATCAGCCATCTAGACAAGCATGGAGGAAGCTGAAGGGAGAAAAAGATTGTGCACTCATCACAGGGGAAGGTGAGGGGAGATGTCTTGTGTGCTGGAGAGAGAGAAAGAGCACGAGCACATTTCTTCCCAGAGTCTTAAAGTCAAGATAGCAGCTTTATCTTGCTTTACAATCAAGGAAATCCGGGCTCTGGGGGAGAGAGAGACAGGGGACAGATGAATGGGTTTCCTCTAAGCACATGTAATATATATCAGTAGCTGAAGAACATTGGTCATAACTCTTGGACAGTGCTCCAGACCAAAATAAATAATGAGCAACGCCAGGCTCACCGGTTGTTTAGAGTAGGAGAGCTGAGCCTGAACACACTGTGGACAAGAAGCTTCTCTCTCAATTCTGTTTTAAGCAACCACCTAGTTTCAAATGAATGAGCTATGTGAGGTAAAAGAAATAAAACCAATTCACTATTTTAATTCAAATCCCTAGAGAGAAACAATGTATCTTTCCAAATAAGTAGCATGACACTGAAGTTCTCAGCCAGGCTAACTTGTCATAGTTGTGTTAACATCACAGGAGCTGTACTAAGGTATTTCAGATGAGGATTAGGCATGGTATGTCCTTTTGTCCAGACCATACTGCATGGTATGTGGCATGGCCAAAGGTCCTTCTCTCAATGAGGATCAGATTTGTTTGGTAAAATGGTGTAAGAGAAGATGAGAGAGGTTGCTGAAAGGATGGTTTCTGTGCTTGCTGAAAGAAAGGATGTTTATTAGTGTGATGGGAATAAAATTGGAACGTAGTAGTGAGGAGGATGTGTCTATGAGTTTCCCAGTTTTACCAATAGCTTCAGGATATGCCAGTCTAACCTTTAGCAGCATGAGTGGGAATCCACGAATGGATCAAGCCCTGAACATAAAACCTAGAAAAGGGCTTAGCCCTCATCAGCTGGGCATTGCACAAGTAGCAGTGTGGCATGCCTGGAATGAAACAAATGGCGGGGCTCATCCTTTCTTGGAAAGCATTTGTAAGCACAAAAGCCCAGACACAAATCCTTTGAAGATGGTGAGAATCCTTCCATTGACTTCAGCTGACCTTGGATCTGGCCCAGAGACTGCAGTCAAATGAGTCACTAATGAGCCTTTTGCTCCACAAAAAAAGGACAGAGATGATGATGCTCTCAGAATTGATGGGGGTCCATGTAGATGAACACTCCTCTACTTTTTCAAGAAGCAGCAGGCCAGAGTAGTTTCACTTGCTCTAATATCTACTCAGGAATCATAGAAACTGTGTTCCATTGCTGGAAGGTTTCTAAACTTGCCAGATCCCAAAATGGGGCTTTTCCCCACTAGCTCTGCTTCCCAGGGGTCTAGCGTTACTGTACCCGGTGTGCTCTCGGTGAGCAGTCCCCACTGCAGTTCCGTTCTTACCTAAACCATGTTCAGCCACTGAGAAGGGGGCAAAGGGACTTCTAAAAGCAGGAAAACAAATCCATAGCTAGTAAATTATATATAGCTCTTATCCCACAATTAGTTTGTAATTCTGAAGGACTGCAGACAGTCAGACTCCTGTGTAATAATCCCTGAGATCAGATTCACATTGAATTGAAGGACTTTGAAGAAAGAGATATGCAACAAAAATTGGGCCAAGAGCTATACCAGTTTACACTAGTAAAAAGTGTATCCCTATAAGGGTTTTAGCAAAAATGTGAGGCCTTTTCCACAGTTACTTTTTTTCTTGCACAAGTTGTTTTTCCCTTTGAATATTTTCTCTCACTCAGACTCTAGTCCTGATTCTTCTTTATCAGCACTTCAATGTTGATTATAATAAGGTTTACTCCATTGCAGGAAAGGGTCAGAAAATATACACTGAGATACATATTTCCAGTTTGGATAATTAGAAACAGACATTGAAAACAAAATGTGTTTTATATATCACATAATATATATAATAATATTGCAAAATGGGAGGTACTTAAATTTATCCATTCATCATAAATATTGATTACTTGCATAGTAAGTGATAAATCAAAATGCAGTAATCACTAAATCAAAGATTTATACTACTAAAGAGCAGCAAAGTAATTAATCAATCTCTTGTACAGCCAATGATTAATTAGGTTCCAATCTGAAAGTGTAGAGGCTGGTTTACAATTAAGACTGCTACAGATAGGCTTTTTTCCCTAAACATCCTGTTCTTGAAAAAGAGATAAGTTGACCCCAAACAAACAATACTCTGAGAAGGATCAGATGATACACTTGTATGTCTACACACAAGGCTCCCAGCTCCTAGAAGCGCAGATCACAGAAATCTCCCAGTCAGCTCCTTTGCTCTGCCTGCATTCCTTCTGCACCAGGGCCATGAACTGACACGAGACCCTCTGCATGGAGCTTGAAAGCTAAAGCCATCAGAGAGACCTCCTTGGGGCAGCATGGATCCTGCAGGCTGTCTGTTCCCAGAAGCTGCCAACACATTACTGGCAAGCAAGGCTCCAGGTTACTTCTGACACTGGCACAGATGCAGCAAGTGCTAAAGGGTGAGCTGCCAACAAGGCCTGAGTTTGCAAATGCTCTCTGTCCTCAGGCAAGCAGATCCAGATCACAGGCCCCTCACACCGAAGGATGCTGGTCACCTTTCCTGCTTAATGCCAGGATCACACAGGAAGCATCACAAAATGCCTGAGTCCATCCATGCTGCAGACAAAAGTGAGTCTCACTGAGCCCCCAGAAAACAACAGCAGTAACATCCCAGCAGCAGTCCTCCAGCTGGTCCTGCCAACAGTCACCTGTGACGGTTGGCTAGGATAGCACCCAAGGCAAACAAGATCTGCTCTACACATCCCTTACACAAAGTCATGGTGACCAAATATGGACAGGGTTGTCATCAGTTTCCACATCTTGATCATAGCAGGCTCTTCTGGCATGTCCCACCTCCATGCCTTGCTGATCCATGTAGCTTTTAGTCTAGGTCAGCAGCGCTGCTACAGCCTGTTGAGCAGTGGGACCAACATGGGACCAGCTGTGTAGCTCAGCAGAGCTAGCACAAGACAGATACTTGTTGCCAGATTCGTCTACCAGCAAGACCTCCCCCTTTGCCAGCCAGCTGTTTGGCAAGAGTTGTTTCCTGCTCTTCTTATTTATTGGAATGTCTTAGCCAGATTGGTTCTTTCGTCTGGGAGAAGGCAGCTCTAGCACCATGCAATGGCCATTTCCCCACCCTGTCTCCTGCCAGGGAGCTGCCGAAAAGGTCTGAGAACAATTAAAAGTTGGAGAAGAGCAACAGGACATGTTGCTCTGGCTCAAGGCACACCACTAGTTCAGAAGGATGAAGCCCCAGTTCATGCAAAATGCTCTTTTTGTTTTTTTAAACTTGCTGCAACACTGCCCCGCCATAAATTTAGTGGCTGCTGGCTGTCGACAGCAACCATCACACGTGTGTGACAGATGTGTCAAGCTGTATCTGTGCCACTGCTCATGCACCTCAGGTGAGGAGTTGGACCTGACAGGGAAGCTTTCAAGGAAGAAAGAGTGCACCATACCCGAGAAACAGGCTGCTTTTTTTTTTTTTTTTTTTTTTTTTTTTTAAAAATCTCCTTCCTTTCTGGGAGGTTGGCTTTATCTTCCTGGTGGCTCCTGGTCTATAAAACGGGCAGCAGTGGATGTAGCATGGGCATAAGGCTGGCAGCACAGCCCCGTCACTATGCCAGGAGCTCTTAGCTTGCTTCCCAGAGGAGGAAAGGAGCCTCCTTCACCCTAGCACTGTAAATTGCTGTGGATAAGGGTTTTTGCATGAGCTGCATGTGCCAAATGCCCCAGGCCAATGCAGAAGTCATGAGCTTCCAGCCCTGCCTGTGTGCTTTTCTGAGGCTCTCTGCACTTCCAGCTAGGCCAGGTGAGAGCCTAGCCTAGCAGGCTCTCCTGCAGGTTTTCCAGAGGCAGTGATAAATTTCCAGGTAATTAGTTCACTCATCTGAAAATGCAGTTACAGGTTACCCAGACTGCTCCAGATAAAAGTTTTAGGGAAAAGACCAACACCTTGCTTGACACTTTCAAAATAAAACGTTACACGTTCATATTTTGACAGGTAGGTTTTGAGATCAGATTTGCTCAAACTTAAGCTTTTTTTCTTTATATATATGTACACTTTTTTTCAAACAGAAAGAAACAACATGTTTTGCATAATTCAAAGTGAGAATTTTCAGAGGAGACAACAGTGAAATTATTTCAGAAGAAAACTCACTTTGTGTTCTCCTGAAATGGTGAGCATGCTGAAAAATTAATTATTCACACATCTCGGAAGCATGCATTGTGCAGTTTGAGTCCAGACAGAGGTACACCAGAAATCGCTGCAAGTCAGCAGTTGATTTGTGATCCTGCTTCACCTCTGTATGTAATAGCTGGACAAGGTACGAGGGGTCACGTGGCTGTCAGGTGCTTTGCGAAGAGGTTCCAGTGACACATCCTTTCTCTACAGCATTGCCTGCAAATGCTCTTTTTGACCTTGTTTTGCCTTGATGCCTGCCTTGCTCACTCTGCCTTTGGCTGCCTACCTTGCTCTCAAGCCTCATGTCTCTATGTATTTGTGTTAAGGATAGGACACATGGACAAAATAACCAGAGCAATGCCAAAACTGTAAGCCAGTACTGCGTGTTCTCAAAACAGCAGAGAAAAGAATATTTCTTTTTCTTTTTTTTTTTTTTTTTTGGGGGGGGGGGGGGGAGTGGGGAGGAAGAGGGGAGAGGAAGGTGAAAGGAGGGGCTGGAACAAGGAATCAGCTAATTAGCCTCATCTACATTTCAGCTACATGGTTCATGGGTACTAAATCATTCTTGACATATTTAGGTTGCTATTTATTACCAAAATTATTCAATGTGAGTTTTGCCATTTAGGAAGTGTTAAAAAAATACTTATGCTTTCAGAGTGACTCCAGCTCTGATCCCTTCTGACATAACAGCACCAGTGGGCCAACAGTTTCAGTGCATACGTGCCTGCCCGCAATATCAGCTGAGGAGCACAGCTGGATGCACAGCTGTAATGGACATGACTGCAGTGCTGAGTTCAGATCTGCAGACTGAGGGGCCCAGAAATGACTTCTTAATCAAAACCCTTCTCCACAGTCCCCCACAAAGCCACTAATGAACATTTCCTGCTATAATAATCTTAGCATTCAGTTCAAAATCCCTAAGATACATTGAAGATTTTGCATGCACCAAAACTTTACTTAAAACTTACAGGCTTAAAAATATATAATCACAATGGAAACAAGTATGCAGATACACTGGGCTTCACATGGCTGCTAAACTAGCTTATATTTTTTAGTTAAATATTGGTTGCTTATTGATGGATTATCAACATTAGCTTAAACCACAGCTCTGTGTAAGGAAAAAAATTAAGTCAAACCTTTACCATGCCTCTGAGGAAGAGTTTTATGGGGCCACTCGGTAGACAAGACTGCTTGAATTACTTCTCTGCAGCTTGAGTTTCTCACCCCAGCTCTGTTGGTTCCCTTTTGAGCTCTGCTTCATCCTTGCTCTGTATTTTGAATCCCAGTCCTGCTAAAGCCTCACATGCTCTCAGCTGAAATCACTAATTGAGATTTTCATGCCCCTACCCTCCACACCAGGTCTTATCTTACGGATACCTGTGTCACAAGAGCAGGGACACTTCAGTTTGCTTATAGGAGCTGACCTGGGAAACAGCATACTTACAATTTGTATTTCTATGAAGTTGTACCTTGGCTCAGATCACCACCTGCCAGGGAATCTTGTCCCTGATCAATAGTAACACCAGTTTTTCTCTCCTCTCCTGTATCCTCACTGTTCTTCTAATGAAGAAATGAGATTTCTCACGCAGGGTGTAACCATGTGTGTTTGCATCTGCAGGTCCCTGTTTAATAACTTTAAGATGCAGTGGCTAATTTCAACAAAATTTGACAGAGCGGCTGAGGTCTCAGAGATATGAAGCTCATGCAGGTTTTATGAAAATGAATTCCTGAATAGAGGAAACTGGTCTTACTAATTTCTACCACAGAGAAAATGCTAATAGATTCAACCTTTATTAGACATCAGAGAGTCAATGTAGAAAGGAAATGTTGAAATTCTAGCTCCATCTGTCCTGCTGCTCATGGAATAAATTGTAAGATCTGGATTTACTTTTATCTGGACCACCCCATTTGAAGATCACTCTGAAAATTTAAGAGTTGTTGGTACACTCTCTTATAATTTAAAAGACAAAACCACTGATATTTGAACTGAAATTCCCCATACTAATGACAGGCTGAAAATGTATTTTAATAATACAATTTTAGTTAGCCAGTTCCTTTGCCATTGCAAATAAGCATAATTCCACAGACTTGAATAAAGCAAAGCTAATTTTCACCACTTTACCCTTATTGTTGTTGGGAATATATTAATTCCTCCATCTCTGAGTTCAAAGAGGAAAACAAAAATATTTTTTTTCATTAGAAAAATCAAAGTGGGAGGGGTTAGTTGGCAAGATGCTTCCAGTGAATGGGACTTGATTTTGCAGCTGGCTTCCAACTGAGTCCAAGGCAATCTGAACTTGACTTTCAGACTATCTGCTGAGCTACTTTCCCAGGCATTTGAAACAGATGAGATATAACAGCAGTTTTTTTCCCTTAGCCAGGGCCAGTTTCCTATCAGAGGTGCAAATTCAGATTTATCTACTACAAGAAGCTTAATAAAAAGCACCCTTATTCCCCTCCCCCAATCATTGGTTATCATAAACAAATCTCTCAGCAAAAGCTAAAAAGAAGATACTTCGAGGTTAAAAGCAGCCTTTAAAAGAAAATGATGTTGTACATCATCCCAAAATTTAATATGACTTTATGCACAATAGTAATGTGTCTGGTAATGCAAAGATTTTTCTAAAGTAGCTTAATAACAATCCAATATTCTCTTCCTTAAAAAATGAAAATGTATGTCAAAAAGGGATCTAATGTAGCTGCATCTTGTATCCATTGATGGAGAGAGCTGATTTACATAGATAGCATTTAACATACTATCATCATTATCCTATCAGTCTTCTGTCTAATCTGGAAGCCTTGAGACAGAGTTCTCAATGTTCTCTGAAGTAAAAAAAAAAGAAAAAAAAAAACAACCAAAATGATGGTAAAGGAGGAGAAAAAAATCAGTGAGGGACAGATGAATATCAAATCAGATGAGATAAAAATGGGATTTTTTTTAGTCAGCATAGTATGATCCTAAAGTGCTGAAGAGGGGATAAAACAAATAATATTTAAGACTGTAGCGTACAGTACCACAATGATGAAGAATAAAAGAGACAATTATCTTAATGGTTGGGTCTGTGCGTGCTTGTGGAGACTGCTCATAGGTTTCTTGTGATGGTTTGAAGGCTGCAGAAAGATCTCTGTGGATCTCTGAAATACAGGGAGAATATAATATTCATTTCCTTTCCGTTTTATCCCCTTTTACATGAATTTAATACTTGTGGAAGGTGTGAGCAATGGAAGGAGGCTTTCTAGTACAGCAGTGATGATGTTGTGTGAGAACCTGGACAGGGATGCGACTGTCCCCACAAAAGTCAGTGAGTTTTTCTTCTTTTCCCTTTCTGATCCCGATTTGCACTACACTGCCCACCTTAATCACGAGGATATGGTTATGCAATGCTTCCTGCCCACTGCTCTCCCATGTTCACTGGCTTTCTTTAAAATTGGCAAAACCACCTGATAGGCCTTCACTTGTCCCATTTACTCCCAGTACTAATTCACCCCAACTGCCACAGGTATTTTAGCAGCATCAGTATACAGCTGCTGGGGAGCAAGCCAGACAGTGCGTACCCAGCGGACCGCAAAACCATCCAGCAAAGTCCGACAACGGCCGCTCGTACTGCTCCCGCGGGCAGTCTGAGACCACAGCGAGCTCCTGAGCTCTGCACCGCGCAGGTGCCGTGTCTCACCCCCAGCTGAGAAGGACTGGCACAAAGCACCACAAACTGCTTCGTCAGCAGGCAAAATCAGCTCTGCAGGTCCCGCTGCTTCAATTGCAACGCACGCTTCCCACGGCTGCTGCAGGACTTCAGTTTTCAGCGTGGAAGAGAGGAAATGGCACTGCTGTTTGTCCAAAAACCTTTTTTCTTGAAAACAAGGCAACTCAGAGGACAGCAGTTCAGAAAGACATGACAGCATGGCAGGGCAGGGCTCAGGTCAGCAACGCAGGCCTTCAAAAACAGCAGAAGAGAGCTGGCAGCCAGCAAAGCAGCGTGGGCTCCCTTGTGAGCTGACATTATGGCTCTATGACTGTGCTCTGCGATTTAACTCCTGTTAAATCGGCTTAACTGCAGCAAATTCTCCAAGGCTAGGAATTAGATCTGATACTTGGCCATGCCTAGGTTATACTCGGTTGGCACTGGCCACCTTTCCGTCTTCCTTATAGCACTCTGCATTCCTGTTTTTGTAGGATGTTATCATCTCACATCTGTGCACCACCACAGCATAGGGCAAGGTTGGATTTACTAAAGAGCTAGAGGGCTGCCACTTCCCATCACCATCCTACAAATACAATGATCCTGCACTGGGTTCAGAGCAGAGGCTTGGTTGAGCAACTATCCATCCTTGTATTGAGCTAGGCAGAGTACATTACTGCTACTACCCCTAATATAAAATGGAGCACAAGGGAACAAGGGTTTTCCTCAGGGTCACACAAGGAATCTGTGGCAAAAGAAATTGGGGGTACGTCCCAAGGGACTGAAGCTTTAGCTCTAACCACAGGGTCATCCTACCACTCCTACCAGTCCTTTAGCTCATGCCTACTTGAAAGACTGGTTCTCTCAGCCTAAACTAAACATCTTGCATGATGTAAGGATGTGGCCGCCCTCTTCGCCCTCTTCATCTGAGAAGGAATGACAGGAATGCAGGCAGCAGAAGAGCCTCAGGCGCTAATCCAAATTTGGCTCAAGTGAGTGGAAGCCTTTCCACAGATTTCACCGTAGTTTGGATCAGGTCCTTCAGGAGAAGAAGGAGAAAGAGTAGTATTTCCAGCAGAAAACAAGTGTCTACATTTGTCTGCATCCTACCTATCGTATAGGTCTCCCACAGCACTATGAGCTAGCTTCCTTCACAGGAGGGCAATGAACAGAATCTGAACTGTTGGCTGCTACCCAGAGGCGAGCAGTCTTTCCTGAAGGAAGATAAAGGAAACTTAGCGTTTCTCCAGGACTATCTGTACCACACATGCTCCCATGTCGTGCAGCTGCTCAGCTGTTTAATGCTGCGTCTCCTGCTGCAAAGAAGCAAACATGATGCAATATAAAGCCTAGTCTAGTCACTGCACCTAATTATGAGGAAGAATAGAGCAAATCATACCCTTACATGGACATGGAGTGTGAAAGCCATGGTGCTACTAGCAGAGTTCCCCCACAGTTGCATCTACATGGTACCCAGTGGGGATTTAATTCTGTTGCAAACAGCATTATCTTCGGCTCAGATATTTGTTCGGTGCTTCACAGGGTTAGCAGTGGGGATCAGTCCTGCCCCTACAACCTAATGTTTTTCAAGGGGGAATGTGATCATTCTATAAAGGGGATTATGCAACATTGTTTGTCCACAGCCACAAAGCACTGGATTCAGTGACTCGGGAGGTGCTTTCTACTCTTATGCTGCTATGTTGCTAATTGAAAGAAAAACTGCTGCTTCCCTTGTCCTCAACATTCATTGTACACAGATACTTTGGAGATCTCGCAGAAGGTTTCCATGGGAGCCCAAGGATCTAGGGACATAACAGCCCTCTTTCCCAATTTCTGTATTTGGGAAAGACTGTATTTATTTGTCTCAATTTCCTATATTTTCAGAAGTGGAGAAGACAACTGGAACCATAATAAGTGTGAGTTCAATGTTATTTTTCCTAAATACCCCTCACTTCACCTGCTTGATATTTGTCCTTCTCAAGCACATGCACTTTCTGGCAAACAGGAGACAAAATGACAGAAATCCACACTGGTAGTCACTCTCCCTGCACCTGATCCACCTAGGCTTTAAAGAACATGTCCTAGAAAGGAAGTTGCACAGAACGAGTTGCCTGGAGCAGACAACAGAAAGAGAAAATGAAATGCAGAAACTGCAGCAAATCTTTCCCAACCAACCATGGGGTTAAATGGGCTTAAGGAAACTTTAAAGAGGAAAGTTTAGTTATGGAGAAATAGGTGCATGGCTCTTATCAGCATTTATGGGAACAGATATTACTGTGTTTTGAAGAGGCTCTGCCTCAGTTATTTACCTCCACTTTGGTCCGCAGGATCATGAGAGAAAGAGTTCAAAGATGCTGTGCACACTTGTGTCAATCAGGCTGACACGACTTAGAAGTAAGATTGAGGCTTCAGACCATAAATTTTAGCCCAGGCAAGCAAAGATCAGATTCTTTCACCCTCAAAACAGGAGAGAAATGGAAAGTACAGATACTTTTCTTTAAAGTAATTCATTTGGAGAAGACCAAAAACAAAACTTGTTTTTAAATACTATAGCTAATAAAGCCCTGGTCCTGCAGACAAAAATCTAAGCACATGTAAAGGACTCACTGAAGACAAGCATTAGTGTTTGTAAGATAAAGCCTTTATTGATACTTAAAGTTGCATCAGTTTAACTAAATGTATTTTTAAAACTCATTTAGTGAAAACATGCAAAACCCTTGGGCAGACACTCTAAAATTGTTTTAATGGTTTTAAATTGAATTGGCTTCATGATTCCTTACTAAATTAAACTGTGCTAACTTTAAATTGTTCTGCAAGTAGCCACACAGTAGTATGCACACCAGACAAACCACCTTACATCTAAGTTTATGTGTGGAGAAAGCCTTAAATACAGAAAGAGCATTAAATGCAGGATGATGAACTGCCATCTGATTAAACACACTGAACCTTGCCCAGTGAGAATCAGAATTAGAATCACTACCAAAACTGATGTATTTGCTTTCTAAATTTTTCTGCACAATTTTAAGTACTCATTTAACTCCTGATAAGTGATTTTCTGGTGTAAATGTCTCCAGCTCTCACTTTCATTGGAGTTTGCTGGGTTTGACACTCCAGCAAACTTAACAAGAACTTTAAAACCCCCCCCCCCTTTTTTTTTTCTTTTGGCTTCTCCATGACTTTCTGTAGGGAAAGCAAAGAGGTGACATTAAAATGGCAGCACCCAGAGACAGCAATGACAGCTCCACAGACTAAGATACTGAAAGAGTGACAAGTATTTCTAAAGGCTGCTTTGACAACTCATACCAGAGTTTTCCTTTAAGTTACAATCACTTTTCTGAGGTGGAAAAATTGTTGCCTGAAGGATCTGAAAATGAAGAAACTAAGTTGCATAAAGTTAGCAGTATCTTACAGTGTTCATCAAGCAATAGTTATGTATCTAATGCCCTTACACCTGCCAAAGCTGCCTCAAGGTTTTCTATTGCCGTGCCACGGCACAGCAGCTCATTAGCAAAGTCACAGGGCTGCTTCTCTGAGGTAGCAAGCAGGGAGCAAATGCAGGCTGATGGTCTGGATTGCCACGCTGCCACCTGATACTTTCCACCACCTCCAAGCCTTTGTAGGACCTTCCTGCAAAATGCTATTGGGATACAGGTTTCAAGAAAGGACAGTGACTGTAGCACAGTCTACTCCAAGTGTTTAAACAGTGTGAGATGTGGATTCAGCAAGGTATGGGAGATGTAGAAAGGTACATTTAAAAAAAAAAACAACTGCAATAACCCAACCCATTTCCCCTGCTTCACCGCGAGCAGCTGCACCTTTCTGGGCTTGCAGTGAGTTATTTTCTCAAGGCAGCTTGAGGCCCAGTAGTGTCACTATGTGGGTCACATACGTGTTCCAGGGATGCCCTGAGCAGGAAACAGTTACCTACTACACACATTTTTCAAGGTTTAGCCCAAAGGCTCAGCCTAACCCTCAAAATTTGTTTTCACCTGTCTAGAGAAATGATTGCTTGCCTGAATAATTCAGTTGCTGGCAGCTTTATCAACTAAACATCAGACTATTATTATTTTGTTTGGAGGGTAGCAAATCATTCTATTCAAACGTGGGAGTCATCTTTGAGTCGTAAAAGCTGGCAACTGGAAGAACAGCATGATATTGAGGAGGATCTTTATCTTGCTCTGCTGCTTGGCCTGACGCCCCTGACCTGCATATCAGCATCACCCTGGTTGGTGCCTTCTGCTGAAAGGCCAACATCCTCTAATTTTGGCTCTTCCCTGGATTGGAGAAATTCCCTCATTTCCAAGCCAATCAACAGAAGCTCACTGAGATTTACGGTTTTGATGAGTGAAATTTTCAGCCTTGAATCTACAGACTGCCTCTTTAAATACATTATAGAGATTGTCAGCAATGTATCAAGGTGTCTTTGCAGGATGGTATAAACTTCTACTGCACTACTTATTGCCATAAACTATACTTCCAGGTTTTTATTTATATGCGCATTAGCTCAATATGATTGGATCTGTAGCCAGCCCTGGGGATTGCAGTAATTTATATATATCAATAAAGGTCTCCAGCCAGCCACTGGGTGCTCTAAGGGGAACAGTAGTTCCATTTAAAACATTAGGAACTGGAGAAATTGAAAATAACTCTCTATTTAGAGGCCAAGAAGTAAGACAGCAGGCAACAGAGGTCCCAGCACAGCAAGGCTATACTAAAGAGATTGTTAAAATGTCATTTCACTTACATATAAGCCACAGACATAAATTTTAACCCCTTCTCTCTCATACTGGCTACAAACAAGGCTTGGAAAGAAAACATATTTCTCAAACCTAAAGTATTTTAAAGAATCCCAGAGGATATGACCATGAAACTTTGAGTGACATATTCAAAGAATTCATGAGAGTTTACTTGCAAAATTACTTTCAAATAAAGACAGAAAATCTCATTACTCTTGCATTTGTTGAAGTTAAAGCTGAAACGTAAAAGCAGAAAAAATGCTTCGGAAGTTGGACTTTACTATCATCCCAAGGCACAGACAGCCTACTGGAAGAAGTGTCATCTTGTCTACCTAAAGTAATCAAAACCAGTATTTTTCAAATTTAAAGTGTCTTTGAACTGCACCTGCTGTGAACACACACACCTTCCTGCAAGGAAAGCACTGCACCAGCATCAAGCATAGAAGATCTGCTGAGGTTTACCTGCCTTCACTGTTCCTGTGTTTCCCACAGTTCATGGATAAATTTGGCTGATGTTCCAGGTTTTAAAAGTGCAAATAGTGCATACACACACACACACACACACACACACGTATATTTGTTATTTCTATTTATATTTATATGTTTATATTTACATTTATTAATATGTATATACAAATTTTATCTTACAATGAACTTCAATGACCAGTAACTCTAAACCAGCTTGACTGACATCCTGTAAATTTTTCAAAGAATTCTCTCAAACTTTCTGCAGAAGATCACTAGCAGGTCAGAAGAACATAGAGCAAAGGATAGGGTAAAAATGTTCTAGATCCAAAAAAGCCATATGAAGCTACATGAGAAAGACAAGCCGTAGAGGCCTGCTGTAGTCTTAACCACATTCTTCGTATGAAGAATGCAAAAAAGCATGTGGGATTGTTAGAAAGCAGCATCTGCTAAGACAGGGCCTTCCCCTGCTGTGCTGCTCTGTATTTTCTTCACTTTGAACTAGAAAAGCAGCAAGAAAAATTCTTCTCCCTGTCCCAGCCCCTTTTCTCTCTTTCTCCTTTGCAGGAGTGAAGTGCAAAAGTTTCATTTTACTTCCTGAAAATTCAGAATCTTTCTAACAGCTCGAAATATCAACTTGCAAAGCAAGCCATTTGGGTTTTTGTTTTTCTTTATTTGCTTAACCTGAGGGGTTGGGGGGAAAAAAGATAATGTGGTGCTAAACTGGGGGAGTAGTCGTTTCTAAGCTCACATAGTGTGCCTGATGTGACCACATCCAGAGCAAGGGAGCCTTCCCCACTCCCATCACGCCCCCGCACCCCAAGAGGACAAAAAAATTGCTTAACGCATAACAATGCTATTGTGTGCGCTAGAATTGCTGCCTCAGAGGAAATGTCCCTGTCCCTGCTAGAGTCCCTGCGTGCTGCTTGCAGCGCTTTGAACGCTCCTGCTGTCCTTGTGTCTCAGCCAAGCTAAATCAATTTCTATTCAAAACCCAGATACTGCCCTGTTGTCCCAGGTTTTGTTTTGTTTTTTTAAAAAGGTTTGTTTCTTACATAGGGTATTTATTTGCATGGATTGCCTGGATTGAATGGATTGATTTACGGTTCATGATGGTTTACTTTTCAGAAAATACTGCTTTCTGCCCTAGGGAGATGGTGTGGTTAGTGGATAAAGCCATTGCACAGAGACTACGGAGACCTGAAGTGGGTATTAGAGCATGTCACACTCTGTAGCCTCATGGGGGAGCATAGGAACTCATTTCATGACAAAGTGCTCATTTCCAGTGAAGTTCATTCGGTGTCAGTTTTAACTTTTGCCTTTCAGGTGCCCCTTGCACATTCCTGGCTGTGTCCTGAAGCCCTGCATCGCCCGTGCGTGCCGTGTGTTGTGCCTCTGCCCCACACACCTGCCGGCTGTCCGGGCACCCAACCTCAGCCCCAGCCTCAACCCGGATGGGACAGCCCCAAGGGCCTCACAGGATGGCCCAAGGGCCACATGCTCCTGGAGTACCAGGTGATGCTCCTGGTTGCAGGGATCATCTGCAAATGTCACTACCTGGGTCTCCTCTGCTGCTGGAGAGAGGCAGATGCCTCCCAAGAAAGGTCCCTTTGCTTCTCCTCTGACATCCTGCTGAAGAAGGGATGAGTCACTTGGGAGGGGCATCTTGATGGGGCATAAGGGCTGGGTGACAAATTTAGATAAGATGACTAAGGTTGAGACAGCTAAAGGACACTAGGCTGACCCCCACTCAGAGTCCTCACTGCAGCTAGAAGAAGGTCAGAGGTTTTTTTCCTCCTCTCTTCCCTTCCTTTCAGTGAAACCACCCACACTCTTGGTTTCATACCTGGTTTCATTCCTCACAGTGCAGAAGCAGCTCCCAGTTAATATCACAAAAGTGCCCTACTTAATCACTGCAGTGAGTAGGGCTGAGTTGATACCTAGGACTTGTGGTAGACTGTGTTACTTGGAGAAAAGTAATCCTACAGTACACGAGGAGGGGGAAAGCATGACACACTGCAGCAGTAGCAGAAGTATAAATGCCAGGAAGAGATTTCAGTGGGACAGGGTAAAGGGAAAGGGAAAATGCACTGAGGAGTATTCCAGCATAGTAGCTGATAAAGGCGCAAAATTTGCTGATAACAGTCAGCGCTCTTGCATGCCAGGAACACAGCCACCACCTGTGTGGTAGCCACCACAGGGTGGTGTAACCACACTAGCCTTGAGGGCCACTGCCTGTCCTGTACTACACAAATGGGCAGCAGAGCCACTGTTCACCTGGGACCATGTTCCAGCCCTGGCCAAACATGCAGGGCAGAGACGAGTACCGAACTGCAGGTCCTGAAATTGTTCCTGTGCATCCTCTATGGTATTAATGGTCCTTTCTAGCTGTTGATAATTACAGCACATTTTTTTTTCTGAATAAGTGCATTAGTGCCTCTATAGTCTCACTTTGCTTGGAACTGCAGGCACACAACGCTGCAATGGCTGTGTTATTTTAACATTATTAAATGTGCACTCTTCTTTTATTAGGCTTTTTAATAACATTTAAGTTGCACCTCTGGGAATTTTTGCAGAAAGGGAATGTTGGCCAGCCTAATTTGTACATGAAAATACCCCGTAGGCCAAGGAAACAAGATTCAGATGAATTTCACGTACAGTACGACTGTGAATACAACAACTGCTGAAGGAGCATTTGGGTGTAAAAAACATTCAACAAGGAACATTTGAATCCCATCCGTTGTGCTTTGTAGGCTGTATTGTTTGTGCACATTACTACTTACATTTGCTGTGAATTTTTGCTGCTTCAGTGAATCCATCCTAATTTTCTAATCCTATACCTAAGCAGTGCTTTGCTACATCCCACAGTGGGGCAGTGGTGGATTTGCTGCATTTCCAGGAGACCCTGGTGCATATGTTAATCTTAAATCATGTAATTCCCAGGCTGCCAGAAACAGGAAGCCCTTGGAGGTGTCCTGGATGAGTTGTCCAAGCAAGCTCCAGCCAGGAAATTCGTGGGTGTAGAGTGATGCTAGAAGAGACGGCAGAAGCTAGTGTCATACACAGGCAGGAAAAGCCTCTCCTTTCAGGGAAATCATAAGCTCTGGCAGGAACAGGATCAAAATTCCGGAGAGGAGCAGGCTGCCAATGCCAGCTAATGTCTCTGAACAGAATTCACTCCATTTTGCTCTAGGTGACACTGCTGTTAAGAGCATTTAATTATAATCAGCTGTTTGTTATCCTCCTTGCTAATTTATTATCCCTTTTTAAAAAGTATTTACAATAATTTGAGAATAGTAAACAAACAAAGTCACTTTAAATGGGAGAAAATTGTGCATAACCCTTCTCCATGGGAAATTCCTTATTTTGACTTAACTGTTTCAATTCATCTGTCTCTTGGATAGCTAGCACATGAAGATCCTGCTAAAATGGGCTGCAGGAAATCACAGGAATATTACTGTATTTCCTTGCTTGCAGCTATCTTCACTGCTGTGGGGTTATTCTTTTCCTGTACTCCTACATGATTTGAAAATTTGAGCTGTTAAAAGTGATAGAACTGAAAACACACAGGCTAAAATTCAGAATTAAAACAGATGGAGAGACACTTTTGTGATAAGGTAGAGGGCAAGGACGCTACAGGATGGAGTTTGACTTTTGGTTTTGCCAAAAGCTCCTGAATTGACCTTAAATGAGCCATTGAATATGTCTGTGCTAATTATTCTCCCTTTCTGCTTTGCTTCTTTAGAACCAGATAGTTAACCTTTTGTCCCCATCAATATTCAGTTATTTGCACAACAAATGCACCTGCCTTTATTGGTAAAGTTATTCAGTTAATATTTTACTGATAGGAAAAAGGGCATTTAAACTAGAAATTCTTTAATTTTTATAGAGCACTTTTCCCCATGTAGAGCACCTAACACAAGGAAACTTAGATCTTGATTCAGAGCTTGCAAAAATCCCAAAATACAAATAGAAAATGATGATAGTACCAAGAAAAGACTGGAGAGATTTGGTCACAGAGGTTTGGTGGTACAGTCGGTTCTCATACCGCATGAGAATCCTGACTCAGCAATGGAAAGTGAGTTGCATGGTCACATCTCTCTAAAGCTTGCAGGTTACTCTGTGGTTTATTTCACATAAAGTTTGTGGGAAAATTTTATTCAGTTTCATGACACAAGTCATAGTGTTTCACTTCTCATGTTTCATTTTGGGCACAAAATGATGAACAGACCCAGAACCTCAAAGTGAAACTCATTGGAAACCACCACATTTCTCTGGTCTTTGTTACAAATCCAGGAAAATCCACAAAATACTCACACTTTCAATGCAAAACCATCAGCTGGCTTAAGGAAAGGTCCTAATCAAACCTGCCCCTGATTTCTGAGGGGAATTCCCAATTTATGCCATAGTAAGCAAGGAAGATTCATGTTGACAGCATCCAAGAACATTGCAGTCAGCCTGGTCTGGGTTTCATGTTCATAACAAAGCAGAGAAGTGAAAGTCAATGATTGAAACCAAGATATTTCTAAAACTGAGTGTCTTTCAGGTTTCGTAATGGGCATTTTTCACAAATGAAGTTACAGGACATTTTCTACTAAGCATTTATCTGCATTTCCACAAACCATAGTGGGTGCCAGAACACCCACTGGGATACGGAGGTAGGAATTCAGCGAACTGGCAAAAGTCTGAGGGTGTGCACAGAGCACCCAAATCTTGGACTTGGCTGATGAACTTTCTTTTGGTCCTTGACTTTCTGGAGTTATGTGTCAGCTCTGGAAATGCATGAACCACAGATTGGAAATGTGTATTTGTAGTGCTGCAATTTATGCACTTTATAAATATAAATTATAAATTAAAAATTATGCACTTTATAAATTTATGCAATTTATATTGCATATTGGCAATATAGAAGATACGGTCCTGCAGCACACCTCTGGGATGCACGGGGAGAGGCAAGACAGTCATTCTCCAGGCAAGCAGTGGTGGAGCTGCTTTTATCACCATTTGGAAAGCACTTGCAGAGTGGCTGACAGTAGTGTTCATATATGAAAAACATGTGAGGACACTGGAGTACATATGTGGCCTGGTTTGCACATTGCCTTGTCATTTTCTATTTTCTGGAAGACAAATGGAAGGAAGATGATGGATTTTTCACAGGCTGGAAAATTATTTTGGTGTTTTGCAATTGAGTTTTAACTTGTGGTGGAGATGGCACAGTATGGCATGGCAAGTGGGTTTGTATCAAACTTTTATAGCATACTCCTAAATAACCCTGATCTCAGATACCGATGCTAGTAGCATTAGTCCTAATCTTCCTATATATAGTGACTTATGGAAGAGAAAAGGTCTTGCTGTAAAACCGCTGCTGCTGCAAAATCACTGATGCTGAGTAATATGACCCGTGATATTTTATATTTACTAGAGCAGATCTACCTCATCCCTGCTCCATTTGATACTGCAACAAGAGAGATGTGTAATGAGTTAGTCACTGTGACTCACATAACCTCGGTCCTGATAAAGTAGCTGTGTTTCATGCTTTCTGTCTTTTTCTTAAAAAAAAAATAGTTCTAAGTGATTCAAGAGTAAAAGGAGGAGATGGTAGCAATCAGTTCCACCTAATGATTGATCAGTTTCTGAGGAATGCTGATCAATTCCAGATGTTGCATTCCAGCTTCAAAATGTGATCATCACTTCAGAACTCCCATCTGGCTTGTCTGACGCCAACGACTCAAGAAGTTTTCCAAGAAACTCTAAAAACAACTGTGGTCGTTGGGAGAATCTCTCTGCTCAGACCAGTAGATCTGCCAGTAGGATGGGGTAGAGCTCCCTTTTGCAAGGCTAACTCCTCTTGGTGTCCCCAAGTGACTGGTCTGTGGACTGTATCAGATGGAAAACGTTTGATTTTTGTCAAAGGTTTTGGAGGTATCTTTAGCCCACAAACTAACTTTCAAGGCCAGGACTTTCTGAACCCTGCTATCTCCAGCTGTGATGGAGGAGAACTGGGGATTATACTCTACAGTTAATGTCTTAACTCTCCCCCAAAAATCAGAAGATAATTTGATTCAGCCTTGCTGCCCATTTGCCAGATTGCACAGGAAGCAATGACTGCCAGCTCTTCATCAGTGTTTTGCATTTGCAAACACTTTGCAAATTCGCATTTGCCTTTTTTGCTTCCCCTATTTGTCACTGCCCTGCTTCCCCGATTTACTAACCTTCCTCATCCATTCTTTAAAGCTGTTGTACCTCTGGATAATCAGGTACCCAATTCAGTCCACATTTCCTGATTCACTGTTCCCAATGTCTGTGTATCCTCAAGATCAGCCTAGCTCCGACCCAAGTGTCTGTGCAGAAGTGGTCACTCCCATGCAGCAACGAGTTCCCCAGGGAGAGTACCTGGAGTGGGTTTGTTATCTACCTGAACCACAGGCAGGCAACGTACAGCCAAAATGCCCCTGTGAGTGAAGATGCAGAAGGAAGCCCCCCTCCTCAAAGCCACACAGAGCAGAAGGGGAAGGCAGCTACAGGAGCCCTGTGCACGTGCAGTGGTTATCTCCTTGCTGTGCTTGGCTGTGCCCCTGCAAACCAGATCTTTGGATTAAGTTTGCAATCACCTGCTTAAAGTTTAGACGAAAGGCAGGGCAGTCATGGTCTGGCATCCACATGCTTTTAGTCTCAGCTGTCCCCCCACAGCCAGCGAGCACTGGCACCCATCCTGCTCATATTGGGGCGAACGGGATGGAGAAATCAGAGTAGGCAAGAGCAAAATGCAAACCTTTCCATCAGTTTAACTACTTCCCTTAAAGGCAGAGGACTCCACGCAGGGCAAATAGAACCTTTTGCAACACCCGCGAGAGCCGGGTGAGAGCCGAAGCGCCGCAGGCAAGGCGCCCAGCGCAGCGTGGCAGCGCCGGCAGCCCCGCTGCCTGCCCAGCACAAAGAAACCTACAGAAAGGGGCCTGGGCCAACCAGCCGGGCTACTGAATAACCCGGGTAATTATCCGGGGGGACTTCAGCTGCCCACTGGAAAAACAGAAGCCGGGCTTGGAAACCAGTTGCATCATGACTGATAATGGTGCTGACAGTTTTAAAAGCACTCGGGGACTTTTTAAAACGCAGCTAACCAGTCTGAGAGAACCTTTCACAGGGCAGGAGCCGCAGCCGCGCAGGCAGGCAGAGCCAGCTTGCGCCGAGACAGCCGAGCGCTTTCGCCGGGTTGGGCCCTCCGCACGTCCAGATTTACTTCTCCTTGGGAAAGTACTGTACCAGGACAGTGCCCAAGGGCGCAGGCACGCTCGCAGGTCAGGGGAGGCCCCCAAAACGCAGCGTACGCTCCCTAAGGTAAAGCTAGCCGGTAGCAATTGCCTTCACTCGTCAAAGAGCGTCTTCGCTGCATCGAAGGGCTTCTACACGGCAAGGCAAAGGCAACGCCGGTGCCGAGACTGCCCGCGTGCGCCCGCACTGGATGGGTGCGTAAGGTTCCCCTGCACACTTAAACACCCTTCCCTGCTCAGTTCCCTGCGGTGCATTAATTTTTACTGATGGCTAATGGCTGCTTGGCTGTCACTAAGGCAACTGGCCCAGTTATTATTAATTTCCAGGGTAGAAGAACAACAGACACCCATTCACCAGCGAGGCACAAGGCAACTGCCATTTTTGGTTGTTGTTGCAAAGTATTTTTTAACTGTCGAAGTCCCACGCTGCTTGACTGCGCTTTGAGTCATTTCTTGACATAAAACGTCTTAACAGAGCAAACTCGGGGCAAGAATAAGAAAGTGAAATTGAAGCAGTGCTCAGGAGAAATTTCAGTCTTCTTCAGCGAATGAAGTGAGCGCAATTTTTCAGCTGTCACTGACCTATTTTAGACCCTCTCCCTGCCAAAAAACAGTCCCTAGGAAACTTCATTTGCCATAACATGATTTTCCAGGGAGATTCAGTAAAAAAAGTCAGAAGAGAAAGTTTAAATATAGGGTTCATGAGCTGTTATTCTGGACACAGGAATGGGGACAAGAAGAATAAATGGCCTTGTCGGTGCTATAACCATTTCTGTTTAGCCCGTAGGCCAGTGGGGAGAAAAAGCAACCCTGGCAAAAGTTAGTATGGCCTTAAATCTTTTCTAACATGCACTATCTAATAGAGGATCCTAAAATACATATACCCAGCTGGCTTTAAATGCATTCTCTTGTTTGTTTTGCAATGGAAATCTGTTGGATTTTGCAAACCATCGATTAGATATATTTTGGGGGACAAAGTCTCCACTAGCAAAACTATTCTGTGCCACTGGATTAATTCCCAAAGAGAACTGAGTCTGGTGTGTTAAATGCATGGTTAGCAGAACATAATCACGTGTTAGATTAAATTATTCCATAACACTATTTCTTGCCTTAGAATTGAGCTGAAAAGAAACATTTTACTAAGGACATAGTTGGAATGAACAGTGTTTGGGGTTACAAAATTCACTGTTCTAAGGCAATGTAGGGTTTTTTTTAAGAGTACTTAACTAAATATAATTTGTATGTTTGTTTTAATAATGACACTTATTACCTTGTGTCAGCTGACATACACAGACTAGTTTATAGTGTACAATATTGTATAGGATGGCGATATTTTAGCATAGCCACTCTTTACTAGGCTGCAGGATTTAGCAGTCCATGGGTAGTGCCTCAGATTCATATTTATACATAATTTTGCAAACTTGCAGAGGCTTCATTATTGCAGGGTGGGAACAGGAAACGCTGGGTAAGCAAGTGTAAAAGGCTATCAGAAAGTAGCAGGCTGCGCATTTCTTTCATTTTCAGAGATTCTAATGTGCGGATTTTTTTAAGTATTTTTTTGAAACTGTGACATTTCAGAAACTAAAGGCTAGTCTACAGGGAATGGAAGTGGCTAGCTAACTGTCACTGCTGATGCCCACTTGAAATCATAATTCTTAGTCTACCTTGAAATAATCTGAAGTATTCTCACATTTTTGTTACATTTCAAAACTCAGGCAAAAATGGAGAAGACAATCCAGTGTTTTATATTTTTTTGTTTTGTTTTTGAAGATGGGATATTAAATTTTTAATATCTCAAAATTTCAATGGAATCCAATTTTCACTTGTAAGAATATAATTTTTATTTCTAAGCCTCTTTCTCCTTTTTTTCAAACAAGTACGGATTTCCTATTCCCTTTGTTTTCTGCTCTATGTACTTCTGTGTATTCACTGTAAAATTGAGTTAATTATATACAGAGTGGTTTGTTTCGTTGTCAAATGCTTTGAGGAGCATTTGTTATACATGTTATATATGAAATTACTATCATTAACACTGATCTACTGGAGAACTTTGGGAATATTGATGTTGAATTTACATATTTAACTGTAATTTCAGTCTTGTTCATAAAGTTCTTCAATGTACATAACTTTGAACTGTTAATGATTTGCTTAAGTCCTGCACCAAGAAGAGACCTAGGTGAGACAGAGTTACAGATATAAAAGGGTTTGAAACTACGGGGTAATCCAGGCTTCTTTTGAACACAGTTATAATGCTACAAGGAATATATTAACAATCTCTATTTGCAAACAGCAGAGCCACTTTGCACAACATCAATGTAAGGTTCAGTCAAAACCTTTCTATAGCTGAGAGCATGTTTACCACCAGTGAAATTATCAGCGGATTCCAGTAGAAAAAAAAATGCTTTTGATACTACTCAGCACACATGTAATGAACCAGTTGGTGGTGGCTGAACCCAACCATACTGAAATTTAACCTAGAGCAATGTGTTTTCTTGTATTCGTCCACTAGCATAAATGCTCAAAACTCACTGCAAGCCAATTGCAAATTGTCTATTTGATTGTATATCACTCAATTTTTGCACTATGTCAGCCATGCAGGAAAGAGAAGTGATACTATACAATTTATTAAACTGACACAATACAATATATTCTGAAGTTTCAGTATTTGCTACAAAATAACCATGAGCTGTTCATAAAGGTAAAACGTCTCACTGTATAATTTAAACAGTCTCCACTGTTCTATGAAGAGTATACTTCAATAAACTTGCTCGCACATTCCAGATAACACAAAATGATGACAGAATATCCAGCAGGGCTCCTTAGGTTATTATTTGAGTATCTATATTCTCCCAATGTGTTACTTACTGCTACGCTGGGGTTCATCCTTCTAATATCTATGAGGGGGAATGAAGACTACTCAGAGTACTGATGCCTCATGCCAAGGATCTGGAAATCTTGACCAATTTAAGAATGCCCCACCAGACATGGGCAGTTTGGGGGGTTCAGGATGTTTTTCGGGGCTTCTGATAAGTAGGTTTTCCCCTGCCCCGTAAATTGTCTCTTCTTCTGACTCCAGTGGTGAAGGCATCCCCTTACTGCTCACCCCTCTCCAAACTCCCCATTTTCTGATGAAATAGCTCCCCGACAACTTTATAATCTCTTTCTCCCATCCGTAAAAATAAAGTTGGTCTGAAGTCCCATGGGTGATACTTTGTTAGGAAAGGCTTGGCAGTGAAAGGGGAGTTAAATCATTCACACTATTAGCTCCAGCAGATACTGCAGCTGGTCCAGCAAATGCCACCCCCCTCACCCAAACCTCAGTCATTTTCTCTGTTGCACACGTTCTGAATACTGAAACGAGAGGGTCTGCAGATTTATTAGCTTGTATATAAGACTAAATTGATGAAAACATCCTCTAGGCAACTTCATCCACTTTTCAGTTGGCATGTTCCCATGACAGTGACAACTTGTTGTGTTACAGCTGACCTGTCAGCCTCAGCTACTCCTTGCTCATCGGGGGCTGTCTGTCATGGGAGGGATATGAAATGGAAGGTGAGCAGAATACAACAGGCAGTTGTGCACGAATTCTCTCTGAGTAACATGCTTAAAAACTGGCAAGGCTGACAGGAGAGAGATTATTGTTGGACCTTCATATAGATTCATCCAACAGAAAAGTGTTCTTACAGACTAAAGCCATTACTGCAAACATTGTCACCTAGTTATAAATAAGAAAATTTCTTAAGCCGGTGGTCCAAAAATAACAGCGCTGGGCGTATTCTGCTTTTGCAAATCAGTGGTGAAAAGGGCATTCATTAGTTCCTCTTTTGCAGTTAGAAAGGTGACCAGCATAAAATCCCGCATCACGCAGCGTACATGTTCCTTTGTTATTGCAGATGTGTCAATCCCTGGAAACAAAAGAATCGACACCCGTCTAGGAACAAGCTCCCTATTAGTTAGCAATTCAGAATGACTTCCAAAAGCAATCCCTTAGTCTCCAATGATATCTGTCTGACAACTACTTAATCTCGGCAAGAGCTGCGTTAAACCAGCCTGTCATCATTGCTACCTCTCAGGTGTAGCTTGAAAAGAGAGAGAGAGAAAGAGAGAGATCTATGAGTTTCAATCACTTAGAAGAAATTATAACTTTTTAGAAGCCTGTATGCAGATAGCATTTACCATATTGAACGGAAGATGACAGTTACTATATAGACAGAGAGGTACAATGCAAAATGCCAACTTCCAGGTGATTCTATCCCATCTCTGAGGCTGTCGGGAGCTATCAAATTAATGTTGAAATAATTGTCACTTGTGAATACCTGCCAGTGTAACCAAGTCAGGTATTAAAAAAAAAAAAAAAAAACAATCCCAATTGATCAGCCTCACAAAATGTTCTGAATACTTAAAGAAAAAAGTTTTACTGAGGTGTGCCTCTGTTACATATTCATTTCAGCAGAAGGATTTTTTTCAAGAATACAAGCAAAAATGAAAGTGTTTAAGTTTCCTCTCTGAAGTAATGTTGATATCATCACTGATTCCTTGATTATTTGAAATTCAGCTACTTTTACGATAAAAGAAGCAAATAAAAATTAGCTAATGCCTGAACCCCTTGCTACTAGAGACATTTGCAATAAACCCTGATGTCCTCCTCTCTCAGTCTCATTGCTATAAAACTTCTAGTTTGGTGAAGTTCCCTTTTATCTCTGCATATTTTTATAGGGGTTTGGGGGGGTTAATAATTTTTCTAGGCCCTATTGCAGCAAATTGTTGAGTGTTCTTGGAGTCTAACCTAATAAAAAGCAGAGAGAGATCCTGTGTGTCACTCCAGTCCTATTCTTGTTAGCATTTGATAACAAATGACAGCATTGGGAACTGAGTTCTCTATTCATGGAACATATTGCAGCACCAGCAACAGCACTGCACATTTTCTCTATATTGACTTACCAATGTGCCTACAGGAAAGAAGAAAGGGATTCAGTTTCTGTGCTGTATCAGAATGCTTCCAGCTCCCACTGAAACCAAGCTCAGTACTTGGCAGGTTTGAATCTTTGACATTTCTTCTAAACCTCTTTAAGGCACCTGGTTTCAGTATTCACCAAGCACATCTTATTACATAGTACATGGCAAATGATTGCATCCTCCTCCTTTAGACATGTCTCTCACCCTTACATTCCTTTCCTTTATCATTTTGCAGAGGGCTAAATGCAGTGCACCCTGAAGCAGCTGCATTTGAAAGCTGCAATCAGTGCTCTATGGCCTGTGCTGGCACAAATGCCAGAAACAGTTTGGGGTCCCAGTGCACAACTACCACCTCTGAAGTCATTTGGTCTCCAGTTACCCAAGGAAATATAGCACCCTCACTAATAAAGCAACAACATGTTCAATATTATTTTCAATGGGAGGGCAATCAAATTTACTTCCCTCTTGCATAGGAGGAATATACGGTCCTCAGCTGAGATTTTTGATGAAACAGGAATTAGGCATTTAAATGTCTTTGCAGATTTGGATCTTGGTACTCTTAACATCAGACTGTTGCAGGGTAGAGTTCAGAGAAGGCTGAGAGCAACTGGTGTCTAAGCCTAGATCAAAGGGAAGCCAGGTATTATGAGAAGCGCTAATTCGCTCTCATGCTCACTGCTATCCAGTCCGTTGTTCTCTCACTTCTGTTTTTGACCTGAGCGTTGGCCGGACACGTCATGTCTTGTAAGCTGTTGGTTGTAGGAGTTTTAGTGGGCCATGAATCAAGTTACTGGATTGCACAGGTTACAGCCCATGTGCCAAATTACGACACAAGCTGAGATCACTGAACCATGCCAACAATCTCAGAGCCTTGCAGTCCTCTGATAAAGTTTCCCTGAGTCCCTTCACTTCTTACAAGCAGATCCCTAAATTCTGTTTTCTAACCTGGTAAACTGACTTCTCTGTATATATTAATTGCCAACCACCGGATATTTAGAGTAAATTAACTATCACTTCCCTATCTTGTTATATTTGCGTTAATGAGTACCTACAGCTATCTTCTCTTTTGTGATATGCTTAGATGTTTCTTATAACTCAAGCAACATTCTGATCTTCTGCATTCTGGAGCAAACTGGACTTGTTCCACATTTATACCAGTGTAAATGAAATAACGTATTGATCCTTATGTGTGTAAGTATGAGGATGGAAAAGAGAAAAGAACCTCTGCCTGCGGGTTATAGATTTGTGGATTTGTATGAAGTGTGTATGTATGCATACCCACATGTATCCACACGGTTAATACATGTTCTATTTGTTATATATACGTGCCTGTTTCTATGTCTGTTTACATGTATTTTATACTGTAACAGTGAAGCACAGTGAAGAAACTAAAAGGCACACTCAACATTTTTGTTTCAGGCTGTGTAGCTCCAAATTTTGGAGCAACCTTTGCCACGGGATGGGCGTACGCTTAGGTACTCTTCCCTTGGAAACTCTACCCCCACAAACACCCTGACGCTGTCAAGACAAAGACAGCAGCTGTTTTCCCAGGCCTTTACTGAATTATTTCAGCAGATTAAAATATACATGTATATATTTATGCCGACAAGAAGGAGAGAAAGTGCAACTTCTAGTCAGTGCCTAAATTTCCTGCCTCCGAAGCCCAGCTGGAGAGCAGGAGTTATAACAGAAAACAGCAGCACAATTAGCTGGAGTTCTGTAGCTGTCTGCAGCAGACTGCTTGCTCCTGTCTCTCTATAGGTGGTCTCCCAGTTCATCAGTTCATAAATAAGTAATTTGAAATGTGTTCCTGGGGGAAATTTTCCTCCTTCTCTCCTGAACAGACTGTACTCATCAGTTTTCCTGTTCTCCAGGTACCTGGCGTTCTCATTTATAATGGCCAGAGGAACTATGCTGTTCTAATTCTTGCTTCATTACATTTCCTAATGCTTGTTTTCAGCAGCTTCACAACTCCACATTTCTTTATATATTGATAAAAAAAACTCTTTGCATATATTATTTATTGGCACTTTCATGTTAGCTTTACTGCTGATTTAAATGGAATATTTTTACATACAAAGTAAGACTGTGAAGTTGGTTTCAGGTCTGAGGTTTAGATATTTTGATTTAAAATATGTGGGGAAAAAAACCAATCAGTGAGAGAAATCCTTGTCACTGGCCATTTCCCTCCGTTCCTCATCACTCATTATCCAGACAGATAGTTAGCACATACCAACGCATTAGTAGAAAGGAACATTTTGTACTTTAGAGAAAAACACGGAGGTCAGATCAAAAGCTTATGGAGCCAGTTTACAGAGGTCTTTAGGTAGTCAAGGATGCAGGACAAAACAACTTGTGAAGTGCTTAATCCTAAATGATCAGCAAAGGAAGTCAGGCACCTAATTCACTTAACTCTTTTGTAAATCCCTGAAAGCGCTTATTGCCAAGTGTCTATATTGTCTTGACAAGCTAGCTCTGTTGACACCTATGAGAAAAGCACAACCTACCCACTGGTGGAAGGGATAAAGATGTTAGTAAAATCACTCATACAAAACCAAGCAGTCGGAACCCCCAAAACGTGGCAGCAAGCAGCCAGGTTAAATATTTGGGGAGTTTTGTTGAATAAACTAATTATGTAAAAATAATGGCCCTTATCAGCACTCCCTGTAGATGAGCAATAGCTCTCACCGGTCACATCCCATTTTGCGTAGGGGATGTGCTAACGCCTGCTGGGACCACACACAGCCTTGCTGAAGACTGCAGCACTCAGGAGGACTCAAGGAAGAGCCGGTCATGACTTTGTCAGTGCAAAATATTGCACACAGATATCAAAACAGGCTACTTCACTGAAGCCAGAAGGTCTCCTGGAGATATGTTTCTGAGGGTTTCTGAGCTCCAGTTCACTTTCAGAGAGAGGGAAACCAAGGCCTTAGGACGCCACTGCCTCTGATGGCTGGAGATCTGAGGCCCTGACCTGGGAGGCTGCTTCTCTTCCGCGCTGCTGTGAATCAGCACCCCGGCTGCTAGCACCTGCGATGGGCTCTGCTCTGTGCACGTTACTGTAAATACTCTGGTTTTCATTCAGCAGAACAAAAGGAAAATGTCACAACCTCAAAAGCCTCCAGGAGATGGAATCATTCCTCCCCGGGAAGTCTAACAGACACTGAAGTGACGCAAACTAGGAGCACACCTCTGTCTTGCCTGGAATTATTGCGATTTTATAGTGTTCTTTTTGGACTTACTCAAAGACACCCATTGACTTCAATCGATGATCAATCAGGCTTCGCTTTTTGCTATATTACACTAATCAATGGCTCTAACAGATTAGATGGAACAGTTCATCAAATGACAGATTTAGAAACTATCTATCTTTCCCCTTAAGAAATTACCCTGAAAACATCTAATGAAGGAGCACTTATTAATACTTTCAGGTAGGCCAAATATTGCTCTTAATTAAATCAGTGGAAATTCAGAATCAAGCAGTTGAGTTCAATAATTGGCTTGTGAATTGTGGTGATAATTTTGATTTTTCTGTATTTCAGAAGCAGCTGGAAACCTTCACCAAAAAGATTTATTTTGTATAAGGGAACACTTATACTCAGCTTACCATTTTCTTTTAGTTCCTTGAAAAGTCTATAATAAATTAGATATATTACTGGTGCATTGGTAGATTGCTGGTCAGTTTATTTTTAAAGCAATATGAAAAATATTTTAACTTTTAAAAATAGAAAAGCTGCTCTGTAAACTGAACTGGGCAACCCTAAATAGCATGTTAGTATTTTTCTTTTGGTGAAAGACATCAATGTGTAGTTAGGCAGAATTCAAATCTTGTCCTTTTCCTGCTGTATTAGGCAAAAATCATATCACAATCAATGTAGTACTGTTAAGCTCAACTCTTCAGGCACCATGAATTAGGTCCTCAAATCTGATAAGCTTTGCTCAAAAAAGCATAATTTACAAAAGTTTAGAATTATTCTCTGCTTTATTTAAAGTCGCACAAGAATTAACAAATGTTTTTCCCCTCACGGCATATTTTCTGCGTCGCCACAAATGCAGGTATTCATGTGATGCCTGAAGCTGGAACTTTTAAGAAACAAATCAACCTTTGACATCTACGGTTACGGATTCTACCTGAATAACGACAGAAAGAACCCAAAGCCCAGGAATGGATGACAACCGCAATTTTCCAGTAGTGATTAAAATCATTCAGAGAGAGAGGTGAAGAGGGAATACTCGGTAAACTTTCTGAAAAATATCGTAATTAAAATAAAGTTCTTTTATCCTGGGATTTTTGATGGGGGAAGGGAATTTTGCCACCCAACTCATCCTGAATTTCAGTGGTAGCCTTAATTATGTGCTGCGAGCTGCAGAGCTTCGCAGTCACAACTGGGGCTAGACTTTTCAAAAGAGCTCCGTTCCCATTTTAGCACTTACAAGGAACTATACGCTATCGGATTCTGACTAAACTTGCAAAAATATTATTCTTAATGGGTACAGAAAAGAAAGTTGTTGTTTCTTCTAAAGGCTGAACTAGCAAGGAAAACAAACTCACAGAAAAAAGCGGGAAAGAAATGTTTTTAGCAGACTACTGCCTTGCAAAATGAAATCAAAACATATTCAGAGCTTTTCCTTGAAAGAGGTGGAGCGGGGGGAGGAGGGGGAGCAGGAGGCATAAAGACTCCAGCAAAGCCCGGCTGCTTTCTTCGGCAGCTCCCTGGGAACACAGCTCACTTGGGCCGCTGATTTTCCAGTTTCAGGGGCTCCCATATGACAGCGGTTCGACCTGTGCACGTGGGGCCTCTGCCAGCGAGGAAGTAAGACGGGCAGAGGGAGCATCGCCAAACTGGCACCCACCAAATCTTTCGGATCCCTGGCTCTGAACGCGGCGCAAACTGGCAAAAGCAGCAGTGCGAGCGGCGGCCGCACGGGCAGTCCCCTGGGCCGGCGGCCGGCAGCATCGCTCCCGCAGTTCAGTGCCGGCTCCTTGCTCCCCTCCTGCCGGCATCTTGCAGGCAGCGAAGATCCTGAACATCTCGAGCAGGTATACTTTGCTCCGGGAGCGCCTTATCTAAAGTCCTGCTCAAAAAAGGAAATGAGCCTATTTGCATTTTCCTACTGAAGCAGGGAGGAATGTTCCTCTTAACATTATACTGTAGTCTCAGGTTTGCCCCAGGCCTGCTTGTGGGCTAGAACAGCTCTGAAAACACCTGTATCCTTCCCATTTAAATGAACGCTTCAGACAAATCCTTTTGGAGGCTTTCAAAGGAGCTAGACTAATATTTTCCCATGCTCACATGTATTTTCTTTCTGAGGTCGCTGAAGACAGAAATTAACCACTTGATTCCCACCTCTCGCCCTTCTCTGGATAATTCATTCACCTGTAAAAGCTTTTCTTTAGGTTATACTTTGACTGAATGACTTCCTCTGCAGGATAAAAAGCCCTTGCAAATGCACCATAGCTCAGGCATGTCATACACCTGAATGAAAGATTCAAGGGGACATTTCTATTGGGAAAGACCTGGCACATTCCTTATTAGAAAATTCAAAATCCATTAAGCCATCCATCTCCTATGGATTTATTCTCTGTGTCGAAAACATGCTGAAAATTTATTACAGCAAGGAAATCTTCCACTTGAAATGTGGTCCTGGGCAGCTTCCCTTTGTGCAGGACTGTTCTTTACTGCAAAAGTTGCAGCTATCTTTAGGACTGGATCCCAACTGTACTGAAGTCAAGGCGACGATCCCCACATGAGTCCACGCACACCAGTCCCGAGCTGGCCAGAGGAGCAGCCTTTCTCTCTATGACTGATTGCAAACACCAAGAAATCTGCCTGGCTGAGAATAAAGGTGGCTGAAGCTCTGCAAAGGACCTGAGCTCAGAGATCAGCGATGCTGTTAATAAACAGTGCCCATGGAAAAAGCCAGGTGGTCTCCCCGCAGCACTGCAGGATGTGCTCCCCTGCACCGACGGATGTGCTGCCTCTCCGCACCTAGGAGACTCCCCAGGCTCGCCCGTGGCTCAGTTTCCCCTGATGCAAAACTGCAATGGTCCATCCGCTCCCTCAGACATACAGCGAGGGCTCCGTAAGCAGCATCGCTCGAGCGCTGCACACAGTTGTGAATATTATTATTTACACTTGGACTTAATTGCACGGTGTGTGGACGTGATTGTGCACGTGCACATGTGGTTACCTTGGTGACAGCTTATTCTGATATGAAGTCTCCATAAGAAAGCACCATAGGGGATTGGCAGGAATAAGTCCAAGAGGCAAATTAGTTCCCATCAGTATCAGCTAGTGATAGTCTGATGCCAAGTTATATAACAGGAGGTGAAAAGTCAGCGTTGCTTTCCTGTGTTTTTTTGGTAGAACACAAATGTCCCTAAGTCTTTCCTCTCCCACCACATTTTCAAGCATTTTCATTAAGCATAGAGAGAGGATTTTTCCAATGTGTTCAGTAATTTCTCTCTCTCTCCCCTAAACGATGATTTCATGTGTAACTGGCAGGAGATGAAATTTCGACAGATTGAATCTCTCTCTCTCTCCTCTGCGCGCGCACACACACATTCTTTCAGTTCCCCAGATAGAAACTGTAATTCTCCTATATAAAAATGGAGGAAAATATTTTTTTCTCCTTTTCAAATGTATAACATAGTTGTGAAGGCTAATTATAAAATAATGTTTATACCTTGGAGACCAAGATAGGAGGTTACGAAAATGCTTTAAAAGTCCCAGTGCTGCAATAGAAGAATTTCATTAACTGAAACAAAGCAGAGCTGGTGAAAGTTTGAAAAACAAAGTATGCAAAATATTATAAAAACGAAGCCAAATCTATTTACTGGTCTGGTACATATCAAACTTTCAAGGTTCATAGTGATTCTTTCACATTCCTAAGTGAAAAATGCAATTAAAAGGTTCATTTTGGTTCCTAAAATCTTGGCTTTGAACCACACAATGGGTTTTTCCTCTCAAGCCCCAAGGACGTGCAGCGCTCTCTGGTTCCCAAACCCATCTAGATTATCGCATCCCACCCTGCACCTTGCAGGATAAGATTCTGTGTCCCTCCAGCAGCAGCTCTCCCAGGAGATAATCCCCTGCCGTCGGCTCAGGGTGCACGCTCCGGGGAGCCAATCCTTTGCCCTGCGTTTAACAAGTTTGCCCTTCGTGACTGTCCAACGGACCTGGCGATGAGGTGACGAACCCTGACAGATGCGGTCTTTATCACAGAGTAAAATAGGCTCACAGCAGCGTCCCGCCACCACGAACGTCACGTTTTATGAATTGCCGTATCGCCTGCTGCAGTGAGCACTGCCTGCCTGGGCGCCAGACAGGCAGCAACAACTCATCGCGCCCCGCTCACAGCCGCCTGCGTCCTCCGAAAGCAGCAAACGAGAGCACAGCCATCAGCTTCTGCTTCTCCATGGACTCACCGTCCTGAACGTGCAGAAATAATACAAAATAATATGAGCAAATATAAACCATCATGGTTTAGCTTGGCAACAAGTGTAACGCAGGGCTAAGAGGAGGGAGCACGGACCCCAGCTCACAGTAGCACAAATCATGAAACAGAGAAGGGGGAGCTGCGTTCCTGTCCCCCTACCCACGGCACCCAGCTGCTCCCGCACCCCGGTTCAGCATGGTGCCAAAGACAGACGGGGTCCCATCAGTCCTCAGAAGGAAGATGGCATTAACATCACCTCCAGCAGCCACAGAGGGCTGAAATGCCATTCCAGTTATACAAAATGAAGATTGACTGGAGGCGATGAGTTGTGCTGACTCAGCTCTGACAGTCACTGCTCCATCATGTGTGTAACATCCGTATGCAAGACTGAGCCACCAGGGAGGGCGATGGCAGTGTTCACAGGGAGGCCTGCTGGTAACCCACCCTATTCATCCGTTTAAAGGATTCTTGAGTGGGAAAAGTGATCATGCAAGTCAGTGTTTAACTCAGTCAAGCCAAAGCTCTAATGCAGTGTGAGCAGAGGCTAAATCAAGCAAGAAGGAGAGGTTTGTTAAGGCATTCATTTAAAGTAGGCAAGCATCATTGTGTGATCAAATGAGGCAAAAATCTCGGCAGGGTGGAAGGCCTGGGTTTGTGTACGCTTCCACACAAACAATTCAGATGTGTTACGTTTGAAGTGGAAATAATAGTTTGGGAAAGACTTGAAAAATTAACAATGGTTGCATACCTTAAAGCTAGAAAGACCGAATTCAGCCTGAGGTGTCTTGAGAACGTGCTCTCCCTCAGCAATGCAGGCCCGAGGCACGGCAATATTAATAGCTGCTTAATGGCAGGATCATTCATGGTAAGGGAGCACTGGGTTTGTTGGGGGTCTGATGCTACTTCTCTTTTTGAGAAGCCTGCAGGTAAACTTGGAGCTTTCCTGGACTTCTTTTGTCTCTTAAATCACCTTTCCTACCTAAAAGAGAGGAAGTCCAACGGCTGGGGTCACAAGACTCTAAGCGCTGCTGTTCGTGCCAGAGAAGATTTGTGCTCGATGCCCTGCGCCACCATGGCCTTCCTATTTGCCCCCGAACCTCTCAGTTCCCCATCCACAGAAGAGGAAAAACAGCACTTTCTTAACTCCCACGGGAGCTATGAAGGTGAAAAGCACTGAAGCACGCATGCCATTCAGAGGCTTTGCAGCTGCAGTATCATAGATAGATACAGCATGGTACTATAAATGCAATGATGTATGCGTGTATACACACACACACACACACTTTTAAAAGTATTCAAAAGCATAAATCTAGTTTAAAATCTTGCCCTTGCCTTTAAGGTCTTTGACTACTGATTCCACCTAAAAATAAGTATTAGTAAAAGACCTCAGATCCCAAGCCAAGACAGTTTAAAAGTATTTAACTTCTTGCATATCAGAGAACTCGTTTTATTTTGGCTCACAAAGGACAGCCTTTTGACAAATATATCAAACTGCTTCCCTCTGCTAATCACAAGGGGCAGGCCGACCCATTAAAGGAGGAAGATGTACATCCATGTGACAAGTACAGTCGTTTTATGAAACCCAACTAACAAAGCTTCAAATCTCTAGCATAAAAGAAGCTCTGAATTTTTTGCTGATATATGAAGGGGACAAAATTGCATTCTTAATTCTAAATATAGTTCCACTAATGTTGAAAGCAAAGAAAGCAAGTTGTATGTTTTCAAAGGCACATTATTTTCCATACTTTTTTTCTGATACTTTTTGCTGATAATTTGATAGAATTGCTGAATATTTATTTGACATTAAAATTTGGGGTTTTTTTGTGAGAAAATTCAAAATTTGCTGGGGAAAGATTTTTGCTGCATTTCAATTAGTCCTTCGAACGAAGTTGAACACAGGCATTTTGCAAAGAGCAAAGCCAAAATCTCAAGAAGTTCAAACAAAACTTCTAGCACCTTGTGCTTTTAACATCTGAGGAAAACACTCTGGGGATAATAAAATATAAAGCAAATGGAAAAAAAGGTCGATAGTAACCAAACATTCCCATTCTTTCTACGAGAACTTTTAAATTCTTTGAAATTTTTATACTGTTGTCAGACATTACTTGAGCAACCATTTGGGTCTATTTGGATTTTATCAAGGCTACTGCACCTTACCCAAGTCTCAAGAGTTTTACCTTCTGTTCCTAAGGAGAGTACACACACCCTGGGAATGGCAGTGCCCTGGTGTCTTGTATTCAGACACTTGATTAATAAAGAAGAGCAAAAATGGTTTAAATTGGAGCATCTTATTTTGGGATCTGTGTCACATGAATGAGGAGAATTCTCTTCCTGAGCAGAGAATTTTCCTCCTTTTCAAGCAGCCTCCGTGACTTACTCCTGAGCTTACAGCAATTTCACATCCAGGCTACCTCATTAATACCTCTAGAGTTATTCCTAATAATTTACCTCTTCATCAGAAAAGAACCAGCCCTCAAACTGCCTTTTCTGGATACATTTGCTTTTGTATTCTTTCTCCTCTTCTACAAAATGGAAAAGCGAAGAGACATAAGAGAATTGTCCTCTGGAGAATGTGGCTTGGGAGTTACAGCTCCTCAGAGGGCTTGCACTGGAGTTCAATAAAACTTGCCATAGGCTTGCAGGCTACTGGAAGTATTATTTACAGTCAGAAGTGGGTGAACAACAGAATCCACCAAATGCAAGTCATTCCTCCCTTCCCCTTTCCACTTAAGAAAAAAATAAATAAATAAAAGTGAGGAAAAAATAAAAAGGATGACAGAGGGAATAATAATTAGTATAAAATACAAGACTGTGGAAGAATCTCTTTCTGCTCCAGTTGAACCGTGTGTCATTCATTTGGGCTAAACTGGGAGCTCAACGCCTACTGATTCAAGAGAAGAGAGCTCCTCTGGTGAGGGAAATGAGACATTCTCCTCGGAGATGTCTAGAGTTTCTTATGCAGGGAGCTGAGCAGGGTTTATATCACTTTGTGATAGGGGGCGTCCCTGTTATAGCAACCTGCTCTGTAACTAACTTGCAGTCCTCCTGCTAATTAAAAGCTTTTCCTTCTGACCCACCCACTGAGCTGCTCCTAGGCTGGCATGAATGGGAGAGACGGCTAGATTTCATTGGGGAGGAAGGACATTTACTGGGTTGGGCTTTGTCTGCTCAGTACAATTCCAGTGAGAAAAGTCATCAGCAGAAGAGAGGGCGAGTGACTGACACCCATCAGCGACAGGTCTGGCAAGCATTCGCATTCCTTCGAGCTCCCCACCCCTAACTGCACCTGCACAGCGGGGACTGCGAAGCCGTGGGGTTTTCACTGCCCCTGAGACCCCAGCCTTGGGTCACATGTCACTTCCAATCCAGATTACAGCAAACCAGGGTTTGAAGATTGCCCATAGTTGATTATTTGCTGATATTTCCTATTTAGCTTAAATCAACATGCTGATTGTATCAGCCATAAAGCTTTATGGAAGTTGGTTTATTCCCCCCTCCAAATGGACTGTTCTTCTCTGTCATAAAGTTAATTTTATAGTCTTTGTTCATTTTCCTAATCTGCAAATTACATCCTCCTGTACTCTGATAACTTACTATTGGAAAAACAGACCTTCTATATTTCCCTTCTGCTTCCAGTTTGAATATTCTTTGCATTATCTTGATGACCTTAATCTCTTTTTTTCCCCCCCACTGGCCTTTCAAGGAAGCAGCAAACGCACCAGCAACACTAAGTGTGTCAGCCAGAAAAAACAGTCTCAGCTCCTGCTCTGCGCTCAGTCAATCAGACTCTTTTTCCATCCCATCTTTTTCTTTCTTTTTTTCCCTCCTCTCCTCTTGCAGCAGCAAAGACTGTGGGAAGAAACGGAACTGTGGCAGGCAGGATTTGGAGTCCTTGTAGAAATCCTTCATTTCCTACTGGGAAGGAAGACAATTTCATATATTGGGAAACAAGGTATTAATCTGCCAGAATCTGGCCATTGAACAATTCTGCAACAAGCAGGTCATTTTCTATTTAAAGATACGTTCATTTTGTGAGAAGTGTAGTCATGCACGTGCTCATGAGCTTCTATTTAAAATGGCCACAACCCAGTGGCAGCACATGCAGCCCTAGGAACAAGAGGCATCTCATGGGAATTCACCCCGGGTACCACTCAGTCCTGCTTGAACCTCAAAAATAAGGCACATGTTATAAATAAGGCAAAAATAGGGCTTGCCTTAGGAAGGCTTGCCAAAGAACATTGTTCCTTGTCCTCATGCTACTTCTGTTCATTGGAAGAGCATCCCTAAAACAGATCCTGAGCTCCGGGTAGCTGTAAACCATAACAGTGAGCTTGGAGAAGGAAGCACTCAGGAGAGAGAACTGATAGATGAGGAGCTGTTACATGATGAGGCAGAAAGGGCACACGTGAGGGAATAAGAGATCTGCCAGGGAACATGAGCACTTAAGAGTGGTTCATCCCCAGCCCCCAGCTTTTCCTCACTGAGGGATACTATCTACCAGTGCTTTTCAACCTTGTTTTGATTGCAGAGTCTTAAAATTATTGCAGGGTAGGGCTGCATGTAAGCTGACTAGCAGTAGACTTGTTTTTCTTGATTTCTTTTTGCAGAACCCTTCGAAAGTTCCCGTGAATGCTGTGTGAGTCAACAACTGAGCGTCCCAGCACAACATCCATCTTCTCTATTGGACATAGCTACTCTTTATAGGCTATGAAGTGGGGAGAATGCACCACAGTTCTTACTGTCAAAAAGGTGCACCCTGATTACAGACCACTCTGCAGAGGGCATATCCTTCAGCATCTCTTGCAAAGCTCCCAATAACATATGAGACATTTGCCTTCAATGGAGACACTTGCATCCTCTTGGCTGGCCATATTGGGGCTATAAGCATAATGCCTAACCTCAGCATCTGGCCAGGAGGACCCCCCCCCCTCCAGCTCCTGCTCAGTTTTGCTCTTCTCTCTCCAGCTGCATTTCCCGCGCTGCTTGCGGCCGCCTCTGCTTCTCAGTGCCGTCCTCCCCCCAGCCAGGCTCCTTTCCTCTGCTCCCCAGTCAGCATCTTCTCCCTTGGGCTCATTTCCTCTCCCTCTTCTTTCCTCTAATCCCCTTTGCTCTTTTTCCTCTCACCTCTCCTCTGTCCCCTCTCTTCTGCAGACCTTCCCCTTCCCCAGAGGCTTCTTTGCATTTTAGATCCTTCTCCTGGGCAGTCTTCTCTCCCCGCCTTTCCCTCTCTTCCTTCTTACTCTCCGCTGTCTCTTTCCTTCCTGCTCCCTTCCCTCTTTGTCGGTGTAATACAGTGGGAGCTGCCGCTCACAGCCCTAATTTGCGATGCAGACGGTGGGACTGCTCATGTGGCCCTCGCTCACAAACAGCAGCTCCAGCCGGAAAAATAAGACACCAATTAATTCTAGCGGCCAACTTTCTGCTTAAAAACCTTGCATTATTTCACGTTAGAGACCAGCAGTCTCTGCCTGACTGCAGACTGCCCACTGCCAGGGACGTATTTATAGAGGGACCTCAGGAAGGGAGGATTTTTGGGTTCTCCACCACCACCCCGGCAGTAAACACAGAGATACGGTGATTGTTTCATTTCAAACGCATGTGCGAATTCTCCAGGGCGCAGCTCTAGACCAGAGCAGGAATGGGTCTTTATTTGTAAGCTGTTAGTCTTGGCAAGTCTGCAAAATGTTTTCCCCCAAATGTATTTTACACTCATAATTACTGCATGGTGGGTTTATATCAAATCCCTATAACTTTAGATGTGTGACACAATCTATTAAAACGTATACATAATTCACAGGCACACTTGAGGAGGGCTGGGGGGAGGCCTGCGAGGAATATGAAAAGGGGTTGAGGGTTCTTGTTGTTATTATTATTTTGTGGAAACGCAGAGGCTCCGGGGGCTGGGGCGGGCGGGCAGCAGCCCCGGTGGCCGGCCCGGCTTTCCTGGGGTGCCAGCGCCATCTAGCAGGGCAAAGCCTCCTCCAAAACTTCCCCAAAAGGCAGGGAGGGAGCTGCAGCTTCTCCACAAAGCTCCCTCACACCCAACCGACTGATTTCGACCCTCCTGCCCTCGCTCACGGCTACCGGGGCTCCCTAGCCGGGGCCCTCCGAAAGGCTGAGCCCGCGGTGGAAACGCAAACCCGCTCGCCCCGCCGACACGCGCCCTCGCCCGCGGCTCGCTCAACCCGCCAACGCTCAAGTATTTCCTAAGGGGTGGTTTTCCAACAGCCGGTTCTGCTCCAGCATCCGCAGCCGACATGGGCCGGCTCAGCACGACGGCTGTGTGAATGCTGGGAGCAGGGACAGAGCTCACATTTGATTCTCTTTTTTCTTTCCCAAGCAGTTACAGGCACAGAGGAACCAGCAGACTGATCAGACCTGTGGGGCCATCTGGTTGAGGAGCTTGTTGTAACAAATGCCCGGCGCATGCTGCAGAAGAGGGAAGGACAAGAAATGTCAAAGTAGGCACTTAATAATAAATAAAAAAAAAAAAAAAAAAAAAAAAAAAAAAAAAAAAAAGCCTTTGGACAACATTTTGCTTGACTGCTATCATCCAGAAGATGAACTGTGCCCTCTATTCAGATAAGGCAAAGAAGTGATTTTCAAATCATGTCAAACACCTGAGCCATCCCCCCTGAAGACAGTAAGGTGTTTGTTCATTGAGTTAGTGGGTTTTGGTGTGGATTCATCTGAGTACTTCATAATCTTTTTGCAGACAAATATTGAACAGGATGATTGAGGGGAGAGGAGGGAATTCATAGAAAGCAAGCTCAGGTCTCCCTAGGCTACAGAGCTGGGTAAGCTTTGAGAGGAACCACAAAAACTTTGTTAGCCATTTCAAATACTGAGTTGCCATTTCAAAAATACTTGCCTTAGAAATTAGAGTCACATTTTTAAAAAAGATATGAAACAATTGTGCAGGCAGTGACTTCCTTTCCACAGTCTGGCCCTGCTCTCTGGCACTCGTACCACGACGGAAGACAACACTTGAAGGCTTCAGACATCCTGGTTTGCTGCAGGATCCTGTGTGTTTTGGGGAGGGTGCTACAGGTCCAGAGCCACTAATGTAATCAGTTCCCATCACCTCATTGGGGTTGGGCAAGTTAAACACCTGAGAGCCTTAGAAAATGAGGCTCATGTCTGTGAGAACATCTCCTTTACTCACCACGCACTAGTGCCTTTACACTAACGAGTGGGAAATATTTAAGCATTGCAATGACAGAGCTGTTAAAGAGCCTTTGACAGATGTGTGCATTTGCCCATTGCTTTTCTTGCCTTTTGACTACAAGGTCTTAACATAGTAGTATAGCAAGTTAAACTGGCCTGACCTCCCATGCTTCAGAAAGCATTTATCAGGGATGCTGTTTCCAAGCTGGGTGCTACCAAACACAGTTGAATTTAACACATTTTCTTGGACCATTTCTCACCCTAAATGAAGGACACTGATGCAAATACTGGGACAAAGCTGATGTGGCTAGCACCCATTCCAGGCAGCATTAACACAATAACGATGTGGGAGTGATGGGTAAGCCACCATGTGACTGCCTATCTGCTTTGTCTGACTCCACTATAAATCAAATCATCTATACTTAGTATACTTTGCAGCCTGAAGAGACAAACAGGACATTTCATCATTTCTTGCTACAGGAGAGAGGCGCCCTATCTCTTATACTTCACTGGAGATAGCCAAAGGCCATGCTAGGCCTTGTGTGCATGCAGTGAATTGCCACGGATAGAAAGACCTTTCCAAACTCCATCTTGACCCTTGGAAACTAGAGATCTGGTAGCAGACAGAAAATTCACATTTGCTTGCTCCTTTTTGAAGAGACACATTGTCTGCAGGACAAAGTCCTCTGCTGAGAGAGTGGCCCTGAAACTCCTACCATCAGCCTCAGAAATAAAACACACTCACAATTTCCTTCCTGAGATGCCTGCTGACCTCTTCTCTCAAGTAACATAAAACTTTCACACTTCAACTTCTCTGGGTTTCTTAAAGTAACACTTGGAAACACAAACCAGTCAACACCTCGGGGAGCCAGGGCACTTGGCTGAGGCATTACACTGTTGTCATTAAGCCAGAACTCAACAACAGGAGCCAGATGACCAGGCAACAGAGATGCAGGACTTAGGCAGATAGGAGCTTCTTGCTAGGCAATACAACCCACACTTCTAGTGGCACTGAGCATCACTGCCTTCCCTAGGCATCTTTTAGGTAACTGTAGTTGAGTGTTTCACCTCTTCTGTGCCTCTGATTCCCTTGCAAACTTTTGCCTGTCCTGCTTATTTGCCTGTCGCTCCTCTCAGGCTTCTTCTCAAGTGAAGCCCAGAGATGCTCCAGTAACACTGCTGGCAGACCTACATGTGCCTCATGGGATTTACTTTGCTTTCAAAGACGTTGCTGAGCATAGATAACATAACTGGAGAAAATCTTGGAACCTGAGTGTCCTCAGCTTGCTAGCAGGAGAAAATGGATTGAGCTTGGGCTTAGCTGGGTTGTGATCAAAGTGCCTTGGCCATAGCTAGACCTATTATGAAAGATTATTTTGCAGTGTGGAAATTGGCATCCACATATAATTCTGAGGGAAATGAGAGTGAAAATATCAGTTGCACTGGGTTTCTGCATGCCATCATTTCATGGGATACTTCATGTGCCATGTCAATAGTGCTTAAATGGACAACAGAGCCACATGCTCAGTGGAGGAGGCACATCCTCGTCATTGCGTACGGTGCAGAGAATGCTCCTCCATGAGGGGACGCCAACGACGTTCCAGCTCTCCAGGGCTGGTGTAATTTTGTGGATTGCACTCCACAACGCCAGATGGGAGAACTGGCATCTGCACACACACCCCCACATACTTCTGTACAAACAAGGGACTGAATATTAATTCCCATATAACTATTTCATTACCAGACTTGTTTTTGATCTTCCGTTTCCTCATAAAGCCTGAATCCTAGCTCAAATCCCAGAATGATAGCTCTTACCAGCACTTTCAACTACAGCGAAAGTACAGTTTTGTTCTGAAAAGGTGCTCCAGAAATGCTATTACCAGGTTCTACATTTACTGTATCTTAGTGATTTTCCAGAAAATTGTCTTAGTTTGCACACAAAGGATTGCCTTTTTAGCTGCAAAGTAAACCTGAGATCTGAAAGTCACATTTAGTTCTTTCTGTCGCCACCAAGGATAAAAATTCTACAACTGTAGCTTTGTTAACTGTTCTGTTATTTACAGCAAATTAATTTGCTCGTATTTATTTATAACTACCAACACTGCACTCAGAATTATTCAATACACCAATAAAGACAGCCTTTGCTCTGGGAACTTTACAGATTTTGTATCTGCCTAGTCTCTACTGAACCTGCAAGGAAGGCAAAGGAGGTCAGGGCCTAATTCAGCATCCACTGGACTGGCATTAATGAGTTTTGGATCTGGCCTCTAAGAGATTAGGCTTCGATTAGGGAAACATAGCACATTTTTTAAGACAGTTTTTTATAAAGACCTTTTTTTTTTGCTGCAGTCCCATCTTTCTAAACAGGCAGAGAACAGAATTGGAAATTAGAAAACAAACTCCCTTAGCCAAATGAACTTCTTCCTTTTACTATAATTATGCCAGGACTGCTAGGTGAAGTCAGGTGAACAGTATATAAACACAGTTAATATAATAATGACACATGTGATTGTGTGTAATGTGGCAGGCAATTGTACACTAACCAGGAACATTAGTGGTCACTGCATATGATAACTCACTGTGACATCTCTTATTTTCCTGCTTAGAAAGAAAGAACACAGGATAATACACTTCCCCATGGCTCCCTGTATTTTTGAAAAAGCTTGTCATTAAAGAACTGTAATTTTCTATTCTGTTCTCAACAGACGGTTCTTTTGCATAAAATATTCTCTTGCTCTCTGCCCCTTACTCCCTAGAGCCTGGCTCCCAAAAGACATCAGTCCCCTTTAGAACAGCATCCATAGGAACAAGGCGCTCCAGTTCACCTAAAATTCAGGGATATCAAGTCTGACAGCTCCACAAGCTGAACTCCTCGTCTAAAATGCCCTCTGCTTTTCCAGAGCCCAAGAACTAAACTGTTCATTGACAAATTCTGGTTGTTTGCATGTTAAGAAACAATCAGAATCTATCAAATAAAATACCAATACAGAACTCTTTCTACTATAACTTATGTGTATGTGTATAAACATACCAGATATAAAATGTATAAAGCCTCACAGATAAACATTTTACCATGTATAACTATTGCTTAATACTAAAGAAATGATATATCTACTTACAGAGAAAAATAATTTCGTACAAAATATATAGTCTTTTCTTTACAGAAATATTTTGCACATACATTGAAATATTTGCAAGATACTCTTAATAAAACCAATCACCTTTTTTTTTTCCCCCCCAAAACAAAATTTGTCATTAAGGACTGTTAACTTCATTAACATAGCCCATTTTCCTTGTCACTCCTTGTGTCTGTTTCTGCTGATACTGTTATAAAAGGTTTGAGTAGAATTATGTTTCAAATTATTTTAAAATTTGTTTTCCAAATCCCATATTTTTCTCCTGGAAAGTTCCATAAAAAAGGAAAAAGAAACTTGAAAAAGGATTGGAAAAGGAATGGGAAAAGGAATTCCTGGAATTCCTGGAAAAGGAATGGGTTTTTTTTTTTCGAATATGTTGCAGAAAAATATTTTTAAAGATTTGGAGTATGTAATAATTATAAATCTAGTACTGGTAAACAGACAAAATACATCATTTTATACTATTTTCTTAAGATTTCTTTAGTTTTGACCAGTGCTCTGCATTTCTCTATCTGGGAAAGGCATGATTTGTTAGAACTTTTCAGAGCAGCTGTCATTTCACATATTATTGCTTTTTACAACAGCAAGGCTTACCTAGATTATTGCTGCTGAGAAATCACAAACACATTCATACAATAAGTGTTTATTTTAGTGCACCTTGTAGGTGTGCACATAGAAGAACATTCCACAGGAAGTGCACTCATAATATATAACTATATAATGCACTATATATAAAGCAATGCTTACTCATAGATAACTGTACATAGGAATGAGAGAGGCGAAACCCTTCATCTCTGTGCAATTTTGTTAGTGAAGGCTTTGCAAATGGAAGTTCAATATAGCCACCCTGACTGAAGCACAGCGCACGTCTGAACTGCACAATTCTTATCTCACCGGTGGCTCTTGCGAGGAAGATATGAAAGTCTCATTCTTTCATAAGAGAGCTGCATGGAATTGAGGATTGTATGGTTCTGGGAAGAGTTACTGTATAATATCAGAAATTGCTAGACATTTGAAGACAGAAATATTTTTCTCCTTTGAGTATTGCATCCTAAGTGCCAGCCAGAAATGATTTATACATGCTCATCCTTATTATGGACTATACATAATAAGGGCATGATAGAAATCATATCTGCATAGATTCAGGCAGTTCCAAGAGATCTGCTGCCAGTTTTGTTTGACAAGACACTCAATCAAGCAAAAAGGTTCAAAATATTTCACGAGGAACCTTCTGCATTTTTAAGACCCAATATTTGTATCCACATAACAGAAATCCTAAACGAGAGCAACATTAGTATATATTCAAACCTAAGTTGTATTTTGCAAAGAGGAAAATATTTTGAGCTTGGCTGCCAGCATTTTAAAACAAACATTTTATTCATTTCATCATTTTAATAAGATCCAATGTTTTCCTGTTACTTTTTTTTTCCTTGGAAGAATGTAAAATGGGATGATAAACACTGTGCTGGAAAATGGATCTCAGAACATATTTTATATATTATTTTATTAATTGGGCTAAGGGTGCTGCATTATACTTTTTAATGCCTCTACAGCTCTCTTACCTGATCTTTGAAATGCAGGTCATTTTCCAAAGAAACAGATGCATAAAGAAAAAGAGAGCACTTGAGAGAATTTTATGCAGAGAGAAATCACAGTGATGGGAATTCACATTCCTTAGAGTGCATCAGATTTTCCATGGAATGTTCCACTGCTCCCAGCAAGGCCCCGCTCTTCCAAACTTTAGAAATCCCACTACAGTCAATAAAATTACTCGTGTGAGTAAAGATTTACAGGTCTAGCTTCTGATGGACAAAATAGGAGGGCAGTTCTTATCCTAAAAGAGACACAAGTATCTCAGCCTGAGGGACCTGGCTTTACTATTTCTCCTGGAGTTAAACCTCTCCTTTGCCTCCTCCCTGCAGCTGAAAATCTGCAGATACACAAATTGTTAAGCTGCTATTATAAAACCTCTTGTTCTAAAGCAATGTTGGCAGCACAAAATGTGTCATGTGCAGGCCGAGAGGCTGCGCCATCGTGAAGCACTGAAAAGTAAAACATTCACTCTACCGGCACTTACTGCCCTGACAGTTTGATAGAATGGTTCAAGGCATAATGTTCAAACAGAGGAAGAAAAAAATTAAAAATGTAATAATAAAGTTAAATGTAACTGTTTTAAAGTATAATTCTTTGGAGAGCTCAGTTTTATGTTGGGCCGGCATTTGAAGTAGCACTAGTCATTATTAACGGGAAGCACAGATAGAGGAGATTTAAATCACTGAAGTAATAAAATCTGAACGAGGGCTAGCACCTTGAAAGGCTCTTGGAGAGAAGATTGCATACAAATGCAATTAAAACGATGCTTATAAAATACTAAGATGTTAATTGGGTTTAGTCCCAGAAGCCCCAGCAGTACAGTATGTCAGAAGTTAGCTGGTTTGAAGTTTAAAAAGAGTGGTTTAATTTGTACACCTTGTCCTAATTACGAAGCTTTCTGCAGCCTGTGTATCGGCATGGTTTATTGTAGCTTAGAGCTTTGTAAAACAAACACACACCAGTTAATTGGGTTATTGCAATGGAAAATTGGGCTGCAGAACTGAAACCTTCCTTGCTAGTGTTTTTTTACAGCTTGTAATGAACGCTCCAGCAATGTCAGGATAGACTGATTTGTAAGGTGTGCAGTTTACAACTTGGTTATACCGCTGCTCCGAAAAATAGGTGATACAGTGAAAACAAAGACTAGCACGATATAATGTTGCTGAGCTGGTGGGTTGAAGCCCCAGCTGGCTTATTTATATCTTCTGGTTCCTCCAAATACTCCACCAGGTCTGAACTCTACATTCCCACATTCGAGAAGGGACCGTAACAAGGCAGCGAGAGAATACCCCGGTTGTTCGAGGAGCCAGCGGAGCCTGGGAGCACCTGCTGGGGGTCCTGTGAGGTCGTGTGTTTTTTCTCATAATCAGTAAATAAATACTTAGAATACGAACAGAGTAATACAAAGGAAGTAGCAGAATGGGAGACATTACTGTTCAAGTGCTGCTCAGGACACTCTCTTTGGAGTTCATTTGTGCTGCTTAGCTGATACTCATTTCTTCTTATCAAGGAACACTTTGCAAAAGAAACTCCAGTCTCTCCTCTGCTTGCTTCAGTCCAAACTTCACAGAACTGGGGTCTCAGAGCAGGGTCTAGCAAAATCTTTACCCAGATCATGAGATCTCCAATATATGGTTTGCCATTATTTACTGTGGAACAGGGTATGAACCTGATTCGCCTCACATTCATGCTGTGGCAAATCAGAAGTAACTTTACTAGGATGAATTCATCCTAATGGAAAGCAGATACCAGGAGAGGAGACTGAGGCCCCTTGCAACCAGCTCAGCACTGAGCACCATCCGCCCGTCAGGGCCAAGCCCAAGGAAACAGCCTGGAAACCTCATGATGCCTCGTGTGCTGTGGGCGGTGGTGTGACAAGTTGACATGACTCTTACTTAGGTCCTCATTGGGGGGACTTCCCCGCAGCAAAGGAAATTTCCCCTCTGCCTCTCCACAGTAGTGCGCTTTGTGACTTTGGGACGTGCTTGTACTGAATACCAGCGAGCCGCTCAGGCTGAGGCGAGTGTGGACCTGCCTCGCTGCAGCAGGAACACTGAATTCAGGTCAGATCTTTTTCTATTCAGAGGAGCGTGGGAGTGTGCATGCCTAGAGGAAGCTGTCGACACATTGAGAAAGAGGAAGTTCTAGTTTCCTGCACATTTCCCAGAAGACTCGCTGCTTCCTGAAGCCCACAGCCCATCTCCGGGTTGAGGGCAAGTAAATACAACAGCAAGCCTTGCCTAAAGCCTCTAGATAAAAGGAATGAATGGTGCAGCAGGGACCTAAAGACACTGTACATTGATGTTTAAGTCCAGGCATAACAGAGAGAATTCAGTGTGTGACTAGTCCTACAATCAGCGGATTACGGGACAGAGGAATGAATGCACATTTGCACACCAGTATCCCATTTGTACATATTATTTAGGTGATTATGGGCACAGTTGGCCAGTTAGGCACCTAACAGACCACTTTAATGACCTTTCAGGTAGCAGATACATTGCTGAGAGTGAGGAACAACCATGCAATCAGAAATGTTAACTTTTTGCAGTCAGGATGGCATGACTGGCATCAACAGGTCCTACAAAAGGGGTCTAACCTTCTGCAGTCCTGACATACATCAGATGACTTAGAAAGGTGTAATGGTAAGTGCCTATGTGGATGAAGCTCTTACTATATAGAAAACTGACACTATTTATCATTCCCACTGATGATATTCGATGGGAAATGTATAGGAAAAGCAATGTGTTCAGTGGTAATTCCAGATTTTCAGGTCATCCTTACCCTCCTTCCCAGTAGTAGCCTGTCCACGTGGCTAGATATCACTTCAGTTTAAAGCTTTACAGAAACCTGCATTTTCCAGTCACAAGTAGTTGCCACACCAATTGCTGCATTTACATGCTAGTTAAGATACATCAGAGCATAATCTTACCTCATTGAGGAGGGGATTTACATACATAGTTCCCATTAGCATTTACAGGCAGTATGCTTATAACTCACAGCCTAACACAGAATGAAAATATAATTATCATAACCATTGCCACATTGCATGAGGCTTGGGCCATTCTGAGGCAGAGGTCTAATTAGCTCTAAGCTGCAGAAGATTTGAGTATAGTAGTTTCTTTTTGACTTACTGCTCAGTGCTTGATCTGAATATTCAAATGTATTGTTTCTTTTTCAAATAACTCCTTTGTGGCTCACTCTGTCATGTCAAAACTCCCCTATCTTAGTGACTTTTTGCAAAGGTCCCTGCAGGTGTATTCAGAAACATTTTTAGCCTATTCTGTTGATCTCTCTGTTCTTGCTTCATTGTTTATAAATGCAAGAAAATAACACTGCAATAGTTATACTTTTATTTTTTATTCACCAGGATTTGCTAGCAGTGAAGCTATGTAACACTGAAAGGAGAGTTACATATACTATTTCTAGACACTCAGAAAAAATGTTTTTTGTGTGTACTGAATCTACTTTAAAAAGTTTATGATATTTGTAACAACAGTAGCTCAAGTCATTATCACATATCTCCACCAGTTTTTACTGCGTGCAATTGTTAATCAATATATTTTGCTCCCAGATTCTTCTTACAATTCAGGCACTCCCCTAAGTTAGGAAAAGTCATTCCAGGCTTTCTGTGTAGACAAAGATGAGAGAGATCCACCTCCAGGAGATGAACAAGATTTTAGGTGGACTGAATGAAGCTCAAGAGGCTCTTACTTCTCTTCATAGAGATGAGAAATTTATCCCACCATCTAAGCTTAGGGACCTAGCTGATGTACCTAGAGGCCCCTTTAAGGAGTATAGATTTTAGGATACCAGATCCATAATAGTCCTGAGGTAAAAGGCCATGTTTGTGGGAGCATACATCACAGAATAATTTCCTGTAATGCATTTCTGAGAGGCAAATGCTTGTAAACTAATTTTTTATACCAGGCTTAGTCTCAAGGTCCTTCTTTAGTTTCTGTGCAGGCAAAATCTCCTCTACAGAATGAGGGGTTTGCCTGGATATGTGATGAATAATGAGCAAGACCTTCAAGGTTCGGTCCGTCCTCTACAAAGAGCCACTACATGTTTTCCTGTATTCACTAGTTTAGCTCAAGTGGGCTACACATTATGCAGAGTGTTCCCAATGACACTTGAACTCTGAAGTGCATCTCCATCCTCAAACACATTTGCTGGTTCAAAAGCCTGCAAACAAGCTTAAAACCTTGGGCTTGGTCTTTGCTACTCCTAAGGGTGCATCTTCACATTATGGCTGAGTTGGTCAAAAGCCCCTGTTAGAAGGAAGGTCCCACTCCAGCCTCTATATACAGCCATGTGCCTCTGCTTCTGCCCTCCATGACGAATCTAGTCATCATATAGCTATTGGGCAACCTGTTCCATTCCTGCATTCCTGCAAAATAAATTAGTATTTTTCTGCTGGGTCAGACACTTAAATCAACTCATCCCACAGACACATAATTTCCAATTCTTATTCAAAAGGAAATTTCTGCATCATGCAGTAGTAAGTTGTCTTCTTGGGCACAACTCTTCCTCAGAGCTGTTGGCTGCAACATGAAAACTCACCCATGAATCGTCAGGTCTGGGGTAGAAGAAAGGAGAGAGGTGATAAGGGAAGATGACCTGCACATACATACAGTATTAATCATCACAGTAATTAAGGGTTTCATGGAAGATACAAGTGGATGAAGAAATACAAAATTAATGGAATTCTATCAGGAATTAATTAGGAATTACAGAGAGGATGTTTGAGTGGATGTTTACTCTATCCCACTGTTTAAGCATTCAAAAAGTCCATAGTGTGGTATTTGAAAAGCTTGGAGTAAAGCACTAAGCAGTGCATGACTTGTTTATCATTTTGCACTACATTTTGACATCCAAGTCTTACATACTATTGAATTTTACTTCTACTTCCATGTGAAGTTCTTGGTCATTAATTCTTCTCTTGGGGAATTGCAACAGCATGAGGAAAATGGTACTTTCCTTTTCTTTAGTTGTTCCAGGTAAGAGAGTGGGAAATGATGGAAGCGTGTCATTGTCTATGCATGGAATGTGTTCGTTTTACTAAAAAACACAAATAAAAGCACGAGCTATCTCTGTGGAACCCAAGAAAATGAAAGATACCCAACAAATTCTTCCTAAACTCAGCCATGCAAGGCCCAGCCAGGTCACTACCTACAGCTTCACCTGCCAGCCACCCAGCCTTATGCCAGTCCCATATATTGAGGAAGAACATAGGAAATTCTCTCTTATTCGCATCATATCCAATGGTGAAGGGCCAAAGATTGAAAAAACAGAGTTGCCTAATGGTCTATTTTTTCATTCATCATTGTGGTGCAACATATTTTGCTACATCTATCTCCATTTTTTGAGACTTAAATTTCCTTCAGTTTTTGGAGGCAGCCATCTAAAAAGGCAGGTCAAATCTGAATTCAAAATAATTCAATTTCTGGAAGTTTCTTGCCTCTTGTATTCAATCATTCCAGGAAAAAGAAAGAACTTGAAAAAAAAATAATTTGATTTTTCACAAAACTTTCTGTTTTCACCAAAAGTTGATAGTTGGAGAGAAGTGGATGTGGTGGTGGTGGTGGTGGGGAGCTGAATGGGAAATTTTCAACTAGCTATTCCTTGAGCTGCCCGCTTCTTATATACACACTGAGGACTGGGAACTGAAACCATCCATCACGTCAAGTGGTGTCCAAACTGGAAGAGACGTGCTCCTAGAGCCAGGACCTATCTTGAGAGAGACAGGAAACATATCACCATCTCCTTTTTCATCCTGGGAGTGTAGGTAGACTCCACTGTATTAGCAAATTAACCGAAAAAAGCTAGACAGAACTTAGAGAAAAATCCCTCTACTGTGGCAGCAGGGCCACTTCAGTCAACATCTGACTCCTTCAGAAACACATTGCTAGCCTCTTTGTTCCACTTCTGTTCTGGAAGCAGGGGATAAGTGACACACTCCAAGTTGCTGAGGGCTTTGGGAAAGTCATCTTGCTGGGGAAACTGTAGGAGAAGTCTCCCTGGGAATAGTGGCTCATATTTAGCCTCCTCTACATCATGTCAATGTGAGTCTAGAGACAACAGGTCTTTCATTTTTCTTCCTCAGTAAGCTACCATATGTACCTCATCCCCCACTTAAGCTAAGAGATTGATGGCTAAATTGCTTAACCCTGGTGTTTTTAATTAATTAGGTCTACTTCATAGAAGGTTTAATACAGTAGTTTAATTTAGACTTTGCTCAGTACATGATATAAAATCCAGATTTATTACTATTTTTTATCAATTTTTATTTTTATATGACTCAGTCACTCATATAAAAAGACTACTGTATGTTATAGACTTTAAAAAGTGATTCCCTGTAGGTATTGTAAAGTATAGGGTCTATTATATGACAGTAGTGTGTTTATTGCTAAGTTTTGGCGCATTGTTCAGGAATCCATTGAAAGATGGCATATAGAAAAGACACTTTATTCTGTAAAATAGTAAGCTAAAATAGATGTTCTTTTTAAATATCGCCCCACAGTGCTTTTACATAATACTGAAATGTATGGGATACCCACTGACTTAAAAACTCAATAACAAAAATAAAATTACTTCGAATCTTTAAAGAAAAAGCTACAACATTTTGTTGATAGTTCTTTCATAAAAGACCTGCAGAGCTGTAATCTGGTGAAATCCACTGCTACTCTTGGTTAATGATCAATTTGTTAGTTAACAGATGTTGTTATTAACATGAGAGGTACCTGGTTTATAACAGTAATACTTAATCATGGAGTGGGGTGGCAGAATCATTTATAAGAGCCAATGCAGTGGCATAGTGGCAACAGTAAGTGCTGCCATGTGGGAACACAAGGTGAGGGGGTCAGATACCTATTCTGGAGTATGCATTTGTGCTCTGTTTGGGGGGATTCTGGTTGCATTGTGCAAAATTCCAACAAAAAAATGACTTTAGAAGAACTGCAAGCAAATGTTGCGTGGAGCCCATCTAAGTCAGGAAATCAAGTATATTCTTCTGGTTTGAATCAAGTATATTCTATTGTGTACATCTGGTCACATGTACTTATAAAGCATAAAAGATCTTACTGTACTGAGATGACTCAGGAATGGAAGTCACACCTGCAATAGACCTGGACAACAGATAAATTGATAGGCCCATATTTCTATAATGTGTTACTGCCATAAACTTTCAGAAAGTTTTAGGGTGTTTCTCTTTTATGGAGTACTTAGCTTCCAGAGCCTGGTTTTCAGATGGATGCTTTTTGCTGAGAGTCACGCTTCTTCAGCTATGTCTGTGGTGTAAAGGGAAGAGCCTGGTCAAGGAGCTTGTCAGCCTTAAAGCCTGAGTAACCCGCGTCGCTAGCTGTGGCCCAGGTTTAACTCCCAGTATTTCAGCTATTAAAGGTATTTCAGAGTAAGCATCCAAAATCATTATCTTCCAATTTTGGCCTAAAGAGCCCAGACAGTTCACTTCTCAAGGAAATTGCACCAGAATATTGCTCTACCATATTTTTCCAGAGCACTGAAGAAATAAAAGGGCACGTGTGTTTCAAATGAAACATTTTTTTTACTTGGCAAACAGAGGAAAAGGTAGGTGGATGAAGCCACTAAGGAACTCTCATAGTGTCCTTTCTGCCCAACTGTAATCATGTCTACTCAAAGCATGGTAACATGAAGTCTCTCAGGGCATACACCAAGCAAAACCAAGTAAATGAAAATAGAAAAAAAAAAAAAAAAAAAAAAAAAAGCACCAAGCACCTTCAAAATATTACCCTGATTTCAAGCAGAGATTTAGATCCAGAAAATCTGAGTTTTTTTAAGGGAAATTTAAGCCCTTCAAGGTGCATTTGAACTCCAAAACACAAGCAGTAACCAAACTTCATAACACAATAATGCTTTGACATTGTGCCTGTAAGCCCAAATATAAAATACTACCTAGGAAAATCCTAAGAAAGGGAGTTGGAACACTTCATGTCACCAGATTTAACATGATGACTGCAGCAAATATTCAGGAAAGGAGAATTCAAACCCTCTTGCTGCCCTTTACTTCCAGTTCACCAGTCATTTCTTCCTTCTTGTAAGTATTAGCTATCTGACCCAAGCAGACCTTCAGCCAGATAAAATTTTGTCTTGGAGTCAGTCCTCTCAGCCACTGCACAGGCCCTATGAAAAGAAATGGCAGCTTGATGCAGGTTATCAATACGCTGAAGATAGACAACAAAAAGCTAGACCTAAATGCAAACTTTCTCATGGTTTGTAGCCACTTGGAGCTAAACCTCCTGCTAAGCTGTCAGAAAATAAAATTTATATATATATATATATATGTATGTATATATTCTGAATATTAAGAATGGACCTATATACTCATCCTATGCCTCACAGGTTTTGTTTCCTATTGTTTCTTAGGTAATGTCAACTCAAAATAAGAGTCCATAGTATTTCTTATGCAAATGCATAAGAACTGCAGGGCAGTTGACCATAAAGGCACAATAAATAATACGTAGGTTGAAAAAAACTCTATTAGAAGAAGGAATACAAGCATAGGTTAAAAGGTAAGCTTGCAGCTTAGATTCAAATCATCCTATTGACTCAGCTTTACAGATCCCCAACCCAAAATGAATTCCACATGATAACTAAGCAGTTGCCTTTCAAAGGTGTTAAGCCTATTTGTGTTTTGTTTGTTTTGGAAAGGCCAATAAAACAGCTTTAGATGATGCCAAACAGTGCTTAGGCCCATACAGAGGGAGACAGCTGCTGAGATAAATACTCAAACCCCAAACCATGTTCTGTTTTGTAAGTCACCAAAAGCTCTTTGAAAAACCACTCAATACGTAGCTGGGAGCTAATGCCACCTCCTCACGCCTGCCAGACCGCTCTGGGCAACTCAGAAGTCAGAAGCAGGCAGCAAACCTGCTCATCAGGTAGAGCTTGTGATGATTGTTTCTTTCCTCCAAAAGAAAGGTATAGAACCACGTCATATCTTCCTGAATAGTAGTCTCCATGTTACATTGCAATCACTAAGATCAGATGCTGCCAGTACTTCTTGGATCATAGAAGTGATAGTCATGAGCATGTAAAAAGGCTAAATGGACAACTTAATCTGCCTGAAGAAACTTGCAGTCATTTGCAGTCATTACTTAGTTGGTTGCTATTGCCAAGCAACTCCCTCACATAGTGCCTTCTCTACATACGTGCCCTTTTCTTTGCTGCTCCCTTTGACCTGTAATTAAAACCCTCTCAGACTTGAAATGTACCTTTAGTCTTTTGTTTTCAGACAAACATAACTACTGCACTTCCATTTTAATAGAAAAAAATCACTAAGTAGGCCCTGAAGAGAGAATCATTCTGGAGCTACTCTATTTTTAATTTGTGCAATGGGAGCTCGACCCAGTGCTTATAGCTATGATGCCAATGGCAGTTAGGAGTAATGCCATAAAAGCAAACGAAATCAACAGAGCTGAGTGAGGAAGATGTTCTGTGGTCCCACATTCAGCCCCAGTGACCATATGCAAAACCAAGTAGTTGAGAAGCTGCTACTCACTCTACATGCCAAGCAAAACAACGCAGATGCTCTAGGGCATAACAACACTCACTTGTCAAATCTTGAGGCCTCGTTTCAAACCACTCACTAGGAGAAACAGTAACTCCAAGGGACTTGTCCTAGTCTCCTGTCTATCTTTGCTATACATTTGAAAAAGGGAGGTAGGGAAAGGAGCAGATTGCTGAATGAGTGTTATGTTTCAGGAAATTAGACAGGGCTGAGCAAGAGTAATGTACCAGCTGCAGCAATATTCTCCTGGGCATGGAAGAAGGAAAAGCTGCCCAGAGATGTCTGTGAAGAAATATCCATAGGTGGGCTTCTTGCAAATGCTTTATTCCAACATCAGTCTGAGTCCTTTATGGGAATGCAAAGCCAAGATTTCAGGCATAATGTACACAATTTTGATCCTAGATTGCTTCATGTTGCAGGTTAGGAGAGATGGTTGGTTAATGAAAATTTGTGCAGATTCATATCTCTGCCTTTCCTTCAGGGGCTTGAACAAATGCTTCAAACAAGCCAGAAGAAGCAAAGATGGAAAAATAAAAGGAAGAGACCAGTGCCTCCTTTGACCAAAGTGGTCTCTGTGCTGTACCTTATCCAAAGAGTGGATCAGAACTGGTAGGATTCCTCAGAGTAACTGAAAACCAATACAGTTACTTCTTTCTGAAATGTTGATGAGCAGTAGAAATTTTCAGAGAAGGTGAAAATTAAGGCAGATTTTTTGATGGCAATAATGGCTTCTTCAATGCAATACAATTGTTTGCTTTTTATAAAGAGGAGAGAAAGAAGGCCAACATGGCCAACACCAATCAAACCATTTACAATGGCTAAAAGCGGTGGAGCTGAGGCCTTCAAGTACTACAAAGAAGCCAAGTAGGGTAAGGAGAAAGATGACAAGAAGTTGGATACAAGTGTAAAATTATTTCCTTTCCATTCAACATAATAATAGACCTACAGCTGACCTTGAAACTTCCAAAAGGTGCCCTTGTATTGAGGCCTGGAAACAGTAGAAACAGCAGAGGGCTTCTGATCTTTAGGAACTTCACTCACTCACTGAACTTTTGAGCTGTCATTTCCAATAAACTTGGCTGCAGATGAACCAGAACTTTTTTTTTTTTAAAGGAAAACTATTCATAGTTTGAAAAAAGAATTGTGGGGATTTTTTTCCTTTGTCGTTCCATTTGACGTCCAAAAAAACTACAATATCCTTGTGGAGTAGAAAGTGAAATAGATGGAAGAGGAAAAGCAGTAAGAATAATGTTACAATGAAACCACAAGCAATAGAAGAGGAAATGTTAAAGACCCCAAACCCAAAGAGAAAAATCAAGCTAAGAGCACACCTTTAAAGCAAGTGAGACCCAAATGTGCTTAGGGAAATTAAGCGATTCCCTATACGAGCTACTTTCTCATTCTGAAATGGCTTGATAATCATTAGCAACCAACATATTAAATGAAAATCACTTTCTACTATCAAAAGTTTTAACGTGTCTATACCAGACTTGACTCCTAAACCTAAGCAGTTCAGGAAGGTGACCTCAGACGACAGCATATGATGACACACTATTGACTACAGTGAAGTAGCAGGAGGAAAGAATGTGCCTATCAATTATTAAAGAGAGAGAAAAGAAGGACCCAGAGAATAACTAATACATGGAAGCCTCCATCTCTGTGCTCTGTTCAGATTTTGGAAGCCTACATTTATGAAAAGAGAAAGCATTATTGTAGATAAAATTTAAATGTAAAATGATTCAAATGTTTTTATTCAATTAAATTGTCTTTAAAAATGTTTGCTGACAATCTGATGGAAGGAAATGCAATGTTTGGAGTACTAGGCTAATGCACCCCACATCACCCTGAATGGGAAACACAGATGACAATTACATCGACAACTGAAATCCCGAGTCATTGGAAATCTCCACAAAATAATTGGTGACAGTGCTAATGTAGCCAGTTAAGAAAATCACAGCTGATGAATGGGAAGAGAAACAGTACAGCAATAAATTCCTGTGTCTACTCCACAGTCAATTGATTTGTCTTGTAGTATATTCAAGCTGCATGCACCTTGTGCAGAGAGTCAATGCAAAATTTAGGTTACATTTAAGTTTGTGTAAGCCAAAGCTTTCCAAAGCTTCCTGAGTGTTTCCTAACCGTTCCCCATGAGTTCTGTACATAATTTTTCATTTTCTAGCAGAGAAGGATTGCAATTATTAACTTGTTCCAATCCTGCTCCCCTTCCTGTCATTCTGTGCCTGCTCTGCATCTTGTATATTGACCTTTCTGATGTGGCAAAGATTTACAAGCAGAACCACCTTGCTGAGGCCCTTTAAGTCCCAGAAATAGAAAGAACCTTGCCAGAGGTAGATGCATGCATGAAACAAGATAGTATATTCTACATCTGATAAAGCATTCTTGATTCAGCTGTCTGAAAATCATTACCACTGTCTATTTCTGTAACATATATCGATCAAAAAAGTGCATGCTTCTTACTGGCTCCTGCAAAAATAAAGTTTTAGCCAGACATGATCTGAACTGACATGTCTACCAAAATGGTGATGTGCTACAAGAAAGTGAAGGAAAAAAACCTCCCTTCCATGATCCCTCATAAAACAGATGAAACAGCAAATGGCACCAAATCTATTTTCTTTAACTCCTAGAACTATTTCTAGGATTAGAAGTAGAATTTCCTTAATGGCCATTATAACACAGAAGTGAAAAAAGACTTCTGGACACAGAACTGGAATGTGCTCTTTGTTATGACAGGATTAGGTCAGAACCACCCCTCTGACTTTGGTGGTGTTACACCAGCCTTTTGCTGCTGCATCCAGAACTCCCTTGGCATCAGAGGAGCTGCAGCATGTTTCCTTTGCTGTCTCCAATCCAGATCAGGTCATAAATCTCAGGTTTCTTTTGGCCAGGGTAGAGGACATGATATTTTTCAAGTCTAACAGGAGTTTGCAGTGGCAGTTTTTAAAAAGGCTGTTGATACTTATATCTATCTCAGATGCACTGAAAACAACGGCCTCAGTGTGGGAAGGACCAGATCTGCTGCAAATTTGTTTTATGGGAGACCTTTTACACAGAATTTTGAACGGAACTTAGGAAAAGAACAAGTCAAGGGACTTCAGATCAGAGTTTTTATTTCTGACCCATCCTCAGTTGCTAATAATGTGGGAAGTCACCTACAGCATTGCAAGATCAAACGCAAAAGCTACTATTCAACTCGCAAGGTGCTGAGTGCTTCCAAATCGATTTCAAATCAGTGGGAAAAAATGGCAGCTTGTGGGATTGGGCGCAGCAGGTGCTCGGGAAGACCAACGGCCTTCTCCAGCTCCTGCAAAAGGATGAGAGGTCCTTGGTCCCACCAGAAACCTACCAAAGACTGGGCACAGGCAGGGCAGTGTAGGGTCATTTGCACAGGGATGCCTTACAGAACAGTTGGGGTTTTAATAGCCTAGCTATTTTCCTAGCATTTGTTATTCATTGATGATAATAGATCCTGGGTTTACTTACTGTATTTGCTGTTTAGGTAGATGATTCATGTTAAGCCACAGGCATTCAGTAGCAAACATCATTAGTTTAAATCGTATGAGAGAAAGGCCCAGGAAGAGGAGTCACAATCTGGCCTGTATCATAAACAGATGTGTTTCTAAATCACTATTTTCAGGTTGCTTCCTGTAGTTGTTGGTATATACTGTACACTTAAAATTAGGCCTCAAAAACACTTATTAAAAATTTATACAGCTTATGACAGGCTCTTTCAGAAACATAACCCTTAACTAATTCATGTTCACTTACCCTGCAGTTTTCTATTTATAATACTTTACAATTTCTATGTATTTGTATTATAAATTATTCAATGACATCAAGGTTTTTATTTTGATGAGAGAATTTTTGATGAATTTGACAGAGTAATTACTTCAAATCCTGTTCTGGATTGCTATGAAAATATTTAATTTTATTTACTCCAATAAATAATTAAAATGTGAGAGTAGTAAGCATACTTGCAGTGCCTTATAGCCTGTGACTTCTGTTTGCTTCTCCCTAATTAAAATAGCAATGTTTATATGTATACTGATTTAAAAAAATAATAAATTACCAACTGGAGAGGCACATCTAAAGGAGGACAAAAAAGATTCTTGTTGCAGCAGATACAATCTTAAATACAGAGAAAAATTACTCAGAAAAGTTATTGGTCCCCAACATTGTTAGATGGAGGCTTTCAGTTAGCATGAAATGCCATCCTCTCTCAGGATAGAATCTCAACTACCACTTTAGTAAAATGAAGATTATTCCTTTTGTGAATTAAAGGTTTAAGAAAGGACAGGCTTTTAGTATGCTCCCAGACTCATTTAGCAAATACTTTAAGCATGTGCTTAACTTGAAAACATGAGCAGTTTCACTTATTTCAAGATAGTTCATGCACAAATTTAAATTTTTTACTGAATTATTATTCTGGAAGCAGCCTGGGCCTTTTGCTAAATTAAAGAATAAAATCACATGTTGTGGTTTGTGCTATGGTGGCTCTTATTTCTCTGTAATTCAACCAGAAACAAGTATTCTTTGTCCCATTGAGGAACTCTCAGGTAGCAGTGGTCACCAGATTGCATGCAGCAATCCTCTCTCTCTCCTCCAAAGTACAGGGTCAAATCTATCTGTAAGTCTCGTAAGTAATTTTACTGCTTTTAGAGTAAGGAGGTCAAAGGGAGCAAAAACATATGTATAAAAAGAAAGAAAGAAAAGCCCAAACCCTCAGAACCTCTTAATTGTTTTACAGCTTACAAAGAAGCATGCATTAGAAGTTTTTAGTTACATTGAAGCCATCAAGCATGCAACTACATAGTCATTACAATATAATAACAGGCTAATTACCCCATTACTTGCCTTTTCTCCCCCTACATTAGAACTTGTTCATTATTGCCAGGTACGATTGCAATCTGGTTACCTATAGGCTCAGAAATGACAGAAATAGAAATTTCTTAACAAAATGACTATTTTTATTTCATAGGTTTGGAGTGCAAGGAGTGGGGACAGGACAGCAGTCAAACAAATGCAGACAAAAGCAGAAATATTTTGCTTTTCTCAGCCATTTGCACGACTGAAAGCAGTAAATTGCAACTGATCCTAACTGGCAGTGAAGGACAGAGCTTTTTGGTGTCCAAGTTGCAGGTAAGAAATTGGTAACCATCCATAAATGCTGGATGAAAATCAGTGCCATCTGTCGGCAGTTCACTGGACTATATGCAAAATGAACTGGTGATATCTCAGTCCAATTCCCCCTGGACAGGTGTTCATATCTCCCCCAAACCACTAACAGATTTGATACAAACCAGAACTCTGGGCAGCAGCATCAATGCAGAGGATGTAATCTGAATATTCATAGGGCTGGTAAAGAGCAGAAAACTAAATAGCAAAGACTTCAGGACACCACTACTCTCAGTTACCCTGTAACTTCAGCAGGGCTCTATATGGGCAACCTAGCCATGACTTGCACTCCCTCCTTCACTCCCAAAATGCCTTTCACAAAAGAAATAGTTCATATGCTGTACGCTGCAGGAGGAGTTTTCTAATCCTAAGCACAGGACATGACAGTTTATATCGCAAAGTACATTGCAAAGGGCTGTGGACGTGGTCCCGCAGCATGGAAACTCGCTCCCAGCTCCCGCATACATCGGCCGCTCTCTCTGTCCCTTGCAGCAATCATGCACACACACACAGGCACACGCACACATATGCACACACACACCCACCGTGGGCTGTGATGTGACTTAAAGTCACAGACAGTAATAAATCCTTGCTGCTAGTATCCAGCTGGATTGCCTGTCGGTGGATTAATCCAATAGTGAACCCTAATAACATGACTTTCAGCTGGCTGCAAAAGCAATTTATGTGCAACGTGCCACATTTCTGTGGCAGTGCCTCAAGTAGCAATGAGTAACACGTTCTGTCACAGGCTGTTGTAAACACTCCGGCTGCTCGGCATGTACCATGCACAATTCGTCTGAGCGGAGACCTAAAATCTTACACCTGACTGTTTCACTCACTATCAAGCCTAAGTAAAGCTTCAATGGCAGAAGCAAGCAAGGAACATAAACCAGTTGTGACTGGTGCTCAAAGTCTAATGCTTAGAAGCAGAAGATGAGGGTTTTTGCTTTTTGTGGAGATTGTGAAAGTGGCAGCGTAAGGGAGGGTCTAGCCCAAGAGGGGCACCAACCACTGACGGAGCCCTTCCAGGGAGTAAGAGAGAAGGAACTGGAGTTCATCCTTTCAGTGATGAAAATCCCAGTGCTTGCTCTGCTATGGCTTTGGGTGTAAGATGTTTTTGAACGGAAGGAGGTCTAGTAGCTAAAAGGAGAGTGGAAGGTCTATCCACGGAAGGCCTATCCATCTTTCTATTCCTGGCCCTCTCATCGATCTGTTTGCAGTCTCAGAAGAGCCTTGTCTGGGCCACAGTGTTCTTGGATTGGAAGCCGAAAGTTAATTTAAGATAATGCATCTATTAAATAAGCTTCCTGATTTTTAGAGGTGATAGGTAGCATGCATTCTCACTGATATCAAAGAACGGAAAAAAAAGAATGTGGTAAAATATACCTCTTCTGTTAATGTTCTACTTGCATTCATTCAAAGACTTATATCTACAGAATGCCAAGGTCCATGACATGCAAAACAATCTGTGGCACCTGGTTTTCCCTCCTTTCCCCTTTCCTTTTTTTATTTATAGTGTACTGCTAACACTTGAGGATTCCATTTTTCCTTTTTAATGGAGCGATTGCCATTGACTAGCTGGTGCCTCTGTTTGCAGGGTGGGAAAATAACCCAAAGAAATCTACTGAACCTAAAAATAAAAAACCCCAAACAACACCAGGAGCTCTCTGTATCATGTGGTCCTGGAAAAGGAGTGCTCTAATTTGTGCAGTCTATCATGCATTACGATACATGATACTGTACTGTGCTGAATAATAGACCTGGGTAAATTGCCTACTCACTGCCCCACTGCTCTGGACAACTCCACATAAGGGGTGAAATGCATGACTGGCAGAGCTTTTTCATAGATTTTCAAATACCCCTGTTCCCATAAATTTTTAGAAGTTTTGACAGCCTTTTCCAAAGAGCCCCTGACTTAGTCTAGGTTGGTCACAAACTGAGGAACAAGTTCCAACACTAAAGCCATATTAAAAGTCTGGGGCAACTTGCAATTAGGCCACTAAACTCATCTGGGCTTGAAGTCTGGCTTTGAAAGCTTTAAAAGTTTATGAAATTTTAAAAACATAACATTTAAGAAGTACCCCTCAGTATCAAGTCCTGTCCAGTACCTTCCAAAATCCATACCAATAAAACTTTCTTTGACACAATCCCAAGAACTAATTTACATTTGCAATTACTTCGCAGTGTATTTAGAAATATTCTCACTTTTGCTGGAATATTATTACTATTTACAATCACTAAATGTTGACTCAAAAGGAAATAGGTGTATATGGTAAAATTTCTATTTCAACCCAAGGTCTTTTGTGTTCCTCCTTTGAGAATAAGGGTACTAACTACACCAGGACATAGACAGCACAGGAGTCTTAGCATTAAAAATAATAAAGCAAATTCTAAGCTATCTGAAAAAAAAGGAAAGAAAAGTCCTTCTTCCAGAAACTTCTTGGGTGGGAAGTGACATCAGTCATATTAGAAAGACAGGAGGAGCAAGCACATTTTATTGGAAAATAAAGATGTAAGTAAATCCACTATGATGAATATAAAATGCCTCTTTTGGATTTAATTAGGAGTCACCTTTTTAGGTGACCAGGAATGCAACATCTCTTTTAAGGGCACCGCTTTGTACCTGACTTTCCACACAGAAAAGCATATGGTGAAAAAGCAGGAAGTGGGGATTAAGGTACATTTTAATGGGCGGCATGTTCAGCCAGATGGCCTTTTCTTTGCTCCTCAAGTTCTGTATGCTTTTTTCCCCTCCACAGTTATTTTGATTGGATTCTTTCCCCCAAATTAAAAAAAAAAAAAAACTCTTAAATGTCTATATTCCATGCTATTTTAATGCGTAATTCTCAGCCCACCTCACATACCTCCCAGCATATATGCTTTTTAAACATAATGTGGTGTAAAGGTACGCGAGATCCCTTATAGGCTTTGTGGACAACATCTCCTCAGGCATTAAAGCCTTTTCCAGTGAGCACCGTCTGCCTTTCACTCGTAATCAGAGTGGAAGAAGTGATGGCATCAAGGTGATTTTACATAAAATGCTGAAAATAGCAAAGGAGGGCAGGAAATGGACAGGGCTGGTAGAGAGGTGTAGCGCTACTCCCTGACTGCCACAGCCATTGCATCTCCAGAAAGTTTGAAAAAGGGATAAAAATCCTGGAGCAATTTTCTCTGCCAGAGGTCACTTTGCCTTTGTTTCTCACCTGCCCTGGCAGCTGCTTGCCCATCCCTCGTTAATAGCCACAAATATTCCAGAGGTGTCCCAAAAGGTTCTCCTCTCCACCCAAAAGGTTGGTCAGGATGAGCAGTTCCCATGCCGAAACCACCACAGATGGTATCAGTGAGCGATCAGAACAGAAAGATGAGACAAAAAAAGGGAAAGGAAGAAACTGGCAATTAAACACATTTGTTTGGATTCTCTTAAGAAAGTGCAACCAGAGGAGAATTGTGGTTCATAGGAAAGTTATGTCAGGGCATGCAAAAACTGTCTACTCTTACTATTTAAAGGTAACAACTAAGCTTGGGATAAAACGTCCTTCAGAATTAACAAGGGTGAAAATAACTGTCACTAGAGTATTTTCTCAGTATTACTGAGAAAACCTGTGAAGCAGGAAAAAAGGAGCACAGATTTCATGCTGAGGTTTGGACAGTCCTAGAATGGGTCACCTGGCTGACATATCCACCATGATGGCAATGAAGAGACATTGGTACCATTAGACAGTTTTCAGCAGCTGGGTGAATCAGTTCTGTTTCACTGAAGCGTTAAATGGACAGGTACCCAGGTCACAGGAAAGCAGGAGCTAGAACCAACAGTTGTCTTGACACTCTATGTTAAAGCTGCTTTGGACTTCTTGCACGTGCTGAGAAGAGAAACCGAGGATCTGACCATCACTGTAGCACCCTGGAGCGGTACTCCAGGCAGAACAAAGAACGAAAGGGAAAAATACCAACATCCAGTAACATATATATAACAGCCACTGATATATATATGTGCCTGTGTACACATATGTCTGTGTGTGAAAAAATATGAAGTAAGCAAGCAATCCCATTTTAAGAGAAATACGCTATTTTTATGGCATACAGAAAGGGGTAATGATGATTACACTTCCTCAGCTGAAGCCTTCATGAATACAACGTAAATTGTATGCTACAAATGCAAGAATAAGGCTTCAAAATTCTGACAAATAGCTACTGGAGAAATTTGGATGAAATGTCAAGGAGGGAGTAGTGGGAAACTTCCTGTGGCTGGACCTGGACAGTGTGTAATGAGCAAAATTCATTACCTTAAACTTTTGGCTATGATGTGTAATTGTTAACCTCTGTCGTTAGTTCAAGGCTCCTTTCAGTAAAATATATGGTTTGCCATCAAAGCTGATTTGGATTAGGAGGCAAGCATGTGCCCTCACTTTTAGGTTGTATTAATACACCAAAATCAATAACATGCCATAGCTTTCAGAAGTGGTAATAAAACACCCTAAAATATTCCCAGAATACTTCTATAAATTATTTGCTCAATGTACTTATGTTAAAAAGGTTGTCAGTTACAGTGCTCTGAAAGACTCTAAAATTACAAGTCATCGTATTTGTATTTGATAAACCTCCTGCTGTTTTGGGTCAGAAAAGGCTCCAGAATGGGGAAAAAAATCTTTTTTTTCCCCCCCTAATAAATAAATTACTTTCCTATGTATCACTAAAGCCTGCCAGTATTGAGGGCTTAAATAATAAATAACAAATAGCTCCATTCATTTATTAATAATAATGCATCTTTTCTTCCTCTAACCATATTTGCGGGCAATGGATTGAACAGTAGTCAGGTGGAAGGACAAATAGTTGGGCCACTGGGAACATTTAAAATTTTCCAGTGTAAGGTGAACATGTCAGCACTGACAGCCCTTTTAACTTTGTCAGCGGTGTGGTGCTTGGGCTATGCACTGTCTGTGGCAGGAGCATTTGAGCTTCAAAACTATAAACCCCCTTTGAAACGTGATTAGCTAATGGAGTTCACACATCTGAGTATTTCTCAAATGAAAACCCATTTTCAATTAGTCGTCATGCTACCTGTTTAACCTTGCCCAACAAAGCCTGTAGATATCTCCCTGCCTTTGGTAGATTTAATGTTCATAACGCCTCTAGGTAGCAGAGCAGCCTTGCCCCTGTCCGTGTAGGTGGGAAACACAGGCACAGGGCAGGAAACGTGGCAGTAAGTAGGTGGTCAATCCAGAGACTAACCTGAATGCCAGACCATGGAGCCTCTTGCTCCAACCCAACAAGGCTTGACTTACTAATGAATGCACAGCATTAGAGGAACACATAACTAAGCTGCCATCAATACCCTGGAGTAAATGACCATGGGCTGAAGCACATTACTGAGAATCAGCTGTCTGGTGGTATCTTGTCTCTGGGTGTCTGAGAGGCTGCTGACTCCTCCTGAGGCTCTGCAGATGCTGTTGGCAACTGCCACTGCCTAGCAGCACCTTGTTCCTGTGACGGCAGCCTGATCCATGTTGCCAGCACCAATGCAGTGGGAACTATCAACTGCAGCACTCCCAGAAACAAGATAGTGGCTTTCTCTGCACGTTAAAGCAAAAGTTCCCAGATCTGCAGGAACTCAGCAAGACCTGGGTGTGCTCATCAACTAAACCTTCCTTCCCAAAGCAGCCACTTTCAGATCCAGCTGAGATCCTGGACATTTCTGCGCTGCAGCTGCGGGATGCAGGGAAAGCCAGAACATAGCTACCACTTGAGGTTCTGGATGGGGCAAGCCAGGGAGGTTGGAGAAAGGCCTAGGCGAGTACTTGGATTACTGGGTAGGAGAGCTAGTGACTGGGAATGGGTTGTGAAAATAAAGATACACAGCTCTCCTATCTTCAACTAATCAGGTTGATTAGTGTTTTATTTGTATATGTTCTCAGGATAAGATGCTCATTCCGTTTCTGATATAATCCACATCCAACTCTATTTGACCATTTTTAGCAGTCATTCCTCTTTAGAGCTCTTTGATTTAAGGAAAAATAAAATGTAACCAGTTTACCAGAGAGTTGCAGAACACGGCCAGTTTTCTCAAGCTATGAAATCTCCAGAAAAGTATCTTCCTCCTACAGACAGGGTACTGCAGCTGACCTGCCACTGCTAGCAGAGGCACCAATGAATCCTAGAGACCAAATCCTTAACATTGTGAGCATCCCAGCCCGTAGGAAGTGAGATGACTGGATGAGCACAGATTACAAGATCATGCCTTAATCTAACATCTCCCAGGGACAGCTATGAGAATAGAGATGACCACCTCTACTACCTCCTTTTCTCCAGAAGAAGAAAGAGGGCTGGAACCTTTGTGCTCATGTAGGTCATGGCATCATTACTCCTGGTAAATTAACTCCTTTCTTTATCTAAACACCTGGTGGGAGCAGATGGGATGTAAGCAGCATCATATTAACCAGAAAGTAACCTTTGCCCCATACCTGGAGGGCTAATCTTTTTCAAGGGCTAGGAGGAAAGCACTTTGCATTCTCAAGTGTCCCCAGAGCAACCCACACCCCCTTTTTGACAAATAAAATAGAGAACTAAGAAAAAAGAGAAACACATTGCATCCTACCACACATCAGGCATGCACGTGAGAGACCGTGCTGAGATCTAGAAGCTCATGGCCTTGACTAGGAGGGTTGCCAGTGTTCCAGCTTTTCACCATTAAGCAGAGCAAATATGGTGGTGCTCAGTCAGGATGCAGAGTCTTCAAGAGCATGCCCTTCTATCCTCCAAAAGAATTTAATCACACAGTCAGCTACAGGAACTTCACTTCTAACTACCTACAGAGTGCACATTTGTGTTTAAAGCAGACTATTTCTTACAGCCCTACCCACTGTGAAGTGCAGTTATGTTTTTCCACAAGATTTAGCTACAGGGCAAAAGACTTCAAGCATCTAAAAATAAAGATGAGAGATCCAGCATGATACCGCTGACCCAGTCTAATGGGACCCTTGATAGCCGGATGGGTTGGGTCACATCCTACCTCTGGTTTCCTTATGCCCAGAGCACCACTGGCTCTTTTGTGACCTAGGTAAATTGCTTCTTTTCTTCTGGCTATTCCTTGATCTACCCTAGGCACCAAGTAAGGAAAGTAAACACATGGCAAAGACACAATAGGCAGAATGGACTTGATCTTTGTTTAAAGCACAGGGTCAGTTCCTCACTGTGAGCAGATTTTCCTCTTTGGAAACAGGTTCATGTTTATGTTTCAAGTTCCAGCAACATGCTCTGGATTTTCAACATGTGCAGCACATCTGCTCCAGCCCAGATTTATGAACAAATCTGCATATAATTGTACTGGGCCAGGGTGTTGTTGTTGTTGTATTCCCCCCCCCCCCCATTCCCACCCTTTAAATAAAATGGCTTTGTCCAGGGCTGTATAAATCCCTGATTCCAAGCCATATAATTTTATGGACAGGAAAAAAAAAAGTCCTTTTGTATTGCACCTGAGCTCATTAAAACCCCCAAATTCCATAATTTTACACTAACATGTGCTGCATATTGTATTTAGTACCTACCAGAGTAATTGCTTACAGTCCTTAGAGTGAGTGCACATAAGGTGGGGAAATGATGGAACAGGTGGGATAGCTGCCCTGTGCTTGGTAGGCGCAGGTTTACACCCCTGCACAGCTGATGTAGAGCTGTGTGGATGAACAGTTCAAAAGCCTGGATTATGGTCTTTTGTTAGATCTGTAATGGATGCCAAGTCCCGGATGTCAGCTTCCAGTGAATACAACGGCTTCTGTAATGGACCAGATAAAGCAAATTAGCATGTGGGATGCAGGCTGCGAGAAGGGAGAAGCCTTGGGTAAGAGGGTCAAGGTGAAAGATCCAACATACCAGAGGAACGAGTGATTTAAACAAAGTAACCAAACATCCTCAGAGAAAATACCCCTGGAAAATTCAAGAGAAAGTGAGCAGCCTGAGAACTGTTCTGTGGCAACTTTCAAGGTTTCAATACTTGGTTTGGAACAAAACCAAAACCTTTTGTGCATCCTTTCAAAGGGCATGATATCAACACGGCTGTTCCTAAATCAAGGATTTTCACACTTCCATTCTTCAGGAGCGAAACTCTGTGAGGCTGCTTTTGCCACCATACCTAGAGCACACAAGGATCTGCTGAGGTGGAAAAAGGAACAGGAGGTGCAAGCAGATTTATAGTGTGGTCACAACATGTCCTGTTTTGGGTAGCTGAACTCTTTAGAGACCAAATTCTCCCTATCTGGTGTTAAGGGCTTGCTCAAGCACCAAATGAGGATCCAGTTGCATCAGGTCCTTTCTCCAGAGTGTGGAGACACTCCACAATCTGCCAAGGGTGACTGCCAACCAAAGGCTTCTACTGCTCACATCCTAGACATGTTTATCTTAGTCTATGGACTACCCAGCCATCGAAGGATGGATTTAGGTCTCCAGCCTATATGAGAGAGTTTTTTTAAAAACAATCTCTGCATGGCTTACTCAACACATAGGAAGGGTGGAGCACAGCAAATAAATTCAGCCAAGTCTCTCAAGTCCCATCCAAGTGCCATAACCAGAAGACCTAAATCAGAGCTGATGATACGCTTTGACTGATTTCGCTATGGTTGGAACAACGTAAGTGCTCGCTGCTTGAGAGTTTCAGGTGTCTTATCTGCAGCCTTCCTGTGTTCACAAAAAAAACGTGAACATGAGGTAACTGAAATTAGCATATGTAGATGTACACCTACAGAGACAGTAGGTCCATGTAAGTTTTGCTTACTAGTCTGGCTTCCTGAGACAATGAAAAACAAAACAAAAATCTCTTGAAACCATTGAAACCAACAAGTAGATTTGCAATGGTCAGAGAAGATTAATAGTTTGGTAATAGCAAACAGAAAGGCACACAAATCACACATATCACTCTTCAGCCTTGAATAGTGGGAAAGGTGGAAGCCTCTAACCTCAACACTAGGAAACTTTTGACATTTAGCATTTTAGAAATCTTTTAGCAAGGAACAACTTGATTCCATTTTTTTATTGTAATCCCTTCTCATTTAAAATCTATAATGAACGCAAACAGTCATCAGTCTGTAAATACTGGTTTTAAGTTCACTAGAGCTTTGTTGAGATATTCCTCCTAGGTAACAAGTCTGTGGCTCATTAGTCTCTCATTAGCAAGATAGAAATAAAGATGCAAAAGAAAAAAAAAACTCTCTCCAAAGATATTGTTTCAGTCTAATTGCCTGCAAGGAATTCTTAATAATGTTTACTAATGCCTTTTCAGCATTGCCAATTTTATAATGTTCCAGATGTGACGTTGCTGTTCCCTGCTGTGATATTACTAAGTCTGCTAAGGCACCTACAGTACTAAGTTTGGAAAGATTTTAGCCCCATCTTATGTCACTGACACGAAACAACATCCATTGGGGCTTTCCAGCATGACATTTGTACTTTCGAAAATACTAGTCAGAAAAATCCTGTCCGATCCATTTTTTATAAAGAACTAAGTAAATTCAATCACAACATATGCTGGCTGAAGCCAACAGCCTTACAATGGACATTAGCAGCAACAGCAGTTACACAAAGTTTGGCGACATTTGCTTTCTTCTTTTTTTTTCATTTTTAATATATTGTTTTAGACTTTGTGACATTAATTGGTCCCTTATTTGTGGAGAAGTATCTTTTGTTTGGAATATGATTTTATGTTGTAAGCCATATTTGCAAAACAAAACAAGCAGATGTTAGCAAAGATCTGTAAGCAAGACACACTATATCAACATCATGTTATCATCTTGTTTTACAGCCAAGCTAAGGGAACAAAGCAGTCAGCATGCATGCAGATTTTGAAACAATAGAGCTTTTAACCTAAACTGCTCTGAAGTTTTGGTGTTTTGGGATCGAGTAGGTTGTCCATCTAAGTCAGACTTCTATGGCAATAGAAATAGGCCAATAAGCAGGTCTTTTGAGCCTGTTTTACTAATGAAAAAAAGCTCATGAGATCATGTCTCTGTCTGTCATTCTCCCCATCTGAGAGCTTCTGTATGTGCTGGCCAACTTCAGCCAAACTGGAAAAGTGGTGGGGGTCTCTGGGATATGAAATTTCTGGAAAGGAACTGGCTTGTTCTGTGTTTTTGAGATCTAGAGTGCCTGAGTTCCTCAGTATCATATTTGATATAACCTGCATGGTGACCAATACATGGTGTCTCCTGGTAAACTGATCATTCTCTCCATGTTCCAGCTAAATGAACAGTCTGACTGCTACTGATGCAGGTTAAGATGTTACCTTCTTCAGCTGCTTTCTGCAGCCTTTCCCCAGAGGTACCATCCTTCTTATCCAGCTGCATGTATTGCCACTCTCCAGCCTGGCTCTGTCAAAATGATCCAGATTAGCTACACTTTTCATAACAGTGGGGGGAAAGGGTACTCAGGGCCATTTTAGGAGTAGGTCAGGGAAGAAATACACAGCTATGCCAGCAGATTTACAGGAAATGGGAACATGGAAATGGAAACATGCTGCTTCAGGAGAGCAACTAGCGCCTGTGTAGCAGATTCAGCTGCAGTTGAAATGACAAATAAGACTATGTCTTAATGTGACATCAAGGAATAATCTCAAGATCAAAGAAAGTGTTATTTTGTACAGTGAGGGAGAGAAGAAGAGCCATATCATAGATCTATGATATCAAAAACTGAATGATTAGCAAAAGCAATCTGCTATCCAAGTAGCTGTCCAACCTGCTAAAGCTTATTCGTAAAAATTTACAGGGATATTGTTAATGACTGTACAGCTCATGGCCTTTTCTTAAATTTATCCTATTGCTGCTAAAATTATGCCTCCCTCAATTTGTTCTTTCTTCTGTTGGGGCTGGGGACAGTGACTGGTCTGAGGGTACATTGTATTCTGCTCTCTTCCCAGTTTCAGAGAACAGGAACTTGCTGCAGTCTGGCCACCTTGGCTCATGATGTTACACAGCTCGTGCTTCCAACTCTGAAGGTCCCCGGTTCATTTTCCCAGTACGTCAGCCAAGACGGTGGTCCTCACATTTGCACTCTTCTAATAGTTCCAAGCTTACATCACATTTCCCTTTATTTACTCTTTTTCCAAGATATATATATCCTTAGCCTTAATCACTGTTCAGCCAAGGTTTCTTCAAGCAGACCCAAATCTAGCAATCAGTGGAGCCAATGGGAGCCTTTCTATCGACTCCAGCGGACTCAGGATCATAAAGTCCTGAACCCACAAACATCTGTGAGATCTGGAGGCATTCCAGTATGGATTCAGATTGGACATCAGCCACTCAAGCCCATCTTAATTCGTAAATCAACATACCCAACTGACTTTCTCTTCTCTGGATCCCCTCCAATTTGTTAATACGTTTCTGTTAACGAGGTGCTTAGAACTAAGCACAATATCCCCAGTGCAGTCACATGAGAGCTGTTACATTCCTACTTCATAATGTTATGTCTCCACATACCCTGGCCAAAATTGCACTGACTTCACTAGCTACCATGCTTTGTTGCTGCCTTAAAATCCTGATCCTGTCACTCTTATTCACTGAGGGTTGTACTTTGCTCCACAGGTAATACTGGCAAAGTCAGCAGGACTCCTCACAAAGGACGGATGATGTATGCAAGGAAAGCAGAAACTGATCCGAGAGAAAAAATTCATATCTAGATTTTTGAACTCAGACAGCAGAATAATTGTAACAATGCGATCCTGCTGCTTTCCTGAGCAATAATCTATTTTCCTCATTGGGATAAATGACTTGGCCATCAGTCTCCCATTTTATCCATTTGGGAACTGGATTATTGCTTCATAAACTGTGCAACGCACTCCTATTACTGTTTAATTGCATTGGGCAGAGAAAGGGGGGAAAAAAGAGATTTTGCAATTTCTAACAAAAATCTCCCAGAAGCACTCTCTTTCTGAGTTACTTTCCTCAATAGTTAAGGCATTGAATTGCATTTCAATCCAAAAATTTCCTCTAAACAAATAGTATAATTTTTCTTCATACACCTCTGCCAACACAGCTCCTCTTTCCAACATACTACTTTCCTGGAGCTAGACATTCAATGCTCCTTACCAGCTCCTGTAGTAAGATTGTGCTGTCTTCAAGGCAGACTTTTTCTCTAAAATCTAAATCATATATTCTGTTCTGAATCTGCATCCAGATTTCCTATCACTATCTGCAGTTGTCTTGCACTTCTTTATTCTTTCATCCTTTTACTTTGTCGACTGTAAATGCTTCAGAGCAATGACCGCTTCCTAGTACACAGAGATCATCTAGCACAGAGGCCACTAGGTACTCCTGTAATTTAGATATACCTTAGTGATATCCTGTCTCCTAAAGCAGGATAAGGGGAGGGAAAAAAGGCCTGGTTTGCAATTTTTCATTCTTAAATAGTGCAGCATTCATTCCTGTCTCTAGCATGTTTCCCAACGCTAATCTCCATACTTTGACATAGCATTGAAAAGTGAAGACGAGTTCACAGAAGCTCTGTTTGAGAAAAGGCTGCTAGCCAGACAGCCCCTGGATTTTAATCATCCAACACTGACACTTGTTTTCCTTTAGGAAACTTTGGCAAATTTCTTTTATTATTTTTTCTTTCTAAATTCACAAGTTGGTTGAAATGTTTTCACCAGAATATTTTTCATGAAAAATGCTTTTCCAACAAACATGGAAAGCTTTATTAGTCAAAGCATTCACCGTGGTTAGTGTTTGTTGCAGATTTTTCCCTATGAAAATTGATAACGGAAATAAATTATCATAATTTCTTGGTGAAATGTTTTAATTTAAAAAATGCAATGTTCGGTTTTCAAAATGGTTTCATAAGAAGTCTGAAAACTTGTACCAAAAGATTTATTTTCAAATTTTGATCACTATAAATTTCACAGTAAATATAAAACAAAAACAAAGTCAGGAATCTTTTCTGAGCATCTGTGAAAAGGAATAGGTAGGGCTAAATCTGTTTTGAAAGAGCTGGTTTTTTCCTCTGCAGGAGAGAAGCTAGGAATTCTCCATCTGAGACAGCACTTCTGTCTCACACAAGTCTGAGAAGCTGCAAGCTAACTTCTGCCTTAAGCATTGCCATGCATTCTCCCACACTGCACCACCCATTTGTACCAAAAAACTGCCCAATTACCTATTCTACAGTAAATCATACCTTATCATTTACTTGTGCTCAGTGCTTACAGATGGTTCCCATTGCCTTCTATTAAGCAGACAGCAAGCTGACCTTTCTGCTAAACTCTGTGTATTCCATTGCAGTAAGCTTTTTCCAAACCACATTTGCCCAATTTGTCCAATTCGTCCATCTCTGCACTCCTTGGAGGGAAGCCTGTAAGCTCTCTGGGCTGAGCCTGCTTTCTACGGCACCTGGCCAGGGAGCTCCTTTCACTGTGGGGTTGCATGCCTCGACTGAGATTCCCAAGTGCTCTTCTAATACCAATCAAAGAACAACAAAAACTGCTAACTATATATGCAGGAACTGGAACAATGGAGAACTTTAGCAGAAGAACTAAGGCAACTCACATTCTGATTTTCAAAGCTGGCAATGTCTTTCTGCAGAATATTAAGCTATTATTACAATGAAACGGAAAATATTTGGCATTGGCGGTTAATTATTGGCAGGCATCGATTTTACACCTTGAGATCCCTAGGGACCCCTTAGCCACAGGCACAGGGTCCTTAATCGTACATAACTTGGGGAAGAAGATCCCTCTGAAAGAAAGCCCTATATGGAGAGGTTGATGGCTGAATTGCTGATGATCCATATACAGCCTGTGCCGGTTTATGGGTGACAGCTCACTGTGCATGGCACAGCTCCCAGCATCTCCATGTGTTTTGGCTCCCTGTGTATATCAGAGCTCACTAGCAGGATGTTCAGCCTTCTAGGAAACATGCTGGTATTTTTAATTGGGCAGGGGGAGGCAGAGACAAGGACAGAAGCAGGTCAGATTGAAGGCTGGACAGGCCAAGTTATCATATATGCTTTCCTCTACAGGCCAGTGAAATTCTGGCTGGAGACCAATCATCAGACTCTTTTCTCCTCACTTCTTGCTGTCGTTTCTGGGACATGCAATCCTGCTTCCCGCACAACTTTGCAGTTTCCTAGGAGACAGCATGCTGCTCACCCCACACCTCGGCTCAGATGACCGTGTGACTTCACTCGGTCAGGGAGACCATAAAACATTGCAGCCAAAACGATAGCGCTGCAGTTTGACTCATTGCGATATTAGTGAATCCTAAAGGACATATGAACCTAATGATGGGTTGTTCGGTTTGCTTTTTCATTAGGGCTGTTATGATGAGACCTAGACATGGTGTCACTGCTTGGAGACAGCCTAAAGAAAAAAAAATCCTGCAGAATCACAGGCTTCAAAGAACCGATTCATGTTACCCAGTTTCCTGAAAGCAGACAAATATGACAAGTCAATTTCATAATTGCAGCAGTACAAAAATACACTAAAAATTCAACATTTAAAACATCAAATAAGTTGTCTCCTTCCCTGGAGATATTCAAGGCCCGCCTGGATGCAACCCTGTCTAACTTGCTCTAGGTGACCCTGCTGAGCAGAGAGGTTGGACTAGATGATCTCCAGAGGTCTCATCCAACCTTACTGATTCTATGATTCTATGAAATAAGTTCACACCAAGATCAAAGATTAAAAATCAGATACATTCCTATGAGTATGAAATCCATTAATAAAGGAGTGTGGTTCAGTGTCAGGAGAGGTGAACCTAGTGCCTTTCCTGGTTATAGACTTACTGAACGACTTTAGAAAAGTCATACAGGACACAAATTGCATTGGCACTCTTGTAAGGCAATACTCAACTTCACCTGAAAATTAGGTTCCTAAAGTAGCATTTTCAGACCCCAAACAATTTTGTTTAGGAATCAAATAGGCACTAGACAGCCAGATGCCTTTGTGAATGTAGTCTTTATAATTTCTGTGGCCTTAATTCTCTATGTCTTAAGTATGAGTAGAGTTTATCTCACCAGAATGTGGTGAGAATAGATAATTTAAAGTAATTATGAAGCACACACTACAGTTATGGGAGCAATAGCTAGATAGTAGAGTTTCTATTACAGAAGTAATTAGGAAGGAGTCCTAATTCAGGACCACAAGAGAAGGAAGCAAAAATAATACATACACAGCAAGAGGGCTCATAGGTGACAGCAACCCAGCCAATAAGGAATGCTGTGTGATTGGCAGCATTCATTTTTTTCATCACACTGGATAAATCAGTTACAGCCAAAACAAGCAAAGGTCACCATTTACCCTAGTAAAATGTACAGCTGGTTAAAAAAACATTTCAACAACACTTTTTTGTTAAAATGTTTACAGAAAAAAAAATTGCAATTTTGTCAATCCTTTCACAAAGATTGCCCAAAATCCCACTGAAAAATTCTGGACACTAAAGAAAAACAATCAATGTTTGCATACATATTTTAGTGGAAATTACATCTCATCTTTCAGACTCCATTAGCCAGTTAGGAAGATAATGTCATTGCGTTTATGCAGCAGGAACCACTATTGAATGAAGAGACAATGAATAAGTTTATTTGGAGAGTCTCTCTTTCCTTTCCTTCTACATCTAATATGGGAAAACTAAACATTCACGTTCATACATAACAAACATGCTACTCTCTTGCCATTCAGATTATGTCTACATCAATGTTTATAGTCAACTTTGAGGTCATCTTGCATCAGCCTTGTCCACTCTGACCAACTTCCTGATGTATGTAGTATCTCAAAGCCTTTGTCAAAATTATTCATATAGTGTTTCTTGTCTGCAAAGTAGAGGTCTTCTAGAAACAGGCTTATGAGCTACTTCTAGGTTTGTCTTTATAGGATTCCTACTACTGTCCAGCACAATTTGATGAGTCCCCAGCCGAAGAAGCAAAACAGGAGGAGTGAAGGGCAGAAGTTCAATAGCATTCCTATCAACCTGTCTTAAAAGAATAGCCAGTCAATGCATCTGGTCCTTGGGGTGATTTTCCAGTTGGTCCCAACCATTACCATAGGACTGACAGTGAGCTGATTGGGTAAATAAGCAAATACAACAATTTTGCAATAACTGTGATGGCAAGATGCAGGTCTCAACTGCTCCTAACCATTGAGGATGGAAACAGAGCCATCTGCTCCTTAAGAGCTGTTCCTAGGTCTGGTGCAAGCATCAACTCTAAATGAATGCTTCCTCCACATGTTCCATCCTGCCTGACTTTTCTCTGAGACATTCCAAAATCATGATTTTGGACAATTGCAATAGCACACGCTGGAGAAACAGCAGAACAAAGCATGTCTATTACAATCATTTCAATATCCCTTTACTGTGCCAGTAAAGGAGATAGTTATTATGAGATAATGAAGGAAAACTGCTTCCAACTTAAATAAATAGAGGGTTAAAGAGAAAATAAGGTGAAGTGAACTTTCTGCAATGACACAAAGATTATCCTGGAAAAATCTTTAAAGTCTTAATTTATTCCTTCTTTCTGAATAGATTCTCTTTTAAAACCTGCATCCTGTTCTAAAAGTAATAAAGAGGAAAATCTACTTCATTCTTCTGTGATTAAGGAAATGGTTAATGGGTTCAGCAAAAGGTGGCAGTCTGAATCCTGGGGAGCTCCATTTACTTTTATAGTGACTGACATAACCCTCTCAATTTGTTGGATGAATTGTTTTTTGAAGACAAAATACTTTTCTTTTCAGTCTTTCAAATGTTGCTCCAGGAGTACAGATTACTCAAAAAATGTGCTGGATGCATCAGATATTGCAGCCCCAGGAAAACAGCCCTTGATAGAGTAGATTTTGTCTCTTGCTGTTAAGTTTCCCACGCTTCTCAGCCAGATTCTGCTGGCCACAGCTCAGAGCCTGACTCTTGCTGTGAAAGCACGGGAAACCAGTTCATCCTTAGAGCTTACAGCCTCTGGATGTTTGAGCTGCAAAAGAAAGAGTGGATGTCAGAGAAGACAGAGAGATGATGTAGAACAGCTCACTGTAATGCCAGGTATTGTAAGGTCTCCAAACTCCTGGCATGCCGGCCACTTTACAACAAGTAACATATTTATCCCCATATTGCCTACGTGAGGAGGGAAGGTCCCAGAAACGTTACTGTCCAGCCAGAGAGCAAACACAAGGTCACAATGGAAAAGGCAGAAGAGGAATATAACCTTGTGGCTTTTAATTCCCAGGCTGTATCCAACTCTCTCTTCTGCAGATCAACTTGCTCCTCCTCTTCCATCCACAAAAATGACACTGCAACTCCAAAGGCTTACGTTCAGCAGGCTTTGTCCACAGCCGTCTTTCTGCTATAACCAGAGATGATACACAATATACTGTTGTCTGTTTATTCAGTTCACCCTGGCTCCGGAATCAGTTACAAAACAGCATGCCTTTTTAGAGCACTTACAGACACACCTGAAGTAGGCACAGAGATACACTTGGGTGCCTGACAGCCAGGAAAGAGTTTAGGGTATGCGATCCTTGTCCTGGCCTCTCTCTGTTTTCAAATTGCAACTCTGACTGTTCTGTGGAGAATTTAGTGGAATTTTGTGGAAAACGGAAATATATTAATCAACTGATAAGTTGTAGGTGACTCTGAGGATTCTCAGAGTTATCTGTGTACATCAGTGCTCTTTAGAGGTCTTACCATGAACTGGCATCCCACTGTGTGCAGAACTATGAATGGTAGTACAATGGAACAAACACTGGCACATCTGCAGAAGCAATTGTGGATACCATTTTTAGAGTAAACCTCACTTTTTTCTTAACTATCCCACATTGCATTCAAAATATTCTGCAAAATCCCACTTCATGTCCTGCCCCCATGGCAAATGGGAATATGGAAATGAGAGAGAGCAGGAAATTCCACTCAAATTCCAGCTGCAATCATTTCTGTGAAGAGGCAGGACAAGAGGAAGCAGATTTAATGATGGATAAATGTCATGTGCCAAAAGAGACACCCATCAGAGAACAGAGTCTGGGATAGGATGCAGGTCACACATGGAAATGGAAGGAGATAACCATGATCTTTGTCTTATATTTGGATAACAACACTAGTTAAGACTTGATTTTACATAAGTAAGACTAATATTGGTAAAGGTGTGTGGATGAGTTTCTTGTGTCCAAGGACAGCTGGACAGAACTTCATTTCAGGTTTTGAGAGGTGGGGGGGGAGGCTGCAATTCATTGCTAGCAAAGTTTTTCCTTAGTTATTACTACAGATCTTACTGTTATAGATACCAGTAAGAATGCAACCCACCTATGTTTCCTGAAAAAAAGAAGAACTATCAGTTTTGCTTAAAGTCTTCAGTGGGCCTTTCTTGCACTATGAAACTGTCCTAAAAAACTCAGTCTTCTCCAGAAGCAGAAAAAGTAAGTACAGGACTTTGAATTCGGTGCCAGCACAGTAAGATACATATTTTCTGATCTCATTAGAAGCCTGATTTAGCTCAGAAGATTACCCTTTAATGTTTTAAATCTGAACTTAAAAATATTTAATTTCCATTAGTGAGCATACTTGTGCAAGACAGGCAAGAGAATCAGCTTTACCCTGGAAGGGATGTCTGCATATCAGTCTCCCATGTTTTAAACATATCCCTGATTTAAATGGTGCGAGCTCTATGCCTAGACAGATCTAAGAGTGAGGAACCATCCTGGCTACTTTGGAGATGATAGACCATCTCTTTCCAGCTCCCCTAAGGCTGTTCCTTTGCATACTGAAGCTAATGGAATCACCACCACTGCTACTTTCCCATTTGGTTGGGGATGTCACTAGGCCTTTCTCTGCCCTTTCCCTTTTCCATCTTCCCTAGGGACCTGCCAAAACAGTACAAAAGAAAAGGAGTCAACATCACTCTGACAAGTTGTCTCCTGCTACATTGCCAATAAAAATGATCTTCCTTACACCACACTTCTCTGAATCTGACATCTGTCCTAAATCTCAAGTCATACATATCTTTCTTCCATTAACATGAGTCATCCTACAGACATCCTTCTGCTACTCTTACAGTCATGTCAGAAAGAATCATTGACTTATTGTCAGCAAATTCAGCCTACCATGTTAATGGTGTCTGCAGAACCCTCTTCGCTGATCATCTTGTTCTTACATTCCCAAAACTGCTATAAATTACTTACTGAGCTCTAAGATGTCAGGAACAAGGAGAGAATAGTCTGCCCCTGACTGCTACGTTACCTGGAGTATATGGGATCATTTGCCAGATTTTTGAGTTCTCTACCCTAATGCAGAGCAGAGAAACTGTCTCTTCTTGGGATCTCACAAAGCCTCAAGCTGCCTATGTGGGCTAGCTGCGGATGCTCTTGAGATTTTTCAGGAAACATAATTGCCTTTCTCCATGTGGATTATGGGCGTTATGTCTATAGGAATTTCCTCTGATGTATTTAGCACAGGAGTCTATGCTGAACACTGCCTAATTCTAGATACTTCAGGGAAAAATACCAGGACTTCAGAGTGAAGAGTTACATAAAAAAAAAAAAAAAAAAAAAAAAAAAAAGAACATCTTAAGCCTTGAATCATGATGTATTTACATCCCCTCAATCCTTACAAGCAATAGGCCAAATAAGAAAGAGGCTTTCTTTATGGGGAAGGGCCCACAGCAAGTCCTGCTAGCTGCTTTCATTATTCCATCAACTTGGTGTCTTGAAAGATTTATTAACTCATTCTTCTTATTACTCTTTTCTTTCTATTTTTTTAAAGTCACTAATATTGCCTCTATTCTTATGCACTTCACAATAGCCTTTCTGCAAAGTCAGTGAAGATCAATCTCAGCCTCTCTCTTGTCCACAAATGGGAACTGAAATGTTTTCAGAGTGTGGGGATGGCTGTGGTTATGCTAAGATCCAGAGTCAAATCATTGAGCCAAATCCTTGGCTAGTGTAAATCAGCACCAGGAGGGACAGAAACTCTGCCTAATTATTTATAGGGAATAAAGAAATCCTTAAAGGATCAGACTGAAGGTCCACATATCCCATTTTCAGCATTGAGCTAATTTTTTGAGGGAGGTGCACAGAACCTTCTAAGAGTTAATTTTCGTCCTGCATTACTTCTACTCCCAAATCTTTAATGCTTAGTGACTGGTTTGAATTCTATGGTTTGAGCAAGATCTCCAGCAAAACTGACTTCCCAGCAGAGCTGGCAAGGAGACACACATTGGGACAGAGCTTATGTAGGTATCACCCTTAGCCCTGAGGATAAGTGGGGCCAGCCACAAGTAAAGGGGCCTTTATTCAATGACTGCCCTTTTTGCTCCCAGGTCACAGTGTCTGAGAGCCTCAGCTGCTAGCCCTGGACTTAGGACTCCCTCCAGTTAATCCCGTTTTGACCTTGCATTACATTCCCTGTTACAGTCTGTTTTCTCTGAACAGCACTTCTAACTAAATTGCACTACCTAGAATTGGCTTGCCTGCCCATGAAGGCTGGAGAGGAGACTGGGGTAGGCTGGGACCAGAGAAGTGAGGCTGCACAGCCTCTTGGTTTGCAGAGCTTTGTAGGTCCTCATGTGTGCCCATTTGCCTTGATGAGCTACACTCTTTTCCACCTTCTTATACTGCAGCTGATTGGTCTGGAGACATAAAATGCCTTTTCTACAAGAGCAGTAAGTTACTTAGGAATATATTTGTGTCCATAATTCCTTTCAGTTAGAACAGCCTAAGCACCAGAAAACTCTAGTACTTTCTTCTTTCTCCAGCATCTGTGTTTTCTCCCCAGAGTGCTCTCTTCTCACAGTGGAGGATTTCACTCGCACAGTGAACTCACACTAGAAATACACACAATAATCCCGGTGCACAGACAAAGGGTCAAGGCAGGGCTGGAGTCAAGACACAACATGAAAAGCAACTGTCTAGAATCTCTGAGAATCACTCAGATGTGTCAGAAGAGAACTTTTCCACCTAAGAACAGTAGAAGAGGGGTTGCAGGAAGGAGGTCAGCTCAATGCCAGCTGGGGAGGGATAAAGAAGAATAACACCCAGATAGGATATACAAGTAGGGAAATGGTGGCGGGGGGGGGGGGGGGGGGAATTTGCCCAAGGTGTTTCAAAAATGTGCCTGGGGTGTAACTACAACCTGGGTCCCTGAGCTGACTCATGAGAAAGCTCAAAAGCTGCGGGCAGGATGGCTTAATTAACATCAACAAAGAGTTTCTCCTCTCTTCCTCTTCCAGTTCCTCTGATATTCAGGTAATAGGAGGAACAATTAAAAACTTCCTCCTATCAGGTGGCCAAGTATTAATTAACACTGCCATATATAAAGCTGCTGTGGGCTGTCAGGCCTGGTTTCTATTTCCTTGGGCTACAGAAGCTAAGGGAGAGGCACCTCTCAGCTTTGGTAGGTTCTGGAGGGAGCCAAATTCCTTTCCTTCCTGGAGCAAAGCCTGAGGCTGTGGAGAATGACAGAGGTGTAGAGTGCTCCATTGCTCACCGTAACTCATCTTTGCTTAGGATGCAACAACCCCTTACAGTCTCATCCCAAATGCAAAAGTATACGATTGGGGCAATCACTATGGCTACTTGCACGTAAAAATATACAAAGCTTGGTGCTCCGGGATGTGCCCACATCCCACTGTCATCCAGAGAGGAGAATAACACATCAATGAGGTTCAGATGAATCAGTTCATTCCATTCCATCATTATGGTGGACAGCAGACTGCCATGAAACAGTTCCATCTCTGAGACAGACAGCCACCTTGGCTATAATTAAAGCTAATTATTCAAAGGCACCCTGTTCATGTAGCATTGCTCAGAAGCTCCCTGCATGAGCATGTAGGCAGTAGGGCTGTTTTTCTTCATAAAAACTTATGAGGAACGCTGCGCAGATTAACAGCTTTAATGACAAAAATTACCGCTTACAACACTGACTTCAAATCAAAGAACAATATCTGCAGACAGATATTTTCATGGTTTTCATAACAATTCATTATAGGTGGCACCAAGGGATTACATTTTTATTTCCCTTGTGTCATTTCTCTCAGACTCAGGTTCATTTCTCTTAATGAGGCAGCGGAAGATAAAGGGCAGTGAAGGCTCCTCCAATGCCTCTGCAGAGTGTGAGGAGTTTAGGGGCAAAGTGATAACTGATCCTCCAAAGGAAGAGGGAGGGCTTGGAAAGGGAGGGGGAGAGGGAGAGTGATGGGGTGGGATGCTCTCTGCCATAATGAACTAAAATTAAGACATAAATTCTCCTACCTTTGTTCTGACCAGAGCTAACAAAAGGGATTTGGCTTTTTAATGAAGAAGGGATCAGCTGCAAAATTATTAGCTAATTAATTGTAAAGAGAAGGCAGAGGAAGGGAAAGAAGGGGGAAGAAAATCTTCTCCCTGAAAGAACAGGACCAAAAGTTCTCCTTCTGGGTTCACAGAAGAGCAAGTAAGATCCCAATCCAGGGAGCTCTACTTAGACAGCAAGGCCCTTCCTCATGCATAGTTTTGGATGGCAAGGTAAAGGTCTAAGTGAATCACAGAATCAGTAAGGTTGGAAGGGACCTCTGGAGATCGTCTAGTCCAACCTCCCTGCTCAGCAGGGTCACCTAGAGCATGCTACACAGGGTTGCATCCAGGCGGGCCTTGAAGATCTCCAGAGAAGGAGAATCCACAACCTCTCTGGGCAACCTGGTCCAGTGCTCCATCACTCTCACAGGGAAGAAATTCCCCCTCACGTTCAGGCAGAACTCTCTGTGGTTCGATTTCTGCCCATTGCCTCTTGTCCTGTCACATGGGACAACTGAAAAGAGTTTGTCCCCGTTCCCTTGACACCCTCCCTTCAGGGACTTATACACATTGATCAGATCCCCCCTCAGTCTTCTCTTCCCAGGCTAAAGAGGCCCAGCTCTCATTAGTGAGAAGGAGTAAGAATCAGGTAGAGCTCAAAATAGGAGTATCAGGCTTGTCTAGGGCTGAGAAGAAGTTTCCAATGCAGCTGGATGGAAACTGTCCTGTGAAATAGTTTTCTAATGGAAAATAATGTGGAGGCAACACAAAAGGGTTCCAGGGAGTGGGGGACTCCTGGCATGGCCTCAAGAGACCAGACAGCTGGTTTTTTTCTAAAACCAAAATTGTCAGCCCAAATGCTTCAAAGTTTTCTGAGACAAAACAAACTGAGAACTGGCATTTCTGATTCATGGAAAGTCCTCTCATTCTTGAGTTTTGTTCCAGCATTTGTTCTAACAATTTCAGTTTCCTGTGAGTGGGGTATTCTGAGTTTCAGCAAGCTCTCTGCCCCTGAGTCTGGAGTCCCATCGCTCCCTGCATTTGCGGCTCTAAAGAACAAACAATGGGAATCCAGGGCTTCCTCTATTTTGGGGATCACACTGGCAGAGAAAAAATCTATTTAGATTTTCCCAAAGTAAAACAAACCTGAATTTGGGTCTATCAAAAAACCTCCACTAAAGATAATCGCTTTCTTTGGGCTAACTCTAACTCATATCCTTGTTCTGTCTGCTCTTAAGTGGTGCTTTCATGAAAACCATCATTTTAAGCACTGCTGGAGTTGGGCAAAAGTCTGGGAGCCTGGATGGGTAACTATATCTGACAAGTCACAGAGCCAGGAGTCAAAGGGGCTAGACAGGGGAAAGGAGAAACCAAGGATAAACGAGATAAAGTTAGTGACATGTATGTACGTTCAGCTATGGTGAAGGCAATCCTGAGGAAGAGGAAAGAAGAACTTTTTATTTTAGCCTCTCTCTGTCTACTTATCTTGGCTCTCAATTTTTCAGCTAGTCTAAATGAAACAGGAACAGCCATCCTTTTGGGACAGATAGGCTAGATTGAAATGGAGCCTTTATTTATGAAGTAAATATCTCTAGAGTATTTAGCCCACCCCCCTTCTGCCTCCTTCAAATGATGAGGAATCCTTCCCACCACGGCAGGGGACCCGAGTTGCACACAAAGAGGTGCTTCACACCCGCCTGACTGCTCTGCAGCCACACCAGGGAGCACAGACTTGCAGGTTGAGAAATGCGGGACTAAGTGACTTCCAAGGCTGTCTCCGAAGAGACTGGCTCCAAGAAAGTACAAAGCTGACCTTCCTTCCCCCAAATGTTTAATACATACATATATTATATATATACACATATATCTCAAGGAGCTAATTCTTTGCCTTCTGCTTCTCATATTTTTTAGTGTTTTCACTTGAAATCAACAGGGCTTGAAACATCTCTCTCATTTAATGAAGGCTGAGCTTCTTGTGGACTCCCATGACAGCAGGAGGTGCTGCTCCCTGAAAAGCCCAGAATGGTGGGAGACTTTGATAATATCACGAGAGTTGGTAACACGGGCAGGAGACTCTGAATAAAGCTGTCTGACCTCCTTGGCCCACGTGCTTTTACAGCCAAGCAAAACAATTTCTCTGGACTCTAATGAATAGAGTTCTGTCGTTGTTCATCATAATAATGCCCCGATCCTGGCTAGATTACCTAGATGCTACCATCACCCTGCTAATAAGTGATGATTATAAAAACCACACTTGAGGAAAAGGAAAGGTAGAATTTGGATCTTTTGCCCCAGTCTCTTCCCAAAGGAAAGCAGGATAATAAATGACTTCTGACTGTGATATATGACAAAGGGCCTTACCACATCAGAGTCTGCTACAGCAAAATTCAGCCAGCTCACTCAGTTTTGTCCATAAAAACACTGCACTATTCAGTGCAAGAGGCCTGATAAGTGTGTATGTGTTGGGGGGGGGACCATACTGGACACTTTGTGAGATTTTTTTCTTTATTTCTGGGGTAAACAGCTGGAGACAGAAAAAAAGATTAATTATTTTTATGAAACAAACATTTTTTCAAGCAGCAAAACTTCCTTGTAGTACTACAGAAATATACGATTCTCCAATCATGGGTTAATTCCTATCCTTTTTCATCTAGAGACTTCTGTTTGCTGGCAGAGTCCATTACCAAGTATTCTACCCACAGGTAAAAACAAATTGCTTAAGACAGCAAAGCATGACTGAGTGGACTAGAGAAATGAAAAAAACATAAAGTGGGCTAATTCTGACAATTTTCCTTTGGAAAACAGCATGTGTGGCTGTCCCTGCTGTCCCTCTGACTGGATTGCTGTCCCTTGACTAGGGATAGAACTGCAGGCCAGTTATCATGGTCACAGTATATGTTTTTTTTAAAACATGGTCATGTTTTCTTGCTCCAGAATTTGGTCCACAGTAGTTGATGGGAGACGCAGCACAGCAGAGTTTCTCATGCTTGTTTTATGTCTTACTGAAGCCTAACTACTGTTTCCAATGCTAACATAAAAGGATGGCTTCATGCAGAAGCATGAGCAATGCGTGTTACACAGGTAAAATTCTGTGACAGCCTCTTGCAGTACTCTGTATCCTTAGAAGTGGGAGTCAAAATCTTGGTACGTGCAAAGAATAAAGTAGCATTAAGATTGTTTGAATGGGAAACCTCACAAGTAGCACACAACCAGGTCTGGGCAAATTTCAGCACAGGAAACCTTTAGGTATTCTTACAAAATATGTGTTTTTGTTGCACCCATTGTTATGGTAGCAACATACATGTCACTTTGTTTTCACACTAAAAATAGCTTGTGTGCAAGCCAGCATGAATTCAGAAAACCTAATATATCACCAACTCAGCTACCACCTGAGCTAAAAATGCCTTTATCTTAGGAACAGAGCCTTTCTCTTCCTACTGGATTACATTTCAGTGGGAGTTGGGCCAGGAATTTGCTTTTATTTATATTCTCCACCCCTGGCAAAGTCCATAGCCTCATTACTCCACTGATGGGCCAGCCTCACGATGGAAACTAGAGATGGTGCAAGCCACATTGCCAGAGGAGTTGCCATTTCCCTCCTCTCCCCAGGCTTCATCTTGCTCCCAGCCTAAGCTCACCTTCAGTGCCCTCTTTCCAAACCTCAGAGCTCTTCCCACCATCTCCATTCCACCTGGATGGCTGCAATCTTGAAGACAGAAAGAAAATATGGCTTCAAAATCCATGTACACTCACATCTGCTGGTCTGAAAGGGGAAGGACTGAAATTAGAATGTTGCCTCTGGGATCAGGCCCAAATAAACCTTCACTGTCTTAAATATGTAATAAAACTGCAACACAGCCTATAGAAAATTAAGTGTTACACTGTCTACAGTGAATCCAGGGAACATTGCCTCCCTTTCAGACCACAGTTTAGCTGCTTGCTGATCTCCTGTTGGAGGAGCTGCTACCTTCTCACTTCTTTTCAACACATCTTTTTATGTAAAAAGTGTTTTTATCTATGGACTTTAATACTGTGACCAGCTTTGCTTTGACTTTTGTTTTGCACATAATCTGTCTTGCAGTAGAGGGACCGTTAACCAGTCAACAATGTTCAATCCCAATAACATTATTGCTTAACGGGAACACAGCAAAGATTTCTACTAACTAGTGGGCAGTAAATTTACTCTTCTAATAGGTTCATCCTTTATTAAGTATATATTTCAGGAGGTTAAACTATAATTAGATTGTGTTAGGAAGATGAACTAAAAAAAAAAAAAAAAAGGAATGGAGATTCCAACCTGGCAATTTTTTTATTTGCTCCTTGGATGTCCAAAGAAATTCTCAGTACAATCTGTATTCCTCCAGATAGGGGGTTGCACAACTAAACAGCTCCAATGTTTCTGCCAGGAGTTTGCATTTGTCTTTCCTGTACAAAAGTTATTGCCAAGCTGTAATCTTTCTCTGAAATACAGTGTGTGGAGCCAACACTGAACCCAATTTACTGTGGCAGATGAATATAGCCAAGGTGGTGGTCTGAATGTTTGGCCTAAAGGCACAATCCAATTTTCAACTGTTTCAAAGCTATTATGTCAAAGGCTGTTTGCATAAACATAACAATAGCAGAGAGCCCTGGCAGAGCAAGGCAGGAGAGGGAAAGCCTGCCCTCTCGTGTCTTCTGCCTGCATGTGTCTGGGAGCAGATTTACAGCTATACGGAAAGGTTGCTGTGGAGTTAAGAAATAGGTAGTATTATCAGAGCACAGTAGGCATGCATATGCACTTATGTACCCACAACCCGTCTATGGGTTCATGCTTGCCCATGGTGAATGTATGCACATGCAGAAAAAGGTGCTATTCGTCTATATGGAAGTATATGCAAACACACAAACATCGTTGTAAGCTGCAGGCACGCACATCCGCATGCACAGATATTTTTTCACATGCACACGTGTCCACACTGCTGAGATGCTGGTAAAAAAAAAGAAAAGTGGATTCTGCCAATGATGGAAATAGGAGAATGTTAATGACTTTTTAAACTTTTCTCAAGCTTGAGAAACAGATGTGATTATTCAATTCATTACAAGAAAAATGTCTTGCAGCAGCATGCATGTGATGAGCTGACTGATGATGTGGGAACCTATGAGAAAGCTGTTTCCCTTATTAGAACTGGAGAATTTTCAAGTCAATGTTCAATTTCTCTTTCCCATTATGTACGCACATACATACTTTTTAAACAACAGGAATCCAGACAAATCCTTAGATCCTTTAAGTCCATAATGAACAAAACCAAAATACCAGACTCAAAGGTTCTGTAGCCTGCATGGTTTTACACATGGATCAGAAATTCTCCCAAATTTGCTATGTTCAGACACTATATAGACTAGGCCTGGTACTGAGACTCATCTCTGATTTAAAAGATGGGAAGAGGATACACTTATCATTTTTCTGGAGAGTAGCTGGAGCAGGAAAATCATTAAATGACAGAAGCTGACAAAATAAACATCCTCTGCTTTAAAAATCCTCGCTCTACAGAACCTCCAATGCAAAGGGTTTATTAAGACATCTGGCAAATTATTTTTTCTGATGAAGAGAATTCTCAAGGCACCTCATTTAAGTGGTGAGCAAACCTAGAATAACAGAAGATGTCAAAGCAAAACCTATTTCCAGCATTAAAGCCATGCATCCCTTAGCTACTTCTAAGAGTCCAAGTTCACTGAAATCCAGCAGTTAAGGTAGGATTGAAGCCAAAATCAAGGGAAGCAACCTCACAGCCACCCTGCTCAAAATAAAGTCTTCTTCATCCAATATCTGATCTCATCAATACCTGTCACATCCAGCATTGGATGACACTGAGGAAGATGCTAGTGAGAAGACTGATGCATGTGACAGATGCTGAGTAACCTGTTCCAAAATTGAATCTCTTTCTAAACTCAGAGGTCTGGAGTCTTAGACCAAGATACGCATTGCTCCATACCTTTTATTTTTGCATGAACTACTTTACAAGCACATGTGTTTTCTAGAGCTCTGACTGGACATATCTAGCACCTTTCTAAGACACGGCATAGAATCCTACTCCAGTTTTGGAAGACTACCAAAGTATGCCTCATAAAGGCCAATTCTACTACTAAATTATGAAAAAAACGCAAACTTGTAACTATTATCACTCTTTCAAATAGCAAAGTGATAATACAAATACAACTGTAAGGAAATAAAACCATTTATACAGTCAAAAATAATAGCTAATGACTGCATAGTGTGAAGGGCATCTCAGGAGCAGAGTGGACGTTACATGATGGCACATAATCAGCTGACAGAAGGCAGGCCTTGTCCTAGAAAGCTAGTTGTCTCAAAAGGGTGAAAAAGATCAAAGTAGAGCAATGGACAAGTAAGTATTAAGTTAGAAATAAGAAAACAGTTATTTTTCTTCATAAGCAAAAGCATGTCATACTTTTCATCATGTATTTCATTCCAGAATTAAGGCTTGTAGATTAAGGTTTAAATGAAGGTTTGTAAATCCTGTCTTGCGCTTCACAGGCACATAGGTTTATTGAGATCAACAAAATACTGGTAAAATACAGCCAGGTATCTCCAGGGTTTTCCTTGCCTATGAAATGGGACAACGACAACTGAGATAATTACTTTTTTTTTCACAGGACATCATAATGATTAATTAGGTGCAGAGGGAACACAACGTACAGAAATTAAGAAGTAGATATTTTTATTTGATTGAAAAATATTTTTATACCTATGCAAGCTCTGCCCAAAGTTCACAAGTAAGAGCAGCAACCTTTTGAGCTACGTCCTGAACACTGTTCTCGAAGAGAGGTCCTGCCCAAGTGCCGCTCTTAGCCTGCCCACATGCCTCTCCTTACTCCTTTCTCACAAATGGAAACCCATTGAGTAAAGCTGCTGTTACTCACCTAGGTAAAGCTGAGAAGGGACTCAGGCATTTGGGAGTTAGGAGTGGCAAGAACCACAGGACAGGCACAGAGTGACAAGGAAAATGTGACAGCGCCTTTGCAGAACTCAGTAACAAAGATGCCCAATGCCCAGTCTGGTGCTTCACCAACAAGGGCACCTGCCTTCCAGGGAAGGGCCATCTGAACAGAAACAACTAAGACGAATTGAAATGGCAGTGGGAACAGCTGAAAGAGGCAGCTGAGAAACAGTTTAACAAAATCCAGCTTTGTTAGATATTTTTCTGCATCTTGTTGTTTTAAAGATATATTCCTGTTTACATTGTTTCGGTTGCAGCTTCGTCCTTGGCTTTCCTGGGCTCGCTGTTAGATCATCTCGCCGACACCAGGATGTTTGGAGTTGTCCTTCTGTTGCTATGACTCAGATGTTAGAATCCACTTAGGCATAAACAAACCTCCAACCTTCAGAGGCGCTCCCCCGAAAGAGGGCTCTGACAGTCATTGAGAAAAACATCCAAAGCCTGTTCTCAGCTTAACCATGACGCACTGGGTGCACCAACTTCAAACAGGGCATGTGCATACACTTAAGAGTCATTCTCTGAATAGATGCAAGATTATTTGCAGACTGAAGTTTTGGTGCTGTGCTGAGTAAGGAAAGTTCATGCATAAGCGTTTTGCTGAATTGGAGCTTGATCGAATGCAAGGAAGCAAGAAGCAACTGACCTCAGGAGGCAAAATATAAAAAGTTGAATGTTGTGAGGCAGATATGTGACTCCAGACTGGCCCCTGCTCTCATCTCAGTCCCCTGCACTGTCCTGTAATTCAGCCAAGGGGACAATCCAGAGAAAGTGGAACAGGAGGACTCAATGTGTGCAAAGGATGTGGGGAAGCCCAAGAACCAGAACTTCTGTGTAATCAATTGTTCCGTTACAGTTTGCTTCACAGTCTCTGTCAAGTCACCTAACTCTACATTTTTAATACCCTTGTGTTTTTGAAGGCCCAATACCAAGCTTTCTGAAGCTAGACTATGCTTAGATCAGAGGAAGCAAGAAGATCTTTGAGCTCCCTTATACATGTGGGTCCTGCTCCAGTCTCACGTTCTGATTTTCAAGCACATGGGTCAAAGAAGAGTTAAGATACAATGCAACAGACTTCTCATCTAGACAATGCGAGAAGCAGGCCTTCAGAAGGGTTGTGGCCTGCACCAGGAGGTCAGTTTAACTTTCATAGAAACTCTGGAATGGTAAACAACGGGAACTTGTAGAAACTGGAGGACCCCACTATTCCATGATTTAAACCATTGGAAAATGAGGATAACATCTGCCAACGAGGTGCAGACACAGCTTCCTGTGTGAAGCCAGTGAGTCCTAGCTTTGTCTGACGCTGGTCTTGCAAGGCTTCCTTAACATTTGTAAAATGTTTTGAGATCCTCAGATGAAAGATGATACTGGACAGCAAAGTAGCATTGTTCATTATTGTTAGAATTAAGCCTGCGTGCTGACAGCAAAGTAGATGGAATGAAAAATGTCAGCGACTCAAAAAAATTGCAAACTTCAAGATGCATAAAGGGAATAGCCTGTTTCTCCCCCCCTCCCCCTTCTTCCCATCACGCTCAGATGTAATAACTTTCCCTCGTTCCGCGGCTCTCACATAGCTAATGCTGTGTTCGGTTGCTGGAGTCTTTACAGATGCAATGCATTAGCAAAGCCTGCCAGTCGGCATCCTGTTTTTCCAATCACTCTTCTGAAACTCCTCCACTTTTCTCAGAGGTTTTATCAGAAAGATGTTCCTCTGAAACATTTCAGCAAGGGGATCTGACAGCTCTTCAAACACCAGCTGAAATTCATTTGTTTTCCACTGCTTCCTGTTTTTACAAGTTCATTAGTGTTTCACTAAGATAGACTAAAGATTAGTACTTTCACCAGCCATCCTGGATCTCTGACATAAAAAGTCATGGGAGACTATATCTCTGTGTTACATATACAAATACACAGAAATATACGTGCCTGTGTGCACATATATACACATTTTATATTTAAGTATAAACATACATGCATATGGGAAAATATATTGCAGTCCCTCAGAGTATCTCTGCATATATCTAGGTATGCATGTAGCTGTGGTGTGCATACACACACTCAGCAACACACATACCTAAAGGCAGCAAACTAAAGGCCTCATTGTGGGCAGCCTGACACAGATCTTTTTTTTTTTTTTTTTTTTTTTTTTTTTTTTTTTTTAATGGAATTTGAGGCCAACAAAGTAAATAAGTGTCTAAGTATCTCAGCTGTGGTCCATAGGTCAGGGCTGCTCTTAGGACAAGCAGGAGGCAGGGAGCATGTTGTACACGTACATTCCTGAGGACTCACAAGGGCTGAGCGTTAAAGCTCAATGAAGAAAGGATTGTGTGTGCTCAAGCATTCAGGCTTTTAGTATTATCTGTCTGGTACATTAATACGCTAATTGTAAGAGAAGAAACATGTAACTAATTCCATATATCATTCATGTAAGAGCATCTAGGTAGCACCGAGATAGAGTTGTATCAAAACAGACACAGTCACATTGCTCTTGATGTATTCTAGAGCAGGACTACACAGTATGTTCTCCTTTTTGAATAGGTTAACCAGATGTTTAGTTACAACAGCAGCAACAAAAACTGAAATCTATTTCTAATTTTCATACTGGAGCTGCTTTCTCTTATATCCCTGAAATGCATCTGTGCAGCCTCTTCCTATAAACTGCAATTGTGAAGAAAACAGCAAGAAGGAAGAGAGGCAGTTTTCAGATTAGTAGATCAGTTCATTTCCAAAATCACAAAACATGATTCTGTTGTTCTTGATGATTTAAGAGTTGGCACTTAAACTATTCATCTTCTGTTTGGGAATTTTTATTATTATTTTCTCAAAATCTCCTATAATTGATCAATTCAGCAATTATTAGAAAAGGAAAAAAGGCAAAGGAAAGCACGCATGCTTTGGTCTAGTGATTTTAAACAAGTCTGATGTGTCAGCCAACAGAAAGTGCTGTTGATATAATCATGAAAGGCACTGGGTAACTTACTGTACTTTTACATTAAACTAAATTTGAATGATTGCATTCTGGAAGCTAGAGCTTTCTAGCTGACTGCTAAGAAAATGTCAAATAACGTCATATTTTTAAAGTGGGTTCTGGGGCTGGTGGTGATTTACAGCCAAATGTTTATGATAAAATCAAAAATCCTTTCTGTTTGCTTTTCTTGCAGGTCAACTTGCATATTTTCAGGGCTCTCTGTCACGTGAATTAGACCAGCCTAACTTTGAAAATGGTTCCCTGGATGGCCAAAATATCAAATTCCTTTAAAATTGTCCTGAGCCTTTTACACCACAGAGCCATTATTAACTTATTGCCAGAGACCATAAAATAGAACATTATTGCTTGGTTACACACTGTATTTGTTGATTTGTCTCTTCATTTTTAAGTGAAGTAAAGCAACTGCTCCAGACCTACTCACTTTGGAACTTTCTGCCATTTGATGCTATTATTAATAGCATTAATTTAGTGACTAATGAATACTCTATTGTTATTAAGCTCCAACTTCACTAGTGTTTGCTGATTTTTTTGTATTTTCTCTAAGGTCTTTTGGCCTGTCAGACAGAGCTGGAAACATAATCAGGTGTTCTCATGCTCTTTTCATTACTGCTCTTGCCCTGGATGAACCAGTACTGCTGCAAGAATATTTTATTTGATGTATTTCACCTTCACCTTCAAGGTTTTGTGAAGACCACCACAAAGGGACACTCGAGGGAAAAGTAAGTTAGCAGAGGTTTCCTAGGCTTTGGGAAAGAGAAGGTCTACTGGTCAGTTCAAGCAATGGACAAAAGTTCAGATCATCACTAAGTTTATAATAAAAAATAATAACTACCACCACCACCACCCATCCATGTGAAGTCTTTTGCATCCTGACATGTCTGAAAATTTCATCCTAACAGCATGGCCCAGCCACGTAGCAAATAGACCATCTAAGAATAAGATCTTTGGCACAGTGCAAGGTATGTGACAATATTGATGTTTTTGTTGGTCATTTGTTCTGTGAAAAAAATGCAGATGTCTAGCCTGCAAAGGAAATAGCAAGCTTAACCTTCCTACCTGTTGGCTTTGTTTAGTTCCAGCCAGAATACTTTAATTTTCCTGACCTACATAACACAAGCGCCATGTTAGATGATATATAGACGGGTGGAGAAGACACCAATACCAGAGTAAGTCAACTTCAATATTTATCTCATTCTGACTTCTTTTATGAAGTTCTTCAGAGGAACAGTGTGTTCCCCACTAACACAAAGAATAGGATGGGCTGTGTTTTGTGGGAAGTGCCAACAAGGTTACTAACAGCAAGAAATCACCTTCTGCATTGAAGTAGGAGATCAAGATCTATTCTAAAGTCAGGTATGTTAATACAAAGCCCTATTTGCAGTCTTCATCTGTTAATTAGTTATTGTAAATGAGAAATGCAGCATATTTTCTTACAGACAATTTTTTCTATCTTTCAGGGTCTTAAATACAAGTGCCACCTTGGTGCTGGTATCCTTGAGTCTTAGTAAAGGCAATAGGAACAGAGTTAAAAAAGGAGGGGGAATAGGAGGACTTGAAGTGAGAGCAGCAAAGTCAGCATGTTTGGAAATCATGTCTATTGTTTTCCTTTCAAAAACCATAGATATTTAATCTGGAATATTATGACCATATAAATTACCTTTTGGAAGGAATGAGTTTTAATGATGTGCTTGACAAAGGGGAAGCATGAGGGCACAGGAGAAGCCATCCGGGAGAAGAACACAGCATGGCTTCAAAGAAAAAAGCCAAGAGCTGAGAGTAGGAAAATTCATCAGACAACTTGGCCAGGGCAGTGAAAAGCAGTGGAAAGAGATGAGAGAACGGAGTCAAGCTTCTGCAGATCTTCCTTCTGTATTGTTTTTCTTCTGCTGCTGACCCCTCCACCTCCTTTTTCTCCAAGCTGCCAAGGCAAGGTGAGACTGTCTGTTGTCTGCAGCCCAATTTCCAACCCCCCAACACCATCTGTGAATTTGCATTCCTAATGGAATTTCCAGATGTTTGTATCATCTTAGTGTTTCTGTCATTCTGGGCCTGGTCCTTCAGTTTGGATCTCCATGTCTCTGCCATGGCACTGCATGGGCATCAAAGCTTCACAATGCACAGAATAAATCACAGGAATCCCATGATAGATAAAAATATGCTGTAGATAGGGATGGCTGAGCCTTCATTATAGGTGTGCACGCAAACAGACTAGTGAACAGGCCAGTCTTACAGATAGATGTGCTAAATTATCTGTATACCACCCCAGTTCCCTGTAGGCTTGAGAACCATTCAGCTTTCAATGCATACCTCAGTTATCACTACTGGCTGGCCACTGCTTGGAAGAGATTTCAAAAAAGTACAGAAATCATTGCATCAGGTACTAGAGGAAACACTCCTATTAACCTGTTGGAGAAAATTTCATCTAATAGATTCTGCCTTCAACTTGCATGCTGTACTCTGCAGAGTTATTCCAGGTAATGGTACTGTGGGGATTCTCCCTGAACTTCTACACACAGAGGGTTACACACCAACCCAAGAGGTAGACCTTAATCCCTACACAGCTATAATTAAATTTTACTGGATTTAAAAACAGAACAATCTCAAATCTGTTTCCTCAGACTTACGAAAATTCTCTGCAAATGCCATTCAGATGTATGTTCCCATTGAGCCCGTAACAGACTTGCTTTGCCCAGCAGTCATTTGCTACTTTCACCCTTCTTGTTATCAAAACACTGGCAAACTGTTTTGCAATAGGTTTGAAGTAGACATAGCCTACAAGGCCGGTTTTTTTAGAACTACAGGAGACTGCCCTAGGAGAAGCAAACACCTGATGATGTGTTTTGCTGAAAGAAAAATGTATTAACTTTATTCTGTCTTTTAAAAGACAACAAATACATTGCGGCACTTCTAAGCAAGTATCTGTTTTGTTCTAATAAGGACTTGACTACACAGCAAAACTAGCACAAAACAAAGAACTTAAAACTACAGTAGCTATTCCAGGAAGTCCTGAACCCCATGCACCCTTTTGTATAGTTTAAATTAATCCACTTGCAAAGTGGATCAACTTAAGTTGCACAAAGGCACTTTCGTACAGAAGAACATCCGCTTTGGGAATTAACACAGAATAGTTGTAGTGCTTTAAACATACCCCCAAACTTATTCTGTACTAACTTCCTGCTCAGATAAGCCCTAATAGTTGAACTTTCTGCTCCTGATTTTCCCTGTTAAGCTGTGAGAAACCCAGAGTGTCAGGAGCATGTGCCTTAGAGTTCAGGAGTCAGAAAGAGAGAATCTATCCAATTGTTTTCTCATTTAAATAATAATAATAAAAGAATTCCCTTAGACTTCCAGCCAAAGAAGAAAGTAACTTGGCAAACAGGCTTCCTTTGAGTTCTTTTCCTGGAAAGATTTATATTTTGCTCACCACAAATATACAGAGCAGACATATAGCCCACTGCATGTTTGAGAGGTCGCCTGTGCTCCTTGTAGCAGAAGTTTTTGGCAGTCTTCTCTAGGATAAGTTTTAGAAAATACACACTCCTGGGGGCAACCTGACCATTGTGAAAGCCAAGAACAGCTTTTAATTGGATAAGTTACGGATTCAGGCATTCACAGATTTTAGGCCAGAAGGTATTACTGATCACCTGATCTAGTCTCCCACACAGCTCAGGCCAGAGTGCTTCTCCAAAATGAATTCCCCATTAAATCCAGTAACCACAGCTGAATTCAAGTATCTTTTAGAAAGACATCCAATTGCAATAGAAAATTTTCCAGTAATGGAGAACACCCCACATCACTGTATGTCTGTTCAGAATTTCTTGGACAACCTCACTGCACGTGTTCAGCCGTGCTGCAGCACGTCAGAAACTTTCAGAAAGCATCAGAGCTGCTGCTCACACACAGCAGTTACTGCAGCCTGTGCTTGCTGAGCGAGGCAGAGCTGCCTTCAGATGAGAGCTCCCACATACCTAGAAGCCCCAGACAAATACAGCCAGCCCTCAGATGAAATTAAGGTAGATTTTATACTTCACAGAGAAACCTCAGAAGAAAGCAAGAGAACACAGGCCTGTAGCACCCTAACTACAACCCTTACTATCTCTAAAAGAAGATCATCCTATCTAGAAAAAACATCTTACAGACATCCTAAGGAAAGCCACATAAAAGCTAAAAGAGAAAGAAAACTCTCATTAAACTGGTATAGTTCAGGCAAAATCCTCAATCCCTTTCCTTTGCTTTTTAAGCTGTTTCTTCCACAAAGTACTTAGGCAGATAACTTCCTACAGCTGCCCCATCCCCTGCCAGCACTCAGGGCTCACAGCTGTGAGTGCATTTTCTAGCCAATGGAACAGGGTTAACCCTTTCTCCACTGACCTCGTAAGCTAATTCCTTCTTTTGGTTTTGGGGTACACAAAAAGCTGTGTAAAGCCTTGCAAGACGTCAGGTGAAAGCAAGAAGAAAAAATAGCTGTTCTTTGAGGCTGTGCTGTTTGTGGCAATACATTTGCAAGTTAAGGTGCATTTGAGTGTACCTACACTTAAAGAATCAAGTGCATGACCAAGATTTAATTTCTTTGTCATTCATCATGCCAAATTTTAGGGCTTCTCTGGAGACTTTATCTCATGCCCCAAGAAGAAGGACCTAATTCCTGTTGACCTTTGCCTGCTCCAAGGTACATACTGAAAAGTTTGTTTGACTGAGTGACAATCCCAAGACCTTCCACAATGCCTACTGATTATAAGGACTTCCAGTCCAAGGATGCAAATAACTTAGTATGTTGTCAAGGAGAGTCCAGTATTCACTTTTGGAAACGCAGGCTTTTTTCAGCTACTTCATGTTGGACAAGCAAGTCACATAGGATGTCTGTTCCAAAGGTGTCTTTCCCAAGAAGGGGGTCTTCCAATTCACTCAGTACAGGCATAAAACTACCCTCTGTCGGAATTGCTCTCAGCTTCCAGTGAGGGCAGAATAAAGGCAGCAGTACCCTCTTTGGAAGGAATCTTGCAGGATTTTTCACTCCAAATATCAGTTCATCAACATAACAAAGCATATTTCCACACTGCATCATTTTTAGTCTTCCTGTTCACATGTTATTGCAGGGTTATGCATGAACCCAAGGCTGGGTACGCTGACAGACTAGAGCTGTGGAGGGGCACCGGGGACAACGCACACTGGTGCTTGCCGAAAAGTTTGGCTTTTTTGATTTTTTGATTTTTAGAAGTTGCATGCACTGAAAATAGATCCTGGCTCTTGTAGTAGTAACACAATTGCATAGACCTTCTCCCCTTCATACTCTGGCTGCACCCAGCCCAGCTAAGTCATATGGTTTGTACTGGAGTTTTAGCTATAGAAAATAGAGAATTGCACGGTCCTGCCACACAGAAGGACTGCACAAGGTCCGAGGTACTGAGAATATCTTTTAAGAACATCTCTGGGAAGAAGTTATACCATATACCTTAGAGTGAAGCAGAATTAGGAATACGTCAGGAAAACAAGTATTTTTTTCTCTCATTTTATCCTGTGTTTAGAAACAGAAGTTTACAGGCCTCCAGCCAACTGGTACAACATCCATTATTTACTCCTGTTGGAGTGGGAATTTCAGCAATCCCTAACACCAGTGATCTGACACTAGCAGCACAGAGAGTGGAGGCAAGAAAGATGCTCCTCGATGTCCCCAACAGACTGCTCCTGCTGTCTCAGCCAGATGAGGAGCACTGTGTTGCTCCTGTTTGAAAAGAAAGAAAAAAAGAAAGACTATTTATTTATTTATCCACCAGCATCTTAGAAGATTCATTCCCTACTCAATGGGGCTGATTTTCCATTGTTTCCCTACAAAGAAATAGGTTTTTTTACATCCATGTTGCATTATTTTTGCGGTGATTTAAATGCTGTTATTTTAGAAAATGAAGTGGTATAACATTTACATAGAACAAAGAGGTCAAATACCCCCAGGGGCGTAAGAGCCTTTCCACTTTTAGCTAAGAAGTCAAATCTATCCCAGAAACACTTCTCCTCAAATATTTGATATGTACATCTCAATCTGCTAGGACTCACACTGATTTCACCGGGTTCAGCTGAATCTAAAATTTCCTTTAATAGCACAAACTCAGTCTTCAAGAAAAAGCTGAAGGAAATAGAAGATGATATAAAGAAAGAAGCCACTTGTCCACAGAACACTGTTGTCTGCTTCTGGTTTATTTTCTAAGCAACCACTACCTCTGCAAGCCAAAACTTCTGGAGAGGGAGAAGCTTAAGCCCACTTAGTGCCATAACACAGGTTTAAACTCTCATTTACACAGTCCTGATAGAGGAAGAGATGAGTGAGCATGCAATGCTCTCCATGCCAGCAATACCATGGACTTCTTTTCTAAGCTTAATGTTGGTGGCCTTATGCTGCAGCTGGGCAGGCAAGCAGAAGAGTAGAAACTGCACCCTGCAGAACAGCCCACATGTGAGTCGCAGAAGAATACTGCTATCCACAGTAACTCAAGGAACCAAACAACTGGTTGCCCAAATTGTTCCTTTGACTTCTTTTTCCAAGCCCACTCCACCTGCACAGTTTTCAAACTATATCTGGTTACAACAATACTTAGAGTTTTTCCACACAGCCCCCAAAACAAGCATCAGCATTGGCAGAAAATGGACTGCAAAAGGATTTGTAACCCATGGGTGCTGCTGCAAGGTCAAATACAGTCTCAGCTCCTACTGTAGGTACTGCTGTCTTGTCAAAGCACACAGATGCAGAAGGAAGATGAGCTCAGAACTGTGGTCCTGAGCCAAACACATCTATAACTGTAATCTAATCTCTGAGCCTACAGGAGAAGTGGGATTTCTCATCACTCCCACTCATCCCCCAACCACCCATCCCCTATGTGGTAATGTTCAGCTTTGGCCATATATAGCATGTAAATTACAGTACAAGCAAAAAGGCTCCATTTGCTATTCAAAGAGTAAGAGTCATATCCCTAGGAGTTCACAATACAAATAAAATGGATTTTAAAGTAAAGGTTTCAAAGTTTGGGGAAGTTTAGAGGCCCAATACTATCACCCAGAACAATAACTGTCAGAACCAGAAATTGAACCAGATTTCCTGAAGTGCAGAATCTTTATTTAATAGCAAAGTTAGTCTGGAATAGAGAGAAATTCAGCTTCTAGTCAAAACACTTTCATTCATGGTCCTCAGACCTGGAAGCCTATGGGTAAGTCCTAAGGGAGCCTCAAACGGTACAAATCAAAATTCTACTGTCCATGTGCAAAAAGTAAAATTCATGATTCCCCAAAAGTTTAAAATTTGCTGCTTTGGGAGAATACTATAAGAACTAAGAAGCACAAACCGCAAGCCGATAACAGTATGTTTAACAAACATATGTATCCAATGAGCTCCAGAGTAAATACTTTTTTTTTTTTTTTTTTTTTTTTTTTACCCTGGATATTCCTCTTCCCAGCCCCCATCCCTGCAAAGATTTTCTTGCAGAACATGTCATTTGTGACCAGCTTTGGGTGTTTAAAACATTTATAGGGGGAGAAAGACAGATTGATGCCTTTAGTGCAGCCTGCACTCATCAGGTCTAAAGACAGGTCAGGGAGATGACAGGAATACTAAGCTTAAGGTGACGGGCTTGGCGCCATGCTACATTTAAGCCGAGACTGAGAGTCCAGAATTCCTGGACATCATAAAGAATCTATTATCATTGTGGTCGCTTTCAGCAACACTGGTTTCATTACCATCTGTCTTCATCCTCTGATGCTTAGGGAATAAATATTAAATATGGAACTTTTCCTGGATTCAAGTCACAGAAAGCAGAAGGCGAAGCAGTTCTCTAGTAATATGATCTCAGAACACCTTCGAGTAGGTGGAGGAAGATAAAGAAATCAGATAAGATCATTAGCTCTGTCGAGTTGAAAATAAGGGTTCAGTTTTCAGTTGAGCAATAATTCTCTTTTCAAGGTGGGCAATATTTAAGCAATCATCCCTAGAAAATTGGTCATTACCACTGGCTAATAACTGATTTGTTAGTTAATAGCCCAAGGTGAAACCAAGGGTACTAAATTCTCTGGAAAACCACCACTGACTGCAGTATTAACAGATTTCAAGGGCATCATTGCTATTATAAACCATGTTCATTGATTTATAACAACACTAATATGTTTTATAAAAGAGCAGTCAGTGTTCTGGAAAAATTAATCATTTCTCGCTAACCCACAGCTGACTGTCTACTACTCTCAGCCCTGTAGTAAGCTGGATACTGTCAAGTTTTGTCTTGCTTAGACGGACGAGCACAAGAAGTGGACTGGAGGAGGTGTCTCTTCCAGAGTAAGGAGCACACATTTGTGTCATCCTGGCAATGGCATGGCTGCCTAGTATCCACAACTCACTCTTGCATGCTTCTTCCACGGTCTATCTGGTATCACATTCACACCCCCACCACCTGTTTCTTTCATGCCATCCAAAGAGCCATTCAGAGATGGGGCCTCCTTCCTAAAGCTTTCACAGCTATGCTCGAGAGAAAATACAGACAACAGGCTCAGGTACACATTCATGCCACAGGTTCCTAGGGTCTGCTGAACTACAAGCTCAGCACTTACAAGCTCTTAGTCATCATCATCTGTGACTTAACCTTTGAGAGAGGTATTTAAATTAAACTACACTTCTTTGCCATTGGCGTATGCTAGGATTGCCTGTATGGATGTTACTATAGCTCGGCTGATAGGTTTTAACTTAAGTCATCGTAACTCAGGCATATCACTGAATCTTTGGATTCTGTGACTGAAAGCAGTATCAAAAAGCTAATTATATTAGAGCAAAGCCCAGGACACTCATGAACAACACAGGGCTAGCAGGCTGGAAAAAAAAATGCAGCTTCTATTCAATAGGTGTTGCAGTTCCCCCCAGCAGTACCCTTCCCACATTTCACCTAGAGGACTGTGCGCTAGCATTGACATATAGGTATTATCCTTGTCATCAGTTGAAAGGAATCTACAGACCTGAGCAAATGTCCTGCCTGGGCATAATCTGTTTCATCTGTATGCATTTGACTCTTGTGATCATGGTGAAGAATTCCAAGGAAAACACTTTGCAGGAGTTATACCTCTGGATTATTGTTACCACCTGGCATATAGCTAATTCCCAGTGCAGTCACAGGCCCTATGCGAGTCTTGATAGGACTCACATAGAAAGAAGGACAAAAAAAAAATCTGTTTATTCTTCCATTTTGGAAAATACCTGGATTTTCCCAATTGTAGTAATGCATGAATGGTAACTAGTCAGCTCACATAAGAAAACTCTAAGCAGGACTATTCCTGGTTAAGAAGGATACTGAAAGTTCATTCATTCATCCTTCTGTTAGTAAATCTGTTCTTTCTGTCACCAGTGCCCATCAAACATGAAGAAGCCTCCAGGTTTTCAAGGGCATGATATGGCCATTCATGCAAACTTTCCCAAGCTGCAGTATGAAAGCTTTAAAGAGAAACACTTGAAGGAGAATGAACTCAGTTTGCTGACTTTCAAATAGCCGGGAAAACTTCTACAATTTCTAGTCAAGCAGAAGTCTTACCTTTAAGTAGGTAAACTACTTGAAGCTCCATTAGAACAAAAGCTGAGATGCCCAGCTCCTCAGAGGTACTTACATACTATTGATCAAACATTTCAGCGGGAATTTGGTGCCTAAATACCGTTGAGTTCTGGAGCAAAGTCTCTTAGCAGAGAAGGACTTCACAACCCCAGCCTTCTGTTTCCCAAAGCAAATTTCAGTCTGAACCAAGCTCTGCTAAAAGAGACAGATAGATGAGCTAGAGCTACTATATGTACATACCTGCCTGTATATATATTAATCATAATAAGGATCTGGTGTGGACATTTCAACCCAGTAATTTTAATGGAAATGAGGCTCTAAATCTGTATTATTGCACCAAGAAAAATGGAGCTATTTTCACATCTCAGTTGCCTAATGGACTAGACACACATTTTCCTTTGTCTTGGGGAATGAGCTGTAAGTGACAGCCTCTCCCCTGGTTGTTAATGGTGCTTTCTTCTATTGGCTGGTCCATGACAACCTGCTGGGTACGTTGCTATAAGAAGTACCTCCACTTTATCTGCCAAAGCAGTTTGTACACACGTGTTTGTGCATGTGGTGTGTAATGCTGCATACAAAAATGCACAACTCTGTGACCAATGTTTTCTGCTTCTGAAATGAAGACGTTTCATGTGCTGGTATTTTCAATTAATGTCTGAACAGAAGGTAACATTTACTTAATATAGTAGCTAAGAACTCCAAGACATTTTCAGGAATCAATCTTCTTACACAGAAAACCTGTTGATCTCATAATGAGGACTGTGCAGAAACTGAGCCACAGCTTTGGGATTTGTCCCAGTTCTAATAGTCATTGGAAATGTGTTTCTAGGTATTACACAGGCTCACTCGGTGATATATTCTAAAGCTGGCCCTGCCCAACAGAACCAATAAAGATTGTCGACTGCAATAAAATTTCTTTGACAATTTAGGAAGAACAATTGGAAACATAAATTCATGCTGTGGATACAGCACCTCAGCAAACATTTGCTGCTTTTCTTTTTTGTCTTTCCCACAGAATGTTTAAAAAAAAAAGAGAAAGAAAGAAGAATGACAAAGAATTAGCTGTGTGTTTGTGGTTTATTGGTTTTCCTAGAATTTATTGCGATGCCAGAAATTAATTTATGAATAATAGCAAGCATGGGATCACAACAAACTTCATGTGAAGAAAAAAAACACCTCAAGAATGTTCTAGTTGGCAAGAAAAAGCCCCTGCATCAATTTGAATGCCAAAAAAGGAGGGTAAACCTCACATACCAGCTTTGGAAATCATTAGGGGTTTGTAAATTACGAGACAATGTTACATTGTCTTCCCAAGCGTTTTTTCCCATTTACTCCTCTGTGTGCTCGCAGTGTCCTGGAATTTTATTGCCTTATGGCCACCAATATGCACAGATTCAGGAAAATGTCGCTTTCTATTTTTTTTCAAAGTTGCTCTTTCCTTTTCTTTGAATGGAGATTGCTATGTATTACTCATTCCCATGTCTCTTTAACAAGGATCATTACTTTTGTTTATTATAAAAAGATGCTCTGCATTAGTGTCATATGGTTCCAGGATTTGTTATTATAATGTTGCAGAGTCCGGAAATGGCACAAAACAAAGGCCAGTTTTGTTTGGCATATTTGTAATAGTCTTTCACTGCCAAACTCCTCCTTAGTTGCTTCAGTACAAGCATCTCTGAGATTTAAAATAGAAAACTCATTTTGCATAGGGAACTAAAGCATAGACCAATTCTCATTTTGGAAAAACAGGTACAAAATCATAGGAACCACATATGGTAGGTTAAATTTGTTCACAGCACAGTTCAGCTTCGCATCCTACAGCCAAATGCATCCAGTTGTCCAGGGTTTGTAGTTAGTTAAATCCCACGAGTTCCAGGAGCTGTGTTTGTCCATCGTAAAAGCCCACCTTAGGCCTGGCATCCTTCACAGAGCTCAGCAGGGAAACCAGTGGCAGGGGACGCTAGATTATGGAGCTTAGAAGAACGTAGAGGTCAACAGGCGAAACCACACTGAGTAAGGCTTGCAGGCAGCCAGCATGTGCACCAGACGACTCTGCACTGATATGGACCTTCCTCCATCACACAACCAGAGTTACACCTTGCACCAAGAGAGCATAAGGGAAGAGGAGATACAGTCTCCTTAACTCTTCCTTTGACTTAGTAAATTTGTCCCAGGAGAAAATTTTCCCACTGAGGTGTGGTTACGGAAAGATGTCAGGGTGCTGCACAACACTACTCAAGAAACATTTGGGAAAGATATCAGAATTTGCTGAGGGCTGAGGTCTACATTCTGAGAAAATGGTGTAGGAAAGGCAGGTTGGTTAGATAGACTGAACTGGTGGTTCCTTTATTGAGATGTATCAGTTCTATTTTCACCTAGACAGGACTTTTAATATTGGCAAAGATATTGAATTGATAAACAGATATAATAATGCTTACCTGTGTCACAGACATACTAGGATCCCTAGTTAGACAGAGTTTCTACAGATCTTTACTACTCCAGCTAAATACTATACTGCATTTGTTAAAATGGAACTTTCTCAAATATTTCCAGGTATGGCTATGGGCTAGTAAATGCAATACAAGTATTATTTTAAAGGTTATGTTGGTCCTAATTACTAAAAAAAAAAAAAAAAAAAAAAAATCATGCAATAGCGTCTTGACCACTTAGATGGCAATATGATCAAGGTTTGCAGCCATTGGGGAAAAATAAAATTGTTCAAAATATAAAAATGTGACAAGAAAAATCAACATTTTGAAGCAGTGTTGCATTCTGAATTTGAAAGAAACCTTAAAACAAGAACTCTTTGTGAACTGAAACATTTCTCATTTAAACCGCATAAAAGTGTCTTCCTTCAGAAAGGTCAAATGTTGTCACATAGTATTTCCTGCTTCATTTTGTTCATATAAGACATTGTATTGAAATTGAAGTGACAATTTGAACCTTCTTGGACTTAAATGTCTTTTTCTTATCAAAATGAAGCGTTTCAGTCTTATCAAAATGAATTCTGAAATAACTTCTGATAAAAACGTTGATGCAACTGGTGCATTCCTAAAAATACCTCGGTTTTAACCGTTAAATGGTTATTTTCCATAGGACTAATTCTACTGCATTTTCCACACAAAAATACCTTGCATAGTAAAACAGGCAAAAAATTGAAATTCTTCTGCTTTTATAAGAGTAAAACAGCAACTTTGTCAATTCCTAATCAAGTATAATTTGAGAGATGTTTGATTATATTCATCAAAACAGTTAAAATTGTATTAGGGAACGAAACAGAAAAGTTGTGAGGTTTTGCACAAATCTAACAGCAACTTTCAAACAATAGCCACAGAAAAATCGTCGTCGCAGGCTCACTTACTGCAAAGCCACTTTGAAGAGGGTGCCCATCAGCATAAGATTTCTAGGCTTGTTCTGCAAAATCTTCCAAATATGGCTAAACACTGACTCCACATGCATAAGGCTGGGTAAAAGACAGCTAGATTTCAAGCTCCACAAGGGCTGTGCTAGAGAGATTTCAGCTCATGAATCAAAATTAGGTTTCACAGGCTTGTAGTCAGTGAATCCTGCAGCAGCTCTGCGGATGGCTGCTCTGAGAGTCGGGGGTGCTAATGAACAGTGAGCACAGTTAAGACTTCCTACATTGGAAGTAAATGACAGAGGTGGTTTATCTTATTGTTTCCAATGGGTGCATTTGACAGGAGTTCAACTGGAGCAGAGAAGTAAAAGAAAAAAAGAAAAATGTTAGGTCTGGACCAAAATAATAATGCCTGAGAATCACAGCACTTTCCTTTCAAGGATCTCCAAAGAAACTGTCATCTTAAACAGGGATATGTCTTACCAGAAATGGCAGCTATATAGGTGATGTAAATATAAATACTAGCTATAGGGTCACTAGAGTATAAAAAACACATTGAAAGGAGGTTTTCATTATACACTTGCTTTTGTCTTCTTTTGTCAGGTTAGTGTTGAATTTGCTCTGTTGTGTAGTAGCTATGACTTTCATTGATTTGTGTTTTTTATACTGTAAATGCTCCTGGCCAGGGGCTGTCATCATTGCTTGACATGACTATATTCTGTATAATATTTAGCATGAAATATATCAATAAAAATAGTGAAGCCCCCAGATGATACAGCTGTGGAGTGCTGAGCATAGCCCTGACACATCTAACCTCAGGATTCACAAAATAAGGATTCACAAAGGAATTCAAAATGAATGTTTTGCTGCATGTTCCTTTCTGAATGTCTCTGATCTCTGTGCAGTGTGGACAAGCAACAGCTTTCAGGAATCACAAGTCAAGCCCTACACGATTATATCAGCTTTCTTTTAATCTGCAACTCTAAGAATTAGACATTTATTTAAAAGAGATGGAGATAGAGATAGGGATTAGAGACAATGATAGTGATAGAGGCAGAGATAGAAAGGTTCCTAAAATCCCAGGACCTCAGAGACTATTTTTTAAGAAAAAAAAACCCGTTATCACAAGACTGCTGCTAATATAATGGAAGCCAGCAATGATCAGCTCAGGGCTTCCCTCATGAAATCTCCTTAGAGAAACTTTTCATCTTTACTACTTCCTCATGACCCAGTTCAGGATTTTCACTGTTATTCTCTGAGGGCTCTTATGCCACTGCTACTTGTCTAATTTAGGTCCTGAGTCAGCAAGTTACTTAAATCTCTGCCTAGTAGCCCCACTAGCTGTACTGGGATTACTCCCGCATTTAAAAGCAGTATCTTGCCAAATTGAAATCACATGCCCTACTTAAAGTCACTTAAACCATAATCTACCAAGCCCAGACCCTCAAACCATCAGGTGTCTTTACGTAGCTATTACCTAAGATCACTCGTAAGATCAGCCAGAATATGAGAGTCCTATCTCAAGCACTAGCTGTATGCAAAAAATGCGTATGTTTAAGTTTATTGCTTTTCACTTTCAGGTCCTTGGGGTACAGAAGATGACAAAATTTTTCTGCCAGAAAGAAGAAAAGGTCTTAACTGCTTTTAATTTAAGAGATTTCAATTCATTTATTTGTTAGAGTGATGGAAGGGTAATGTAGCAATCCTGTTTTACCCAGAAGAATTTCCCATGACAAATGATATTGGCTCATCATCTGTGGTCATGATTGAATTCCAGTATTTTCCTTGCTCTAAAGCATGGATAGGGCTGTAAAGAGCTCTTGTTTTCCTTGGGACATTTGTTTCCAATTTTGCAAACACTGAGAATGTGGTTATTTTTGTAGTGCTGTTATGAAAGCTTGGCATTTTCTTCTTCATGTTGGAGTTAATTATAAATCATTGGAGTTGCACTGCCCACAACAAAGTTCTCAGACCCAGAAACTGAATCATTGCTGATCACTGGTCTCCCACCCCTGCGTTCTCTCTCACTGTCAGTTACTCTTTGAGGAAGGGAGGGGGCGTTATTTTAAGATGTTTTTATTGGCTTCAAAATATAAAGTGTCAGTTCCAAGGTCTTTTTTTCCCAGAGCAAGATAAACTCCTTTGGGTCATACATCATGGGGCTTTCGCATAACTTGACAGGACCTCACATTTAAATGCCTTTGCAATACCATATCTGATGACTTATGGGAGGGCTGTAGTTTTTCAGGGGATGTATCATCAAAAGCCCCTTTCAGTAGCATTGGGCTTAGTCCCAGGTTTGCTTCTTTAACACTTTCAATAGCATCTTTTTTCTTTTTCAAGAAAGAAAGTACACTCACAAGAACACTCACACACACACACACACTTAACACTGTAACAGGCTGGCTGTCTACGGACCTAGATTGTGGTTTTGTGTTTGGTTGGGGACAATTGTTTTGTTGCTGTGTTGCTGTTGTTGTTTTAAATTAACAGCTTGGTTCTTTTGTGAATTTTACTGTCATTTTAGGCTAAAGTATGTTCTTTAAAGCAGATTAAATCTGAAAATCCAGGTCAGAGAATCACATCAAGTTCTGTTAAAGGAAATTTGTTAAAGCTCCCCTCCCACTAACCTACTTAGTGTCAGGTCTGATTTGAAAGTAGGGCACTTATAAGAGGAAAGAGTCTAATCAGGTTTCCTTTTTTATTAAAAAAGATGAAAATACAGCTTCTTTTTAAAATAAACTGCTCAATTTTTATTTGGGTCTTGGTCAAGGCAGTTTGTGTTCATTCCTAAGGATGAATGCATTTGCAGGAGCTGGCTGGTGCAGACTTGTGAAAGGGAATTGTCTCTGGAAACAAAATAATCATATTTAACTTAATTGGGCCCTAGTTCAGCAAAGCACTTAAGCACAAGTATAAATCTAATCTTACTCAAGACAAGACTTAAACAAGCACTTCAACCTGAAGTGCTTAATTTCCAATAGAGTCAATGGAGCATTCCAAAATCATGACTCAGATCCTAGAATCATTAGACTGGCATGACATTTGGAAAAAAAAAAAAAAAAAAAAAAAAAAAAAAGAAAGAAAAAAAAAGAAAGCATAACTGGATGTTATTTTTCCCTGTCACTAAGATGGCTAGAAAGTTTCTTAAAAATAAAGCTCCTTCCTTCAATCTTCAGGGCATGCCTAACTGCAAGATTTTTTTTTCTTTTCTGAATTAGGGATACGAAGCACTACGTCAATTTACTGCAGTATAATCTCCCGTCAAAGGATGATCCTTCTGAGATGTGAGGAATATACCTGTCATCAGAAGATGAATGCTGTGGTATAAAGAGATGTTTGTAGTAGGCTTCAGTGGAGGTGGGGTCAGAGACCAGAACCATTACATGGAGGTTACTGTTTAGCACAGTCCCCCATGGTGACAGTGAAAAAAACATAACCACTCATGTTTAGACTGATGTGGACAGTGGCTGGGAATAATTTACAAATCCTGTCACTACCTCCTTTGAAATAAAAGGGAATCAATGTTGAATGCAAATACCAATCCAAAATGCATGGCTATAAATGGCGCATTAAGTTCCCTTTCATTTAAATGAACAGCTTTGTGTTTGAAGAGAGGAAGGGCTAAAAAGGCACGTCTATTTTGCAGTTGCAGGTATATTGGTATTAAAAAACACCTTCTGGGAAATGAGCCTGTCAGCTTGCATACATTGTATGTTACCTAAATAATATATTCAGTGTTAAATTACCTCCTGGCATAGTATGTAGAATTCTATTGCTGTCCATACAGTGTCATGCTCATTTACACCAGTGGGTGTATTGACCTTAGTTCTACCATTCAGCAGGCTCATTTATTCCTATTTAAAAAGCCCAAACTCATGACAATAAACTTTGGTTGTAGTAGTTAAGTCTTTTTCTCACTTTTCCACGAGCTTCAGACATTTAATATTTCAAGTGACACCAATACTCTGTGTGCATCTGGGGTAAATCAGCCTGATTCCAGTGAAAACAAAGACGCAATGGCAAGTCCCTCTAGCTGAGAATCTGGCCCACAGTGCCTGCTAACTTCTCTAGAGAGGCTAATGGGGAAAATGCCTATCATTTTGCGGCTTCTTTCTCTCTACAAACACATTTAAGACAAGTTTGGTCAATTATCCCCATGTCTCCTATATCCATTTAGTGTAATTCCTATTAAGTGCAGTTCCACCTACAGCACTAATGGGAGAAATACTGATCAACCCCAGGTCCCTCTATGCTATATTTAGCAAGCCTAAACGCTTGTGATTCCAGTGCATTGCCAGGGAAATGAGATTGTTATAGACTATAGTGTTTCCATTTGACTTCCCAGGAGGATAGACCAGCATGGGCGAAATCCAGAAGTACAAATACTAATAGGCATAAGTGACTGTAGGCTCTGCAGTCACAACATCCTGAAAGCCAGGCAACAGAGCTGAAATGACATTAAACTAGGCATCAAGAGAGCTGGGTTCTACTTCTGTCACTATCCTGTTGCGTGACACAGAGCAAGCCCCTTCATCACTGTGAGGCTCTCGATCTTATTTCTTTTCTTCTTTTGTTTTCACTGTCCTGTGTCACTGCTCAGGTTTGCCTGGGAGAAGTGGTTCGTGGCCTTGCAGAGAGCCTCTGGAAGGCCTCAGTTAAACTGGGCTCTGCGTGCTCTCAGGCACATGCAGTGGCCTTGTCCGCAGGCTTCACATGTGCGCTCAGAAAGTCTGGTTCTCTCTAACAGTAGTCTGTGCCCTTGCTCTCTCCATAGCCATTGGTGCCTGGTATTCTCTGTGGTTCTCTATGCTAAAACACTTCGGCATTACTTCTCCAATGATGGCAAGAGAAGCCTGTGTGCTATGGTGGCAAAGTGGGGGAAAGGCAGTGAAGGAGAACCAACCCTCAAATGAGCTCGTCTCCTCCCCAGAGAGCTCTGGCATGACCAAAAGCACAGCTTGTGTTTTGACCCTTACAAGTACAAGCAGACATGGGTACAAGGCACAAACAAGAACCTGCTATAAGGCTCTGTTGTGCAAAACCGCATGAGCTGGCTGCACCCCAGGCTCACACCACAGTCAGAAACAAACTGGCTGCTCATTGCTTGTGATAATCTGAGCTTATTAGCTCAACCAAGTAATTAGGTCCTGCTATACACACAAATAAGTAAGAATACTAACTCAAACACCAGTCAGCTAAATGTGTGATTATAACTAGGGAGATTTTAAAAGCTTTGTAGAGATCAGCAGTCAGGCACGTCTGGCTCCAAAAGTGGGATTTTATTGGGCAGGAAAAGGATGTGGCAGATAAGCATGCAAAATCAAGCCAGTGTGCAGGAGGGAGAGAGATAAGGAATCAGACCTCTACAAGGAATGCAATGAAACTGTGTTTTAAAAATTTGTCCCCATATCTGTATACTAGTGGAAGGCCTGGGCAGTCTGTTCACACTGAGATATCAGGAACCTGCATATTCATTCTACCGTAGAGACTAGTCCAGGGTAATGGAGATGTATGGCAACAAAAAATATCAACCTAGGTAGATTTCTTGCTTCTCTCTCACACTGAGCACAAATAATGTGATTCTCAGGAATCATATACATGTACAAACAGTCATACATCTGTAGGTATATGTTCTGCTTCACTCTTACCACTTTTATAGCAAACTCATTACATGCTCATACACTCCTTCACAACATTTCCTAATTCACAGAGTGAGCACAATGCTAGACCAGAAATCACCAGGTGGAGGAAGTCAGAAAACTTTGGACAATGTGTTGCTGCTGCTTTATCTCTCTTAATTTTTCTGCCAAGCAATGGAAGAACAAGATTTGAAATAAACAGAATAGAGGGATGGGCAAGACTATCATGGAATCATAAAACAACTTGTTTGAGGAGCAAAGCAGCTAATGAAGCCCAGTTCCCTCCAGCCCTGTGTTCTGCATCCCCTAAGCCCTTGCCATGACCTACAGTGCTCCCATCTCCCTCACAGACTAGGGCTGGAAGAGACCTTGAGATCACCAGTCTATCTGCCTGCCCTAAGGCAGGAGCAACCATACCAACATCAGTCCTGACAGATGTTTGTCTGGCTTGTATCAGGCATAGCACACGCGCTTTGGAGCGTGCCCAAGAGATGAGAAAACTAGCTGTCTTCAAAATACCTGGCAAGCTCTTCCATGAGCTTGACACAGCATTTCTTAGCACCTGGAAACCTGAGAACATCTGCTTTCCACACAGGGAGAGCAGAGCTAAGTTACATCAAACCCTACTATCCGTATTTTAAGCTTATGCAGCTAACTAAGCTACAATCAGCACAATCAGCTCAAGAAGAATGGAGTAAAAGTGACTTCAAATCCCCTGCAAATTTCCCTCAGTCCCTGCCTGTGTGGCTGTTCTTCCTTATACTAACTGCCAATGAACTGTACTCCATTCTGGCAAGGGGGGTCGTTACAGAAGAATACAATACCTGAGTGGCTCTGGTCTAATGTATCTACTGCTTCACTTCATCCATGCACTCTGGCCCCAAATCAGTTTAACATACCACAAGGCCAGTTCTTGTAATGGCTAGTAGAGAGTCTATTAAGCCACTCCATCTTCCTCCTGCCAGAACAGTCAGAGATAGGAGTTAGAGACAGAGGAAAGGAGGTTTGACTGGGCTGTCCCTGGGCTGATGTTGGGCTTTCAGCACACCCAAGAGAGACCACACACCAGGCTGCTCTGACCACCGGATGAAAGTAGCATCAGAATTAATGTGAGGAAAAGCTTCAAAAACTCCTTTTCCAGATTACTGACTTGCTTTTTAATTTTCTGTTCTTCTTCATCATAAATTATGTCTCAGTCCATTTCGATGCTTGACAATTAGAAACAGAGAAGTTCAGCTAGGACAGAGTTCTCACCACTTTTCTCATGGGTTGCTGTGTGACTGCAGATCCAAATTCAGTCACATGCTAGGTTGGTTAGGAATCTACTCCAGGTCAAAAGTCTATACTATACATATGGGTCAGCCTGCCATCAAAAAGTGACCTCCATAATGCCAGTAACTCAGTACATGTCAGAAATACTCCTGAGCTTACTAAAGAATCTCTGTGGTTGGAAAAGGTTTTCACTCATCAATCACCGTTTTATTCACACACGATAACAGGCACATTAAATCATATGAGATTTGCAGGAGATTTTATATGCTAATTTAATATCATTGTAACCAATTACACTAACTTTACACAATATTTTTAAACAACCAAGTGGTTATTGAATTAGCATGTACTAAAATCTCAACTAATTCCTAATTTAAGACTAGTGCAGTGATCAATCTGCACAAATCCTAAATAAACCCACCAGAAGAACCAGCAATGTGCCCCTGTGGCCAGGGAGGCCAATGATATTCTGGGGTGCATTAGGAAGAGTGTTGCCAGCAGATCAAGGGAGATTATCCTGCTCTACTCAGCCATAGTGAGGCCTGAGTCTGAAGTACTGTGTCCAATTCTGGGCTCCCCAGTACAAGACAGATATAGAACTACTGGAGAGAGTCCAGCATAGGGCTACAAAGATGATTAGAGGACTGGAGCATCTCTCTTATGAGGAAAGGCTGCAAGAACTGGGCCTGTTTAGCCTGGAGAAGAGAAGACTGAGATGGGGGTCTTATCAAAGTATACAAATATCTTAAGGAAGGATGTGAAGAGAACGAGGCTGGACTCTTTTCAGTGGTGCCAAGAGACAGGATGAGAGGCAACAGGCACAAACTGAAACACAGGTAGTTCCATCTGAATATGAGGAAAAACTCTTTTCTGTGAGGGTGACAGAGTGCTTGAACACGTTGCCCAGAGAGGTTGTGGAGTCTCCTTCTCCAGAGATATTCAAAACTTGCCTAGATGTGATCCTGTGCAGTGTGCTTTAGGTGACCCTGCTTGAATGGGGGGTGTGAACCAGATGATCTACAGAGGTCCCTTCCAATCTCAACCATTTTGTGATTCTGTGAGAAGCCATGGCCCTGAGACAATAGCACTGCCCAACACATAAGCAGTAGGGATACGATAGTTCTACAGGAGCTCTCTAAAACTGCTTCTCCCTCTTCACACAGGGCAGCCAGTATGTCTACCAGCACTATATACCTCTGCACCATTTGATGGAGAATCAAGTAGCAAAACTCAGAGTACAAAAGCTTTGGCTCTGATTTCACTTCAGCTGTCTCAGATCAGACTGGTAGGGTCTAGACACACAGCCTAAAGCAGTTTAACAAGTTTTCAACCATTAACAGAGCCACAGTAGTCAACTCTGCCCACATCAGTGGGGTAGTAAGATGTTCCTCACAAGCAGAGGACTCAAATGATAGGCAATAACTTGTTTCTATGGTAGTTTGACCAGATATTTTGAAGAAAGTCTCTGAGAAGTCCTCTAGCCCTGGACTGAAAATTTCTGGGGCAGTTCAAGGCCCTCCTGCCCTTTGCTCTGTGCCACTGTTGGAAGCCCTTGCCCCCATGCAGGGGTAGTAGGACAGTCATGCTGTCCCACTTCTTGGCTGTTGTGATTCACAGCTAAGTGCACTTGTGAAAACTAAAGCCAACAGTTGTGATGACTTGCCAGCCATCCTGCCTCTCTGAGTTGGGGCTGCCCATTCTGCAAGAGTCACTCGCACCTGAGATGCTGTGTCCTGACTGAACCCTCTGAGCCAATTAAGACAGCCAGCAAGCCACCTGTCTTGCCTAATAGCTCATCTCATTCAGGCTTTGGCCTCACACACTATTAGCTTCAGCGACTACCTTCATTTCTTAGGAGCTGTCATGCTCCCCTACTCCATCCTATCTTCTGAACCTTCCCAATATCAGAGCTCTCTTCTTGCTGCAAGAAGGAAAGAGGAATTCTGCATATGGCTGCCAGAAGCCCACCCACTCCTGCCATTCCCACAGCAAAGAGGTAGCAGATGTATTGTTATGACTGCTTTCATTCTGATTCACTTAATAACAGTTTTGCTCAAGCTTTTGCAAACTGTGTCCTAGAGAGCAGAGACTGGACACAATGGACTAGAAACAGACCTTTCTAGTGATACCTGCTCCAATGCAGAGGGTGGCATTGCAATGGGTCCTGGAAGGGAAGCAGGTCTGGAATCAGACCTTATATGGCTGGAGAGGGGCAGGCTGTGACCCACAACAGAGCTTCCTTCAGCTGAAGGCCAGATACACAGCACACACCATGCCTGTATGGCACATTGTCCCCTTCTTGTTCCATGATCTCACATGCCAGGAGCAGGCAGATAGTAGAAACGCAACCCTGACAGCCAGGGTCACAAGGGAAGAGGCTCTCAGCCTTACTGCATAAAAATGTCAGAAACATTCCTAGCTGCAGAAGTACATAAAGCAGGAGCTGAACAGATGAGTTTAGGCCTTTGTGAAGATCTGGCACACCTGTGGGAGGGCCACAACCAACCTGTGTTTTGAGTAGGCATGAACCCTGCAGACCCTACCCATTGCAGGGCTGTCTGGCCATAAGAAACTCAGTTTGTCTGTGCTTGATGATCAAGCACCACAAAGGCATAGCCACTAAATCTTACAAATAAAGATCCCTCTATGACCACAAGAGCAGCAAGTCACCTTTGCTGTCACTATCATCACAATGTTTTTAGCTCCTACACAGTGGGGACCCCAAACATTCAATAAACACCATTCCCAGAGCGAAAAATCACATCCTTATACAGGACAATTATGTGCATCGCTTTCAACTGAGCAGTTGAAAATCCTCCTCATATCTGCAGAATGTTTCCTTGCCTCCTTTCTCACCTGTGAAAATAGAGCATGGGTTGCATGTGCAGGCAGTTGTACTTACAAGTGGCACAGCTGTGTTCTGAGAAGCTGGGTGGAAAATTTAGCCCATAGCTATTTTGTATTTTTCACAGGGATTATTACGAGCTCTCCGACAGTTTTACTCTATAGTCTCTTGAGATCATGTCACATTTGGGTTTCATTTAATGGTGTTAATCACGAAGCAACTGTGAAACTGATGTTTGTCAGTGCTGCAGCTAGAAGACCATTCACCTAGCAGCAAAAAAGAGCACATATTCAGAGGAAAAGGAAAAAACAACTACCCATAAGGTTTGCCCTTTGTTCATGCTGGGGCTGTCTTCTTTCTCCCGCAGCAAATTCCTTGGCAATATTAAGTGCAATAAAATAAACCAGCTTAAGGTGGAAATGATTGCTCCATTGAACACCACAGTGAAGCAAACCCTTGTCTCTTCTGCTCAGCTTCTTAAATGCTTTAGTGCAATTGTTCCACTAGATGTCAGGGACGAGCATGAAGCAACCAGAAAAGACTAAGTTCATCCAGCTAGTCTTGTAAAACAACTGCTGTTCTTCATCGTCACAGCACTTACCGTCAGCTCTGTGTAGCCTAGGTCAGCTTAGAAGGAAAATCGCTCTTCATGCTGCTGAAGAAAGGCACAAGAAACCGGAGGAGGCTCTTCCAGGTTGTTGTCCTGTTTTCCTTAATCTTTAAGAAGAGATTTGCAAGGTTGATTGGCTTAGTGGAGGAAAGCAGAGTTAAAAGTGAGGCTTGAATGTGCCACTGCATTACTGTGCCACGTGCAACCTGTGACCTATGCATCCACCAACACTTGCAAGTGTTTCTGGAAGGTTACTAAGGGTGCAGCTCTGCAGCAGCTTAAAGAAGATCTAAAGGGGAATGAAGGAAAGGTTCCTGGGAAAAGCATACTTGGTATGATGTAGAATAAGCATCGTTCAGCTCCTCACTTGCGGCCACACAAAGCAGTCTGTGGCCTGTTACACACTGGAAGATACGTGCTGTGTATCACATGCCAAGATGGGGGAATGGACAGAGCTGTCAGCTGTGGCGTAGAAAGGCAGCCCTGAGAGCAACAGTGCATGGACTTCATTTCCCCTTTCCCTACCCTGAGCTGCTGTTCACATCCTCAGCTTCCAGGCATGACTACCACAGTGTAAGGTTGAGAATGTACATGGTGTAGACACAGTGCTGCACTGGCTTACCTACAGGTAGACATGACAGGGGATTCAGTCATTTGAGTCTGGAGATCAAGCCATGAGGTTTCAGCACTGGAGAATGGTGGCTCAAGGAGTCAGAAAAGTCTTGGGACAGACACTGTGAAGAAAGGCTGTCTGAGTGTCAGAGCCTGGGCGGGAGCTTCAAGGTGCTGGATGGGATATCAAAAGAATGAACCACAAGAAGGATTCACACAGTTCTCCCTGTAACTGCCGGCACCCATCTTAAGTCAGATCCTCTGAAGTCATGTTGGTCTTTAACAGCTTCCTCTGTTTGGACTGGGAGTTACTGGGCTCCCAGCTAGAATGACAAAAGAGCTCGTGGCAGTGTATGAGGTCCATTCTCCTGCTAAAGGGAGGGAACATGGCCCATGGTTTCATCAGAGACACTTGCCTAAAATGGCTGGACCAGGCCTGGGTGTAGGTGTGTCTCCTTGAATACATGAGCATGTCTTTAGAAGAGATGCAGACCCACCCTGACTGGTTAGACTGGCTTTTCTCTGGATTTCTGACAAATGCTTTGTATTCAAAAGGTTAGACAGCAATGGCACCTCACACTCTGGAGCACAGAATCATTCCTCACTGTTTCTCTCTGCTTATGCCTGGCTGCCCAAGCTTGCTCCATCTCCCCTGCATCAGACATCCAAACCCCTCTCAATGCAGGGGACATGCAGCCACTTCCTGGTATCAACTGTCAACTCAAATAGAGGGGAACAGCACAATGACATCAAAAATGTGTTCATGGATATTACCCCTTTACCCAAGTCCTGCCTGCAAATCCTACACAAGAGAGTGAAATTTTTGTTTTCCAGCAAGGATCCTATTCTTTTGGTGAGACAATAGCTCACAATCCAAATTTTGGAAGGGAAACAGGGAGGCTCTGTTACGGTCTTCCTCAAATCCCCTATTAAACAGCTGCAGTTCTTGCAAAAGATCCTTATTGTCTTTTGCACACATTTGTTAGACAGAAGGAAGCAGAGATGCAATGCTTAGAAGGTGGATATGCTCCTAAGAAGAGGACTCCTCCTCCCTGCAGCAATCTCTTCCCATGGACTGTATTTCATGCCAGGAAGCACCCACTATGTTTTACCTCTTTTCACTTCCAAGAGAGAAACATTCCCTCCTATGACCTGTTTTGATGACTCCCCCATTAGCAGGTGTGAAACTGCCTCAAGCAACCCTTTTCTCTTTGTACTGGCAACCCTGGGGAGTCTCTGATGACTCTGTAAGCAGAAGAAAATGCACTGGCAACTGTCAGAGACCAGGGAGTAGACAAGAAAAATAGATGTTTAAACAAAAAGACAAATACAAGTGTGTTTGCAATTTTACTGGGTAATTTAGTCCTAGAGTGAATGACTCAATCAGCCATATTTCTCATGCTGAAGTTCTAATACCATCAAAGCCATGCTAATAAATATTGAACTCTTGTGCATGCTCCCATTTCTTTCTTTGCATAGGCAGAGGTGCTCACTGGATCCCCCACTGCATGAGCCCATTGAGTGCACTGAGCTGTCAGAACACTAACCCTACAAAAAGAGAAGTGGGATTAGTTTCTGCTAAGCTGAAGTCTGTGAACCAGCTCGTGTTAAGAGCAGACAAATGCCAGTGTGGAAAGCATGCGCAACCAGGAGCTTGGCCAGTCTGAGCGGAGCTATTGTGGAAACATGTCCCAGGTGATCCTTACTTTTCCAACAGACTTGTTCCTCTACCTGCCTGACCACTCACAAGGGAGGAATTGAGAACATATGGCCAGCAACAGGGACAGGAGAGCAAAGCTAGCCTTCTTGGCATCCTACAGACTTAGATCAGTTTAAGATGATTCTGAAACTGTTCCCCAAGTGGAATTTTACAGTAAGTATTTCTATGATTTGATACTCTATGAAGAGTCCTTCCTAAAGATGAGGGAACAGTGGTTAGAGCTACACAAACGCACAACCGAGGCTCACTGGGAGCTAGGTAGCTCCAAATACCCATGCAAAGCTTTTAACATAATGAAGGCTTTCTTTATGAACCAAATTGATTATAGGCAAAGAAATGAAGGAGGATAACCCAGACTTCAAGTAAGAGGAATAAAGCTGCTCACCCTTTCTCCAGAAGACTGAAGTTGATTGCCTAACAGGAATCCAACCTAGACAGTTTATTTTTCAAAACAGTTGGCAGCTGGAGCCATTACACAACTGGTTTGGAGACACAAACTTGTTGAAAGAGGGAACCTTGCACCAAACTGTTCAAATGAAACTTTTGGCATCTTTCGTCATTGGCATTTTTAACAAAAAAACTTCTCATGCCTTTTAAAATATTTTTTCAAATCTTTTTGTCAAAAAATTTTTTTTCTCCGTATCTCCTCTACAACAGTGTTTATTATCCAGGCATCGAGGAGACAAAAATATTCATAATGTCTTTATCAGCATGTTGGTTAAAAATTTGAAAAAGAGTATTTGGAGGGAAGTGTAAGAAACCGAAAACATCTTTTCAAACTCTTTGAAGATAGATTTTTTTTCCACACGAACATTTTTATTAGATGACATAACAGTGCAAAAGGAGGCCTTTCAGAGTTTGGGATCAGATCCTACTCTCATCTGTATCAACATAAATAAGGAATATAGCTAAGCTATATTGGTATGTATGAAAAAATACTACCTGGCCATTGTCCTTTCGTGAGCTATCGAAATTTTGTCTCAGACTAAAGCACAACAGTATCACTGTTGTTGAAAACTGATCTTATTTGATATTATAATGAGGCTGTGATTTTTTTCAGATGATTATTTTATATGTATCACTGAAGGATTACAGTCACAGAGAGATCTTATTTATAGTTTCCAATAACTTATGCTAAAATTTAACACAGTACTTACAGATTTCAGCTGTGATATCTATCTGAATACCAAAGACAGTTATAAGGACTGACGCTATTACAGTGCATAGAAAATGAATCTGGAATGATGAGACTCCTCAGATAAATTATCACATGGCATTTTAAAATTGCCTTCATTTATCTTTTTTGGATCATCTTAATTGTTTTGTCATCTTCATTGGGTAAAAGGGACTGTAGAAAAGTTGGTTTGTGGGATTACATGAACTTGCACCAGAGAACCTCCAAAAACCTAGAGCTTCTCAATCCTTTAACCTTTTCTTGTCACAGTAGCTCTGTTCCTGCAGACATACAGGGCCATGTTAGGTCCCATTAGTGATGCATCTGGAAAACAAGAGATGCCAATGGCATTCCTACATAACTACTACTTGAAGGGTTCACCTAAAATTTTTGTGTTTTCTAACACATGAAATTTCTAAATCCAGGAGAAAAGTAAATAAATTAAAAAATAAGGATTCAGAGTATGATCAGACAAAACAGTTCCATATTGGTAGCAATTTGCACATACAGAATTGGCCTGATCTGCCTCTTTAAGGACTGAAATTTAGCCACTGGCAAAGTCCTACACAAACATTTTATTAGGGGTAGGGCTACCACTCCTGTCTAATATTACATCTAATTCTTGTTCTATTGGAGATTCATCAACAGTCACTTTCTTAAAATAGAAAAGATGCATAAGGTTCCTTTTAAAAAATTCCAGTTATGGTAATGGTGATCATGATGAATGGGTGAAATCCGCACTTTTCTATCATTCCTAGGCAAAGTTTTCATGGGGTTATGCTGTATGGGAGTACTCCACCATGTGTCTGGCTCAGGGAAAAGTAAACAGTCTCATTTCATCTATTCATCTCAGACACTGAGGAACACATGACATCGGATCATCTTTACTGCTTTGACTAGAGCAACCTAGAGCTGGCTAAAGATTGTGGGCTTTGAATAACTGGAGCAAATAAGTATAATGCATTCTTCTTTTAAAAAGACGCACTATGAGCCTCAGCTCAGCTCCTTAATAGTAGTCTCTCTGGGTTTTGGTAAAGCCAGTCTCTGAAACTTTTACAAATATAAATGTCATACAGGGTTGAAAATCATAATTATTGACATACTTCATCAGTAACAGTAATTGAACAACAAACTCAGCAGGCCTCCCTTAAATGGTTTAATGGCTTATTATGTCTCCAGGCTGCCAATCTATCTCTTTTTCTCTCCATACTTCAGTCACTTTTATGTTTGCAGTCCACATACAACATATTGCATTTTTTTTTCTTTTTATCTTTTCTCTTTCTGTGGCATCACAGTGTGGCCATCCTAGGAACACAGATTCAATAAATATGCAAATCAGTTCAAATACATTTCAAATACCTCTTTTTCAGGTGGGAAAAAGTGAGGAATATGGTCAAGTATCACTTTAAATTATCTTCTCAGTGAAAAACAACAACACGCTAAGGAAACAAAAAAAAAAAGGAGGAAAGTGACTAAAACTAATATTCTTTTTCTTAGAAATTTCTCATGACTTTGGTCACAACCAGCACACAAGGACCTCAGCTTCAAATTGGAACAGACTGGGACTGATCTGATGAGAATTACAAACACATTAGGCAAAATGTTGTATCTCCACATTTGTGAAAACCATGTAAAGCCAGAACAGCCCCACTGACCTCAAGACTGCCCCAGTGTAACTCAGATCAGATTCTCCCTCAGTGGGACAGAGGAGGAAATACTTTGCTAGTAACCTTTACTGATGTTCATTTTTCAGTTAAGAGATCAGATTCTGAGATCTTCCTATTGGCTCCTGCTATAAATGAAAGACAGAGATTGTGCCCCAGAGTTTAACGAAGGCCTCAGAGGAACTTAGTGGAATAACAGTAGTATGATTTAGAAAGCAGAAAACCTGCTAATGCTGCTGTGGAGTCAGAGGGCCCAATTCTGCTTTCAGTTACATCTGTGTAAATGGACAGAAAGCTCCACTCAGATAAATGGAATTAGTCCACATTTTATTAAGATAAATAAGCCAGCTCTTGACAAGTCATCTACCAAGTTGACACTCTGAAGATTTATTCTCCTTGATATTTAAATAAATACATAATAAAAATGTACCATCAGCACAAATGGGAACCGATAGCAGTGTGGCAGACAACTGGCTCCCTCTCTTCCTTGCCATAGAGAGGGTCAAGAAAATCCCTGGTGGGGATCAAGCTGCAAGGAGGCATCCTAATTCGCTGTGGCTCTGCTCCTAATCTGTTTTATAATTTTAGAAGCTTTTTTCCCCTCCGTACCTCTATCTCCTCTTTCATCATGCTTAGGTAGCCCGTCAGTTATTCCGTGTAATAAGACTGGGGATTCAGTTTAGACTGTGACCCTCCAAAACAACCTAATAAATAAGGCCCTGTGTAAAAATGGAGAGAGGTTTTTATTCCTGAGAATCTGTAAGCAATGACACAAGGCTTGGAGTACATCATTTTCAGCAATTAACGCCACAGATCCACCAAGTCTTAAAGCCAGCATATGCCTGCACTACCGCTAAAGGAAGTGGCTCTTCCTTCCCCTCACCCCAAGCCCACATTCCTCCTTTCTCCCTCTGCTACTCCCTCTCTTGCGCCAACACAAGTGTTCTTGTGGCCCTGCAGTGAACCAGATCAGGGAATTTATCCAGGTTAAAACTAACCTGGGGAAAAGGAAATTGTTTAGTTTTAACCTGGCAGAGTTCCCTGGACTGGTTCATTGCACAATCATGTATGTGCTGGTGCCAGCACAGGGAAAGCGGCAGCCCTGGTCCAGGAAGGAAGAGGCAGAGGAATGGGAACAGTGGTGGACCTCCCTCTGATAAAGGCTGTTGCAGGGCTGGCTTATGCCAGCTTAAGTGTTTGTAGAAATATGGCAAATATTTAAAATTTCTGTCTTCAAGGAATATTTGTCTTCAAAGAATTAATGCTTCCCAGGATATTCCAGCCTTAGGCCATCTGTGGAGCATTGCTTCTCCCTCTATCCCACCCCACCCCAGTATACTGGCATGGAATTAAAGCCCTGGGAAACATGAAAGCAACAGGCCTGGGGATTTTGTGACAAATGCAAAAATGTTCATATTTGTTAAACCATTAGCAAAGGGGTACAGCTGTTTTGAAAGCCTTGACCTCATGCCAAGTGCAGTCAGGCCTGCTTAAGGTTGCATGCCTGAGTCGTACTCACTTTGGCAACTCCCATTCAGTTCCCTTCTGCATCCCCATGACAGGTGCCCAGACAAACGCAGGTGACTCCAAATTGTACAGAGGCAGATTATTCAGGCTGCACCTCACCTGAGCCACAGATATTGGCTATGCGGCTCCAGCACTTTCAGCTGCATTTGCCAACATGGAGCCCAAATGAAAAAGCCCTGCCAGACAAGAGCCAGCTTCTATGGAGCCAAGCAGGGCAGCTCTGCGCTGTGTGACTCAACCCATGGCACTAAGGGCAGCGACAGCCGAGACCAAGCCCAGGCACACTGATGGCCCTGGAATTGGAGGCAGTAGCTGCAATCGCAAAGCTGGAAGAAGGCAAAAAGAAGTCACAGCCTTCCCTTGTTGGGTTGATAATGGGGTGGGGGAACAAGGAGCAACATTGAGGATGGGGAGGAAGAAAAGAGGAGGTGTAAGTTGGTAAGTCCAGTGGTGAGGACTGGGTTACAACATGTGTCTCTGTAGCACTGTTTCAGGACATCGTTTATTTTGTAGGTTCTTTCACTAACTGCATTTACCCTAAGAGAGCTAGGTAAAAACCCAAAGCAGAGATCTGATAGCCTAGGCCTGCTCTACTAGAGACAAGGGCAAGGCTGATATGAATCAGTCAGACTTACTGGCTTTGCATCAAGCTGATTGGTGTTCAAATTTCATAGCACAGAGCTACAGACATTAATAACTAAATAACATTAATAGCTAAACCCAAAGCATTTTATTTTGACTAATCATCCAAAGTTCAGGGCCGATTCCAATGTCTTTGGTCAGCAAATCTGGCTAAAACTGTCGTGCGATTTGGCCTCTACCAGATTCCCAGAAATTTTTGGGCTGGAAATACCATGAGGATTAGGCAAAAGTTAAATCCTTCTCTTCATTTATCTAGATATATTTGTCCCTGCTCAACAGAGCAAACATTTGCTTTCCATATTTGCCCATCAGTTTAAGGCTTTCATTTTACTGCTGCCAACTTTTAGCTACTTTAAAGCCTGACAAATCTTTCCTCTTCTTCTGCACCATGTTATGTCTACTGGGAGCATTGATTAACCCCTTACCACTCTCACTCTTCCAAGAGCAACCCACACTTTATTCCTTTAGGAGGAGTGGCTGAACAAGCCAGATAGAGCAATGTTTGAGAATGGGGCTGAGTACTAAAAATAATCAGTTCTAATCCTGGCTGGTTTCCTCATCATTTGCTGACCTTTGGTCAGATTCTGCTACTTTCACTCATTCTGAAAATAAGCAAATTTTTCTTATCTCCAATGTTTGTACTTTCACAGTACTCCATAGGGTGAGATGAGTGCTAAGCATTTTGTATATGCAGAATGTATACAGAGTGAGAGACACTGTCAAAAGTTCTACTCCAACCAGATCGTGAAGACTCAGGGAGGGATGTGAAGTAGAAACTGAGAAAGGTTATGTTATGACTTAAGCCAAGGGCCTTCTCCACCCAGCTGTGCTAGTGTGAGACACTGCCCCCAGCTGTGTGCCACTGACCTTCCTACGAGAGTTCACCACCTTTCCCTATTTAGACCTGCTGATGGAGCAGGCTCATGAGAGTGTGCTTTAATTTGTTTCCTGAAAAATCATTCATATCAACTCAAAAAAACCCAACTGCAATTCATTCACCCATCCATCCATCCACGTGTTATTGCCTGAATTTAAGACCACTTATGTGGGATGTTTCATTGGCAGACTGGCTGGGGCAGTAACCTCTGGCAATGTAGGTGATGATGACCTGCTGGGAATAGCATCATCTTCCACCAGCACAGCTGGATCTATCCACAGCTGCGTAAACTTTGACTAGCTAAATCCAGCTAGTCAAAAACAGACTCTCAAATCAATCCCAGGCCCCCTGAGCTAAACTCCAGTTGGGTGAAGCCTCCTCTATGTCACACAGTCCTTCAGCTGCTGGGAACAGAGCTCCAACAATTAAAAACTACTGAATATGCAAGGGGGAAGGAGGGGGCATTAGGCCTTGTAAAGCCTCATATCTCACTGTTCCCTCTGCAAAATGGGACATTGTCCTGTCTCTTACAGGACAATCTGAGTAAAAAACACTAAAACTGTTGCAGCGCTTTAGAGATCTAACATGGTCAAGAAATGGTAAGGTTGATAAATCCAGAGGCCCAGGCACAGCTCAAAAGCAAAGCAGAACTCTCAGGACAGGAGGTTCAAATGGCAATAAACAAGCAACTTTAAACTTTCCCTTGGCCTCTGCAGCAGTGGCTCCTTTAAGACCTCTGGGTAAGCAAGTTACTCTTTACAGCTACAGGTAAGCAAGTTTTTTAAATATTAATCGCATCACATGAATGTCAGATTTTTCCCTCGTGTACAGTAATTAATGTCTTTGCAGTTGGCAGTCAATGTGCTGTGATGTGCAGTTCAAACAGCAGAGGTGAGAGAGAGAGATGTTTCACTGACGTGCTTCTTCCTGCACATACATGTACACGTCCACATTCACACACACACATAGATTCAACTATGTGACTAGATCAGCAAATAAGCACTCTTTCAAGGACATCCCCCCCCCCTCCCCCCAAAAAAATTAAAAAAAAAAAAAAAAAGATTCAGGACAGAAAAAAACACAGGGAATTAAAACTATCTGGGCAGGTTTTCCCAGCTGCCAGCTAACTTTTCCTTACTAATTAGAGGAAGAAGTGGATGAAAAGAAAGGAGAAGAAAATAATTTATGAAACATTACAAGTCTGATGTTTAAGAGGCATTTTCAGAAGACGGGTTACAAACCTCTTGCTAGACAGGGGAGTTATTTCTGTAGCTGGTTAATCAAAACAGACAGAAAGTCAGGTAGAGTGTGAATTATTGCCGTGATGATTACCGAGAGGGAAAGGATGAAGACCAACTAGAAGCATTGCTTTCTCTATGCTGTGTATACACCTCAGTCAAGACTTTCTTGGAGTCACTAGAAACATGTCCATTCTTTTCAAGGGGTGCTGAATCAGACTAACAGAAAAAAAAAATAAAATAAAAAGAGAGAGGGAGAGAGAAATGGGAAGGAACAGGAATCACTAAGTAAAAAGTAAAACTCATCTACAGCATACTTAGGGACATCTGAAATTCCAGAGCCTGAAGGAGAGGGGTCATTTAGTGAGAACTGGTTTTTTTTTCACAGCAGTGCTCACCTACTATTAGGCTGAAGATTCCTTTTATTTGATTTCCTTTTATTCAGAAAATTAAAAAATATCTAAGAAAAATGTTGATGAAAGGAAAAAAAAATGTCAGTGAAATATTTTCCACTGGAAAAAAGGGAACAGAGCCATTTGTCTGCCGGCTGCTAGTTCTGTTCGCTCATCCCATTTGAACTAATTCTCTGTACCCACCTGATGCCTCTTCACTTCCACTGCAGACTGGTCTCCTAAAATGGCAGTGCAACTCAACCCCCGGCCTGAGATCATGTGGAGAACAACATAGTCTTTCCAGTCTGCCCCAGCTCCCCAGGTAATTTGGCAGAGTTTCACCAATGCAGGCCTTTTCACTTGTAGAAAAATTCAGGACTGGAAAACTAGAGATATTTGAGGTCAGAACCAAGCATGTCAGCAAAGCTAAGCTGAAAGGAATCTTGCACAATGTCTATGTACTCTGTGCCATGAAGCAGTTAGTTCTAATACCCCTGCAGTTCATTAGCATCAAATAGACTTGGAAGAGAAAAAGAAAAAAAGAAAAAAACAGAAAAAAAAGAAGCTTGCTGCCCTTATTCCTGCAGATCAATTGGCTCCTCTACTTCCACCTCCCCTCTCCTCTCTGTAATGATGTATTCCCCTTGCACCTAAATGCCATTGCCTCTGGCAAGGGTGTCCCTTTCACATGAGGGATTATACTGCTAAATTGCCTTTAGCTAGGAAAACCTAACATTCTGCTGGGTCTGCAAAGCTCCTTTCACATTCATCTCATCATCCTTTCCAGTGCAGCTGGTGTGTTTCTCAAGAGCCAGACTGGGCTGATCCCATTCTCTGGAAAAGGACACACATTGTTGCTCAGCAATGGGTGTGTTGAGAAGAAATTCCAGCTGTGGCAAGATTTCAGCAAGCAGTTATACTCAGCAGTAAAACTGAACTCAGCTGGCTGCAGCCAAGCCTTATGTGGGTTCCTGTGACTGTTCAGACAATCAGTCCCCAGTGCTGACTTCACCTAAGCACTTGCCTGTTTTAACCACTCTCTATGCGTTATTAAAAGTAACATTTGCAAAGATATTTTCAAACACTCTGAAGTTCCAACTCACTTTCTCTTTCAAGAACTTACTGTCTCTTCTAGAAGTCCTCAGCTTCCCTCCTTGTCCACTGTCCAATGAGACATGACAAACAGTTCATAATCATGTGCTTGAAGATGGGGGCCAGATTCTCAGCCAATTTAAACCATTTAAAATCCCACCTATTTTGTATAAGGTCTACTAGCTATGCGTATACAGCATGTTGGCATCTTGGTCAAGGAAACCACTAACTACATGTATTTCTCACCCAGAAATACATGTAACATTTTAAAATAATTTTCATTTTTATTTTCGATGTCAAAATATTCTTAATAAATGCAATGTTTATATTAGCAACAGGTTAATATAAATATTAGCAAAAAGCTAACATAAACAGGCTAACAGGTGTTTTCGAACTGCACTGATCTCAAAAAGCATCTTGTTCTATTCATATACATTTATGGAAACACTGGAAATAATCAGCATCTTATTGTAGCCCCAGACAATCTAGAAAACTGTCCCAGCTACTTCCTACCTGAAGCACTCACTCAGATCCTTTCTTGTGCTGAGCCGACTTTCACAACTCTGAGCATGTAAAATTAAGTGAGTAAACAAAGTTGGATTTAATGAAGTTTACTTCCTATGGAAATCAATTTTGGCAGCTTTTGAACAGTAATTTGGGTATAGGAGTTTTGGTTATTGTTTTGTGTCCAAGCCTGACAAGGAAAAGGGACAGGAATAGGCTGTTGTTTAGTTAAACTCTGCATTGCAGCTCTGTGTCTCTGCCTGGGTTGCCTGAGCAAAAGAGGAGAACCAAAGACTTCTTGTACTGCCCAAAGCTGTGAATTCTCTTCAGTATCAGATGGGACTTAATTCAGTCCGTGCAGTGGTGAGAAGATTCCAATGCTGTTCTTTGCAAGAAAAATGAAACCCTTTCAACTGGCTAGTCACAGCCTCTGGGCACTTACGATTTCTGTTTTCTTTATTACTTTGGTGTGGGTGAGCAGAATTTCCCTTCACCAAGAAACTCACAACTTTTACATAACACGCATTAAAACCAACCTGACCAATACACAAAACCCTCGAGAGTTCTCTGGACTAGTTGCAACCACACTACTGGTACGAAGACTGTTGCAGTAGCTTAGTTATTCTTTCCTGAAACTTCACATCTACAGCACTCATCCATGCTTGGGGACAGATAGTTTTTCCTAGGGAAGCTGCCTCTGAGCCTTCATGCCAATATCAGTGTTTTAGGAAATGAAACCAAGTATAATAATAATTCTATTCATTAAGGCTAAGGCTTGTAATGGTACTTAGTCATGAAAAGATGCAGCCAGTGGGATTTTCAAATTGTGTAAGTAGATTACACATCTAATTCCCATTGACAGCCAATGGGAATTAGGTCCCAAACTCCCTGAGGCACTTTTCTAAATCCTATTAGGTGCCTGTCAGCATCTTTGGGTGCTTAAATACCTTTATAAACCTGGACAAGGGTATGCTCCCATGCTCCAGAGGTTGTGTTTCTGGGTTTTGGTATAGCAATCCACCTAATGGAATAAAGTCAATGCCAGACCATCAGGCTTACTTTGCAGATCTCAAAATTTGGAATATGGACCACAAATTAGGCCTTTCCTACCTTTCAGACCTCCCAAGTTAGAGCAATAGACCTGCTCAGATGTGTTCAGAGGTTGCTCACTAGTGTTGACTCATCACTGCTGGAGAAACTCTTTTAGAATCAGCTGCCCTTCCTGTCAGCGTTGCTAGAACAGGTTAGAGAGCCCAGAGCAGAGCCAGAAAGCTCAAGCCTTGTGGCATTCAGCCAAAACACTCAAAGGTGCTTCCTCCTTTATTTCATCCTGCTTTAAATGCAGATGCAGGAGATTACGATGAAGATGCAATTGATTTGAATTTTGTTGTAGCTGCAGCTGGTTTCTGTGCTTCTGGCTGACATGCATGTGGAATTTGTGCAGAGTTCTAATCAGATTAAGCTGATTCTGTGGAAGCACAATGGTGCAATTTTTAAAAGAGCACAGCCATGTTTTTTCTCAGTCTTTGAGAGTGCATCCTTTACAGAAATGGCTTTGTCACAATGTGAAATTAAACAGGCCAAGGCGAAAGCAAACATTCCACTCTTCTGAAAGGCGACAGTGTGATCACAATAATACCAGCTGAATCCTACTCCAAGCTAGAGCAGTGCTGATGACTATTTAGAAAATAATTAATTGAACTTTACATGACATTCAGTTGTTTCTTGGCTCAAATACCCATCTATTCCTTTGCTGAATTCTAGGGATTCTGCAAGCAATGAAAAATATTTGCTTAATGACAGACTTGCAAACAATATTCTTGTTGTATTAAATCACAGTATTTGTGAAGGCACAATGTAAAAAGGGTGCTAGATACATAAACAATTTTGTTAGATAGATTTTGAGTGTGATGAAGATAGATCTTAAATATAGAACAAATATAGTGTGGTTTTAGAAAAAGGGGGTCACAGGCATGCTTTTCAGCTCTGGCAGGAAATACTTCAAAGAATGTGGGATTTATTTTGTTGAAATAGTATTGCTCATATAACTGCTATAAATGTTAAAGGATCTTTGGCTCTGATTACATCAGAATTGAAAAGTAGGCTTGAGAGAGGACTTAAGCTTGCTAGGCCGTGTGACCCCTTGCATTTTCCATCTGCACTGCTGGCTATGGATTGGGACAAAGCACCCATGTAATGCCTCGGAAGTTCTGGATACCTGCTGCTGGGCAAGAGTCACATTCAATAACACACTCATATCCACATACACATTATGAATAAAACATGTCCTCTGCCAAGATGCTAAACAGTTTTCTTCAGCTCTCAGGCTGGGATCATGTAGACTTGATTGTTTACAGAGTGCATGACGACTCTGGTCTTGACAGTGGGCTCAAACTTATGTCAGGCTTACTGTGTAAATAGACGTGCTACATTTTTCTGTGAAAATCTGAATGAGAAACGTGTTGCTTGACAGCAAGAGAGTATTCCAAGTCCAAATTCTCAACCCAGAAAAAGTGGAGAGTTTACAAAGAAACCTTAATTGACACAATGGGACTGAGAGAAGAAGACAGAAGAAAGAACAGCTAAGTCCCCAGGACATTTTTCCTTTTACTGATGGATGGAAATGCAGATGTTTCTGTGTGCACATGTACGTACATGTGTATACACACTGCTGGAACTGGAATTTCACATTTCTGAGGGAAACTGCATTCTGAACTTTCATGAAAAACTGGATATAAAATTTATTCCAGAGAAAAAGACATTTTCTAAAAATATCATCACAGACCTATCAAAACAAACATAGCAGAGAGCTAGATGGCTGGGAAAAGAAGCAAAGGTTTCAGATTTGACCACAGAAAATAGCTGGATTTCTGAAACACTTGCACCTACTATCTATGTTCTTAAAAGCATGTGCCAGTCACTGGTGCCTGTTTTTAGTAAACAACAGTTGCAATTTTTATACAAAGTGTTTCAGTTTCACAAAAATATTTTTGTTGTAGAACAAATACAGGTGTAGGTGCATTCCAAAGCAAATAGCTAGGATGCCAATTGTAAGGCTGGCTTTCATTTATGAAGCAGAAAACCAAAAGTGACCCAAAATGTGTCTTTCACTAAGAATGATTTATTCATGATCATAACTGTGGCTGTGTGGAAATCAAGAAGATGGCAAATAAAAAGTACACAGATTGTGTAAAAGATAATGTAATCTCAAAAGGGAGAGAGAGGACACCTAGGAGATATTGGCACGGAAAGATAAACTCAAAGCAGCAGCTGCATGCCAGACTCTTCATCATTCAAAATGGAAGACTGCCTTACTGACTTGGAGCTTGCAAGCTTCTTATTTAATGGAGCCTTGACTGACACTCTCTGGACTAAACCATTTAACAAAATCTTTTTAGCTTTAAATAGCTCCAAATGCTAGTTTCATAAAAATAGCCCCAAACACGAAAGCATCCTTCATATGTATTTAATACAAACTGTAACTGTAAAAGCTAAGTCAGACTTCTACTCAGCAGGGTTTCAGAAACTCCTTTGAGTGGCCTGTGCAGGATGTGCCTGCGCTCAAGAACAGCTCAGAATGGCTCAGCACTTCTAACCAGCTAGTCGAAGAGCCAAGCAGGTTCGTAGGGAAGTACACATCACTTCAAGCAGGTGCTCAGTGGCAAAAAGCTAAACAGTTTTTGAAAGATCTGATTACTAAACAGTTCCCTTTTACTGGCCATGTGCTTTCTCCATGAATGGATTCATTGGATGTGCAACTATAATTGAGTTTCATCCCATGGGAGAGGTCCATTTGGCGACTTAAGTGCAGTCACTTGTCAGGATGGATTTTTCCACAAATGTACATTTTTCAAGTTTGCATGTCTTTTGTCAATACCTTGGCTCTCCAAGGGACAGCAATGTCAAGTTCCTACACTCTTGCATTTGACTGGTACTGAAAATCCGTCTGTTATGGTTCTCTGAAGCCTGTCTGATGAGGAAGGCTTTTTGACAACTCTTGCCTCTCTAGAGCTCTTACCTCTTTGTTTTTGCTGTAGTCCTTTCCTTTCCCAGCAGAAACCTTGTATACAGGCTAGCAGCATTTACATTCTCTTTTTCCCTTCCCAGCCTTCTGAAATAGTGAACAGTTCAGAATTCAAACTGTTCATCAGTCCAAACTGTAAGTATGGACTTAGATATTTTACATACATTCCAAAAGTATGACACAGGGGAGCCAGCAAATAGAAGCCACACCAATGGAAACAATGGAGGAATTGAAACTATTGCAAATGAAGGAAGCAGTAGAGCAACTGGTAGAAAAGTAACCAGGCCACAACATTCTGGTCTTGTGCAACATACTTGTTTTACCAGGTGGTACTGCTTGAAAGGCAAAATTTTCAGTCGATCTGGCATGTATTCCAGAAGGAGGAGACAGACAGTTGGAAATGAGCATCATTTTGTTCTGAAAGCTTTCCTCAAGATCAGAGAAAAAGTAGATGGTAGTTCTAACTTTCTTTGCAGGGGTACAAGAACTGAAGGACTCAGTCATGATAACTTCAATACTGAATGTACCTCACTGAAGAACTTAGGAACTGGAGATTATCAGTCCATTTAATTCATTGTTTTTTACCTGAAGGTTGTCAATACCAAATAATTCTGAGAAAGAAATGTGTACTAAATGATAGCGTTATAAGGTTATTCATCCCTTCAAGAAAATGTGCCCTTAAGTTGCAATGGATCAAGTCTGGTTCTTGTAGATAATGCTTGAAATACATACTGTTAATTTATGCTATTTTTTCTTATCTGATATTCCTTCCAGCTTAGACAGCAAATATAGCTTCATCAGCTTCACCTCTGAGATAGATTTTGTTCTTTCAAGGTTTCTTTTAATTCACTAAAACATTTGGGTTCACTTCAGTAGCTTTTTTTGTTGGTATGGTTCTTGTGGTTTGCTTTGGTAAACTACTAATAGTCAACATCAGATTTTAAAGCCTTACTTCTGTAAACAACATAAACCAAAAGAACCATATTCCAAGCAACTGAAATGGAAAAGGATGAGTGAAGCATGAAAGGAAACGTTGCTGAAGCACCATTGCCTCTCTCAAATGGGAGTTACTCAAGTGGGAACCCTCTGTTCCAGGACTTGCATTTGCGGTTCTCCTGGTAATGAATATAAATTATTACCTGACAGAGAGAAAAGAAACTCACTAAACAGCTTGCTTTTTTTCTTTTTTTTTTTCATGTACAAAAATCAGCAGCACTTTCCATCATTATTTTCTTTTCTTTGGAACATGATTTAATTGAAATCTGTGGAGGGTAAAAAAAAAAAAAAGTATTTTAAAGCATCTTTTCTCCCATTTTGGGATAGAAAGATAGTTTCTCTGACTAAAATTGCCTCGATAAGGACGGCCTGGAGATTCCCAACCTGTCAGGCTGTGGAAATGTTTCCACTAGTGTGTTTTGATTCAAGTCCAACTAATCACTCAGAAAAAAAGGAATTCAAAAATTATCTTGTGAAGTGTTGCCACAGAAGTTTTATTTTCAGCAAAATAAAAATGAGAATAATTGTTGGCCATTCAAATATTATTTTCATTTCTATTTTGTTTGTTTGTTAGCCTGCACCCATAAAAATGGTATATATGACCTTCAAGCAAAAAAAATTTGCAGTGGTTTCATGGATCATGCTTTAATAGCTTATTAAGCATTAGTTGTTCCGGAGCACAGCCTAAAGATGGTACTGATTTGCCATTTCTTTTACGTGTTTAGGGGCTATTTAGTAGTGTTAAGGGGAGAATGTGACCACAGCTCTGTCCTCTGGTTGTCCACGGCTGATGGAAAGCCCTACAAAGGTCTTTATCTGATGTGACATTTAAGATATTTGTTATTGGTTATTATACAGCATAACAGTCAGAATTCAGAGAAACAAGGCCTTCAGCAAGCAGCTGATGGAAGGAAATCTGTTCTCCTATAGTTTTGTGTCTTGTGGTTGAATTCTCCCGTGCTTAAGAACATACAAACTCCCTCAGAAGCTGCAACATTGATAACAGTGCATTCTCAAGTTATTCATTGCTGTCTAACCGAACTCCCATTTCAGCCACTCCCAAGAGAGGGGCATTCATACGGTCTCCTTCTCTACAGAGCTGTGTATTTTCACAAAAACTATAACTGCATATCCTTACGCCTGCCACCCCTCTAGCTAAACAAATTTGGTTGAAATTGGCCAATGAGTCCAACAGTAATGACAAGAGGACTGAGAGAGAAAAACACATAGATGGCAACATCTCATAAGCTTTGTGTCCTTAGGAAATTAGGCAATCAATACTTTCCTGGCTTGGGATCTAGCACAAAGCTCAGTGACTTGGACTATACTCAGACAACATAACAAATGGGAACACTTACTGGCTGCAGCCATATCCAAGAATTCTGACCTCAGTAGTCTGGCATGTGCTTCTGGTTCAGCCCTGTTCTGCCTCCAGTTATCTAACCCTGGCCACTGTCACAGGAATTTTGAAACTTGAAATGCAGACTCCTAACCAAGACAAACCTGTCAAGGGCTGTGTGTTACAAAAACCAGACAGCAGCATGTCCTTTCTTCCTCCTTCTGTGTTGTTCAGATGCTAATAAGAGCTGGATTTTTGTCAGTGGACAAAATAACTTCCGGGAAGAGCTGCATTGCAGAGTAGTAAATAGCAACAATGATCCAGGCTCTAAATTCTTAGGATATACTGGAGATAAAGAAAAAGGCTGAGAAATCTGGAGATGAATTGCTGTAGGAAGGAGGATCATGGCTGACTCATCTGAGGGAAGTATATTATATTCTGAAAACCACTTCTCAAAAACAAACTCTTAAATTCCCCTTGTAAAGTACCACAACCAAGTAATGGAGATGTCGAGGGACATGAAGGAAATAGTTGTGACAACAGAGGTTTTTTTCTCCACATTTTGCACTTCTAACAGTGGGAACACACTTTCAAAAACACATTTCCAAAGCCTCCCCAAGTATTGGATAATGCTATTTCATCAGCATGAAGGAAAGCTCAGAACATCTAGTATCAGTCGTGAGCTGACAATCCCCAGACTCCACATTTTCGTCCTAATTCGAAACCCAGCACCCACAGCCAATTGCTAGTGCAGGAGAAACAAAAACAAACAAACAAAACCCCCAAGTAACTCTGTAAAAAGTGGAACTAATGATGCCTGCTTCCTTGGAGACATGTGTCTCACAGTTGATTGATTTAACAATTAAGCAATAATATTTTGGGAGCAGGAGTTCACTCCTTCCTAGACATCAGGGAATCCACACCAAAGAGTAACATCATGAATGCTGTAGGCACAGGAAAGCCAGAGTTTACTACTCACTGGACACCAGGGAACCCAGAGAAGATAGCCTTGATCTCAAATGCTTAAGGGCTAAGCTCAAGTTGCATTTGTCTTCCAGGAGCAATAGTAATAATAAAGTCTCTCCTATTCTGTCACCTATTCTCAAGAAGCCTGTGAGAATTTTGCAAAACTTTGTAATTCACTTTGAGAGGTTACCATCTTTGCCTAATCTAGGTAAAATGGGTTTGATTGTTTCAAAAGATTGTGAGGAGACAGGCAGCATAAAAACCACATGCCCACAGTATGGAATCAGCCTTCATTTCTTCAGGCCAGAAATGAGAACAGCATTAGGGCTGAATGTAGACTGAGGTTAATACTCAATACAGCCTCCCTATGGGGACTTTTCACAAAAAAACTGCTAGTGTTATGTTGGCTGTCTGAGTGGCTTAGAGACAAATCACCACTTCTGCACCGCACTTCCCATCTTTTGCAAGGATAGTATGGCAGCAGTTGCAGTCTTGGCTCTTAAGTTTAAAATAGGATAATTATCACTTCTTAGAAAACTTTGAAGAAGTTTTCTGCTTAGAACATTCCTTTATAATGAATCAGACATGTCCTGGGCATGAAACTGCTGTTAGTAAAAGGATATACTACCTCAGAGCAGGGGTGAAAAGGCCAGTGTTAGAAGGGATATAGCTGGAACAGCATACATCACTACCAGATTCTCCTTTTTATTCTCCTTATACTTATTACATGGAACATTCACATCTCCTGTTATTACCTGCACCCCAAGCCTCTCTCCTTGAGTTAAGGAGTGTGAAATGAGCTTAGGTGACGAGCATTAGAAGGTCTGCAAGCAGACTGATGATCATGGAAGTGACCAGAGGGTTTTGCCACTTCTGTTTGCCAGAAGCAGAATGTTTTGTGACAGAACAGGGAGACAGTTTCCAAAACAGCCCATCTAGAGGCCTTCCGTTTATAACAGTGTATGTGTATAAGTTTGCATGTATGGCATATGTTAAAGAAAGACAGAGATTTGGATTTGGAGAGATGTGACTGTTTAGAAAAGCCTGAGGCACTAACCAGTCTCAAATGGAGAAAATTATTTCAGTGTTTCTTCTGCGCTACCAATTCTTAAAAAAATGTATATTTTAGGAAATTCAGATTTCAGCTCCATAACTGGGTAAAAAGTGGAGTTTGATGAAATCATGAAAACAAATATTATTTAAGTGAAAAGTTTGTCTCAATCTCTGCCACTGCCTCTGTTCCCAGACCCTAATGTGTTTTCTCTTGATACTTCTCTTTTTCTTTTCATTTTAATTACAAATTAATCACTGACTTGGATATATCTCTGCTGTACATTAATTGGTTGAGATTAACAACAATATTGCTCTTCAGACGTTTGGAATGTGCAAGACATTTTGTGCACCAAATGGCTCATATTAACTTCTGTAATATCCAGGTGCAAACTCTATTGCAGTGTTCAAATTAGTTCAATTTCTCTAACGGCTCCTCCTGTAATTGATGGCTCAAATTATAATAAAATACAGTTCCTCTACATGATATATGTTACAACTGCTACCTGTTATGCTGAATATTGCATTGCTTTGAAACTGCATTATCCTCTACCTACATGGATCAGATCTTTCTTTAAAGCAACTACTTATGCACCAGAAAGCATCTTCACATCATTCAGAAATTATACATATGCTCATGCACTTTATCAGTAGCTGACAGAATGGGGATGGCAAAATTACTGTCAGTCATGTTGCATTCAATCTTACATAAAGACCTGCTTTTTACTATACCCTAAAATTGACAATAAATGCCGTTCGTCTCTCCTTGCCCCATTAGTGCATCCAGACATAGCTAGTAATGCTTAAAAGACCTGCACCTTCATCTTAACTGCTTTTTAATTCCAGCTTTATTTTCTTTCTTCTGCATATACTGTTACTCTGCTATGCCTAAAATACTATCTACTAAATCTAAATGCTAAAATACTCTCTCCCTATTCATTCTCTTTTTCTGAAGCATATAATTACAGCAGGACTTTATTTTTTTATGATGGAAAGAAAGATTTGTTAAAAAAAACCCAAACAAATTAATCAGTCAAATCCTGAGGGTTCACTGACCTCCAACTGTTTCATTCCAAATGTTAGCCGTGATGGAAAGAAAGGAGGGGGTGGATTTGGCTCTGGGACATGTGCACCTGCCAAGTGTGGCCAGAGATGGGTCCCTGCAAACTGCCTCTTGCAGCCTATCAGACCTGCCAATTCACGGCAGGTCTGTTCCAGCACTCAGGACTCTGGGAGCTGCCTGAAGCCGCTCGAGGAAATCAGCATGGACAAAAACATCAATTTCATTGCACCATAGCAGAATCTGGGGAACTTGCAGATCATCAGAAATATATTTAGAAATTTGATTTTGATCCAAAATGGACTGAAGCCAAATTTCAAAATAACAATAGTAAGTCAGAAACTTTGCTTATTAGCTACCTCCAGTTGAAATACTTAATTCTTCTTCTTCTCTCCCATTCCTGAAGACCAGTGTCCTTGGTTTATTCACAAAAATTGAAAGGCAGATAACGAAGAACAAGGGTCCTCACCCTGCTTTCTTTGCCAGGTGTTACCATGTGAAATTAAGGATCTTATCACTCCTAGTCCCTGATGGAAAGGCACATAGCAGAGGGGACAATGAGCACAGGAAAACTGGCACTGAGTTCAGTCAAACACAAAATTACAACAGCCACAAACAGCCACCATAGATGTTGTTTTCCAGTTTAAAATACTAGCTTGGTGTTCTGTAGCATTCAAAAAGGTAAGCAGCATTAAGAACTCTTATGAGGGGAACTGTCAACGCAAAAGAAAATATTATTAGGGTGATCTTTATATTGAATACAACATGTAGCGTTATTTCCTCCCCTTCAGTTTCAAAAAAGATACAGTAGAACTGAAAAGGTATGGTTAGCACAACTTTTGCACAACAAAAAACTAGGTATAACAAGAGTCACAGTCACAGAAACAATGAAGAAAACAGTATGGTAGCAAATATCATAAGATCTATCTTAAAAATTCACAACTGCCAAGAAAATGAGCAATAGGAAATTATTATACACTAATTCTCATAATACTTGAACAAGCAATACTATTAAGCAGAAAATTGAAGGGAATCATTTTTTCACACAACTCTATATTGTAGAATTCATTGCCACAAAATGTTGTGGAAGTTAAAAATATAAATAGGTTCAAAAAGCAATCAGTTAAATTCATAAAACCAAATTTAAAACCAAATTTTATCAAGTGCTCTTAAACATAAAGCTTTAGCACCAATACTCTGGTATCAAATCCCTGAGCCACAGAAAACTGGAAATCCGAAAAAAAACAAGAATGGGAAATCTGTACGTGGGGAAAGATCCATCCACACTCGCCACTTCCTACAAGTCTGGAAAAAAACATAGAAGTACCTATGTAAAAAGATATAGCAGGATGTCAGAAAGTGGGCAGTTGATCAGCTGTTTGCTTTTGCACCTTTTCCTGATTAGTTCAAAGAGCAACCAATTTTCAGAAGAATTCACTGTAATTTGATCATTAAGTGAAGTCACAGCTCATCTTTCAAATGCTGTTGTGCCTGAAAACATAATTAAAATGTAAGGTAAAAATTTACAGATATATGTCTTTAGGCAAAACACATTCATTTATGTTTTCTGTAATTTTCTTAAAATGAAACACAGGCTGGATATTAAAATTCTCTCTTACAATTTGGTCCATATAGTATGCCTACAAGAAGAATTGTAGTCCTACCTCACAAGCAAGAAATACACATCAGGAATGTATTATAGACTAACCATAATATCCAGGCACTCTGTTCATGTCCTGTAACTTGCAAACAGATAGCGGACTGACTTTCATCTCTTCTGAGAAAAAAGTCCCTCAGGACTAGTCATTCAAAATTCATGCTGAAAACAAGTTGATAGATAATAAAACTAAATGTATAATGAAACTGCCTGACAATCTTGATTATAAAATCACTTCCCTGGCTTCACTGTTTTCATTATACCAAGGGAGTTGTGATTCCTGTTCAATACAACATTTGAAGATGGTATTGTAACACTTGTTGACAAGTATGTTATAACAGTTACTATTCTCCTGAGGCAGCTTTAATGCATATGATTCTTCTTTGGCTTTCTCTCAGTTGACTTGATCTTTCTTCAGCGGCGGAGACAAGGTTCCTGCACTCGCGTTGCCCGGTGGGTCACGCTGCCCTCCGCACGCTTCACCCCGCCGCCGCAGCAGGCCGTGCCCGCGGAGGCCGCTGGCGCCCACCCACGGCTCAGGGAGGCCGCACGTACATCGTCAGCAGCAAGCAAGAAGTCATAAAGACAGAATTCTCCTCTTACACGAGTTCCTCATAATAAAAGTGGGGTATAAAACCATATTCAAACGTGATTTTTATGTCTGTGTTTTGTAGTTTAACCGGCTGTTTGCACTGACTCTCCCCCTCCGGTGCCTTTGTTGGCTGCGAGTCAAGAAGCTAACCCGGCATTAGACAGGGCCGCAAGGCGGCAGCAGGTCAGGCCGGGCTGCAGCCCAAGCCGCGGAGAGCAGAAACCTCGGTCCCAGCGCAGGGCTCGGGCCGGGCCGGGCCGGGCCAGGCGGCCACCGCGCCCCCCGGGCAAGGCCGCCACACTACGACTCCCAGAAAGCCTTGCGTTGAGAGGCCGCGCTCTTCACCGGGGACTAAACTTCCCAGCAGGCTCCGCGCCCCGCCGGCTTTCGGCTCCCAGCAGGCTTTGCGAGGCCAGCCCGGCCTCCGCGCCCGGTCGGCGCGGAAACTACATATCCCATGAGGCGTCGCGGCAGGGAGTCCTCCATTTCCGGGAGTGGCGCCGAGTGCCGCGGCTGGCAGAGGCGGCGGCCAGCCGGAGCGGGCCTGGCGCGGTGGTGGCTGCCCGGAGCGCGGTGAGCGGGGCCTCGTGGGGCCGGCGGCGGAGGGCAGCGAGGCCGGGGAGGTCTCCGCGCGGTCAGCGCCATGCTCAACATGTGGAAAGTGCGGGAGCTGGTGGACAAGGCGTGAGTACGGCGGGGAGCGGGCGGGGCGGGGGGCCGGGGCGGCTCGAGCCCCCTCAGCGGGGCCCGCGCTCCCCCCGCAACATGGCCGCTGCCCTCCCCCGCCGGGGCGGCCGCCGCCTCACGCCCCCTCGTGATCCTCCTTCCTCGCCCGCCTCTGTCCCGGCCCCTGCGCCCTCGCCGGGGTGGCTGCCCCGCGCGGCCCCTGCCCGCCCACCCGCCGCGGCGTGGGCCCCTCTGACAGCCGGGGCCTGCCCTGCGGGTGCTCCGTGGCCTTCCCGCTGCGGCTGGTCCGTTCCCTTCTCTCTCCGGCTCTTGTGGGCCCTGGCAGGTCTTGGTAAGCTTCTTTTGGGCACCCCCTTCCCTGCCTGGGTTCTGCTGGACGTGTGCCCATTCTGGGACTTGAGCCGTTAAAATCAGCTGGATCGCCGCCTGTCATGGCCACAGGGCTCCTTAGGAAGAAACAGGAGTGTCACACTAGAAAGAAGGAGGGGCGTCGGGAACCACCTGTACAGCAGTCAGTTTTTAGAGTGCTTCCAAAGTCACCACATTCTCCTTTGAGTTTTTTTCTTCCTCCCTAAAGACGTGTCCCTGCTGCAACCACGATTGACTCACTGCCCTTGGGCCTCTTAGAGGTGGAGCATGATAGAGGGGTGAAATACTCTGTCCCAGCCCTTAAACGTTTAAATAGTTCAGGTGTTTGCAGACTGGTTTCCTTGAGTAGAACCTCCTCCCACTGTAAACTTGGCAGTAGTGGTAATAATCATGATCACTGTGTTGCTCTGAGAACATGACATTATCATTTTGTTTCTCTGCCACTTCTTGATTAAAGGCATGAGGAAATTTTGTTATGGTGGCCAAAAAATATATATTTTGCCCCATTAAATAATCTTTGGATTATTTAATATTAGGCATAAATTCAGAACACTTTTCCCTGAGTTTGTGGACCTCTTAGAGGAATAACTGGCTGACACTTTGTAGATGAGTATGTACCAGATCAGATTACGTGATCTAATAGTTGTGCCTAGATTTGGAAGTTAAGGTGAGTCTTTCAAAATTGAGGTCCTACATTGATTTTTTTTTTTTTTTACTTTTTTTTCCCCCAAACAATACTTAAACTTGTATGTAGAATGGTTAGTTTAAGGGCAACAAACTGGAGAAAAATGATAACTTATATCAATCATGAATACTATCATGAATAACATTGCTACACCCTATCACTATGTTTAAAATATTTACTTTAAAAATATTTCATAAGTCAAACAATGCATCGAAATCTGTATTGGAAAAGACTTATAATTTTTAAATCAAGCACAAGAAGCGAGTAATTTCAAATGACGGAAAAATACTTCTGGACAGTCTTCAATTTCAGAGGCTAACATTATCCAAGGGAAGTGGACTGTATAGCATTTAGAGGCATCAAAATCAATAGTCCCAACTGTGTTCAGTACAGATCTGTCATAATGTCTTCTGTCTTAAAGCCTCGAGATACAAAATTATCTGTAGAAGGGGCTATGTCATGTTAGCCTCTTCTTAAATAACCGCAGATGCTGTGGCAGGGACATACTGAACTTTAAGAATGACTTTTTCTTTCCTTAAGAAAAAAAAAAAAAAAGAAAAACATAATTAAATAGTAGTTTTGAAAATGCAAATAGCCTTAAAATGTAAATTTTGATAGTTTGGGGGAGGGGAGATGGTGGTGTTAACTCTACATCTTGGTTTTGTATTCAGCTGATGCTTATCATAGTACTTCAGCTTGCTCATCTGTTTTCAATTTGCCATTACGTGGGCTTTTAGGTGGCTGTTAGCTTGGTTAGATTGGAGATGTGACAAGTTGGAGAACTTGTATTAAACAATTCTCGGATTTTTTGGTGTGTAAAAGTTCAGAAAACCGTAATATGATTAAGTCACTGTTAAGTTTGATGTCTGTGGGCAAATATGTGTGTATATATATATGCATGTATGTATGTATTTTAAAAAGAAGTAGAAACAGTAAGTGAAATAAGCTGTTAAAGTCTTTAGAGGTTTTATGAACCTAAAAATGTTAAGAAACAACTGCAAGGTATGAAATAAAAATAGAGGTTTGTAGTTGATATTACTGAAATTTTTAGTATTCATGCTTTCTTCAATTTAATAGAAACTGAGCAATCAAGTTTAGGTCAGTTCTGCTTCCTAGTTCTCCCACACTAGAATCACCACTATTACTTTTATTGTAGCATTTCCTAGAAATTCAAAGTATAGGTCAGCATCCTTTTCTGCATAAGATGTAATTATTTGTATTATAAAATCATAGCCCTTATCTATTTAAAATTTAGAAAGACTACATGATAGAGTATTAGATTTAAACTGTTCTAAGATGTGACAAGATAGTGTGATCTGTATTGTTCTCCCTCTTTTTAACCTCACTGTTCAATAGTTGATAATGTAACTAACCTTCCTTTTTAGTTTTAAAGTGCCTTGATTAGAATTTGGTGCAATTGAACAGTAATATCTCTCTCTCTCTTTTTTTTTTTTTAAGTTAGATATTGTGAAGTAGTTTGAGACTTAAAGCTTGTCTGCACCTAGTAAGAGTTGTTTTATTCTAACTTTATTCTTCTGGTTTCTAAACAAATGTCAAAGTTCTTTCTACCCTTGTTCTTCCTAGGTATTGCAATCTGCACAAGCATTCTTCTCATGTGGAATTAGATCAAGTTTCTGTCTGGCTAGCTTGTAGTTTAGAGGGTAGAGATCTAAATTTTCTCTTTTTTTCAGGAATAAACTCTGTATTTCACATTATTTTATGAATAAAGGCTTTTCACTTTTTAAAACATTCACTTGTATAGTTTCTTTTTTTGCCCAGTAGGTCAAAACTGAATCGGGAAGTAGACTGAATAAATGCAGCCCTCTAATGAACTTCTGCATGCTGTAGCAGTAGATTCTGCATTTTCCTTGAGCAGTGGCAAACTAAACCTATGCCACTTCAACAGTGTTGTGTGATGCAGAGATGGTGAGTCAGGTGGCAATTTTGAGTCATTGCTGAAGTAGTGTAGTAGACTTCTTGTTAAATTCTGTGTTGCCATAGGCTTAAGTTAGGTCAACCACATAAACACATAGCCCGTGTGGCTTAAATTGGCCACCTCCTGCACAGTGCTTTTCTGATCTCATGAGCTACATACCGCACTCTATGTAAGTGTGCCACATACTTCTGATAGCTGGTGGGAATATGAGTTCTAAGAACACTTTGCAGGTGGGAGGTACACTGCTATTGTAGGATGAATTTTGTAGCTTTGTCTCTGAGTGGCCAGGTAACAGCAGTCCTGGATATTCTGCTGTCTCCTGCAGCAGGGGGTTCAGATTACATAGGCGTCCCTGCTTGTGCACAGCCCTGCTGCTGTGATGCAGCTTGAGGGTAAGCCTTGTATTTGAGCAGCTTGCATGAGGCTTAAGAGGTAGGCTGGCCAGTCCTGAGCTCTGTAACCTTGGAAATACATGTCTGGTGTAGAAACAGTTTACAACAAAAATACCGTGTTTTTGTTGGTATAGGTGCATATGTGCTTTGAATGTCAAACCAACAAAGACTGCAACTAGCCTATTGTGTAATAACAGCTATGTTGGCAGAAGGTTTTGTAGTCCCTGACATCTAGTTTGGGAGTCCTGGATACAGAAGTCTAGAATTTTTGTGCACCTTGGAATATTCCTTCTTTAATCTTGTAAGAGAAGTATGTAGTGCTTGGATTCTATGTAGAATTTTTAGGGATGTTTTTCTGAAGAATGAAAACTTTTGAAGAAGAAACCAGGAAATATTAAGAAACCCCGTTAGAGTGATTTTTAACTTAACCATAGCACAGAGGTATTAACTTGGCTTTATTGGCCTATCTTTTGAACCTGGCATCACATCTCTCTTTGACTTTGAATATTCCCCTTTCCTTGAAGCAGAACCTGTTGTGATTCTTAGTTTATTTTCCTGAGTGAACTACTATTGCGGTGTTTCTGTACACTGTTACCCTAGCTCAGTGTTCTTATGCTGAACGTAGAAGACTGTGCATACATAGTTGGCAAAGCTGTTTGGAATTCTCTTAGAATTCCTCTGTCAGTAAAAGATGTTATAGCTTAATGTTTTGGCTAACTAGTTTCCGTCCCAAATATGTAGGATGTGCTGTAAGTAAGGTGGAGGGAAAAACTTAACCTTTGGACCCACAGAGATTAGATTGTTGCGTGTGTCACAAGGTGATGACTTTACAGCCATTTTCTTTAAAATTTCATTACCATACTTAGCTTTTGTGACCTAGAGTATGAGAGATCTTATTCTAAGCACCTTCCACACATTAGAGAGCAAAGAAATAGCCTAATTAAAAATCTGGTCAAGGTGATAGATGAGCATGTATAAAGGACTGTAATCTAGATGCTCATTTGAATTGGTTTAGGTGAGTGAAATAGTTGTAGCTGAGTTTTGGAGCTTCTTGGATAAGTATTGAAAAGAAGAGAGCCTGTGAATTTCTTTACAGTGTTAAGAACATGACAGCCATCCTACTATTTTTCCCTACCCCCTTTCAATTAAGTATGGTTAGGGTTAATTTGTCCCTATAGCTATGTCCTAACTTCTTTGCTGATACTGCTCTTGAGCACAGCTTTCTAGTACCTGAGCAGGAATGTATTTGTACTCCCTTATAAGATAGAATGGGATTTTTGTTACAGAGCTATATTTTCCTACATTTTGCAAGGTTGATGAATTGTCCGAATATTACATATTTTAAGTTATCTTGAAATGGAGACCAAGGTGTCTTTTCTCAGGTTAAAACTGATTGTAATGTTTATACACACATTAAATGGTAGAAGCACTTATTACCTTATTACCTTTGAGAATCTATATTCCTCGGGAATCTTTTTTTTTTAAGTTGGGCACTAGGGTCTTCTGCCAATTGTTCTGATGTTATGTCTGTACAAGGAGGAATTATTTTGAAGTAAGTGAAAAAAGAAGGATTGAAGCATTATAATCAGCTCTAATACAGCAAACTAAAAGAGAAATGCTTTTAGTTAACAGGGTATATTTTCCTTAGCTCATACCATTAGAAGCACTGTAAAGAGAAGGATAAATTCTTGGCAAAGTAGGGTAAATTACTGCTTTGGATAGTTGCAGATTCTAGCTGTTGTAGTTTAAAGCATAGCATGCAAACTAATCCATGTACTTCTGCTGAGGAGTAGAGATTTCTGGATTAGCCCTACTTCACCGATGTTGAAAAAGAAAATTGTCAAGTGAACCAAGTTGCAGTCAGTTGGTGAAGATTAAAACTAGATTTGCTGGCTTGTGGTCTCATGTTGTTGTGTGGCAGCTCATGTTATGTCTACATTGTGTTTATTAATATGGTAAATACATACTAGTAGTTAACTCTACAGTTACGTGACTTACATGTAACTTTCAGTTGCTTACTGCCTGTTGTATGCTTATGTTTGACCAATGTGTAAGTGGGATTATACTTATTACCCAGCTAGAAGTTTTAAATCATCTTGCCCAGCTACTTTCCTCTTTTCCAATGTGCTTGTAATTGTTCTTGTTTACAGGCACTTTTCTTTCTGTCCAGGGACCAAAAGTATCGTATGGTTTGGCTCAGTAATAACAGGTATAGTGGTAAATCATCTCTCTCCTGATTTATCCAGCACAGGGGTACATTACTGTCTAATACTAGTTTATTGCTGCCTGACCTTACTGTAAACTCATTTGCTCCTGTTCCAGGATCATTTAGTTTTCTTTGTATTGAAGGTTTATTTTGGTTTGCAAAAGCAAGATCTTCAGAGCAGTAAGCCCTTTCATTGTTTTATGTAAGGGATAGTTAACCTTCACTATCCTCCTGTTGCTGCTTAAGAGATGTCCTGCTGATAGCTGCTCTAACAACAGCATTTTGTATCGTTATTATGAGCAAGGTCATCATTATTATCTCCAGTCCTGTAATGACTTGTCCTCTGCTCAGTTATCAGGCAGTTTGAGAGAAACAGTACTCCTGGGAATGCAAAGAAAGACTATTTGAATGTATCATTTGGCTCTGCAGTAGTGTGTAGCTGTATCTAGTAAGCCACTGCCATAGCCCTTATTTCTTAGGGCATTCCTGCTTCACTTAACTTTGAAAAGAGTTGCTCTAACTATTTCTTTAAGAAGGAGTAAAAATAATTGTAGTTCCTAGAGCATATAATTTAGTATTGGCGATAAATATCTTTGAAATTATTATGCTCTGTTATCTCATGTACATGGATGCACCATTCTCCTGTTTGAATATTCAATCAGTAGAGTAATCAAAGTAAGCTAGTAATATAAGTTGAAGTATAAGGAAGTTGTGACCAAATACACAGGCTTCATCAGCACGCTCCTTGAAGTGGTGCTTTTGTTTGAGCTTTTTCAGGTGATTGTTGCCCTTTTACACACTATAAAACAGTTAGTATATTGCATAATACTAGTTAAGGCAATGGTCACGTGTTTTTGGAGAAACTAAATGGTATGTATCCTAGAACATTTATGGATTTGAAGTATTTTAAAATTTTGTGTCACTTTACTAGAAGTAAAGCTAGGTTTCTGCTTGATAAGAGCTGTACCTACAGCACTGTGTTCAGTTGTGGTCAAAAAGGTCAAAGTGTTCAACTCTCAGATCTCTGCTAATTTCTCTTGGTTGTATTGTGACGTACAGTGTATTAGAAAATACTAGATTATTTCTTACCCCAGATATAATTACAGAAGACAGTGGTGCATTTCACAACACTTTGGAAGTAATCAGGATTGCCTATTTAAAGAAGTAACTGTAACAGTAGTGGTCATAAAATATAATCTTTGATATTATAAATCTGATTCTTGAACTTCATTTATACCTCCATTTAAAGTTTCAACTAAATTTTTGTGTTTATGTAAAACAGCTTAGCTCTTGTAAGAACAGAAATACAAGATAGTGGAGAATGAATTAAGCTCTTTGCCTTGTTTGATGGCAGGTTTAGAATGCACAAATGTGGTGTTCCTTAGGAAAGTTGTGTGCTTCATTTTGAACTTCTCTCCTTTAATCTGAAGTTTGGGACATGGTTTGTCCACAAACCAGAGTACTAAGAAGCTCCATTTCAAGCTGGTAAACTCTTAACTTCTGTAGCATATTTAAAGCAACTATTTTTTCATATGTTCCAAATACTTTGCTAGAGTGCTGTTTGATGTATAACCCCAACTTCCAAACTACCGGTGTGTGTTCTGAGCTAATATTAAAACAGTATCAAAAATCTTGAGAATCCTTGACTTAAGTGAGTGACTTTAGAAAAAGTAGAGCAACTACTCCCTTTAGTAGCCTTTTTTCCTAAAACAAAGATGTATATAGAATAAATCTGTTTAAAGTTCCGTGTTTTACAGGCTGCTTTTTTTGTTTACATGCTTACTTCACTTTTTTTTATTCATAATGCAGAGCTAATACAGGGGAAGAAAAGGAAAGACTAAATTAGTAGCAAATGTACCAAGAGAATAATGTATTCAGTTTTGCAATTGATTTTTCTGCAGCTCCTTGTAGTATGCCTCATCTTCTGGGCATAGGTCAAGCAGAGGCACAGTTATAGACAAAGATTGATAGTTGTGGTCTTCAACTTGGAGCATGAGCTTTATTTACCCACTCCATTAGGAATAAACAGCTGCAGTGTAGCGGAAGTTTTATTTTAAGGATTAAGGATGCTCTTACAGTCTCTCTAAAGAGAACAGCACAACCCTTTCTTGAAGAAACAGTCCCTCTATTTTGCCTCTCTGAAAAGTAAGCTTAAATTTAGCTTGGGTACGTATTTAAAATGCAAGTGTTTGTGAAGATAGTTGTGTGAAACTATTAAAAAGTTGTTAGTTTGCTGTTTCTAGGAAGCTGTTCAGGCTGTGATTCTTCAAGCATTTTTTTTGGTAACGATATTAGATTAGATCTTCGTTATTTATTTATTCCTCTATCTTTTGCTATTAAGTATTGGCAATTTGGGTTGCCATGCAGTTAACTGGTTAGAGGAACATCCCAGAAGGATTTCAGAGTTTTTTTGTTTCTCAGTTAGACTGGTTCCCTAGTCTGGTTTACCATGCAGCTGCGTGTGTGCACCTGAGGGGACAGTGTCAAGGTGTGAGGGGAGAGAAGAGAGAGAGAGCTGAAGCTGGCATAACTGGAGGACACATGTTCTTATGTCTGAGTCTCCCTTCTTGGTTGCCCTGAAGTCTCAAACTGCCTCAGCAGCACTGTTGGAAATATGAAAACACAGCCTGAGCGATGAAAATCTTAGGTTATGGTTTCATAGTCAGTGTAGGCATAGACTGATACTGAAAGAGATTTCAGTCTGCCTCCTGCCACAGGCTGCACATTTCCACTGCCTCCCTTTGGCTGGCACTAGCATACTTTCTGCCTGATCAGAGAATATCTCCCCCAGACTAACCAGTTGTTTTTGCCAATTTAGTTCTCAGCTGGAACAGTTCCCTGGTATAGTTGATTCTATGGTCACACAAATATTTGTACTGGCATAAAGGAAGGAATGGTATTTGGGTAAGAATAAGTGGCTGAGGGCAAGGGAGGGCAGAGACAGGTTTAGCAGTTGAACTACACCCTTAGGATGTGGTTTCAAAAGTGGATGAAGAAGCTCTAAGATTATTCTGCTGTTGAAAAAAAAAAAAAAAAAAAGTCTCACTTTCATACCTGACCATTCAATGTTATTCCCTTCCTTGTGCTTCTGTTGTGTAGCTCAGTATTTGCTTTTACTAGCTTGCTGATACAGCCTAAAAAAAATCCTTTTATTTTGTATGGTTAGTTTACAAATGGATCTGCATGGTGCTGCATAAGCAGCTGTTTGTGGGGCTGCAAGTGCTTGCACTGATAACAGATAAGATAAGATGGGCTGGGACCATTTTTGATGATTATGCAATTTTTGGTAGCTTTAAGTCAGTTTTGAAACTGTGACATTAATGGTTTGTTACCTGCAAAAATGCTCTTAAAAGAAAATCACAAATTCTAAATGTAAATTTCTTAGTTGTTCCTCTCTTGTATGTCGCTCTATTTCAGGCTTATGAGCTAACCTTCCCATGTTCATATCATTGTATTTTCAAAGCTGTACATTCTGGTTTAATTCTCAGGTCCCTGATTTGTGAGAAAAGCTATAATTTGAAGTGCATAATTGTTTATCTGGCACGGTTCTACTTTAAATCTTTCAGGTTGAAAGTAGTCTCAGGATGCAACAACTATGCAGAACTGCAGTTACTCTGCAGGGTGCAGAGTAGCTAATTATACTAGAAATACTGGGGGCATTTATTTCAGATATAAAGTGGTAAAAGTGGTATTCTGTGCAGGGTATTAATTTCAAATAGATTAAATATTTCTAGATGTGGTTGATTTACAAATAAAAATCAAACTAATGAGACAATGCCAGCATCTCTAGTATGCGTTTGTATGTTTTAAGAAAATTGCATGAAAACTGCCATACTCACCCTTCCCTTCATCCAAATAGTGTGTTGTATAACCGGTTAAATACTGACTGCATGCTTAATAGATATTAACTGGCTCATTTGGGATACAATTAGAAATATTAATGTGTATCCAACTTGTTTAATGAGACTGACCTGCATGTTTTTTTAATCGGTTGTAATAATAATGAGACCCACTGGGAGTTAAGTATGTTGTTTTTTCTCTTCTCCATCCCAACTCATAACAATAATACGCTTTTGTTGGTGGTTCTTTCCCTCCCTCCTCCTGCTAGTTATCTAGAAACATCTTATGTATATACAGTAGATACTCAGTGTTTTCTCTCATGATAAAATTTTATATTTAATAAACAAATAAATCCCTGTGATCATTGGAAGCTGTTCTGTGTTTCATAAGACCATTTAGTTGAGGGTTTCTCTAAGTCCATTTTGAACTTAAAAGGCTTTTGATAACTTTTGGTAATTTTGTTGGAATTAATGTGGGTGGATTTCTGAAAAGTAAATTTCATTCTTGGTATCTTATTTCTGTTATTAGAGTTGATTTCTTAATGATTGCTGTCATCTTTAATAATTCTTCCTTGTGTTGATTATTTATTTTAATTACTCTTCCATCTGATCATGGAAAGAGGTGGAAAAAATTCTTTCTGTTCAAAGGTGTTTGTAGTGTCTAAGCGAGCTAACTTAGTAAGATGGCAGTTTCTTTGTCTCACCAAAGACATTACTGAATTGCTTTAGAGAATTTAAACTTAGTGTTGGTAGAGTTCCGATTGGAAAGTGGATTCTCTTAGCCTTTAAACTGCCAGCCTCAGTTTTTTATGTACAGAATAACTATAGTCTACTTCTATAGTTATAGACATTAGACTGTAAAAATCCAGTAACCTTGCTGTTAATCAGTGAGAAATACTTTTTTTTCTGTATTGAATCATACTGAAAAGTGCTTTGTGGTAAATTCATTGTTTAATTTGAAGACATCATCTGTATGTGGACAGAAATTGGAAACTGGGGCTCCTAGCAAAAGGAAACAGCTCTTGTTACCTTTTAGGCCTGAAGAGTTACTTGATCTCCTGGAGGAACCAGTTTAACAAACAATACCTATGAAAGGAGAGGAAACAGTGGGTCCTTATCATTCACAAATAAACATTGCTTGGCATTTTGAAAGCTAGTTTGTATGTGATTTGTCAGACACTTCCTGCAAAAAAGTGTTAGCTTAGAGTAAAAGATACGTTTTTGTTAACTTGCAGGTTTTTGCCAAGCTTCCCTTTTTATTTAATGTAAGCTACTAATCTAAAAATTTTAATAAAATATTGAATATTATAATGATGATATCTTGTTTCATGTGCCTTAAGCTTCATCTCTAATTTTTGTATCAGTTGAACTACTGTGATTTGGCCAAAGAGAATTACACACTTAAATAATCAAAGAAATAGTCCTTTTTCTTTCCTTTCATATGAATGCTATTGCTAAGATTTGAAAGTCTCCCTTACTGTTACAGCCCATCTTCCCAGCTGTGTGCATGCGAAGTGTCAGTGTTGTATCTTTACTGACGTAACTGAAAAAGTACATTTTTGGTGGCTTGCATTGTAATCTGTCCATGGAACTTATCTAAGCTCACAGGACCACACCAAAGAATTGAGTTTTCTGACACTGTTGGACCAGGTTAGGTACTTGCTGAACTTACCATTGCATAGTTACATGCTTAGCCTATGTAATAAGATGCTATAGGAGAAATGGTGGGAAACTGCTGATTGCCAGAGCTCGTTGTCCACATAAATTTGGTATAATCTTAATAAAGTTACTTGATCAGGAGATGCTAACTGATGTAATTTCACGGGAGGAAGGCCTCAAGCTTATAAAGAAAGAAATAATTCTATTGGGCCTATTATAAAAGATAGGTGTCTACAAACAAAAAACGATCTTGAGGTTAGGACTCCTGGTTAGAGATCCTGGGTGTACTGTAGGTGTGAACAATATAGTCACAAACACATTATTTATGCCAAAAAAAGACCTAGAATAACGGCTTGCCTGTTGCACAGGAAGATGACAGACTTTACAATGTACTTGGATAGGCTTTTAGGAAGTGTTGGAGAAAAGCTACTACTAATTTCAGTCTATGTGAGTAGCAGTGTCATTGGCAAGAGTAGGAGTGAGGTTCTTGAGCTCTTAGGCAGGAGGATAAAGATAAGAATTTAAGTGCAAGTAGTCTCGGAAATAATGCTAGCGATGTGTGCAGGATCAAATGGAGGAAAAACTGCCTTAATATGTGGTTAAGAAAATGATGTAAGCAGGAGGGTTTCAGATGTATCAGGATCTGTGGAATGGGGGAGTTTGTACAGGAAGAAGGAGTTGTATTGAAGCCAAAATGGAACCAAATTGATAAGAGGTTACAACAACCAACATCTTGAGACTCCTTTTGTGGATTCAAGTCACAAAAACTGAATCCCCCAGTAAAGAGGAGGAGGGGAAACTAAGGAGTCAAGTAAGGAACAGTTAGAAGATAAAATTTAAATGGGTGCAAATAGAAAATCTAAACTGACTGTGTGTTCATTTCTACACAAATTTTAGATTGAAGGATAAGGTAGATGAACTTAAATACTTTCTTTTCAGAAAACTTTGGATAGATCTGCTGTGACGGTGTCCTGTTTTAAAACAATGTGATTAGTGGGACTCTATCATATGCTGGGTACAAAATAACACAGGAAAGGCTGAAGAGAGAAACAGCAAGATTTGCTGTTAACCAAATCAATGAACAAACTGTGAATAAGTAAAGGTTTCTATGAACTGAATATTTGGGGCTAAAGGCTTTGGGCAGAGAGAATAGGAAGAGGGACTGTATCACTTGATATCCTCCCACCCAATGTGGCTGGCAGAGAGGCTGTGTGGGCAGGAAACACGATAGCGGTGAGTGACTTCGTTTACCCCATGTAGGTTAAACAACATCGCATCTGTGCATTATATTGAGGCTAAATATTTAGATGATCATCAGTTGCTTCATCGGACAGTTAGTCAAAAAGACGAAAGTAGAAAGACTTGACTTGATCCTGAGCAGTACGCTTATTCTGGTTTATGTTAATACCATTAGAGCTGCTTTGTAATAGTGAGCACTGCACGTTTACATTAAAAGTTTTTTTTTTTTCCTTCTGTTAGTCATGAAAAATTTTTGTGTTTCAGGACTTTATTTCAGAAAAATGTGAAATATTTTAAATAAAAGTTCTAAAAAGGCATTCAGAATAACGGAATATTTGCAGTGACATGCAGATTATGAAAATACTATGTTCGTGGCTCATAGCAAAGCTTTTAACACTGAAGTCTTATTTGCTGTTATTTTTAAGCTACGGGCTTTCTTGTTCTCACTTGTTAGCAAGATGAGGTGCAGGGGAGGCTTTAGCTTCCTTCCTAGGAAAAGTGAAATATTCTTGGAGATACTGAAATACAGAAGGGTCTCAGTTGTGTTCTTTTTTTATGGTTGTGTGGAGTAGAGTCAAGAAATAAGGCTCTTGGATCTGGATGTACTCAGTGCAGTCTTGCTTTAAGACCGCATCATTCTAAAATTGTTTGACAAGTGTAGTGGTCTTTTCTGGATTAGATTTTGGTACTGGCTGTGAAAGGAAACATTGACCCTAGATGTATTTCCGCTGGAGGGAATAACAGTTAATGTTCCATGGATTAGAGCACTACAATTCTTGCATTCAGCTTCTAGCTGTGAGTAAGCAGTAGACTGTAAGCAGTCAATTTTGAGAAAAGCTGATCAGTTTCTCTAGTGAGATCAATCAGCTCTAATTCTCTTAATTTAAGTTATTTTCAGGAAAAGGCCTGAAATCAGGAATGCTGAAGAGTTGAGGGGAAGGGGGGCTGTTTGTTTTGGCTTCTGGGGTGTGCGGTATGGCTTTTTCTGTTTTGTGGATTTTGTTTGCTTTTTTTTGTTTACAAACAGCAGGAACTGTGGAACTAAATCCATAATGTCTAGAAATAAGATCAGTAAATTACATATTTGTTTTTTAGATGAATACAAATACTGAAGAAATTAGTCTCCAGTGTATCTCTGTCCTACTGAGTATCTACTGTATTGCAGTTCTGCTGAAAGACACTCGATTAGATGAAGAAAAACAAACTAGTTATGAGCCTGTAATTTGATAACTTTGTGTAAATTATTGTCTTCTCCTTCCATTCTCCCACTCCAAAAAGTCCAGTGCATTATCTGCCTCTCTTTCAGATGTTTTCCAGGACATGAGGCTGTATTAAAACAGCTGCTGTAGGTTTTTGATTTTTGGTTGCTTCACTCAGTGCTCGAACCATACTTCTAGACTCTGGAGTTGATGAGATGCACGTCTCTGATTTTCTTAGGAAATACGACACTAATGCTTGACTCTGCCTCAGAGGAAGTTTGAAGCTGTACAGAGTCAAACCAGATTGAAGGCAGAAGGAATCTGCAACCCCTTTGGATCTGGTCTGGATGCTTAGGTTACAGTGCAAACTGCGTTGTGAACTCGGGAGTGTTTGGCATGTGTTGGGAGGATGCTGCTCTTCAGTTTTGACTCCTGTGCCGTCTCCCTGGTTGCCTTAGCCTAAAGGGGCAGGGAGAGGAATTGAAAGGAATTGAAGCCCTCATGCAGGCTAGAGGGAGCAAGGCTAGTGATTTTTAGGGCTGGACTTGGGGCAGGTCTGGTAAGCTTACCTGTATCTTGCCTGTGGATCTGATTGGAGAAGTTCTTGTAACAGATGCTTACTCTTTGCTTAGAGGTGTTATCTCTACTCAAGTTTATTTTTGTTGAGATGGTTGCAGAGGAAGTGTTCGTATTGCAAAATGCTGGGGCGCACTAGCACCAAAGTGATTACACAGAACAGAACAAGTCAGTGTGTTAAAAGCTTTAGCATTTGCGTTATTTAAACTTTAAACAACCTTCCCTAGTAGAACAGCTAGCTTATATTTAAAATGGTACTTAATTGATTTGAAACTCAGGCAATGTTTTAATGGTACTCAGCCTGTACTGAAGGGATAGCTGAAACTACAAGAATCATTAAGTGTAGTCCCTTTAATGTGAGGGTATTTTTGGCAATATTAAAGCCTGTATTGTTGCATATGCATTCCTTTCTTCTGTCTACACCAACTATTCTATCTGTCAATAAATACTCAAAACCAACTTAATTCCTGGAGTAAGGAAAGTTTGGATTATTTAGAATACAGTCTGATTAGCAACACCTAATAGTTTTGCACTCTTCATAGGTGAAGTAATTATCGAGTAGTTTTTCCTGCTTTTCAGAGTAAAATCTCTTATCTGTAACTATTCAGCTAGTATCTCTCAAGCATGTATGGCTTCAAGACTTTTACTTGACCAGCTGTGGTACTGTGAACTAATAATAGAAATATGACATGCTCTTTTTATGGTGTTAGAAAACCCTAGTAGGAATTTTGTAGTGAACACATTTCAAGTGAATAGTGACTGAACTGTTACAAATAGCTCAGAGTTGCAGTTTTGGAATTGAGGGGACTTTCTAAAGGAGTTTTTGTGTCTGTGAGGTCATTCTAAAGTAGTAATGGCAGAGATTTTTTTGATACTCTGAAGAGTAAGGATTTTTTGAAAGTAGGAGGAAAATGGTTGTGTAATGAGCTCTGTACTTAAGATGTTCTAGAGTTTTGGGAGTGTGATAGCTAGCTACTGATAGAATATTCTTTTCACTGATTTTCTTCTCCTCTTCTTCCTCTGTCCCAAGATCACTCCCAAAATTCATTATGGTCAAGAAGAGGAAGTCTAGAGTACGCAAGTGAGCTGAAGTTTTATGCAGCCTGAAAGTTTAGTGTTAGCTCAAAAATAAATGTTGACTGTAAATACAACTTGAATGACCTCTGAAAAAATATATAATTTTTTACCTCTTTATTTTTTGTTCTGAAAGGAGGATAAGGCTTGTCATAATAATAATAAATCTGTGCCCTAATCCTGAAAGCTCATGGACTGTGAGTACAGTCTTTTTGTCTGTTGGTTTTCTGTACGTGCGTGAAACACTTGAGGTGTGGGCTTGAAAATGGTATCTTTGTATGAACAAAGAAGGAAGTAGTATTAGATATTTTATTCAGAAAGTGGCTTATGCAAGTCATTATGAACACTTGAAACTGGAGCTTTTTATTTTCAGGGAAGGTTACTGCTGAAATTGTATACAGTGCAAGAAAATACAGACTAAAAACAGTTGATTGAATGCAGCATTTGGAAAATATCTAGTGATTATGGCTCAGTTTTGAAGGAAGTGAGATCTGACTGAATTCTATAAGCAGATGCAACTAACTATATTTTTTGTTAATGGCAACTTTTTACAGAGTAAAATATGAAAAATAATGAGCAAAGCAGGTGAATAAGTCTGAGGGCTGAGCAGAAATAAATGTCATCTGGTTGCAAAATACATACGGTATCTTTAGTTCTGCAATTACAGAAAGTTATTCAAGTTCTGTAGTTCCACTTTTTGATCAAATAAATGCTCTTGTTTAAACATATTGTCTCTCAACTCTGGGAACAGTTAAATCTAAAGGAATAGGGCCCACTAAGCAGTGACTTCAATCTAATAAGCCAGGTGCATGTTCACATCGGTACAAGGAGACAGAAGTCTTGCAGAGGACCAGAAAAGCCTTGCTTTTCTGTCCGGAAAATGGTTACTGTTTTAGCGTGTAATTGTTCCACCAAAGTGTAAAAATGTTGCCTTGAAAAGAGGAACTTTTGAAAGGCAGCTGTTTACATTTGTTTGTGAAATTGTTGTTTGTGCTTAAGATAACCCTGATTTCTCATAAGAATGATTTATTTGTACTCTTAATTTCAACTACATTTTGATTGATTCTACTTGCTAGCATAACAAAATGTTAAGTCACCTTTATAAAGGTTTAATATGAAGCATAGTAAATAAAATCACACCACCTATTAAGCCTCTAAAAATGAGGCCTGCTGAAAGGTGTGTTTGAAGTGAAGATTGTCTAATCATTAGGGATTGAAGAATGTCATGGATATGCGTGTTTGGGACCAAAAATCCCTCTAGGAATGGGGAAATAAACATAAGTTTTAGATGAAGAAAAGCTGTTTATAGGAGTGGTCGAAACCTCTATTGATAGTATTAACTTGGCAAAATTCTGTGTGTTAGGGAAGTTATTTGCCACCATATATTGGTACCCTACAATTGTTAACACATTCACATATTTAAAGCAGTCATGTATCTGTTGGTGTAAACCATATAATATGGTTTTATATAATAACTTGAAAGTATTTACAGCACTTACAGGGGTTCTGTAATAGATGGAACCACTCTTGATAAACTATGGAAAATTTTCTTAACCCAAATACGCTTTAAACCTACTGCATAATTGGTCACCTCATGTTCCCAGCATCTGTAAAAACTACTCCAACTATAGCATAGCAATTTAAAAAAGAAATTAAGAATATAGCAAACCACAGTTGGGTAATTTCTGATGGAGAAGAACTTTGAAAGGGAAGACTTCAGCACATGCAATGGTAACTTCTGAGTAACAGATCTTCTGAGTGCTGTAACAGACTGCAGTTCTTACAGTCGCTGTCCTTTTTTGAAAGTGTGTGGTGGATTTTAGGTTATCTTGTTTACTTGGTACTCTTTTGTGATTAAAAGTTGTACAGTGCAGGAAATAGCTTTATAGTTCCTTCCTCCCACAAGTTATAATTCATTTGTGGACATCAGGATGTTTTTCTTGGCTTATCTTTTTCTGTGCAGTTTGCCTTGCACATCTGCCACAAATTATGAAACTGTTAACTTGGAAAAACTGCAAATGTATTTAGGGTTGTATTGTACTGCAATAAAGGTGATAGTATTGGTCAGAAAAAAGTGTAATTGTAACTTGCCTAGAAGGTCTGTAATACCATGTATTTAAGTACTAAGTTATCTGTTGTGCTATTTGTAATACTTCTGAGCACTTTTTTTTTTAAGTAACTTTAAATGGTCAAGTATCACTTAATGTTGAGCTGTTACCTCAGTATAACCTGTGGTATTTTAGCAGATGGGTACCCATCTGTTTCTTAGCTGAATGTGGACTACTGGCTTCATATTTGGTATCCATGTTTCATCTGTAAGACTCTAAATCTAAGCTGTATGTTTTATAACAGAAGTGACAGTACTGACAAGAGCAAAATGAAAATGGACAAAATTTGTTACTTTTTTTTTTTAGTTAGTTTCCCTTTGCTAAGACAAACAGTTGTTGACTAAAATCTAGCATCTGAGTTAACTGAAGGGAAGAGCAACACTGTCTTTATTTTGTGGATGATTAGTATCTTTTTCTGTATAATTGGCAGTAACATTAGGTACATTTCTGATTTGTCATTATGCTATTTGGGAAAACAGATGGTTACGTGATGTCTTTCTTTCTGTCCTCTATCCATGAATCAGTCTGCTTACTGAACTCTCTAAGGTAGTGACATGGAGTAACAGCAGGCACTAACAGGGTGGTGCTGAGATGCATCTTCTGGATTTGGGTTTGTTTTCAGTATTAGATCCTTTCATTTTCTTGAATCACAAGTCTGAATCAGTGATCAACTTGAATCTCTCAGAGTTTAAAGCAAATGATGCTAGTAGAAATAAATGTAGTTGATGTGATCCAACTTTTTATGCAATGTTTCTTGCATGGTGTGCTGGCCCCTAGCGGTTTGTGAGGCAGTGCTCTGAGGATCTGAATCATTTGTTTTTTGGGGTTACCAGTTCAAATGCTCTGGTAAAAGTATTTCATGCCCTGATAAGTATTAAATGACCTTTTTTTTTTAAATTGGCAAATAAAAACACTTCTAGAAATTAACTAACTTCATAGATACTGAGTATTCTACATCTGGGAGTGAGAAAGATGTATCCTATATTCAAATGTTTGGGGGTATTATTATTATTATTTCACTGTGTGCTGTCAGCAGTTAAAACCACCATAAGCTTGAGTCATTTAATATTAAAAGAACTTTTAAAACACTTTTGGAAAGCTTTTCATCTAATTCCACTCCTGCAGTGTAAGAACCTTTTAATTTAAATACTAAAAATACTTTAGATGCATGACTCAATGTGAATGATGGAGGTAAAGGTATGTTTCCCCTCTCCAAAGGCTTAATCTTAAATGCAAGTATACATATTGGCTAGGGTCTTTTGGATAATTACTTATTGTCAAAGTGTTATTGGTATCTGCGTTGTCTTCTGTCCAGCTGTTGAATGTTCACTTTCCTTGCATTATTTCATAGTGTTTCCATTCATTCTTTTAAAAAATAAATATGGGTGCTGCAATCCTAAACTTCTAAAAGCAAAGCTATATACTTCCCTCCTCACCACTTCTAAGTTTTCAGCCCTGTACGGTGTTTTGGGAAATCCAAAAACCTGCTGTTCTTTTGTTTTATGAACACTATCCAAACAGACACTGTGTATCAGGTAACAGTACTTAGTTGATGCTGTCTAGTCTTATGGTGGAAGACTACCAGCTTCTCATATGAAAGACAACTCAACATTTAGGAGGAAAGTTGTTGCCGTAAGAGAAGATATGCATTTTAATTGTAGGAGCAGAGACTCAGCTCAGCCTCGGACAGAAGTTGCTGCTGGGTTTGTTCAGTGGCTTGCTTTGAAGTTGCTGCCATACTGGCAACAAACCATCCTTGTGGAAAAAGTACTCCTGTTTTTATGCATGTACCTCACTGTAAAAATCTTATTAAGATTTGGATGGAGGTATTGAAAATGAATAAATGACCCAGCTGTGTATGTCTTTCCTTGTTCAGTTAGATTCAAAGCAAACTTTTCTTACGCTCTAACTTCAGGATTTCTTTACTGTGTATTTTTCAGATGCTATCATTCATTGTCCTATTTTGATTGGGAAAAGCAATCTTATTTGTTATTCAGTCTTGAGAAGCATAACATAGAGGTGTGTTAATATATTCTGACTGGGTTTGTGGATGTAGACTTTGAGACTGTTACCGTAATATCCTCCTTCACTATATCAACAAGTGAGGTTATAAACTTTTTTTTTCCTAAGTCAATGACATTCTGTTATGGACTAAATTTAAAGTTCATTTTGTTACTTTTGCTCAGTACTGAAGTCATAGGAGATGCAGAGAAGACTTTCTAAAAATAAAGAAGCTGCTAAGAAAATTACAGATAGCATGAGATTAAAATATTAGTATGTGAGACTGTTTAGCAGTATTAGCTTTTTAATAGGCACACATAGTAATCACTTAAAGGATAAAAATATTCTAGCTTTTAGTTATTTCAGATACCAAAGCAAATACAACATAATTTTATTTCTTCAAGACTTTCGTAGTATACTAGTACTGTATAGTAACAGCCCTTCTGCTGACCCGTGCTCATTCAGAGCACTCTCCTTCCAAGAGATCACAAGTTTTTACCAAAAAACAGAAACAGCAAAAAACCAAAACCCAAATACCAACATTAATTTTTTTAAAACAGCATTAACATTTAAGCTGTATATATGAAAGGTATGCATGTGAGTAATGCTCTTTTTTTTTCATGCTTTTAGTCTTTAAACAGGTATTTGCAGAATGATCTCTCATTGCAAACTGTTAATGATCGTAAAATGTAGAAAGTTTCTCATCTCAGTTTCTAGTGTTTTAGTGTTCCCAGCTGTAGAATTAAAAAAAAGGAGAAAAAAAAAAAAAAAAGGAAAACAGAAGGTGCCTAATCCAGTGATATCCTTGGAGTAATAGTTAAAGGCATAATATTATGCCTTTAGTATTCCCATGTATACATGGTATCATAATTGGTTTGAAATATACATTCGAAAAAAAAGAAAAAACTAACTGTGTAACCAGGTTTCTTGTTCCTGCTGCTCAGTCCCTCAGCACAGTGGGCAGCTTCCCAGAGGTTTGAGAAGTGTTCCTAATTAGGCTTACTCTGTCCAATCCAATACCTTTATCATTACTATAAAGAAACCGTTGTAATGTACCCTTTCTGTGACTTCTGTTTATTTTGGTTTTCACAAGATTGGACGTGGCATTTCACAAATCTTCTGTGGATCTAATGTACAGAATTGTACTTGTGTCCTCAGTGACACCACCCACATCAATAACAACTCTAATCCTAATGATGCTTTTAATGGAGTGGTCTGACTCTTGCCCTGGGGCATATTCAAGGCTTTTAAGTTTTTGCAGAAACATTGGCTAAGAGTTGTTAGGCTTTCTGATTCCTTAATATTAAAGTTCCATTCTGAGTAAATGGATATATTTATTTATTTATTACTCTTTCATTACATTTAATATATTAATATGTTTTTCTCACAGCATTTCTGGTATTGAGGTTTCTTACCTTTATGAAAATCAATTAGTAGTAGTAATTCACCATATTTTAGCACAGATGAATCTACCTTTGTTTACATAGAAGCAAAGACTGCCAAGTAACATATATGCTGATTGAAATGTACAGTAAAACTAAAACCCTTGTTTTCTGTACTTCAGGGTTTTTATACAAATGCTGTTTAAACTTTCCAGCAGGTTGAAGACTCTGTTGCTCTTTGAGCAGTGAGTGTGAATTACTCAGTTTGTCATTCAGGGGGTCTGAAATGTTGAGCTGTAGATATCTGTTCCCTGACCTGATGAACGTGCTTATTTTAGCAATGCTACCTTCAAAAGAACATTATTCCCCAAATCTAGCAGCGAGCTTTGAGCAGTGATTTCACACACTTGAATATATAGGCAGAGTGGCAGAAGAATAAAATGCTACTGACCATGGAAAAAGCTGAATAATACGAGATGCTGGGGACCATGAGACAGAGATACCTACCTGCATGAAGTCGTTTTGTGAATATTGTGGGCACTGAGCTATTTACTCTTATCAGGGTCATATGTTACATCCAAGGTCCTAACTAGAACATTTAATCAAGCTAATGAATGCAAAAATTGTTCTGCACCTTTCTCTTTAGCTGGTTTGCTAGAACTATGTATGAATCATAGTTATGTTTTTGTTGTTAGTTTGGCAATTAATTTTAGTGTTTGGGGAAAACTTTAGAATGGAGATGAGCTGAGAAAATAGATTTGATTCCCTGCTGGTAACTTTTCAGACCTGAGTTTGTCCCCAGTCCTGGGTCTTTTTCCATTGCTGACTATGTTCAGAGCCTTGTGCTTCCACATTCTGTTCAAAGCGTGCCTAGTTCCAGGGATGGGACAGAGATCCAGATTTTTCTGTTGTGGAACCAGCAGTGACTGAAGTGGGATAGTTCAGGTGCAACCTTGTATGAAACTGGCTGTAATGTTACCAGTCAGAACTTGTTACTAGAAGTAATATAGTTAATTTATGTAATACATAAGTGATGATAAGCTGCTTACAAATAACTGAGGAATCTACTTCAGTTACAGCACATGAATCTACAGAGAACATCTTATGATCTCATACAATGAAAAATGTTCACTCTGGAACAAAATGTTCAATATTGTGATTATTTTAAAAATTATAGGTGTGTGACTTTTGTGGTGTGTATCCTTTTGTTAAACTTCGTGTAGAAATACTGAGAAAATAGAATCATTGTGTATTGAAATTGTTTTTTTCCCTCCTTCTACCCTACAGAAACTCTTAAGTATTTGTTTTATGACTGTTTTATGGAAAAATACTTTGAAGAGGTGGTGATACATTACTGAGAGTGTAGTACACCTTAGCTTCTCTAGCACTACCCCTCTGAGCATTAATAGCTTGATTGATATGGTGCTGTGTAATGTGAGAAACCTTAGCAGAAGAGCCAAGATGCAGCTATCAGAGCTTTCTCATGGAGTACATTGAAATCAAGCATGCATATAAGAATGTTTCTGCAGGCAACTTTATTGCTCTTGGTAGTCTGTTTCCTGTGTGAACGTTGTAGGCTATGTTCAGCATCTCTGATGGGGGTGGGAGGAAGCCTATTAAGGTGCATCTTTTGTATGACATCCTGTGAAGTGGTCCTGCAGTCTGCAAGCCTTGCTTTTCGAGTAGGCAGTCCACAAGCTGTATTTCACTGGCATAAAGGATAGTGTTCTGAAGACTATCTCAGACCTATAGGGTTTTTTTCTCCTCTTATCCTTGAAAGCTAATGTGGATCCTTGCAACCATACAGATTTTTGGATGGACCACATCGGTTTCTCTGATCCCCTTAGTTTTGTATGACTAGTGTAGGCCTTCTTGTTCCCTCTTCCTTGCCTGCTCAGTCTCCCTAACACTAAATTACAGTTTTGCTTCAAATCATAAATTTGAGTTGCATACTGTATTCCTCTCACCACTCACATTTGCCCCTGCTTCTTTCTTTCTTTCTTTCTTTCTCTCTCTTTTTTTTCTTTTTTTTAAGAACACTATAGGATGTGGCAACTGGATCCAGATGACAGCTGTATCTCAATTTACAAATCTCAAAATGTAACTATTAAAGGAGTTTGTAGTTACTTACAAATTGTTGAATCCTTTGAAAGTGAGGTGGGTTCGCCCCATTGCAAAATGCAGATGAGATTTGGGTCAAACTAGTATGTTGAGAATGTTTTATCTATGCTACATCTATTCTATTGCAAAATATGTTAATATAATTTATAAGAAGCATTCACAACTATTTCTTTTAAACACAGGAAGAATCTCTTATTGTCTGATCTAGTCCAAGATGACTGCATATTTATAACTGTTGACCATTCCTCACTAATGTCTTTTTATACATGTGGAGAAATTTAGTCTTCACACTTGAGCTAACTTTTTAATATTGCTGTAAATTGTAGATGTGAGCATTTAATGTTGAGCATTCTCTTGCTGAGAGATTAAAACCCACCATTTCACTCACCATCACCACTGCTTATTGTTTCACAGAGATGTGACAGTGCCCCCTCTTGGCTTTTCTGAAATTAAAATTATATATATAAATTGAAACAATACAGATATAACTTTTTAGAGTATAATCAGGAATAAAAAGTTCATCAGTGCTTGTTGACAGTAGTCTATGATTTTAAATAGACTAGTAAATGTACCACAAACAGAAATGAATGTGACAGTTAAATGGATTGATACTAACATTGATTGGATATACCTTTATTTTGGGTGTAACTTTAAAAATACACTTTTTTACGTACACTGTCTTCATCGTGCCAAAAGTTCCCGCAAATCTTTCTGTTGAAAGATACCTGTTATGTAGGGTTTAAATTCACAGTTTGGGGTAAATCCAAATGTAGTCTGTTGGATAATAGTTTATTTTAAACACTGACTGCTAGAATAGCTTCTGCCAGTCTTAACTATTGTATCTCCATTTGTTTGCAAAGCGGACTGTGTCCATGAAATCCAGCACGATTCCCTGGAAGCTGCCCAGTATAAACTAATCAGAGAGCCCCCCCTGGTGTCTGAAAGTGTCCTCGGATATTAAATTTATATCAATCACAGGAAGTCTTGGCAATCAAACTAGTCACTTTTTCCCTTCACATCTGGACATAAATTATTTTTTTTTGTTGCAAAGGTCACAGGAATCATGGGTAGGGCTTGGAATGAGGGCCATAGAAAACATGGGAAAGGAAGAATAAAACTATATTTCCACCTTTTTAGAAACGGTTATTTTTAAGTGACCTGGAGTGGTGCCAAGCTATACAAGTTTTTCTTTTTCTTGAAGTTTACATTTGTTGCTGAATTAAATGCGGCTTAAAGATACTTTGTTTTGGAACGCTTTGTGCCATTAGATCTCATCTTGGCATTTATAAAGAGATTTCTCGTAGTTGAGAACAATATCTTTAATGCAAGATAGTTTTAAAAATACAGCATGTTTTCCTACTTAATGGGATTTAACTGCATCTCTTTTGAGGGGAGGAGGGGGGGATGCAAGTGGGGCATTACTTAATTTCCCTTGTTTCCCTTCAATTTCCACCTCTCAACCCCAATGGTGTTTTAGCCGTGCACTTTGAGTTCCTTCATAGCTAATGTTGGTATTTTTGCAGTAAGTTTGCACCTTTTTTTTTGTAATTTCCAATCTTAAATGTTTTTACTTAAGAAATGAAGGAAATGCTTCACTTTATAATCGCCCCCCACACCCTCCCTTCCCCCCCACCCCCCCAAATTCTCAAACAAGCGCTCAGGGAGTGGTTATAAAAACAAATAGAACCTTTCCATTGAACTTGCTGGCTTTTCTTGCCTTTGGATAAGGGAACTAGTGTGCTGAAAACTGCAATGCTGCTGAGGCCTGGCACCTTTTTTTTCCCAAGTTCCATGCATATGGGAAGTAAAGTTTACATCTTTATGCATAAGAAAGAAAATGTTGGTAACAGAAGTTTGAAGTTCATTTAGCATAAATTAATTTATTAAAACCTTAATAGCTGTTGTTCATACCTACTGCTGTGTTCCTTCATGCTTCTTTTGTAATAAATTCTGTTAGCTTGCTGATCAATTTTTTTAGTCTTGTAGCTTATACCCTTTTATATACAAAATTGAGTAAACATAATGCTTCAGATCAACAGCTGGAATTCTCATGCTGAGCATCCAAAAACATGTCCAGGAATTTTATTCTGTTTTAATAATCATCATCTGTGTCCCCTTTTGGACTTAAGGGGATCTCATTCTTGTTTTTACTGTTTAATACATCCTGTTCCAAGGTGTTTGCTGTGCTTATGCCTTATAAAGTTGAATGCTTGTTGTTTTGAATGCTGCTTTGTGCCAGCTCCTGTATGAGCAGAGGGATAACTATAAAGCATTCTGAAATGCTTCTAGTACTTTCAGGTTCAGAGGAGGGTTTTAAACACTGAAACCCTTCTCAACATGATATCACAGGATCTCCTCTACATTTTAATCATTTTGGCTTTATAGAATGGTTTAACAAGTTGACAACAGTCATTTTGCAGTGATGATGATGTTCTAGCTTCTGAAACTAATAGTATGATATACCTTAAGAATTAATTAACTCTTGATAGCGTAGGTATAAACAAGTAATTTGTAAATGCTTCATGTACACTACAGCAGATGTAGAGAAAGTAGAGACTACCAGGCTTCCGTTTATTGATGCTCCCTTACAATAGTGGGCTATTTCATTGTGCAATACATGTGAGTTAGAATTCCATTTTCCTGGTGATAGATTACTCCTTTAGTAAAGATCGGATTTTCTAGCATTCTGTGTTTGAATGGAGATGTAGACAAACACACTGGTCCCTCTCTCACCTGAACTTTTAGGTCATGACATTTTGTTATCAAATGTATTTGGATGTTTTTCGAAGGGCAAATAGAGTAGCTAGGCTTGTGATTGAATGTTACTAATTTGGGAGAGGTTCATTAAGAAATCACGTTTTGACTGTTCTAATATATCTGATACTGGAAAATCATGCTTCCTCTTTCAAAGTTACATTTTTCTATGAACTCTAGAAGATGCTTGAACTCCTCTTATTTGCATTGCTTTAATCAGCATGCAGAGTTCTGTAGCTTTTCTTCTTTTTCTGTTTTCCCTTGATTAAATAAGTTCAAGCTGGGAAATATACTTTTTAGTGAATCCCTCATCTGCCTTACTTTAGTCTTCTATAAGCATCATTTTGCTAACACCTGTTTGGTAGTGATACTCTTCAGATTTTGTTGCAGCACTTGTGATTCAAAAAAAAAAAAAAAAAAAAAAAAAGTAGTATCTGCTTCTGACTGAGTTATAAAGCTTCTTGCAAATAACTGTTCAGCAATGTGCCCTTTTGGCCAGGAAGGCCAATGGTCTCCTGGGGTGCATTAGGAAGACTGTTGCCAGCAGGTCGAGGGAGGTGATCCTGCCCCCTCTATCCAGCCCTGGGGAGGCCTCATCTCGAGTACTGCATCCAGTTCTGGGCTCCCCAGTACAAGAGAGACGTGGAGCTACTGGAGAGAGTCCAGCGCAGGGCTACAAAGATGATCAGAGGGCTGGAGCACCTGCTCTAGGAGGAACGGCTGCGAGAGCTGGGCCTCAGCCTAGGGAAGAGAAGACTGAGGGGGGATCTTATCAATGTGTAAAAAGTACCTGAAGGGAGGGTGTCAGGGGTATGGGGACAAACTCTTTTCAGTTGTCCCGTGTGACAGGACAAGAGGCAATGGGCAGGAATTGAACCATGGGAAGTTCCGCCCGAACGTGAGGGGGAATTTTCTTCACCGTGAGAGTGACAGAGCACTGGACCAGGTTGCCCAGAGAGGTTGTGGAGTCTCCTGCAAGCCTGCCTGGCTGCAACCCTGTGTAACATGCTCTAGGTGACCCTGCTGAGTGGGGAGGTTGGACTAGATGATCTCCAGAGGTCCCTTCCAACCTTACTGATTCTATGATACGAGCCTGTAAGCAACCCATATATTCTTAGGGAAGCTACCACTTGACTCTAGTTTTGGTATTTTGCTTTGGTTTTAATTTGACAAAAAGCAGTTTTTACTGGACTGAATTCCACTCTAATTCCTAGTTTCTTATCTGTATTATTGAAGGCTAATGGAATAGTAAAACCTTCTTAAAGATAACTTAAATACATTATATAGTGTTCTCAGGGTAACTTCTGCACTAAATATGTTTTCTTTCCCACCCTGTAGAGGTATCTCATTAAGGTATCCACTAGCGTCAGTATTAAGTTTTCATGTGTTTCTCAGTTTTGATGCTAATCTGTGTGTGTGTTAATTCTTTTTCCTTTGCAGCACCAATGTGGTTATGAATTATTCAGAAATAGAGTCTAAGGTTCGAGAAGCAACCAATGATGATCCATGGGGACCTTCAGGGCAACTCATGGGAGAGATTGCCAAGTAAGTGATAATTTGACTCGGTGGTGAAGAAAAGAATATACATACATGCATACAGGAATGCAAAACTTGCTGCTAGATAACTTTGCCATATGCTGACTGACAATGCTGGAAAGTTACTCCAGATCAAAATTTTTTAATACATAACCTTATAATTTATTAAAAATTCTTCAGCAGAAAATGTAGTCAAAGTATCTTTAATTCTTGATTTTTATTGTAGGTAGTCTAATAAGGCTTTTAGTGTATCTGATTTTTTGGGGGAGGATTTATTTGCAAATTGCTTTTTCAATGTTTTCCTGAATGGAGTCAAACAGGTCAAATTCTTCTTTGGACTTTCTTTAAAATGAGTTTGGAAGTTGCACATTTGACTGGTTGCTCTGGTTAGTAGACTACTCATGTTAAATAGTGTTTTCTTCATAAACTAGTGGAGGTTCTTTCACTGCCTCAGACTTACAGATTTTTTTTTTTTTTTGTACTGCTGGTATGCAGATTACTTCTGTGTGAGTAAGAAATACTGATAGCTTTTCACTTGTAATTTTATCAAACTTGAACAGACTTAGATCAAGCCTGCCATCTACTGTCAACCCTAACTCTTAACAAGCTGTCATGGCAAACCATTGTGAATATAAATTCTTTATTCCTTTTGTTTAATTCTTTAGGGCTACGTTTATGTACGAACAGTTTCCAGAACTTATGAACATGCTTTGGACTCGAATGTTGAAAGATAATAAAAAGAACTGGAGGAGAGTTTATAAGGTATGTATTTATACAAACTGGATGTATTCAAGACTTTATTGGCCTAAGGGCATAGTTTTTGCTTTGTTAGTACAACATTGTGATGTAGTATCTTCTTCAGATACTCCTATACCATTTACTCCACTAAAGTTTATAATTCTTTTTCCTAACCACCTGCTTAATTCTCTTACTGAAGTCAAAATTGTTTTTTGAAAGCTGCATATGGAAAAGCAAAACTTCTGGGTTTAGAAATCTTTCTAAGATGCTATTTAATGAACATAATAGGGCAATTATTTTGCTGATATTCAAGTATTGAAATAACATTCGCATTTTGAACCTACCCAAAGGAGTTCTTGCAGCGCTCCAAGAGAGAGACATGATAACATAATAATTTATCAGGAAAATGTTTTTGAAAGGATTTAAAGATAACTGAAATAAGATAGAAAGTAATCTGGATTTTTTTTTCTTTTTTCCTGACAACTCATAATTCTCTTTAAGAAAAAAGTGGATTTGCTTCTTGACTATCAGGGAAATTTGTGTTGTATGAGGCTTTTATTTTATGTCCTATTTGCATTTTTCTTGGCTTTAGCTAATTAGTGTAGTACAGAAACTTTTTGCTTAAGATTATCATGTTGCACTTCAAGTGGTGTTCAGTGTTCACTGAATAATGCAAATATAACCTCATTTTTTAGAACTGGTCTATTACATGGACTATGTTGTATTTTGTTTTTCTTGATGCTGGGATTGTAACAAGACAATTCTAAGGCAAGGTTTGTGCTTTTCACAGGTGCTTGATGTTTTGTATTCATAGTAATTGTTTTCCCTGATGTACAATGTAAATTAATATTTAATGCTATCACACATACTACTTAATGTTATAAAGACTGCTTGGAATTGCTTATCAGCTTTGAATAGGTTGCAATATAATGATACTTAGCTGATAAAGGCACTACTTTGCATAGAGCATTTTTCTTCTTTAAATAAAAATTATAAAGGAAAAAAAATTACAACTGAATTACGTAAACTTCATTTTTTGTAACTTGTTTAAAATTGTCCTGAATTGCAGTTTGGTATATCCATTGTATCCTGCAGAAGGCTTTATGTATTTCTGTAGGACTTACTTTTCAGTAAAACACTTAAGAATTATGCCTTACAAAAAGGCAAAAGAAAATGTTTCACTTCACTGTGACTTTGCAACTTTCTGTAAATTGCTGCAGCCATGTTTTAAGAGATAAAGGTAGCTGCTTGTGATGAGTAATAATTTGTTATTACTAGAACAAATACAATTTTGATATTCTAAAAAGGAAAAAGAGGGGGGAAGTATTGGGGTTTTTCTAGGTGAAGCCATATAGTAAACACTTAGGAGAAAATTTTATTATTTTCTAATTTGGTGGTGGGGGAGATCTGGTTTTCTATTGCACTAAAAAAAAAAAAAGCTTTTGTTCATGCAATCATAAGGTGCTTTGTATTTTTATAGTCTTTGCTGCTCCTAGCTTACCTCATAAGGAATGGATCAGAGCGTGTTGTTACAAGTGCCAGAGAACACATTTATGATTTGCGATCCCTGGAAAATTACCACTTTGTAGGTGAGCAATAGAAAAATCTTATAAGCAAATTAAAACAGTAGTTGGAGTTGTCAGTCACCTGAACCAGCTTAGAAGCTTCCCCAGTCTAATTAGAATGTGACTGTTGCCAGTTGTGTGAAGAGTGCAGAATCCAAGACGTGGGACCCTAGAGTATTAATTAGTGAAGACAAGAACTTGCAGAAAAGACTGGCTAATAACAACAGAACCAACACAACATGAGTGTTCGGGTTTATATTAAAATATGCACTAGAGACTGGTCCCCTGTGGTGTCCGTAAAGGAATAGCTTTAATCATATGGGAAGAAAAGGTTAGAGCTCCAAAACACACACACATCTGTTTGAAGCTGGGTTTCTTTCCTCCCACCAAATAATATTTACAGTGCAAAGGCAGCAAGGCCAGTGTGTGTTTTGAATGTGAAAAAGGCTGGGAAAGCAGCACGTTTAGCTTGTAGTGCATCCTAACTGAAAGCGTTTTTTCAAAACTTCAGTTTTGCAATGACAGGGAATTCTAGCAATTAAAGTTGCAAACACCAAAAAGACTAAGCGAAAGGGTTATAATTTGAAGGATTAAAATACTGAGGTGATGAATATAATTTCAATCTCAGTTGTCTTAATCTTCAGTGCTTCAGCAACTTTTAGATGTTTCTAAATACAGCGTTCAGTGAAAACTGTCTCATTTATCTAAGGATGAAAACTTGTGTGGAAACAAAGTATTTGGTTCCTTTTAAACAAATGCAGTGGACCTCAGTATCCATATGACCTTTTTTTCTTTACTGCTCATTATTTTTCTGTTGGTTTGTAATGTTCAGTATTACTGCCTCTGATTTACTTTCTTCATCCATTTTCTCCCCTTTTCCATCCCTTCTATCCTGCATTATCTATACAGATGAAAATGGCAAAGACCAGGGTATAAACATACGCCAGAAGGTAAAAGAAATGGTTGAATTTGCTCAAGATGATGATCGTCTTCGGGAAGAGAGGAAGAAGGCAAAGAAGAACAAAGACAAATACATTGGGGTTTCTTCGGACAGTGTTGGAGGGCTCAGATACAGTGAGTACTTGGTTGTGTTGGTCAAGGGTTAATAATCTTCACATTCAGCTTGGTTTAAGTGTGTAGGAAGAAACAGATAAACTGTTCAGGAATTTCCAAAATGCTCCTTTAGATGCTTTTCCTATAGAAGTCTTTAGCCGCCAGGATTGATACTATTGGTAAATTTATTTTGTCCTTTTTTTTAAACCTACATACAAATTTAAATGAATTACTTCAAATTTTTTTTTTCTTTCTAGAAACTTATTTAAAAGAAAGGACACTGATCCATTGGCTTAGCTAAAACTTTGCTATTTCATCTTTACCTGTAGATAGCATGTCATTCCAAAATGAATGCTGTTGTTGCAGAAGTCATTTTTTTTTAAGTTTGTCTAACTGCAGCTGCTAGTGAGGAGGTCGCAATTAAGTTAACAACATCAGAAATTTCTAAACTCTTTTTAACAAGCCAATTATGAATGTTTAAAATAGTGCAAAAGATGTGTGACGGGTCCCTTGGCAAGTCAAAAATCTATTCCCTCATCATTGTACAAGATGCTGATCTTGTATTCAACGTGGTCCTGGCACTTTCAATAGGATCTTCATCGCTAAGGCCTTTTATAGGGCGGTGGGGGGAAACACTTTAAGAACACCTTTCTGAAGACCTTTCTATTCTTGGGTGTCTTAGTAATTTAACTGAAGCATATTTATCTGTAGTACACTTGATCCGATGTGCACTTCCTCATGGAAGTAGTTTCTCCAAGTTTTTGAGTTACCTCTGCAGTGCAGCATGTGGTTTTGTCAGATCTGGGTTTTAGAGGATATAACACAACAAATTTAGAGAGGGCACAGCTTTGTCTGACACCCTTGGTTAGATAAAGGCATACAAACGGTACCATGTGTTTCCTTACCAAGTCCAAGTGTGCAGCTTCCTGCTTACTCCCCAATGCCTGCCGTAATGTGGAGCAGGGATCTGAGCTTGAACTTGCTTTTATGTCTTCTGTATCTCAGTGTGTTGTCCATGATCCAGCTGTCAGTCTTGATCTCTATCTGTGTTTTGTTTGGCCTGAACCTGTTTGATCCCTTTTATCAAGGGATGAATTCTCATATTCACAATGGCACAAGGCTCTGGTTTGCTAGAATCAGTGCAACTTTCTTGAGAGAAGAGTTTGGTATGAGATCTGTATAAGAAATAGCACCAAAGAGGGAGAAGTGATGGGTATGTGAATGTGTATATATTATGTATGTTTTATGTCTTCCTCTTCTGTGTGAGCCTTAGAAATGTAAAGATTTGGTCTCTACTGTTTTTGGCAGTTACCTTTCCATGTTCTTCTATTTTTCCTTATATGCTGTATAGATAGAAATCTCCATCCCCATGGCAGGATAAGTCTGTCTTATTTTATTATATTCTTTCAGGCTTATGCTATCTGCTTGAAAGTTTGGTACTTCTGTTTTAGGAAATACTTAAGCATCACTGTGTCAGTACTTTATGTAGGTCTCCCTCTGACTTTCTCTGAGATCTCCTTTTGATTTTTGTACAGAGTTCTGATCCATCCTCTGTGCTGGGTAGGTGTCTTTCTCCTTATGCTCTTTAGCTATCATACAAGTTTTGAACATAAAGGACTCGTTCCTTTACCATAAGAATGAAATACAAGATAAAAGTTTTCATTATTCCTTTAAGTCCTTAAACTTTCCAGCAGCCTTGAACAAGTTTTCTTTACTAGGTCAGACTTCTAAATTAAATTGTAGTCATTTAAATAGAGAACGTTTGTATTCTCACAGTTCTCTAGACTTTGTATCCTCAAAATACTGAGCTCTCAATTTTATTGTCTTTTATTTAAAATATTCCTAGTGCATAAAGAAATTTGTTAATAAAAGTGCTTGAGAGAGCCTGACATAAACCAAAATAAGACCGCTTCACACTCCTGTAAAAATTAACACTAGTACATTTCTTACCAATTTCTTCTTTCTCTATGATATCTCACTGAGTGTCTAGCTGATGTCTGATAGGTGGTAGACTTTGAATATGTTTCTGTCCTTTATGGATCTTAAATGCAAGTCTCTTTTTTTTTTTTTTATCCCTGATTAGAAAAATCTGTCCTCTGATACATGATGATATCAGACAGATAGTTCAAAATCTGTACCTTGCAGTGCTGAAACACATTTCCCTTTTTATTAAGGAAGACTTAATTGAAAGAATTTTGAACATTATCTGAGCCGCAATAAAACTTTTATATAACTTGAAGTAATGATTTTTTTTACTATTCTTGTTCTCTGCTGTTCAGTTTTACTCTGCTTAAATAGTAGAATTGAACTCATTTGTTTCCTGTTCATCAATAGTACAAGGAAAAAAAAAGGTTTCATGTGTATGATGTCCCAAAATATAAAATGTTCATGCCTAAAACTGTTACCTAGAAACTGAATCATACTGGATTACTTTATTTTTAACTGAAGTATGGTTTAAGATTACAATACCAGTCAGTAAAGTGTCCTGTAGTTCTAACAGTTAAGATAGAACTGAAACCAACAGTTTTAGTAGAATTTAAGTGCTGTTTTTTCTTCTAGATTATACTCAGGCTGGGGTAGTGTTTAAATAAACCCAGACTTAAATTCTTTATCAGTTTGCAACAGCAAATGTTCTAGTTTCAAATAAACCTGTCAGCTGTTTATAAGCTAAGATGTCAGTAGAGAGGTCTTGACACTGGTGTTCAGAAACATGTTCGGAGTACTTGATGGCTGTGGGAAAGGTAAGTTGCTTTAGTACTTCTTCTTTGGTTCATCTTTATAAAATGATTTCAAAATCACGGTGTGTAGAAAGGTACAGAAAGTCATTACCATACACTGAGATGCTTTTTACGCTTTTGTCCCAGTATTTTGGTATAGCTATGTGTTCATGAGTGTCAAAATGTATACAAGCCTTTGATTTACATTTTAGCATATAACTTGGCCAAGAATGGAATATCATTCATTAAGTGACTGTTAGTGGCATGTTGCATTTCTGGTAAGTTGTTTATACAGCATATATTGATTGTGTCTCTTGTGCTTCTCCAGCAGAGTCCAACAGTATCCTGATCTTGCACTATACTGTGCGCTGCATTAAGATTGTGTGATTATCATAAGCAAAAGTCTTTGAATCTGCATTCCTGCCACTTAATGATTGACATTACATGCTGTGCTGTGCTGTAATAGTGTTGATTCAGCACTGTGGGAGTTTTCGGATTGCTTTGAAAATTTGTGAGGTTTATGTATATGTGGGAGAGGGGCTTGAGAGGATTTCCAGAAAGACTACAGGCACTTTTTTTTGCTGCTACCTTCATTATTTCTTGTCTTAATGCCTTACACAGGTGAAAGATATGATCCTGAGCCCAAGTCAAAATGGGATGAAGAATGGGATAAAAAAACTGCGTTTCCATTCAGTGATAAATTAGGTGAGCTAAGTGACAAAATTGGAAGCACAATTGATGATACTATCAGCAAGTTCCGAAGGAAAGATAGAGAAGACTCTCCAGAAAGGTACAGGTACTAGAGCTGTTTTGATGTGAATTTATTCGGTAAAATTGTTTTTATAAAGCCCTTTGACATTTCTGATTGCTAGTTAGTCCTCTGCCATTCTTTTTCTCTGTATGGAAATGTCTTGAGGGTCAATACCTGGTTTCTGGACTTCTACGCAGCTCTTACTGGCCTTAGAGAATAACATAGCTCTGTTGAGAGTTAACTGCTCTTGGCTGCCTTCCATGACAACCCCTTGCTTAGAGGACTGCTGGTGAAGCAGGGAATTTGGCTGAAATTTCCTAAGCCCTTGCTTGTCTCAGCATTTCAGTGGTCTGTCTTGTGCCAGTATACTTGAGGCTGTCATTTCATTGCTACAGTTACTCTGAATGCTGAAGTGCAAATAAAGAAGGAGATATAAAACTGCTTCAGTCTACTTTGGCACCTTTTATTCTCTGTACTGCTTCTTCACTGAGCCCATCTCAAAGAACAGACTGCAGGTGATTTACTTCAATACTAAGAAAATAGTTTAAATTTCTGCTGAACCTCTGAACAAACCTGTCATATTTCACATCTGGATATTAATTATTTTCAGTATGGAAGAAAATTTGTACTGCCTTGCCTGCAGAAAGAACTTTAAATGCACTTTACTTCAACAGGTGCATTGAATTTTATTAACTGGAGATCCAGTCCAGACTCAAGAGAATCTGAAGTTGCTGTGGAGAAAGAGCCTAAGTATATTGAAATAATTCCCTTTTGAGAAGCAGCTTAAAATTCAAATTTGCATTGAGATTTGATTAGTATTTTTCTTCCAGTAATATGTTAAATATAAAAACATGTGGGGATACATATACCTATGCGCACACGTATGTATGTATGTCTACGTGCACACACACACACACACACACATATATATCAAAAAATAATCCTAATAGTAGCATTTCTGAGAAAAAGGCAATGTGGCCTTCTTGCTAGAACATTAATAAATCATAAAACTGGTACTTTTGCACACATCAGGGTTTCCTCTTAGAACTTATTATCAATAGACTACAAAGAAAAAGGATCAGAAGAAGAGTAAACAATTTCACGTTTAACAATGATACATTGCTTTATACTCTTCTGTACTTATCTTTCAAAGGCAACTTGTAATGTAAAGTCTGTAAAGCTCACTAGCCATATTTCATGTAAAGGATGTGCTGTAAACAAGTATTTATCTTACTTCCTTTGCCTTATGGAATGGCTTTTGGATTTTTGCTTGTGCTAGTAGTCTTGCATTTTCCAGTGTTTTAGACTATCCTTTTTGCAGTCTAATCTTTACTAACAGCAGATTATTTTGATTTTCCTACTGTACATCTCTACTTCAAGTTATATTGATCTTTTTGACTGACTAAAACTGCTTTTTTTTGGGGGGGGGTCTCAGTTTGGGTTTTGTAACTTTTGTTCTGTTTTCTTCAATTTTTGGAAGATGTCCAAAATGTCAGGTGCAGTGTTTGTCTTTGGAAATTGTAAAAGATCTGAAATAATAAACTAAGGATTTGAAATAAAAGGAGATTTTGAAGGACATGAATAAGCAAGAAGGTTGTTGGGAGTTGCAGGTTGTCCTGCTATAAGAAGGAATTCAAGATTGCTGTAGTATGTCTATTTAATACTGCTTAAGGTACAAGGCTGAGGGGTCCTTCTGGCTTCTCTTGGCATGCCGATTAGACAATATAGAAGGTATTTTACTGGGGAAATTGGAATTTGTGTGTCTTCCTACAGAAGGCCTCAGTTTGAGGTGTTACCATAAGGATCTAAGATGATTGAACTCTAGGTTATAGAATGTCTGTTTATAGATAAAGCTGCTATAAATAACAAACCTCAAAATTCATATTATAATGTATTAGCTGAATACTATATTTTGTACAAAGCTAAATATTGAAATTGTATTAAATAGAGAAAAAAAGTTAATATCTGACTTGAGCTCACAACAACATTTTGTTGTAAATACTTTATGAAATCCTTGTACTTCTGTTCTTTCCAGACTTGCAGCAAATTTGTTTTTCGAAAAACAGTGTCTCCAAAACATTTCCTAGTTTATTTGTAGCCTGCTAGTATGCCATGATGTTTTGTATTACTGTGATGTCTTCCTAGGAAAAGTGACTAAATGGTGACGCTCGCTCATCTAGCAAATCTACTTGTGTGTTCTGTTGTTTCTAACATAATGGCTTTATAAATCATTATTTCTTTAGTCCTGCAAAGCCAATAAAAGTCTTGAAGCACTAAGACAGAATAAACCCGATTTGCATATATTTTGAATGGTTAACAGAATTCAGATGACAGTCTCATATATATATTTATATATACATATACATATATATATACACACACACTAGAATTCTGCCTAACTTCTGCATTTCTAACTCTGCTTGCAAAGCTGGGAGTTGAATAGGGAAAAAAAGCCTGAAGTAACTCAACTGGTGATGTAGCCGGTATCAGTTTACAGCAGATTTAAGTGAAACTGCAGTTCACACAACTAACTGTAGAAACCTAATCTACAGTTTCTCATAGAAGAAAAATGTTTGCATTGCTGTGAAGGACTGAAGTCCTCTTCCAGTAATGTATCCCCTTGGAATTAGAGAAGACCAGGAAATGATACTCAGTGGGGAAGGAAGACCTCTGGTTTTCTTTCTTAGTGCTTGTTAGTTCATGGTTCTTAGACAAATAAACCAATTACTGGCCTAATTTTAGCCTTGTGTCTTGAAATTGTAGTTTTTAAATTTTTTGTGGATACACAGATGTGCTTATGAAACGTTACTTTTTTTCGTAACAACTCTTAAACTCTCATCAATCTTTGTTTTTCCAGTGTTCATAACAGTTAATACAGATAACAGGATAGAAAAGAAGCAAAACATTTTGTGGTACTCCTATAAAAGGATGCAACAGCTGTGTTTTTTTTTTTAAAGGTGACTTCCATGTGGAGCATTAGCTTTGCAGCAGGTTACATTTTAGATGGTCAAATCATAGAATCATAGAATGGTAAAATGGGAAGGGACCTCTGGAGATCTAGTCCAACCCTCAGCGTAGCCCATACGGGGATTGAACCCACAACCTTGGCATTAGCAGCATCATGTTCTAAGCACCTGAGCTAACCCTGCCCCCATAAATTATCTGTAAACTACTGCTTTAAGGAATGCTGTTCAAAACAACAGTTTGTAGCATATGCTTGGTACAGTACTACCTATAACTTTATTTTTTTTGTTCATTCTGCAATTCCTAGATGAAGCACTGCAATTTTACTATTCTGGGCATAATAAACACTTAAAGGGAACATTAATCTATAATGTTTCATTGCTGTTAATGTGACCATTAAAGAAGTGGGGAGGAAACACACGACAGATCTCCTGAGACAGTTTTGAAGCGGTACAGCTTGTCAGAGAAAATTGAGTATTGTAATGTTTGTCCTATATTCTGGCATACATGTTTAATTTCCTTTCTCAAAAGCTTTTAGACATTTTGCTGTAGATCACTAGAGTCACTCTCATTCTTACATTAGTGAGATTAATCGCTACCAGTTCTGTCGCAATAAATGTATTGATCAGAGTTTGATGCTTGTCAGTCACTTCCTCAAGCCACAGAATGCGTGTGCTGAGCAGGCAGCCTCTGCAGTGATGACAACTATATTGCAGCAGGTTTTAGGGGCTGAGTTTTCAATGCGACTGCCCTGGTCTTTGCCTTTTAAGAACGTGAAGTACCTTCCATCCTAAAAGCCTCAGAGGAGTGTGGGATGATGTACTTTGCTAATATGATGGGAGCTTTTATTAAAACCCTGATGTCTCAACCAAAATGTTGTTGGGGTCCCATCGTATTTATTTGAGCGCATAAGCAGTGAAAGTCTACGCGCAGGAACTGAGAACTGGATTAGCCTGTTAGCAAGTCAGGGTTGAAGTGCCTTGGATGTATAATGTTACATGGTGATGTTTGAGTCCACTTGTCTATGGCTGGCTCAAGCTAATGTTAGTAGTCACTCGGTTTGCCTGCAGCTGTACTTTTTCCTTTCTTTTTCTTTTTTAACAAATGGGAACATTGGGCATTTATATTCGCTAATGTTAATGAATTGAGCCATCCCCAGTGATGAGTAGGTAATATGCATAGAGGAAACAAGACACATGCAATGTATTCCAAAAAGCCCGCTATTGTTAATGGAGAACAAAGGCTACCCTCCAGAGTATATTGCAGTTACTGACGTATTCCTGCTGACAAAGGGACAGCCTTTCTTAAATTTTGCGGTTCTAGTATTCTGATGCATTATTAAAATAAAAAAACTTCCATTTTCAACTGTGTGCCCAAAAGGGAATTGCTATTTCAAAATAATTTTCAATATATTTTAGCTTTCTCTACAGCAATTTTCACTGTTATGTACAAATCTCATCCTGATGATAAAAGGCAATATGACTGTTGGGGAGTTGGGGGAGCATTGTGCCTTTTTTGTGATAAACAGGCTTAAAATGTAAGAGCAGAAAATTTAACAGACTAAACAAATATTACTCAGTGGTATCCAAAAAGTTTTCATGTAAAATGGTGATGCTTTTGTTCTTTTACATTCTAAGAATAAATGTGTGTTCTCTGGAAACTGAATAGCAGCATTGCCTGATTCTGTAAACACTTTTTCCACAAACATTCTAAAGAAAATAAAAGCCTGCTTACCTGAAAAGAGAAATGAGTTGGAATAGGAGTGGCTTTCTTGAAATTTGAAGGATAGTACCTTTTGTCTCACTGCTTTCTGTCTTGGTGCAAGTATTCAGCAAACTTGCCGACTTTACTTTTTATCTCTGAAGTGTTATATAAATGTGTGGGGGAGCTCCTGTCAGATGGTAACTAAAATAACTAGATTTAAACACTGATTTCCTATTACCTTCTGGCATGGACTTGCTGTGTAACACTGAACAGCACACCTTATTTCTTTCCCTTTATGTGTATAATAGGTGCAGTGCTATATTGTCTTTATGATGCATGATGGAAGGGTAAAACATTATTGAATGTAAGAAGTATTATTTCTTCTGATTATGAACCATCACTATATGGAACTACAGTAATCAAAACTCTTGTGACCTAATCAGAATTGTCCACTGAATTAACTGAGAAGTAATGAAAATGATTTTTTTTATTGCTTTTGTTTTTCTAGTGACAGTGATGAGGAAAAATCAAGAAGAGGTAAGTCTCCCAAAGCAGAATTTAAGGATGAAGAAGAGAGCGTAACAGCCAAGCATATCCATATTACACAGGCTACAGAAATTACTATCAGACAAAAACGCACAGCAAATCCTTCGAAAACCATTGACTTGGGAGCAGCGGCACATTATACAGGGGATAAAGCAAGCCCAGAACAGAATGCTGCTCATACTGCACAGCCTACAGGAAAGGTAAGGCAGCAGGAGAGCAGAATAAAACACGACTTTGGAATCTATTTTCTTCTAAACTCGGAGACAATGTTAGAAATACTTCCCCTGAATGCTTCATAGCAAAATTGTATTTTATCAAAAATAGTAAGGTGGGGTTCTTCAAAAGCTGTGAGATAATTATATAGATACCTCTTCTGTGTTTTAAGATGTAGCACACCTTTTTTGCATTTTGTTTTTTTTAATAAAGGCATTACCACATTTACTCTTTAGCAAAGTGAAAATCTTGGCCTTAACTGTGAAAGATTGCCTGAACCTGCAGACTTACTGCCAAATTATCAAGCTCTTCAGTTATCAGAAAGAAGACTGAGCCACTGGTTGTGTTGATCTGGATTTTAGGCAGGCTCCAGTGACTGGTTTCAAAGCCAAATCTGCCATCTCTCAAAAAAACTTCCCAGAAAGTCATTTAAGATAAGCGATGTTTGTTGGTTTTGTAATAGGCAAATACTTGGATTTCAAACTTCGTATTTCACAACAACTTACAACTACGTACCTTTTAGACTGCTGTAAGTCACTGCAAGTAATACATCTGGCATTTTAACAAAGTCATTTTGAGTTATCTGTGTAGCTTTCTGAACTTGTTTGAATTCAAACTTCCGTTCAGCATATCTTAATTACAGATATGCCTGGATTATTTTCACAGCATGTTTTGCTATGCTTGCTTGTATTAATCAAGTAGTTTTCCACTCGCATATATTTAGATATTCCAGGGGTTTTAAAACTATCATCAAGTGGAATATTCTGTCCTACTTGAATTTTATCTGCTTTTTTTTCAGGAGAGATTTAATCTTCATGATAGTAGAATAGATAAATTATTACTCTTTCCTCTGTTTCTTTGCACTCTTCTTAATCCTAATCACTGTGAGAAGAGCTGTACAAGTGCTAAATATTTTTCTATGGTCCTGTTTTCTGAATGGGAGAACTCTTATCCTTGAAGAAATGATGTATAAATTTAGTTCTGGATTTTTGATTTTTCTTGTACAAACTTTGGGCAGAAGTGGATGTGCAGTTTAAATGGCAAGCGCCAATAAAGGATGCACCAACTAGATTTCTTTCTTTAAAAGAGTTGGCTAGGGGTGAGAAAAGATTGTGCCATTTCTTCTTCAGGCTTCTGTACCCTCTGGCAGCAAATCATCTAATGACCTGGTTGATCTGCTGTTTGATGGAACCAGCCAGCCAGTCTCAACAGGTAAGCTGATTTTGGTTTTACATTCTTAATGCATATTTTGATGAACTAATTCTGAGGATAAACTTACTTTATCTGAGGAAAACTATTACATAAATAGAGGAATAAATAAATTGAAAAATCAATACTCTAGAGCTGCCTAGAACCTTTTGTAGTAAGCATTCTTTGTGCTGTTGCATGGGATTAAAGCTAGCAGCACAAAGATTAACTGCCTGATCAGTCTGTCAGAAACTGTTTGTAATGCAGTTATTCTTAATTAAATCTAAAAGCAAATGCAATCCACCTAGATTTAAGCATTCCTTATAGTGCAATTAAAGGGCTAGGCAGCTGTGGAAATGGATGATTTTCATATAAGCCTTCATCTTAAGTATAGACTTGTTTCTTTATCTTGTGTTATCTTGGCCATTGATTGATCCTAACCTTAATGCCAAAATAAAATTGCTGCCTGAAAGTAAAACTGTTCACTGTAAAATACTTTTACAAGTATTTTAACTCTTTAAATATAAAGCTGAATTTTTAAGGCTATTAATATTCATGTCAGCTTGCCCTTCAACTCTCAAACTGCAAGAGTTTTAGGAGTTTAGGTTTTGGTGTTTTGCTTACAGGATTGACAATGGATTTGGGGGAGTTTTTGCTTTTAAAAGTCCCAAATTTACAGACTTGTTACTGTGCTTGCATGTCATTAATATCAACAGTTTTATGGCTAGTATGCAACATTAAAGGTATTCTTTCATGCCTCTGTGATCTAATGGCACAGCTGGAAGATAGGTAACTGTGGGCAGAATCTTTATTAGAAGATTACTTTGAATAGAGAATTAAATATGAGTATGTGCCTTTTTTAGATAAGAGACCTATTATGTAACTTCTCTCCATTACAAGTAGCAGCTTCTATTACAAGGTATAGGACTTTATTCATACTGTTGGTAGAACTGCATGTGTGTGTTTATTGGATGATAAATACTCAAATCCAACATTTGTTAAGGAAAATCCAAAATTGTGTGAGATTTTGTACCAAAAATGACAGTCGAATGGTTTCATGCCAACGTGTACAAAGGTGGCTGAATTCATACATATGTAAAGACTACTTCTATCCTAAGTTATGTCACTTTTTGGTGTACTGTAGTGGGAACCCCTATAATATATCACACTAGATAGTTTCATTATAATGCCTGAAAAAAGGCAACGTTATGAGCATCTTAGGCAATGGGATTCCTTTCATTACTGGGATACCAAAATACTCTGTCAATATTTAATAAAACAAAATATATCAAAACCCTGTTGCTACAGGGGGGAGAATGGTGGGTGGTGCACAGGAGAATTATCATTTTAATTATAATTTGTATCTCAGTACCAAATACTAGCCTTAATCTTTTCTTTCCCATTAGATTTCTGGTTTCTGGCAGAGCCTTCAAGCTTTGTCGTACTTTATTTGGGAGAAATTAGATTAAGTTTATGTCTGTGGCTTAGAAAAATAAAATTTATTTCTGAAACATCAGGAAATAATACACCTCATGTATCTTGTTTTTTATGCTTAGAGAAAACACCCCCAAATTTGAAGAAGTTTGTGTTGTTTTTCTTTTTTTTCTTTAGGTTCATGTGCAAAGGTGTTCGTGTACATTAGAGTTACTGGAGTTCCATAGAATTTTAAGATCCAGGATCAGAATTGCTATCCCAAATCAATTCTGAAACTGCTCATATCCAGTGCTTTTGATCCCTTCTTGATTAGGGAAAAGCAGAAATGGGAGCCTCTTCTTTTTAAAGAAATCGCACTCAGAACAGAAATTTTCACTTCAAATTGAGCCTTCCTGTTTGTATTTCATACAAATAAAGCTAAGGCAGCTTTCATATTTCAGTGTATTTGAATCTTTGATCAGTTTGATTCTTTGCTGTAGAAAGCCTTTTATTATTTTCTTTGCCTTCACCCTCTCCTCTTTTTCACAGCAACATTTAGAAATAGTGTTGAGAGACGCATTACCAGCTGGTCCTGCTAAATAACCTCTTTGCTGACCTGGGAAGGCAGATGGAAAGGGTTCATTTATAGTGACAGATCTCACATGGGAATCTTTGAGGATAGCTCATGTTGAGAAGATTAGCACTGTCCTTCACGTGCAGGTCACTCATTATGACCACTGTTCCTTGCAGCACAGGGTGTGGGAACATTCCCAGAGTCATGCAAGACACAGGGAAGGGGTCAAATGCAGCCTTTGATCTATCCTGTGAAGAAACTGGCAGGGAAGTACTATGAATTCCAGGAACTCAGAATTTGTTCATCTATATATATTTTCAGGTGCAGAGATATGAATGAAAGGTGATGAGGTTTGGGGGTTTACGCATTACTAAAGCAACGCAATTTGTATGCGAGGGAAAAGACTGGCTACCATAAAAGCATAATTCTTGCAAGAAGATGCAGAATCTGTAATTAGACCTGCTGGAAGAAATTTTTGGTGATATTGGGAGATTACGTTCTCAGATCTTATCTGATGATACCTTTTCTTACAGAATTATTGCACTTAGATTATACTCTGCCACTTTCTCTGGATCTCTTTTTCATTTAAAAACAGCCAAATAAGAGATGGAGAATAAAGTTGCCTAGGCTGAGAATGTTAGGGGATTATTTTACGTTTGAACCTAGTTCTGGTTTCAAGATTAAATTAATCCCTAGACACTTTGACTAACAGCCCAGGAATAATAGGCATGCTATGAGAACGTTGATTTTGAGGATGTGGCCTGATAGAATTTGAGACTGCGGCATCTTTGCTCATTGTGCATATAAAACCCCCAAACCATTAACCTATTTTGAGCCCTGTAATAGGGATGCACACGAAAAAAAGCTATGAAAATGTTAATTGCACTGGACAGAGTAAACATAATCAACACAGCTTTTGGCTTAATATTTCACTGGCTTATCCTACCCTTTTCATTCTTAGGTTGTACTCAATGTAAAACTTCTATGTCGATTTACATAAGGTACTTATTAAATCACTTCAGAAATTATTATGACAAAATTTTTGTGTGAAATACCTTCCCTTTTGAAAAGGTGGTTAAAAACTACGGTAGTGATGTATCTCTGAAATTCAAGACTGTCCTTGCATTCCCTTCTCTCGTGTTTTATATCATATGCTACACACACTGCAAGAAAATGCCATTTCCCCTTGGAAGAATAGTCGCCTTGCTGGCACTGTCTACAGTAAAATAACATTAAAAAGAAATACAAGTACACATATATTAGAAAGTGAATGGTTCCTTTTATTACTGCTAGCCATTTATTAAAAAGGAGATGGTTCTAGTTTAATTAACCCAGTTGAGAGGAGCAGATGGGGCAGAATGTCTTGCAGCGATAAGACAATTCAGAAATGGCACCAGATGTTGGAAGCTGTCCCTGGTGGTGTTTGAGTGCAGCACAGATGTTCCAGTCCCACCTGGCTAGTTTCTAAGCACTGCAGGCTAAGCAGCTGTGATGTAACCTATATAATGTACGCATAACACTAAAAGCAAAATAATTGAACTGCTGCAGCTTCTTCTAAGGGTGGGGCTGTTTGGAGGTTAAATCTTTGAGGACAACAACTAAGGTCAACTTTTCTGGCTTTCTCAGGTCAGTGGAGTATCTGTTTAAAAGCAGTAGTGAGAATAATTGACTGATTGCTGTCAACTCTGTTTTAGGTTTAAAAAAACAGTGTTGTTTTCCAGTATATAATTTTTAGAGGAGGTTTTGCAGCTTGGCTTTTTTTTTTTTAATGAAAAAATATTACTATGCTGTATTCAGAAGTTAATAATTTATTTGCTAGTATAATAATGTTCCTGCTGTGGAAAGGAAGCAAACTTATTTAGGGAAGGAAAAAAAAAAAAAAAAAAAGGCAAAATGTAAATGCAAAGCTGTCCTTAAAATCCCAATTCAAGATCATTCCAAAATCATTCATGCTTTTAGTAACGTAACTAAGTATAAGACGACATTTAATTTTTCATGATATAGCAGCATAATAAATTAATGGTTTTCCCAATAAAGGTGTTTGGCTTTTACCTATTACACTTCCAAAGTTTTAATTTCATAAACTGCCACACTAGTGCCATTGCTATCTAGTTGAATCTATGTTAACCTTTTCAATCTTTCAAAACGTATTTTTAGAGGTAGGTAGCACAACTTGTATCTTTCATTTTTTTCCTAGGGGAAAAAAGATCCCAACTGTTGCAATACTGTTGGGAATAATCCAGTTTCGTGGTGTTCAGGCATGTGTATATAAAATATGGTGAATAGGAAAAACAGTGCAGACTTATAGAGCAGAATCAATAAATCCATTTGCCAAATACAGGACAGGTTTTCTTCATGAATCCCTCATGCACTTACAGCAGTGGATCTTTGCACACTCCTGTAACAGCAGTTCACTTCCTTCTGTTTCTAGGTGGATCAGCTGACCCATTTGGAGGATTTGCTGATTTTAGCTCAGCTGCTGCTTCAGCAAGTTTCCCATCATCACAAGGTAGGATTAATTTACAGATTGAAATGCTGTTTAGGGGAAGAAAGAGGGAGGGGTTGCAACGTGGCATTACTGAAAGTCATTTCCCTTTCTGGGGCAAACTGTTTTTCACATAACTGGCCACAGGTGCTAAATTCAGTAAGACCTGTTGTGGGGTACAGCACAATGTGTCCTGTCAGACCTGAAGCTTTTTCCAAACTTTGTCATAAAAATATATTGGTAGAAGTTTAAAATATAACCTTGTTCATATGAAGGCATATAATAAAACATAGCTCCAAATCTTACTTTGAAAAGTACTGAAAAAAGATGTGACTTCTAGGGTGAAAAAGTTACTAAAACTTGAAATATAGTGTGGATCTAAGTGCTGGCTGAAGAGTACTCATTACACAAAGTTTTAAAAAGAGCCTAATGCTTTCATTGGCATTCTACAGTATGATGAATGCTTCATGATGACAGTATTTGTGTTTCCAAACTGATTGGAAAATTGGTGATGTACTGATAGGATTTTTATATCAATCGTAGTCTTTGTAGTGCGTTATGTAAGGTTGTTCAACTAAACTGTTTGCAAGGAAAAAGTAGTCTCTTTTTCTAATGCTCCATCTGACAGTTTGTAAGGCTTTCAGATACAAGTAGGCTTTCTTAAAAAAAAAAAAAAAAGACTATTTGCTTTGTGGGATAACAAGACTTGCATGAAGTGCTTGGTAGTCCATTTTGCTTGGTTGTGACAATGCTGTGAACTGAAAAATGTTCAGAAAGGCTTTATGCTGCTGTTCATAGTTTCCAGATGTGTACAGAGGGTTCAGATTGGCCTTAAAAATTTTAATGATATTGGCCAGACAGTAAATTAAATAGTGATGAAAAATAGCAGTGGAATTTTTTGACTTTAGCTAAAAGTTCAAATTAAACTCTTGTACTGCTGGAAGCATGGAACCAAATCATAAAATAATTGCTTACTCCTACTTGCCGCCCATCTCTAAAAGTTGAACAAAAAGACAAGATCATGAGCAATGGGAAGCAGCAGTCCACCTGTGCTAGAAAAATGATAGTCCCTGAAGATAGCCTCAGATCCCACCTATTTCTTAAAAGAAAAAAAGAATTGTAATAGTTTAAAGGGATAAAATTGTCAGCTTTGTCAGAGGTGTAACGAGGTGAATAGACAAACTGTTTCCAAAGCTTCCAGTGAAGCATGGGTTACTGTTGAAGGCCTACTATGGTGCAGGGGGAAGTATTTCAAGTTACGGCTTTCATATGCAGTACAACCTCCCTGAAATGTTTTGAATTTACGTATATGCATCTGGGGGATGAAGATGACCAATACTTTCTTTTAGCTTGGCTAAATAACAATTTTTTTACTAAATTCTTTTCCCTTTTAAAAGAAACCTAGTAAGTGTATCTAGGTCTTATTTCAGTTAGATATGGACAAGTGCCTGCCAATCACAGAGCGAGGCTTTAGAAAGGCTTGTTAGATCAGTACTTAACCTGTACTCAGCTGGTTGCATGGCTCCAGTTCAGAGCTGCCATGTGTCCAGCTGGTTGGCTCTGTGCATGTCCAGTCACTTCGCATGCAAACATAAGCTATTTTGTAATCATCAGCACTGTCTGCCGAAAAATAGCATTTGGGCAGTTTCCCTTAAAATTGGACTTAACAGATTCTGAGAAGCTACCTAAAGTGATTGCCTTCCTATTGGCCAAATGTTTTGGGAACTTGCAGAATTACCCAGATAGGACAGTGCTGCAAAGGAACGTGGAGGGGAGGGGGGAAAGCTGGCTGCCATTGTGAGCTGAATTTGAGCAGTAGTAGTGTTGTGACTGGGAGTTCTCAGCAAGTGTAGGATTAGGTCTAGAAAGAGAAGAGAATAGTGAAAAAAATTATCAGCAAATCTACCTGCGAACCAGCTTTTAGTCAGCATGTTTGTATCTCTCTCTCGCTGTGTTAGGAAAACTATATCGGGCACTTATTAGTTAATATACCTTTAATTTGCTTGGCAGGAAAAAAAGTTCTAATTTTTTTACAGGCTTTCTTGGACAAAACTAAGTTGCTTTGCAAACACAAAGCCGCCTACTATGCAAATAATTTGTGTGTTAATACAGCCTAAATTGATACAATCCTTTATCTGCATTAACATGATTAATCTATTCCAATCGCCATTATGCAAGGGACAAGGAGTGCTGTGAAATGATTAATCATTCTTGAACAGCGTAAGCCCCTCTAGAAATCTTTTCCTTCTTGATTAATCATCTTTGAAGTTCTTCTGCAGGGGCAAAACCTTATCCTTTTTACCCCTGCTTCCATTAGTGCACAGGTTTGAACGTAGAAGCAGCATACTCAGCATTTACTTATCTATCAGGAATATTTAAAGTAGGTTTTAATTTTTAATATGTAATACTAATTGAAATACTCTAGTATAGCCCTTCTTTGTGAGGGAGATCAAAGCAAATATTCTAGTTAAGCCCAAAGCTAATGAATATTAGTCCACTCCATGTATTGAAATTGTTGGCAATACTTGGATTTTTGTGAACAGATTTACTCTCCTACTTCTCTATCTTTACCAGTGCATTAGAACTGAAAGATGACTAAAGTTGGTCTAGGCAGGTGTATGTTGGTAAGTATATAAATAGAGTGTAAAAGACTACTACAGCTACCTTTTGAGTAGATAAAATACAGTAGAAAATTGCCATAGATGACCATTATAAAACTAGTCAGTGTATAGATTAGACATGAAAACTGGCACTGGACTCAACTATCCCAACTTTACGTGCTTGAATCTTCCTTTGCTCATCTAAAGAAATTCAAAGGATGATTTAACTGTTCATTAGAATTCAGTTTACTTCACTGCAGTGATGATATTACTTCTGACTTAGTCATTTGAAGTGTATTGATACACAAGTGTATCAGTAACATAATCAAAAAGCTGACCTGTGCAGTGGCCCAGACTTGAAACAAGATTCATAATCTAGCAATGACAGCTCTGTGTTGCTTTATTCTTAGCATTCCCTGTGAATGCATTTTTGTAAGGTTCTCCTCCCTATCACTATTGTGAATAACACTTTTTAGTAGAAAAACAAGTGGGTTTTAAGGGAGATAATATGTATTCTCATTGACTCAAAGGTTGTGACACATTGGTAGTTAACTGTTTTGTGGCTGTGGACATCTGTTATCTTCAAGTAGGTAGCATTGCAGCTGTGCATATAGATATATACAGCTTATACTGTTAGGTGCTTCACAGTAGGATACAGATAAAGCTTTAAGTTGTGTTTTGATTTAAGCACTTGTTTAAAGAAACCCTAGTATATTGAAATGAAGCAAAGTTTTAGTGATGACCTAAGAGTACAGTGAAGCAACTACTGACAGATTTCTTAGATTCAAGATGGAATTTTTTCTTCAAGCCAAGAGATTTAGTTTAGGAATCCAGTTTGGAAAACTTATGTTTTACATTAACACTTAACAAGATGGAAATAAATTATTCCTTATTGCCTCAGATAAGAATTCTCTGGTAACTTACTTTCAAAGTTCTGCTTCTATTCCTCTCAATATTATTGTTTTATACAAAGAGCTTACTGATTATCTGTAGCCAAGTTTGTTTTGAACTAGTATGTTTTTATGATGGAATTTGCTTTCTTAACAATTGTTTTCTGAAAATATTAGAGTTCTGAATGAAAAAAATGGTAAATTTGGTCAGCTCTGTTTTTTCTTTTTTTTTTTTTTTTTTGACTAGAGCCTTCAATCTACTCCTAAGTAATCTTTCAATCATATTTTGATTAAATAAAACCTGTCCCTACTTGTCTTACATCTACAGGTGACATGTTATCAAGCATCCTTTTTCTGTCTGTGCGTGGGTGTTGCATATTTCCTTTGCTACCTTGTTAAAATTGTTGGAATATTCATGAGAGGGAATGATGTCCAGATGGAGGTTCTACCTGCAGATGTTAATCTGGACGGACACAGATCAGCTCTCATTTGTTTCAGTTCGAAGAATATGGCATTTGTTCTGTGCTTTGCTCTGTCTTCTACCTTTCTTTGTTATTGTCTTTCCTCTCACACTGTACGCTTTTTCAGGCACAACAAGTGGAAATGGAGACTTTGGTGACTGGAGTGCCTTCAACCAAGCTTCTCCTTGTCCCAGTGCTTCATCTGGAGAATTCTTCAGCAGCACTGCACAGCAGCCAGCTATAGAGCTCTTCAGTAGCTCACAGCCAGCTTCTGCCCAGCCTCCAGCTGCTTCAAATTCTACTGATCTCTTTGACTTGATGGGCCCATCCCAGGCAACCATGACCTCTTCACAAAGTATGAATTTCTCTATGATGAGCTCTAGTGCTGTGGGCATCAGTTTACCCATGTCAAGGTCACAGGTATGCTGCTGCTGTTACACAGTTTGCTAATGACTTTCCTGATTAATCTCTTGCGTTCTCTCTAATCACAACATTGAAATTGGATCCATCCCACTCTTTCTGGAGTCCATATAAGATGTTCTGATCAGTTTTCATAAGAGTGTTTTGTCCAAAAATGGTTTAGTAACCACCTAAAAAGAAAAGGTGTCAGATATTCTTGGAAAGTCATCTTTTATTAGCTAGTCTTCTCTGACATGGTCTTCATGGCTGTCTGAAGTGTTGCTGATTTGTTGGGGAAAAAGTGGTTGATGCTTTAAACCTTACAGCCATTAGTCACAGAATGTTATAGGTTTCTAACTTCAGGCAACTTTGCAGGCAGGTGGCTATGAGGACTGGTCTGTTGCCCAAAACCCAGAGGAGCTTGCTTCAATGAAGAGTAACTGGCTTTGGAAGCCAAAACACATTGACTTGGTGTTGGGCTTGGTGTTAGAAGGTGTGTGTGTGGGGAGTTTCTGAAGTTAAAACCTGTACTGCAGATGATCCCTTAGCTTGCATCCTGATACAGGAGCTTGGTGCTAGCTTAAGAAATGCTGTTTTAACCATTCTAATGGTGTATCAGCTAATGTCAGCACTGTTTTGAAGGAGTTGAAGTTCATGGCTAAAGATCATTTCTTTGGCTTTTTATCTTCTATGAAAAGATAAATTCTCATTGTTGTAGTCCTGAAGCCCACAGGTTTTGAGCATGTGGTATCCCAATAAACTTTCTTTTTCTCTTTTAGCCTCTGCAAAGTGTGAACACTATGATGCCAAAGCCTAACTCTCTTTATAACCCAAGCACAGAGATGGTCCAGAAAAATGCAAACAAAACTTTACCCTCAACTTGGTCAGATCCCAGTGTAAATATCAGTTTGGACAATTTAGTACCTGGGATGCAGCCTTCCAAACCTCAGCAGCCATCACTTAATACCATGATGCAGCAACAAAGTAAGTGATTGTTGATACATTCTTTTGCTTGCACATGGAGCTCTCTAGGGATTTAGTAGGTTACTCTAAAGATGGAATGTTTTGCTAATTACTGTTTTCCTACATTTAGTTAAAATTCTTAAACTACTATGTTAATGTTTCTTAAAATACTGTGGTGCTTCTGTCAAAAAGTGGTCTTTTGTAAATAGCTGGATACCTAGCTTGTCAATCTCTATGTAACTCTAGAGGGCTTTACTGTAGAACTTAACACCACTCCCGTGTCTTGATTTCAGGTTTCGTAATCCCTTGAACTCTTAATATGCATAGTAGTATGTGTTGCTATAAAATATGTTTAAAGGTTTTTGTAATGGCAGAAAACGTGGAAGTGAGCAAAATAGCCACATCCTTGACCTGCAAGTCTTTGAAAGATGCTTATGTATTTTAAGTAATTACATAAATAATTGCTGTGAACAACCAGAACCTGTTGATTAAAGTTTTTTTACATCCTTTGTTTTTATAGATATGCAACAACCTATGAATGTCATGACTCAAAATTTTGCAGCCGTGAACCTCAATCCTCAACCTAACATGATGCCTGTTCGACCCCAGACAAGCCCATTGATGGGAGGGTCCATTCCTGTGGGGATGGGAATGCCCAGTGTGATGACAGGTACAATGGGGATGACCTCTGTAGGACCTACACCTATGATGAACCAAGGAATGATGGGAATAAATGTGAACATGGGAGTGCCAGCCACAGGAATGGGTTTGACAGGCACAATAGGAATGGGGGTACCCAACATCACTATGACCTCTGCTATGACTCCGGGGACTGCACAACCCAAGCAAGATGCCTTTGCAAACTTTGCCAATTTTAGCAAATAAAGATTGTAATAAATAACAGGCAGACTGAATGAAGGATTTTTAGCTGCACAAATATAGCTGGGAAGGGATGGAAAAAACACTGATCAATACTCTTTTTCTTTTTTTTTTCCTTTATCAGTTACTTTAAAAGTATCTACGCAAAGAACCAAAAGCTATTTTCTAAATGTTGAAATAACTAGTATTCAAATTCTGGAGAAATGAAAGGTTCTTCTGAGAAATGTGTTAAATGATTTTGCAAAATAATTTGTATTGAGACCATCAAAAGCCTTTCCTAGGTAGAAGAACCAATTTTAATGTTGAAACTTGATGGAAGACTGGAATGGGGGTTGGGTAAAAATGTTTGAATCTAATTTTATACTTTTCTTTTTTCTTGAGGAGTTTGACTTTCTTTTTCCCCCTCTCCCTGATTGCTTTGTCATAATTGGATTATTCCTTTTACTACCACTCTGAATCGACAATTGAAGTCAGTCAAATACTATGATCAGTTTTTTATAAGAATATATATTTTTGTCCAAAAAGGCTTACATATGTGATTATGGCTAATTCAAAGGGACCTGGAATGTACATACACTTTTTGCTAATGTTCCAGCTACACTGCTATATTACCCAAATTTTTATTGTAAAAATCCTCTTTCAGTAATTTGGTGATCCATACGTTTCTGGGGCTCTACATGCCTCTACTGTTATAACTGATACCCAGTACAGGTCTGGGAGAAGCTTTATCCAAGACTGCTGTAAGGTTTCCTTTCTGGAAACTCCAGAAAATGCATTTTCATTTCTTTATACAGTGGCACTGAGCATCCTTTGTAACACCAATATCCCTATGGAGTCACTGATTTACAGTGTCAGCAGCAGTCAAATGGCAAAAATATTCATTTTTTTGCATCCTTACAAAAAATAACATGAATTACATTGTGTTAAGTTACATAAATCTATAACTCTACTTAATCCAGCAACATTGAATCTTAGCTTTTATACAACATTTGATGATCCTTTTGTGTAAATACGGCATTAGCAGCTGTGGAATCCAATAGAGGAGTAAAATATATATATATATTATTAAAGGAAACCTGTAGCAGTCACAGATTTTACTGATTTAATGAAAACAAAAGATTGAATTAAGGCTTGGGGGGGGGGTTGGTTTTTCCTTCTGTAATTTTGTGTTTAAGTTCACATGAATCATGATTCTAGAATCTGGAATACAAAGACATTGTTCTATTCACAAGCTGGGAATATTACTAAGGATAAGCACTATATTGTAGGTATGAAATTTATTGCCTCCCTTTTCTTATGTTGGATTTCTTTTTTATTATTAAATTGATAAAACTTTGTTTCCATTGTATTCATAATGTTCTGTTATATATAACATTAAAATGTTCATTAAAATCAATGTTGGGCTGCCTTTCCTTTCATTCCATTTGACGTTTATGAGAGCATTTGGGGAAAAAAAATAATTATAATTTGGGCAAAGTAATTTTTATAAATAATTTAAAATTGTTTAATGACTTCTTATCTGAAGCCTTTCCTATCTGGCTCTACTGTTAGGAATTAAAAATGAAGCAGGCAAGATATCCTGACCCGCTCCAGCCTTGCTAATGCTCCATCTACAACATTTCTAATTAGGCAGAAATTCATGTACTTCAGCTAAGTGGTAATGAAAAGTGATTCATTTGCTGAATAAGAGATGAGAGTGAGTGTAATTAGCTGACTGCGGTTTTTAATCTTTCAACAATTCAATGTGTTTAATTTAGTTTCAAAGAATAGGAGCTTTCAAGTGTTGTTACATCAAAGTAATCAAGGCAGGCTTTAACAGCCGAGTATGAGAGATCGCTCCGGTTCCCATTCTGAAACCTTTAAACTTTGGAATAATCACCTACAAAACCTCTAGTTCTAAATATGGAAAGATTTAACCTGGTTCCAAATATGCAAAATCATTAGAGGTGGCCAGTTGTGGAGGGCGGGTGGTTGGCAAGGAAAATTGAACTGTTAGAGCAGACCTGTAGTCTGTCATAAGCTTAGTGATGCTAAAGGGGCACAGATCCTTCTATTCGTAACTGTCCTTTTAAGCTAAGTTTAGCTGGCTAAATAGTTGGCTTTCAGTTTAAAGATATTCTTGTTTAGGTTGTTCAGATCTCTTCAGAGGAACTTCCATGACTTAGCTTCCAACCAAGAGACTAATTACAATGAAATATAGGTGTCAGGGTTTAGACTAACTCCAGTAAGAAAACATTTGGTCATTTTTCTGTGGTGGTTGACTAAGATGTAAGGGACACAGTGCCTATGGTTATGGACCAGTTGCTGTAGTACTGAACAGATTCATTGCCGTATTCATACATTGTTCTCATGAACCAATATCTTTAATTATGAAAAAGGTTATATGGCTTCTTAGAGCTTAGAAGTTTCTTATCCAACAAGCCTGTCTACAGGGGGGAAGAGAAGGATGTCCTTTAAATCAAAACAAACAAACAAAAAAAAAAATGGAGAGATTCCTGTGGAGCATGGGCCAAGTGCATTCCTGCTAAACTTCAGTCTGCAAAAAAGGGAATCCAGTTGCATGACAGTTTTATTTTTGCGTGTTTAGAGGAAAAGAATGTGATTCGTGTAGAAGGCACAGATCATAGGCAAAGGTAGTGCTTAGCTATAGGATAATCTTTAGGATAAAGTCTGGTTTTAAAGTGGATTGCAACTACTTACTTAAAACAACATTGGTTTTAATGGTCCACCATTTAAGGTGGACATCATAAAATGTGTAATCAGTAATCTTTCAGATATGAGCAAAATAATAAATACAGTAGAAATGACTTTCCAGGATGAAAATGAGAACAGGCTGCAATGTGAGTAGTGGCAAATTGTGCTGCCTAATAAAAACTGAATCTACAGCCTCAGTCATGCTGCTACATTAGTTAGTACAGTTAGAAGTCCTTCCCTCATTTTTGAATTTAAGTCCAGCTAAACTGCAAACTGACCAGAAGCCCAGGTGTGGCTGGCTAGTGTGCTGCGTAGTTCTATCATGGGCATGCATCTGGCTTCCTCCCATCACCCTATAGCAAAAATCTGGCTTTCTTGTGCTTTACCTGGCCTGTTCACAAGTTGTTTTCTGCATTTCTTAAAACTAGTATCTGTGTGTTCATATTATCATGGTAGTGTCAAAGTGCTCAAGGTTTAAAAACACAGGCTACCAGCACATTTCTGAAAGTTTTGTGACAAATGCCAGCATAGCTGCACGGTCTTTACACACCATACTGTAAAGCAGCAGCTGTCATGGGAGTTTTAGGTCTACAGGGAGTTATTTATCAGATGGAATTAACTCTTCTTGTCTGGTTTTAAGAGGCAAACTTTGCCACCTCTGCATTCAGGAGCTTTTAAACTTATTAAGAGTTCAGATAAAATTACGGAAATGCTTTGTAAAGGATGTCTGTACTTATGAAGAGGAGGAGGAAAAGGCTCTGAATTTATCTTTGCGTGTTTATGGAATCCTTTAAAAAAAATCTTAATGCTGTGTACAATAGAGTAATAAATTTCAGCACAGGTGCAGGTTCAGTGATAACTTGAGCATTCACTATGTTCTACAAAAGAAATTATATTCAGAACAGTTAAACAAGGGTATTTATAGCAGCATCTGTTTCAGCTCTATCTGTCAGCTAAGAACAGTCTGACACAGCTTAAGGGAGGTGGGGGAGGGATTTATCAATGAAGTGTTTACATAATGCAGGCAGGCGTTGTATGCTCAAGGTGATATCAACTATAACAGGATAACAAATATCTAAAGACACTTTTATTCTCTGAGGCCTTTGCTCCAGGAGTCACTCTACAAAATTGCCTCCACATTCATCTGTGTATGACTGTAAATACTTTTATAGCATATGACACTGTATAGTACCTTCACTTTGTTCTAATTCAAGGTTTTAATGGAAATGTGACTTCTTTTTGGTTTTCTTCAAAGCAATTGCTGAATACAATTCAGAATTATTTTAGGCAAACCCATACAGTCTTAGTGCGTGTTGAAACACTTTGCTTTGGTTTAAGCAAAATATTTAATTTGATGGCAAAGGAAACTTTTTCAGTTAATGTTCAGAACTGCCAGTTATTGTATAGTTCCAGTAGTTCCAGGTACAGATCTGACTGGCCAAAAAAAAAAGAAAAAAAGAAAAAAGGAATGAGATACTGCCTGTATGTTTCCAATTATTCCACCCAGGTGCTCTTCCTGCCACATCGGGTCAGCAGTTGCCCTCTTCTTCCTATATTAATAATTGGAGGGCAGCTCTGTCTTTGGGAGAAAGCAGCACCATATTGACTACTCCTTAGAAGCCATAGCTATGGGATGAGATGCAGCTTAAATTACCAAAAACCAAACGTATGGATGTGGAGCTGACCTAAAGTTTTGGACAAATGTTTCAGTGGGAGAATAGTTTCCTGGGGGTTGTGGGGGGAGATGGTTATGGTTCTAGCAGCACTCCTAGAACTTGCTTCTTAAAGCTCTAAGGGAAGAAAAATGAAAGGGGAAAAAAAAGGTGCAGAAGCAACTAAGTGAAGCCAGGTAAGACTGAAAAGCATTGCCTGCGGAATTCCTAAATTAACCTGGACAGCTTATTTAGGTGATCAGGTTATCATTTTATTTAGCTGGGGTGCTGTGGAAATTTTCTCTTCAGATACAGCAGCCTTTAAAAAGCAGAACCATTGTTTGTTTTCCTTTCTGATGTTCTTCTGTGGCTGCGGATTAGATAAGGAAGGAGAAGAGGTAAGACAGAATTCTGCAGTAGGTAAAAAAAATGAAACAGGTGCCTTTAACAAAACTTTGGTGTAGCTGAGAGTTCTTTACACCCACAGGAGTAATCTAAGTCTCTGCATGTATGTATGTTCTGCACACACACACAGTACAGAGAAGTGTCAGCTCATCTCTGATTTAAAAAAAGAAAGAAAAAAAAAACAGTCTTTACTCCTTAAAAATTTGCAGGATTTTTTTTTTTTTTTTTTTTTTTTTTTTTTAATCTTGTGCCATAAGGTACTGGTTCAGTAATTAACTGGCTCTTTAATAGAGCTACAATTACTTTGTTTCATGATAAGGAAAAAGAAAAAAAAAAAAAAAAAAAAAAAGCATTCCAAGACAGCGCTACTTTCGACATCTGGGAACCTCCTAACAGCTGGCTATCTAATGAATATGCATCTGCTTAAGAGGCTGTAGTCCATTAATAAACCAATAGATATAAAACAGAAACAATCTTTGTCAGCTTCAAATGAGATTGGATGCAATGTGCTGTGAAGTGTCACTGTCACATTGAATCGAGCTGGGGAGGTTAACAGTTGACTCTCTGGTACCAGTGTCTTTGTGGCTGAGAGGAGCAAGGGCTGCGGCTTTACAGGAAGGGGGATGGGGAAGAAGGCTGAAATCACAGCGCTTCGCAGGTGGTTTCTGCTGCGTTTTTGCTTCCCTATTTCTCCTGGTACCAGTTGTATTTGAGGCACTGGTGACCTTATATTTGCAAGTCCAACTAGTCTCTCTTGTTCAGTTTGACAAAGAAGGTGTGTTTTTTCCTACAGAAATGATTTGAGAAACATGATTTTATCATGTGCATAAATGACTGGGGAGACAGTTACAGGAAGCTGATAAAAATGCACCTATTTGAGAACTGGGGCTTTCTAAGGGGATTAAGAACAGTGAGAGCTGTGTTGTACAACAGGATTGTTGTAGAGTGAAATAAACACTCCTAAAAATCATGACAACGACCCCATTTGGCTGTATAAATATCTCTGACCCCTGAAGAGTTGTATCCATGCTTGTTCTAAGCTATGTAGCATCGTACATTGGCCCAGTCTATAGCAATTTTTGCATCTTACTATATTATCCTGCACCTTTATGTCCTGTGATGGCTGCTGTAAAATGTGGATTTAGCATTACTTTAAGCATCCAGATCCCCTTTATGGAGCTCTCAAATCCAGCAGGGGTTAGTCTAGTACCTGCGTCTTTTCAATGGTAATCACACTATATATTAGCCTCGTGAAGCAGTGGTAATTATTTCTGATGAAATGTGCTAACTAGTTGGAATTCTCTTTAGGGAAAAGTTAGAATTTCATCTTCATTCTCCTCTGTGGCATAGGTATGTATATCTTTTATTTCTGGTACTGTGGACCTGAGGTACCAATCTTGTACTTCGTGTGGCGTCATGCCTTAGAGATGGAGTTAGGCCATGTAAGTTTTAGTTCTCAGTTACTCTCTCTGTAAGTTGAAATTTAGACCTTTCCCTCCCACCCACCCTGCAGCTCTATCCATCTATTGTAAATAGTGGACTTGCATTTAGCAAAAAAAGATCAGCACAGGACAAAGCACTTTTTTTTTGAGTTATGGTTTTTGGTTAAGATAAAAAGAAGAAAAGTTAAAAGGGGAAGATAAGTTCTCTGTAATTACTGCAGGTTTTTTCTAGCAACTTCTCCAGAGGGAAAACTATTGTTCTCCCTCTTTATCATCATTTTGATGTAATTTCAGCTAAAATCTGTTAAAGAGATCAACTTAATTCCTAGAATAATATTCCTCATGCTCTTATTAGTAAGTTTTAGAACAGAAGAAAAATTCAAACTGTGTCCCAGAGTTGCTGCCGTACTGGTGACAAACTCTGCTTTTCAAACCTAAGGCGTTGCACAACAGGCTGGTGCGTACCAGAGGTGTAAACCTCTCTACTACCAGACAAGCATCTTTCTTTCTGGAGTACAATTTGCTATTCTTATTTCAGGTGCGGGTGCTGCTGCAGTGTCACGGCCTCTATTTCTGGCCAAGAGAAGCTGCTTTTCGGCTTGAGGACTAGCAGCTTAGGGAACCAGTGCTGGACCTTTGGTGCGTTCCTCTGTCATCCCAGCTCACAGTCAGCAGGCAGCAAAGACTGCCCCGCAACAGGGCATCTCCTTGCTTACAAAAATGTCCCAGTGGCACGTTCCACTGCCCTGCAGCAGTGGAGGGAAAAATCCCCCCCCCCCCCAAAAAAAAAAAAAAAAAAAAAAAAAAGTTCACAGCAAATGGTGGTAACAGTGGGGTTTGTTTTGCCAAGGTTAGGTTGCAGATTACGAGGTTAATTATTTTGATAGTGAGCTTAGATATATCCCATCAACTAAGCAGAATTTAAGATTGTTCAGGATAGGCTTTTAAGAGAGGTCAGGCACCTACGGCCTGTCTCTTGGTACATGTTGGGTTTTGCTGTCAACCGTTTCCCCCAGAATAAGAAGGAACATGCCCAGCCTCCAAACTTCTGCTGCAAGAAGGTTCTACCCTCCTCTCCCTCATCCCTCATTTTGGGATGCTCACATGGGACACCTGATCCACTGCATGTGTTGAGAGAGTCTGGACAGCTGATGCACAGAAGAGCCTTTGGAGGTTTTTAGAACCTACACTAGACTGACAGCATCCCTAGACAGGCTAGCCTAGCTTTTTCCTATTGGCATCAGGAGAAAGATTTTTTTCCTAAAACTCGTCAAAATCTAATCCTTGCCTTACCCCGACATGGAGAACAGGTGAATCTAGCCAGCAAAGTTCGACTTTCTCATGAGGATTGGAGACTGGCCGTTTTTGAATACCAGCAGGTAGGTCAGTGATTAGCAACCCACCTTCCTTCCCTCAGGAGCTCTGCTTTTCATCCCAGCATTAGCAGGACTAAGATGCTCTGGTTTTATCTTTTTTGAAACAGACAAAAGAGCAGGCTGTAAAGGAGGGCTGTCCTTTTAAATACTTTACTTTTCAAGGTCATTTGTGGAGCTTTTATCAATCAGAAAGCTAAATTCATACAAAAAGCATCTATAATGAACCAAGCATATCTTGAACCTTACTCTCAGCTGAATATGAATTAGGTAGGAAGGTACTTCAGTGGCCATATTCACTGAGTTCAGCATCCCTGTGAATGTTGAAAAAGCAAGCCAAGAAGCCATTGCAATTGTGGTTTGGCATCTATCAATTTTTTGTCTTTTTTCTATAATTGATGTATTAATTATAGTATCTTAATGATCTATTTAAAATAAATAAACCATTTACACCATTTCAAAGGTATTTTGTGATGTTCAGCTGATATTAAAATAGCACCAGCCTTATGTGCTTTTTCAGCAAGTGACCTAATTAGTTAATAAAGTAATTGAATATTAAAAAGGATGTTGCAAGTGATTAAAATTTAAGAGCCTTCAGAACATTATTAAAGCTATAAATCATACATCACTGTTTTAATTTGCATAGCTACAGAATTACTAATGGTCCCACATGCATAAGCTACTTGGCAATTAGTCTTTTAACAAACTGTTGGTGATACTATGAGGTTACCAAAATCTTTGCCTGTTTTTGATTTGCAAACAAAACCCAAGATGAGAGAACAATAAGGGTTAAATTCCTAAAAGCCAGGAAATTAAGTTCTTTCTTTTACATGTCTTTCTGCAGAAGCCTCTGTTCACTCATTGTCCCTAGCCCTTCCTGCCAGAGGACCACATCCTCTAAAATCATATCTAGGTGTAAAAAGGAGAAGAGGAAGTCTCTGTCTCCACTTTGAACTTCCTTGACTAACACTGAAGTGTTTTTCCAGGCTAGCTCAATGTGCAGGAATTTCCCTACCTGCTGGGACAGTTTCCATTTTTGTCTCCTGCAGACAACTGTCACAGTGAGACTTTTCTTCCTCATCACCTGTACTCCAATTCCATTAACAGCTCTGGTGGGACTGAGTGGAAGCAGAGCGCCACCAATGTGAGGTAGTGGGTTTTTTAACTTTGGCACATGGACATCTTTGGGCTGTGAGAAAGACAGTCAAAACCAGCTGTTTGTCACCTTCCACTTCTTAAGCCAGGGCTTGCAGCCTTTTTGGAAGTCTTAAATATCTGCAAAGAAACAAACACACACAAATTGGGAAAAAAAAAAAAAAAAAAAAAGATATATCACTAGTCTGGAGCTACCTGCTCTGCCCGTGTCGCTGGGTAGAGCCTGTTTCCTGGCGCATTGTGCCTCTAAGGGTCAGCCAGCCACAGCCTGTGTTGCACTTCTTGGGCTGGCTGCTGGCAGAAGGTAAGACAAGATGACAGCTTTGAACTTAATTAGAAGCAGACTGCTTTGGCCAAATGATCTCCCTCCGCCCTCCCCGTTAACCAACGCCCAGCATTTCCAGGCGTCAGGAACACAGTCCAGCTCCCGAACTCCAGTGGGATATGGGCACACTGCGCAGCGCAGCCAGCAGATCTGTCTCTATCTTTAGGGCCTACAGACTGACAAGAGAAAAGGTGGTGCTCTGGGCAAAACCAGCCACATACCAGTGAAGGACCGGGTGCATGACAGAGCGCAACCTCAACGTCGCTGAGCTAAACAGCGACAAGCTGAGGCAGCCGGAGCTATGGGCACAACCCAGGCAACCAGCAAGATCAGATCTCAAGAGAGGCTCAGCAGCCTCCTGCACCATAGATCAGTGCTGCACACTGCCTCCTCGCCCAGGGCTAAACCCCTGAGCTCAGTCTGGCCCATGCAGGACCTCAGACCCAGCAGGAAAGACCACAAAGATTGTTTGCTTGTTCCCACTCTATGGGCAAACTGACTCACAGCAAAGGAGGTGCTGGAGCCTCCACCATTTCTCACCTTTCCTTTGTTAGAAACGGCATCTTCTCTCCCCTTGGGGAGCTGGAACCTCAGTGGCCCAGCTCTCTCCAGGAAGGCAGGGACTGGAACCTAGGGAACTCCGGCTCTCCCATTCCTCCTTGCAAAACGCCCTGCTCATTTGCTGCAGTCAAACTGTTCGCATAAGCTGATATGTTCATCTTGTAAGTCACATGTCCTTGTTTTGAAACAAAAAAGATGCTGCAGAACAGTGTTTACATGTAAAACAAAGATGCCGTTTCCATCAAGGCAGCAGAAGCCTTGATGTAGTTTTAGCTATGAAAGTGCTCTGACTGCTACATTACAGAGAGAATTTCTTTTTTTGTGTGCGTGTGCTGCAAAACTTTGCAGGAGCTTTCTCTGAAGCCTTTATTGAGGTCAGAGGCTGCAGCCTATTGCAATCTCTCCATGTCAGCCCACAGCACTCTTTGAAAGCCCTTACACTGGATATTGTGACAAACGCCAGGTCTTTGTTCATTAGTTTACACTTGGTAATAGATGTGAGGCAGGGGGAGAGATGGCTCTCAGCAAGCGATTCACAGTCTGCTGCACTAACATTTACCATGTCTTGAATAGTTGGAGACAGCGCAATCCTCTTTTAAGGGTCTGTGTAATTAAAACAGCAAGCTAAGGAATGGATGGCTTCAGAGCATTTTGACCCAACAAGGAATGACAAGCACATGGTTGCTTTTAAAATAAATTAATTAATACCCACTATCTTACCAGTATAAGCCTGTCATCACATGAAAAGTGTATGCAAAGCCAGCTGCAAAGTAGTTTTGTAAACCATGCTACGAACATGCAAATGTTACTGTGATACAAGCAACACATTGGCCATCAAAGATGAGCTAGAAAAGAGTGAAATACATACCAATTTGCATCATTTGGCTGGTTTTAGGGCAAGTTAAATAGAGAATCCATCTCAGTGCACCTGGATTCTACCACTCAATTTCACTTCTGCATTGCAACATTACACAACAGTGTTTGCCAGCTGCTGGCAAGCGCTCAAAATGTCAACGTGAGAATGTGAACAAGAGCCCGTTCTGCAGTGTCACACCAGATCAGCTGGTGGCAGGTGTGCCCGTAGGTGGAGGCTAGGACAGGCATGTTCTGCACAATTAGAGGTTTTAGCTTTTAAACATCCAGTTAAAAAAAAAAAAACACCGAAAAACATGTGCAACCTGAGAAGCAGATGCAGCTGGTGCACCAGGTAACCCTTTCCCAACCCACTGTCTTCCTGATGAACCCACCAGGTAACTGTTTCACACACCATGTGGGATCCTAGCACTTCATTATGAAAAAAGTCTGTTCCATATAGGACCGTATCTCCCCGCGACAGTCTTCCAAAAGAGGACAAATCAAAGACGATTCCTTGCTCTCAGATTTAAACAATTCCATTTTTAGTGGTGGTTGCAAGAGGGCAAGTTGAGAATGTCCTTACACATATCTATTTCTGTGGCCCCAGCTCACATTCAGGCCTTAGAAACAGCGAACCCCAGCTGAAAACATTCAGGAGCACCTGGGCTCTAAGGGATGTCTGCTTTTTAGATTTGCCCATGCAAATTTGGCAGAAGGTTTTTAGCCACGAAGCTCGAATCCCTGAATGAGGTCCAAGAATAGCCCTGCCCACTAGACAAAACCAGTATTACATATACAAGTATCATTTTTTCAAGTATGCCAAAATACTGATTCAACCCAAAGACAAGTCAAAATGATACTGTAAGAGACTCTTTCCACAGCATCACTTCCAACAGCATCTGCACCAAGAACCTTAAGTTCCAAAAAGGACAGGCACATTCCAACCCTAGACATAATCACAAGGTGTTGCAGCAGCTAGCAGGAGAGGTGCTGCTTTGTCAAAGCATATTCCCTTCACTGTTTTTTGAACTTTTTTATCCAGGGGTTTGAAACTGCCTCCCAGCAAGCACATGGAGATTCTGCCAGGCTTCCCTATTTTCCTTCAGCATCCTATTGTTCTAATTTTGGAGCCTCCAAGCAACTAAAAATAAGTTCTCCTCTAGTCATTTCTTCCATCATTTTCAGAACTTTGTGATGTTACTTAACATTTGCCTGATGTTCCCCAGAAACCAACAAAGAACCTTTCTTCCCATCACAGAAGTGTAAGATCTGTATCTTTCTACAATACTTTCTGGTTCAGCTTTTTCTGCACTTGCAATACAGACTTCAGCTGACTCGAGCCTTCTCAGCCTCAGAGTTGTTTTGTATTCTTTCTGCCTAATGCAGCATAGTATCCTGTTTGCCATCCTTCCTGTTGCTATATGCTACTAGCACGATAGTATCAGTTTTTCCACTCAAACTCCCACATCCTTTTCCTGATCAACATGTTATATGATTGTTCCATTGACCACACTCTGATGGGAAAAACTTACTCCACTGGAGCCTTGCCCCCAAAAGGGTAGCACAGACTCCCCCCTAGGGAAGGGGGCTGGTTTCTTTCTTCAAGGTCTATACTGACGTTTTTACAGAAAACTCTATCAAAGCATCTATATCCTGAAAGAATATTGTCCTATAGCATTTACTCCGCTGTACTGCTCGCACATAAATGATACATGATTTCAGCCTTTAAGTAAACAAGCTATGGCCATACACGGTACACTAACTCCTACCTATTTTACAGCCGCAGGAGCATCTGCTCACAGTCTCAGTTTGTAGCTACTTTCCAGTATGTCTACCACCGTAGCAGTGCTGACTCCTGCTGCCCCACATCCCGTGTCTCTTTTAGACAGTGCCATCATCCACGCTGGGTGGCGATTGGACTCCCTGCTGCGGTTATCCCCAAACCAGTGTATAACTCCTACTGTTAGGAAACATACCTGAGACAGCCTTGCTGGCAAAGACCATTCCCCACTGCAGCTCCCTCCTCCACCTTGGCGCAGTGATGGCCTCCTCCACTAAGAGTTGCCTCCCAGAGAGGTCTTGGATTTCTGTCTTCACACATTCTACAGAAAACACAGTGATATTTTTCCTACCATGGTCTTTCTTTTGTGGGCCGTGCTGTAAGGTTCAACAGCCAGTTTGCAGAGAATACTCCTAAGCCAAAAGACAGCAACAAATTTTGGGTCGGTTCCTGCCAGCTCTGTTCATAATCCCCTGACCCAAAGGAAGAGGCTCTTTCACAATTACTTCAGCCATTCAGAACTATTTTTGCAGGGGAACTTGATCTATCCAATTGAGCTGGAAAGCGGCGTTTTGGGGGGTCTGCCGTACAAATAACATACAGAGTGTTGTGTCTGACACACACTCAAACTCTTGGGCCTGAGCTGTTTATTGGGCCTGCACACACCCCACAGAAACATTCAGGATTTCTGACTGCTCCGATATCACTGCCTCCCGGCTCCCAGAGCCGCAGGCAGGATCTGGAGGACACCTGGATTGGTTACTCCATCCATACTGATCCAACCACAGCAGTCAGGGAAAAGGGAAGGTGGTGAGACCACACCATGATTTGCCTGCACTCTTGGAGTTGGGCAGGTTGCACAAATTCCACACTAATAGGAGAGAGCAGCGTTGCAGCGGGGCTAGTGGTGCTGCCTGTGCCTTTCTGCCAGGCTCTGGCTGCAAGTGTACAGCACTGATTGCTGGTCGCTGGAGAACTCGTTCCCCAGCCGCAAAGCACACACGAATTTCCCTTCAACTTACTGCCACCTCGTGGAAAGTGAGCAGAGTGTGTAAGGGGGGAATATTTGAACAGGATCACAGTAACATTTCAAGTTTTTCCCTTGGTTGGAATAGGGAAAAGGAAAGCAAGCAGGTATTTTGCAATTGAAATTAAACACACTGCCACTGTCCTCCAAACGGCAATGAAAGTGCAGCAGAAGTATGTTCTCTTCATGTGGAAGCAAGGCTTCCTTCAGCCTTTTCTCTACAATCACCTTGAATTTATTTAACACTCCCTTTTCTTGGGGGAAACATCAACAGATTTGCTGCTCCTTAGAGCTGTCACAGGGCTTGGCAGGGTCGGTGAGACACTTTGCCATCACTGATTTTCCTCTGCTCAAAGGGAAGGTCTGGCCAATAAACTCCCCAATAAAGAGCAATCAAGAGCGGTAACATACGGGGGTTGTCTGAACAATCAGGGATTTAGTGCCCATGGAGGAGACCAAATTCAGAGCATCTGAAAATTTCTCCAGTCCTTTCCTACAAGACAGGTACAACATACAGCACCAGGAGTGCACTTATGAAGTCCCTTGCTGTGCCCGTCTATCCCCTCCTCAGGATGGGTTTCCCAGGGTGAGTGCTGGGGCTCTGTGCTCTCATTTTGGCCTACTCAGATTGCCAGTGGCAGGGAAAGATCTATAGGGTTTGGACACATCCCAGAAGAATCCAGACCATCAAAATTGTGCCATAAAAGCTGCTGGTAAATTAGCACAGATCATTCTTTACAAATACAATCTGGATTTGAACTACAATCAGAATCTGAACTGTTCACTCTCCCAAACCACCCTTAAAAAGAGGATCTGCACAAACAGCAATATCCAAAAGGGTTGGTTCTACAGCTAGACCTGTGAGCTTTTTGCGCAGTGTAAGGTGGTAAGGTGCTTGGGAAATAACCTATCCAGGCCTAGACTTACTTCTGCATCCAAATTTCGTTTAAGCATCAGGCAGCAGTGCTGCAGAGCTGCACTGAGCGAGTGACCTAAAGGACAGAATCATCCCAGAAGCAGCTACTTTTTGTAATGACACAAAAAAGCAGATGGAAGGGAAGCAATGGCAGAACCAGCAAACAGTGAAACAGAGGCTAGCAAATTAAATGCAATCTTAACTGCAAACCCCTCAGCTAGTCAGAGAGACTAATGGGGATGACTAGCACACAAAATAATTTTTAAGGTGATTCAGGAAGTTGTATTAAACATTTACTTTTACATTTGCCACATATTGCAAAGGGGGAAGGGGAGGAAGCTGAAAGCGGCCAAGGCACTAGCAAAGTGGAGTTAACTCCTCAAAGCTGCCAGCAGCCTCCAAAGAATTACCTTCTTCTGTTGAAAGCTGGAGGCTCCAGCCCAGCTGCTATGAAGGAAACTCATCTTGCGAGATGCTGCTCTCCTGATGAATCTTCACAAAAACTACATCTCCATCAGCAGAACTGAGGTAGACTGGTATTATCAGAAAATCCAACCTAGCTGGTGTCTTAGCAACTCTTCAGTTCATATTCATTGTCCTTTAATTCAGAAAACCAACAATACCTGTATTTTAAATATTAAAATATTCAAATACTTATTCAGATTCCAAACAGGCTATGAGTGTCACCCGGATTGATCCATAAACGTAGCACATGAATCAGCAACATACTTATCTGTATTATTAAAACTTCGTTTTTTGACATACTCTTCATCACACAGACTGTTTAAGAACTTACAGACCATAAGGGGCTGTGGAGAACAAAATCAAACCTAAAGATAGTCCCGTGTTATAAAAGATGAGAGAGAGATTCATAGATGCCAAGATGAGAGAGCTCTCCAAGGAGCATAAGGAACTGTGGGAAACAGGCTATTTGCTTGGCATAAAATATCACTCACTACAAGAATAGCATCAGGAAAATGTTGCCTCGGTATCACCAGGGAAGAGCTAACTTCTTATAGCTAAGAAGGATGTACCCTCCCCAAAGTTTTTCTTTTTAAAAACATCATCTCTTTTCCCAAAACAGGACAAACAACATCATAAACAGGAGGTATACGCTTTACAGAACTCCAGGCTACTAGCTACAATCAGGACTGGAATTCGTGACTGTTTCTTACCACTCTATCATTTTTGATTAATTTGAGCAAGTAGTCTCACTGGATATGACAAAAACAGTAGACAAAATTGTCTACTTAAATGCTATCAACTATATGTCATTTGCATGCAGAAAACCCCAGACTACAAACGACACTACTAAAGCAAATACCTCTGCTCTACAAAACAGCTGGAGCAACTTCAGAAATTATTGCACTTACAGTGGAGAAGGTGGGAAAGGCTGGATGAGCTCTTCACAACCACCTCAGGACTTAACCTGTCAATCTGACCTCACCCACTATACCAGAGAAAGTACATATATGCTTCAATCTGCTACGTTATCACAGAAGACTGAAGTTTCCAGTTCCGGTGGTATCATGTTTTAACAGGCTTTTTCACACTAGAAAACGTGTACACTTTTTAAACTTATGGGTAGAAAAACAATGAAGAAAGCTCAGTAAGTTTTTTTGGCAGTACAGAACTTGTCTCTCCAACAGCCTGACAACATAGCCATTGCAGTTTAATCAACTGCTTTGGCTCCAATTTGGGAAAGTATTTGAATGCATGCTTATCCTTAAGCACTTGCATGAGTATCAAAGAACAATTCATGTCCTTTGCATTTGTAAATTAAATGGACAGAACTGCAGCCCTGAAAAAAGCAAGAGTCTGCTGCCACATTGACTGTAAATCATCTTGTAAGACATCAGGCAAAAATCAGGCACGTGGAAGAAAGGGCAGACTCCTAGTGTAAAACAACACTTTAAAATGCAAATGAAAGTCAATGGGTTGTAGACCTCTTCTGTGAATTCTCTGTCTGATCCTTCTCATTACAGGCATCTTCACACTGCCACTCACAGCTTTACATTGCAGATTTTGTTTTCAAAAAACAAACATAATTAGCATCCATATAGTTAGCATCTCTGATTCAAATGCAACAAACATTATCAGACATGTATAATACTCTTATTTTGTACATTAACAAACCTTTGAACACAGATGAGCAGTTTGCCCCAAATCATTGACTAGATAGCAATGCCAGCATTCAAATCCTGCAGTCTCTGCATCCAAGCATCTGCCCAAACCACCACAACAGAAACTTCAACACTGACAAAACAAACATGTTGACAGAGCACAAAAAAACATGCTTTGAAACAATCTGTTACATGGATGTATTTATTGCATTGCAGTTTTAGCACTGTTAAATATAAATATTTATATCTAGAAAGCAGAATATTGCAAATTTCATATTATTCAGTGTGTTCATAGCAGCATCAGCTTCCTAATAAACAAAATATTTAGGAAGACAAAGGAATTACAAATGAGTTACACTCCCATTTACCACCATTTGTCCAAAACATGGTATTGCAGCTGTGAAACAGATATTGAAGTTACCAAATCTGACCTTGAAGACACAAGTAATTTCAAGACTCAAGTGTGTCATTGTACCTGATATTCTGCACATTTTAGTGTGTCGAGACATAAGGCTAACAGTCAAGTGCCTGAAGAGGGCAGATGATCTATGTATCTGCATTACCTGACGTATTATACTTTTGATAACAACACGTAGCGTTTTTACAGCACTCACTGCTCCCTAGAAACCCTTGCACAACAGGCAACGATTGCTCTCAGATGTGTTACAGCTGTGGAGCCTCAGGGAGAGAGAGGGAAGGTGACTTCCAAAGGCCATACAGTGAGCAAGTGGCAGTCGGGAGGTCAGAATTTGTCAGCACCTGACTCCAATCCCGTGCTGGTCTGGTAGGCCATGCTGTCCTTGGGTGTTTCATCTAGGAAGTTTTACAAATTACTGATCAGTTAACGAGTCCCAATCCATACAGCTATACTGGATGCATGCACCACCTGGAAAGAGGTCAGCACAACTACTCCCCTCATAATGCCCATTTTAGTCCTAAAGAAAGTGAACACTTCTCTCATTTTCTCATCTCAGAATGATCTGTCAAGCAGAAGATACAATGATACAGCTGCACTTTGCTCTGAAGCAGTGGAAATCAGAAGCAATCGCTAAAGGAGCGGGAACAGCTTTCATTTCTTTCCTGAGGGAGAGCACTGATCTTCTGAGAGGAAAAAGGATGGATATGTTTTTACATAAGCTGATCAAACCACTTTTCATTCTAAACGAATACAAGACTGACTGAAAGTCTCAGGTGTACTAATTTTCTTCAGCTAAGTCACCCAATGTACACTATGAAGCTAGCAGCTAATGAAAGAGTTATCCAGGAACATCAGAAGCCATCTTCCTTCCCTGACAGGCCTTCATTTCTGTCAACTGAGAGCATGAGCACTTAGTGACATCTAACAGGACTTGTAAACATCATGAGAGAAGCCAGCTCTGACAGTCCTCCACTAAAGCAGTCCTTTCTCCTGCAGTTCCTGTTTCTCCAGGAAAGGAACAAGGATAACCAAGCCTCCTACCATCACTGCCTCAGAAGAGGAAATTTGCTTACTCGTTTTTTCTCCCACCGGGTTTCCTCTGCAAAACAGGAGAGGCAGGATCAAACACACCAGTTACTAGGGACGGAGCCTGGCAGTGACTCTGCGGGCACACCTCGCGTGCTGTGAAATGCTCACAAAATAACGTATACCAGATCTGTCTCTCTCCATCCTCCCCGCGCCATCTGTGCGGCACAACAGCCCAACGCTGGCTAAATTACACCGAAGTGTATAGCAAAACCTCCTCACGAGCAGCTTCACCGTTCTGCCCAGGCTGCTAATGGCCAACAAGGGTGGCGGCAAGAGCTGCTTTTGAACAGTAAGCTGCTTCCTCACATCACTTCTGCCATGTGACCATGGATGCTTTTTTCCTCCTGACACATCGGCAAAGCATGACAGAAAGAGTTGTGAATTTTTGGCAAGCGTTTGTCCTTTCCAAGTCAGTTTTAAGCTATACCCAGCTCTTGCTGATTCCATGGTGGCTACAGAGGCAGGACAGAAGAAAAGGTTTTTTCCTTCGAATGACAGTGGCTTTTAAAAGAACCTTTTTAGGTACGAAACGCACGTTACTGGCTACATGAGGAGTGCTGTAGTTTTTTAAGAAGTTGTAATGTTTATCTGACAGTGAGATACAGGCACTGCTGGAAAAAGTCTGAGCTACAGTTTCTGAATGAAAACTTAAGTGCATTTTTATCTTTTGGTCCAAGTATACCCTACCAGGGTATTAATATTTTTGGTAAATTAAAAAATAAGCTCAATGGGACAGCACTTCACGAGTCCTCGAATTTGCCATTTTGTTATTTGTGACGTTAATACCAAGAAAACTGCATGGAGCTAGTGCTGTAGACACCTGAGGACTGTAAACTCCAGGTGCTTCTTGCTAGAAACCCTCATTGTAAAGTTAGATTGTTTACACTCAAATCTGCAAACTGACCTGTGTCTCCTTGAGCTCTGTTTTTCTGTATGTGCACAACTGACCTTGGTCCATGGCCTGTTTGGCTCACTTGCCATCAAGTATGGGAGAAATAGCTTTGAAATGACTATCTCAGAATAGACAGATTACCTCAAATCTTCCCCTTCACTGGAAGGCAGAAAGTATTTCTTTAGCCTCTCTTCTTCCTACGGTGGCTTCATACATTTCCACTTGTGCATCTTGATAATAATCTTTTGAGAATAAATATAGATTTTTTGTTTGTAATATCTTAATTACAACAATATGACCTTAGTCACTGTATCAGGCAGTATCACATAATTCCACAAATTCTGTAATCCTTTCAATTTTCAATAACATTTCTAGTAAGTAATAGCTTATCATCATGTTTAACAAAGGTAGTCTTAGGATTGCTATAGTATAAGCTTCAGATATTGAGGCCAATCCCAAGAAGCAAAAGCATGAACGGAAGCAGTTCTGGGCTGTACTAGATGCATTGTAGCATTGACATTTTACACTTTGCAACACAAGCAGAAGAAAAAAAGTCTTTGTATTAATTCACAGTACTTTGCAGTCATGCTTTGAAGCAGACACCAACATATTACTCAACAGCTTCTCAGAAAAAAACTTCCCTGGCTTGCAGGGATCACTGCATCGCCTCTTAAAGGGCATAGCACTGTGCCTTGCAATTTTAACCAGTTGAAGAGCTTTCAGTTTAAGCTGGTGATTATAATTCTGATCCGTTTAATCAAAGACAGAAAGTTTATCTGGAGATATACATCTTCAGAAACTTAGTGTTTTCACAGTTTGCTATCCTACTGCATTTCAAGACTCTGGGTATTATCAGTGTTTCCACCTGGCTCATGTAGGTCTATCACAACAATTTAGGGCCTTAAGTCTGGGTTCTAAAGTCTACACAGAAATTTCTTATTCCAGAAGAACAACAGAAAGGATAATAATGTGTGCAGCATGTTGGACAGAATGTCATACTCAACAAAAATTAGACACCTTCTGTCTTTGCATTTTTTTTCCTGGAGACTTCTTCTGCTAGGTGCAAATGAATGCTTACAACAGCAAACTAGGAAAATCCAGAGCTGTAGGACGGAAAAAAGTGAAAAATCAGTTTACTCCAACAGACCCGAGATAAATAGTTCTTGTGACCAAATACTTAATTTCAAAAGTCTGCCAACTATTCTTGCAGAGAAACGTATGAATTTTAACAATTGCCTACAGCTATCAGGATGTAAAACTGAACTAGGTAAACTAGGTAACATTCGTTAGGGAGGAATAAAAAGTTGGCAGTCAAGCCTACTCCTGCTGAGAAACCTGCCCCTGCTTCCAAATGCTACAGAAGGGAAAGCTGCATCAGGAACAATGAATCCAAGAACTGAAAGACAAGAAACAGATGGAAAACAGTACTCACGGACTATTTCAGTAACAGCCTGGTGAGGAGATGCTAAGTACCTGTCTCTGGATCAGTGAAAACTTTCAGGCAATAACCAAAAGCTGGACTAGCCAGTTGAGAGAAAGAACAACAATCTCATTTTCTACAAGCTGTTTATTTTCCTTTGGCCTTATTTATTCTACTACCACAGGCCTATTTAAGAAGTGTTTGATAAAAATGAAGCACCTGTGCAAAAGGATTTCCCAAGAAATAATCCTATTCATGCTATCCATAACATAAAGCTATCACAGCAATTCTCAGCCCATCACCACTCAAATTTTTTTCCCTACTTTCCCACAGCACAGATGGATTTTACGCCATGGTCCCATGAACATCTCATTCAGACTATATTAGAAAGGTCTACAGAATTGTATCACCATACAAAGAAAACAGACATTCTTAAAGTAATCATGAGATTTTGCTCCCCACTGAACTGTGTTGGCAATGAAAAGATAACTGATGACACAGTAAGAAATAACTGACATCACACTTCAAGAGTATGTCATTAAGTCATTTCTGCAGGTGTCCGATATTTTAAAAACGAGTCTTAAAAATTCTCAAATTTTCACAACCCTTCTTTAGAGATAGTTCAGAAGATTTTGTTCCTTGCAATAACTTGGTACATCACAAGAAACATTCTTTAGGAATCACTGCTGTCCATCAGGCTGAAACATGTCCCAGAAATACTGAACAGAATGCAACCAGTTTATCAATCCTTTCCAGGAAGTTCTTTATACTTAGCCCAAAGCTTTTTTACTTTTACACAGTTCTTTGTTTCTTAAGACTACCTCTGCTGTTTATTCTTTAATGCAATAACTTCAGATATCTATGCTCCCATCATCTTGCTTATGACACTGCTGCAATAAAGGAATGGCAGCAGCAAACAGCTTTTTGAACAAAGAACTTGGATTTTATGCTGAGATTGGAGAAGGAAAATCAATGAAAGAAATAACCAGGAAAAAAAATTGTTTCCAAGTTTTTTTTTTTCCACAGCTTTACACGAATACTTAAGTGAGGTAGAAGACTTCATTCCAGAATATCACATTCACTTTTATTTAAAGAGCAACTTTATCTGAAGGATTAAACATGCAAGTGACAAAATACATACAAGCTCACTTGCTTAGTCACAATCAAATACTATGCTTCAAAGAGACAAATATCATAAAATAGCATTTTGAAAATGGGCTTTAAAATGATACGTCAGAAAAAGCAGGGAATAGGAAGACATGTCCAAAGATCCGAAGTTGTAGAATGGGCTGTATTTAGGAAGCAGTTTGGAAATAATGAGAGAGGTAGATAGGAAACTAGGAAACAAAGGAAGGACCATCAAATAAAACCTTAAGTCTAAAATGGAAGACAGAATTTTAATCAACTCCACAGGCAGATGAGAAAACAATGAGAAAAGAGGAGTAGTAGTTTAATAATGAGGTAGAGCAGGAAAGAGTAGACAAACTGTACAGTTCTGAACTGGATTTGCTAATGTAACCATTTTGGAAGAGCGGATCAGTGGTGATATAAAAATCAAGGCACAAATGCAAGTCTAAGCACCAGCAATTTTCATGAAACTTAAGAAAAAAACTTGTAGATGTGAAACAACATACACATGCAAGACTTCATGTTGGGAAGAGCAGAGAAAAAAATGTTCTGATGGAAGGAAACACTGAGATTTCTAGTAGCATCTGAAAACTTTCTGAAGCGTCAACTGAGAGGGAAACCAGGCAGTGTAGCTGCAAGAACACGTCTTATTTAATGCCCAAGGCAGTAAAATGGTGAGACAGAAAGAGAATTAAGAACATGAGGTCAAGAAACGCAAGAACTCACTTCGATGTCACAGTATGATGGGCCTAAGTGATAATACGACACCCTTTGGTCAAGTGTGAAAGAAAGGGGAGGTGTCAAAAGCAGTAGCCTTTGGCATACACTAACAGAAGAGACAGAGATGGTCATCCCAGCAACCGAAACAAAAACAAAGCATCAGAAAGCAGAGGGAAAAAAAACCCACAACCAAAAACATGATAAAAAAATGCTCCTTTGCAGTAAAAGCTGGTAAGTCAAGAGGAGAAATAAGTCCCTTGTTTCTAGCTTCCTAAGTTTCTAGTAATTTATGAGAGTCCTGGTCAGCTGATGACCGCACAGAAAGCCAACCAAGCAAGGTTCAGAAGGCCAAGAGAACTAAGGATAAATAAAACAACAACCTTCCTAAACCAGATTTTAGAAAGGAGTGTCCTGAGGACACAAAGTACTGAAGGAGGGGAAGTAAGGGGAGGGGGAAAGGGAGGGAAAAACAGCGGACTACACGAATACCCATAGGAACAGCCCAAGGGAGAGGAAGCAAGAGCCTCCAAGGGAAGAGACTTTTTGGTGCCTAGTTGTATTTCAGAGTAGGAAGTGATTACAGCAGTGAAGCTGTACATAGTAAGAAATTATAGATATTTATATTTATTCTACTCTTGATGGAACTGTCTCAAAATTACTTTTTATTTAGGCACTTCTTTCCCATGGTGAACTTGGGTTTGCAGCTCAGTGGCTAAGCTGATCAGTCACCAGGCCCCTAGCCATATGAAATGCTGACATAAAAGTTTCAGGCTCCCCCAGAGGCATACATCTGCTTTGTGTGTCCAGAAACTTGTGCTAAATGATTTCTGTAATTCACCCAAGCATCAGACATACTCCTAATGACAAGCAAACAGCGTGCTGCATTTGCAACAACAGAAATACATGTCATTGAAGAGTCCAGTCATTCAGTTTGAGGACTTATGGCATCGTTATGCAGTACGTGACATCTTACAAAGCATCTAAAAAGTTGTTTTACCCATTGCCAGTTCTAACCATTGCCCTAGCAATTCCTAACTTCATTTTAAACACAGGAGCTAATGCAAAGCTTAAGATAACTGAGATGAATATAACAACAGAAGGGTGAAATCTAGTGTTATTTGTTGTCCAAGAGGTCAGACTAGATATTAACAGCTTTATTTACCCTCAAACTTGGTATGTAGCTCTTGGAAAGCAGTTTGTACCTGCAGAAGCCTGGCCTGATCTACAGTACCTTAAGAGTACTGCTAAAATAGAACCACTAATGAGCTAGGCTTGACTTAAAACTTTTATACTTCGAAATAACCTCAGGCACACCTCTAAAGCTCAGTTCAACTGGAATTAGAAGACACATCATTTACACAGATAGGAAAGACTCACAAAGATTTCTGCTCCGTGAGAACCACTGGAGAGGCAGCACCTCTAGTTTCAACGGAGGGAAGTTGAAAGGCGCTTAGATACAATACAACCGTGCTTAGCACAAACACTCATATCTGAGAAAACCTACCTCTTTGCACACTTCACTATTACACCAAGTAGTAAATGGATGAAAGACAAAAATACAAATTTCAATATGCCTCCACAGCATTCACAGATAAAGTCCAAACATGGAGGTCCCTGGACCAGCTACATTAGCTGCTTGCTGGTGATACAGGGCAAAAGCACACCAAATAGGAGCATAAGCTTTGTCACTGAAAAATTAAAATCTTGCCATCATTCAGAGAAAAAAAACAATTTTCTATTAAAAGGTTTTCTATCATGCAGAGCATTACAGAGCTAACTATGAAGAAGAGGCTAATAGCCATCAGAAGTACATCATCCCACTTTTTTTATATACTATTTCAAAATTACTACTGGAATTACATCTGGAAAAAAACACATCCCTGTAACAACAGTACATAAACTGTTGGTTTCATCAGTAATCTTCTCTTGAGATTACTCGGAACACGTGAAATATACAGCATTATTGACTCACTTCTGGTGAAGGTCTAAATTTATGCTCCTTAAATACATGCCACAATTAGCTCCTCTAACCAACTACAGCAAAACTCTCTTCCAGCTCTCTTCATTTAGGTTTCTTTCCGGGAGCGCTGGGATCTGTGCTCATCTCCCTCATCTCACAGAAACAAGTGTGTTGCGGAACTTGTCCTGAGAACCACCCCCAACAAAGACCGAAGAAGGCTGCTTTGGCAACAAGCTCAGGATGCCCCAGTTCAAACCATCTCCCCTACCTTGTTATGGCAATGGGAAAACAGTCAGACTACCATGATATTTAACAAGAATGCTAAATAGCAATGAGAGCTACAATTCATGCTATCAAATAAATACACTGAAGAAGGCTCAGCCAAATCAGTGCGCTAAATGGACAAGCAAGACATTCTCTCCTCGAATAAAAATCTGGTTTATGTGGCGCGTGAACACCTGCTGATAATCCACCTTGGGCCTCTTCTTTCTCCGTGACTGGCTTCTTGCCTGGGTGCCACCAGCACTGGCACTCTCTGTGTGGACAGCCCCGCTACCCACATCAGCTTCACCTCTGATAGCCAGATGCAAACTGTCACCTGGCATCTTCTTTTCTCCAGCTCTGCTCAAGCGTTTTTGCCTCTCGTGCTCATCTTCTGTTCTCCCTCGTGCTGATCCCGCTTTCCATCCAAGCGTCTGAGAGTCATCTGTCAAGACTAGCTCCTCTGAGACAGTCTTTGAGTCAGCTCCCTTCTTTACTGAAGACTCCTGCAGTCTGAGTCTGTCAAACAGCTGTAAAGGAACATTTGTGTATATGACCACACTCATAAAACAAGCGAAGCCTCTTGTTCTGCACTTCAACATGGTGGTTGAATATATAATCCTGAATCAGAGGTCACAATACAGAATTAATGTGTTGTGCACTAGCAAGAGCAAAATTTATTACACTTGCAATAAATACTACTACTTGCCAAAGTCAGATCGTGATGTAAGGTGAATGGATCTCTTGCACACGCACAGGTATCTTTTGTGAGATCACTATGGAATATAATGTGGGGAGCAATATAGATGTCTAGTAGCATTTAACTTATGGCAGGAACAACAGAAATTTACCAAATTGCTTCATCAGTTTTCTTTCCACAACTTTCTTATAATGTTAACAGATAGTACTAGAGAGATTTCTCTCCTTTACTCCTTAGGCAGGACACAAATCCTTGTGAAAAGGAGCCTCCGTCATCAAGGAGCGCATACTGAGAAAATAATAGATCATTTGTGCTCCCTAAAACAAACTAAGGGAGGCCTTGAGGATATTCTGGAAGGTGAGCTGACCAAAAACAGTAGAAAAAAAATAGAACAGCAGATCCAAAGCATTATGTGAACTCATTAATCTAAGAGTACATGATGCTGATACTGGAAAAGAAACTGCTTTTATTCTGTCAGTAGGCAAGGTTTTTTTTATGAAATACTGACACATGGAAAGGATTCTGAGTGAGCCTGTCTCTTCCCAGCAACAGGATGGAAAGCCAGTCCTGTGAGAGAGGGCTAAAGAAACAATGACAAATGATTATTTTTAATTAATCTTTAAAAAAGGAGACGGTAGGCTCCATTAGAAAACAGATTAAAGTGGTATGAATTTAAAATCCAGTTCCTAACAATGAAATTGTAAATGTTTTTATGACGCTTCTCTGATTTTCAAAAGGCCCAAAGCTATATCATTCAACAGGCACAGCCCTGTCAAATTTTTTTATCATTTTATTGTTCAAAAGTTCTTCTATCATGTCTTCAGTTTTTGACTTTGTAAACATTGGTTTATGCAGCTGGTCCTAGAGAGTATCTTGCTTTGGAGCAGCAAAAGCTTGGTCTTCACAGTACTTAAGACACACTGTGTCATTGATTAGAGACAAACACCGTGGTTCAGATTCATGCACTGCCAAATCACCTCTCGGAACAAATTCGAACCAGCTCGCTCATGGGCACAAAAAAAAATCATTTGTGCCAAATTAGCTACGACACAAAATACTGAATTTACGCTTGGCTATGGGAAGAACGAAAACAGTTCCAGCTAGACAGTACAGAACGAATGCATCAAAAAGCATAAAGTGACTTTATAAAAGATCAGCACATTGTACTAAGTGGTGGCAGCAACTGTGATCTGATATTAGGAACCCTGAAAGTCAGAACTTTTATAACACTGAACTATGGCCAAAGTACCTCCAGAAAGGCCAGAACATTATTTTTTTTGTTTTTTTCAGTTCAAGCCATGTTTTAATCTTCTGTAATAAAAGCAAGTAAAACATTTCAAATGTAAATATAGCTTTCCAGTCAATGTTCCTCTTTTATTACTCTGAAAAATTAGATACTTCAAAAATTAAAATGGGAGATGGCTACCTACCCTGGTTAGAGTGAGCTGAGGTTCAACATAGAAAGCTTTGCCCAGTACTGGTTTCCTGTATGTCTCATCCACATCCGTCAGGGCCTAGAAGATTAAAAAAATTAAAAGTTCAAAATTAAAATAAAAGACATAAAAGGCCTTCAGACCAGCTTTGTGTCACAGCATTGTAAATTATGCTCTATCTCAGGGACAGTGCATCTCAGGAACAAGCTGTGCTTTGGAGCTGGCTTCTTAACATCTAAATTATAATGAGGTATAAAAGCAACAGAGCTGCAAAGCTTAGCATCCATTCTGCATTACTTGCAAAATCTCTGAGCAATGCCTGCAAAATCCTTCTATTTTTCCATCTATTTCCAAGTTTTTCACAGCTCCAGGCTCACAAGCTTTAATAGCTACTTTCTCCATCCTTTGTCTGTAAAATCTTTGTAAGATAGAAAAGAGTGGAAAAGAGACAATCCTCTGCTTTTATCTCTGACATGCAAGTGACTTGTTAGTGAAAGAAAACTGGCTACCGCTACGAGAAGTTTGGATTTTGCAGAGAAAGCTTTAGAAGCTTCTGATATTCTTCATATTCTACCTTGCTGGGTTCTAACCCAAAACCTTGAAACTATCAGGAACTCTTCAAATTTCCCCCTTACCCTCACCTAAAATCTCCTCTAAGATGGTTAAGCATTGCTAGGACATTCCAGTTCTACATCAGGCACTATTTAACTCTGAAACCCAGTGCTCAGTGAAAGGACAAATTAGCTTTATGGGCCACAATATCACACTCATTTTCTTAAAATGTGATTTGCTTAAACCTGTTGCAAATTCCTGTGTAAATCAAGGGCTGGAGCAATAATTACCATATTCCAGAACTTGTCAAATGCAACCAAAAACCCTGTGCAGACTCCACGAAGCCCTTTGAAAGTGCGGATATGGACATTGATTTTCACACCATCTCGGACACAGCGATGAAGCTCCCCCAGTGGGCTGCCTTCATGAACTAAAACAGAAAGAGAATGTCACCGTGTCACTTGTTTTCAACAAAATGTATTTCCATAGAAAGTATGTAGAAATCTGCTTTACTGTACAACAGACCTTGGAACAATGCTTGCTTTTACAGTAAAAGAAAACAGAAGCCCCAAAACACAGTAATGCACTGTGACTGTCATTACTAGATTACCAAACCGCTTTTACAGCAAGGACAACAAAGACTGTAGAAAATATTAAGGTTTCGCTTTGCATAACAAATAGCCAAATCAGCCTTAGCATAAAAATGTTGCTATATTCAAAAAGTATTCTAGGTAATCCTCATTTTAAATAAACATGGTTCAGAGGAAACAAAAAACTCATGGAGGCAGAGAGCGGTTTCCAGAAAAAAGACACTATCTAATTAAGAACACCCCAAATTAGTTATGTGTTGTTAAAAAGAATAGTATCGGATCCATCACACAGATGTGCTCCTTTCTTTACAAGGAGATTCTGAAACAACAGATGACTAGGACTTCTTCTAACTAACTAAATTGGATCATTTTAAATTGATGAAAATGTATTGTTTCAGTTAAGTCTTTGAGCAGCCAGCACCATGAAAACACATCCTTCAAAGACAGGCAATTCTTTGGCAAAGAAATATAAAGACTATAACCAACAGACACCAATGAAACTATGCTAAATTGCAGAACAGTAACACTAGTAACACTTTTAACCAGGATAAAAACTCAGTAACTTACGTGGTACAGACAAGCCCCATCTACACACTATAAATCTTTGCATATAAATTATCTAGAAAGGTAGATACCATTTACGTTACAACTTCTACCCGAGCCATGGTGAAGTCATCTCAGCGATAATTTTTAGCTACTGGAAACACAACCGTGGAATTGCACAGCACTTACTGACAGTTGAGCAAAAGTATTTGTCTGAAACACGCCTCACACAATTCTTCAAATTAATAAAAACACCTGAAACAGGGATGAACTCTCCCCTTATGCTTTAGGGGCTAAACATTCAAGGTTTTAATTTGCACATTAGAAAATGCATACTGCAAAGCTAAAATGTTACTGCACGACAGCTGATCTGCATTATTTGGCTGCATGGTAATATCTAGACATGGCATGGAAATATAAAGCAGCTTCCTCTGAAGTAACTTATGTTACATTCATTACCTGCAATGCACAGTCTACTTTCCAGCTCTCCCAGCTGGAAAAAAAAATGCTTTAACACAGTGTATACCTCCCAACTTTATCTAGGGTGGTTATTTCATGGGTCTCGGTATTCTCTTCAGCTTAACTGATACTGAGCTCATTTTTTCAATTCACAAGCCCTCCAAAGAACTAGAGATGACACTGTCACCATATCAGATGGATGTTTTTAATCAGGTACAGCATTTTGCTTAAATCAATCTCGAGAATTTGCAGGATCATTTTAGACTTGGGTAAATACACTTTTACACTGGAAGTTTATCTAGTACTTCAATTTTACAATAAGTTAAATCTTTATTTCTGTCTGTGCCTTTGCTTATTAAGCCCCTATAAGGCCTAGTAGAAAAACATTATCTTTATGGCCCTACCAAATCTAGGTAACACATGCTGCTCCTACTTTTCCTTACTGTGCAAGGCTCCAACTTTACCAGATCAAGAGAGTAGAACACATTATTCAAGAAGCCATTCAATAATCAGACATCTACTTCCCAGAAAAATAAAACCAGCAATGTGAGTAATTTATCTCTGCAACATACCTCTTCTGCAAGCATTAAAGCCTGTTATGACCAGGCTCTGCATGCAGCCAGATTGGCCTGTAGCTTTTGATGCTGTAAATATCAGTGTTAATTTTTCAATCTGCAGGAAAGTTAGTTTTTCTCTATTTGTATGAGATAAACACACATTTAATATTTGGATTCTGAAGAATTATTAGGAAACTACTGTAAGCCAGGGGGCAAATACCTCAGGAGAGACTAAATAAAGATCCAAACTCTGGTTAAGTTCAAGTCCTGTCCTCAGGGTAGATTTTATTAAGAGATAAGATTCAAAAACAAAAGCAAAGCAAGTCAAAGCACTTGAAATAACTCAGAACACTATCAAATGTCTTTCTAACTGCTCCGCAATAACCGCTTGCACAAAGGTTCTTTACCCCTTGGTAAATTCAAGGTAATTTGGAATAGCTTCTGCTGTAATGAAGCAAAACAGGCACTGCTACAGTAGTTTCATTTTTACTTCTATAGCTGCACGTGAGACATGCATGTTTCCCCTTGTGACAGGCAAAATAATCTTACTCCATTCTACACCTTTGACACCCTGAATTTAAGAAACACAGCACATTACGTGTCGTACATACTTCTAGAGGAAGCTACCACCTTAGAGTCCAAGCTTCAAGCACAGTCCCATCTGCTGCGCAAACAGAGCCCCTACTTAGAGAGAAAGCACACAATTCTGGGTATAAGTTATTCTTAAAACTCTCCATACAACCGAGCAGCACTTCACACGCCAGTTACGGCAGTCTTCCTCAAAGTCCACATTGTTCCCTCACTCATTGCTCAGACATGCAGAGATTAAACATGTGCTCTGAATGGAAGTACCAAATTTATTTGCTAGACCACTATTAAAGCTAGTTCTTACAGAGTTTTTTCTAAGTTTCAGTCATCTAAATGTGAATTTTTTATGTGAAGATCCTAAATCAATATTTAAGGTCAATTCTTTGGGGAAGCCTACACAAACTGATTCTCTGCATTTGTGCAGAACCCCAAGCTCACACGATGAGTGAGATTTACAGTCATGTAGCACCTGTGGCAATGAATATATTACATTTTGGCATTTAAGCATAAAAAAGTTCTGCTTTGGACATTCAGACCTGAACAGTCTTGGGCTTTGCTTTTTTAGAAAAAGAGTATTAAGGCAGTATTGGTGGTTAGAAGAGATACTTGACTCCAATAAAGACGTGATATTTGTAATTAAGTGCACCTAAGTTACATCTCATTTGACAGCCGTATCATTTAGTTCTTGGTATAAGTGCACAAATTACACCCTTTAATATTTATAGGCTATTACCCTGACTGTGTACGTAACTTTTATATATGAAACTTGTATCGTCATCACAGATTTAGCAATATTTTATCTCCCTCCCACCTCAGTCCACTGTTCTATCATCACGTCTCTAGAAACACCAGCACTCTATTTATGTCCCCAGGATGTACAGTTAGCAAACCTAGATTTTTAACACTGCACTACAGACTCATGCTGTGGTTACGATTTAACTACTAGCTGCATGGGTTGAAATCTTGGTTTAAAAACAGTACTTTTGAAAGCCTAGCAGTTTATTTTCCCCTTTTCCTTGAAGTCAAGGGGATGAACGTAATCAGCCAAGTAACAAAGGAAGTCAGTATAGCAAAATCAGAGCCGCCTCTGAGTAACCAGTTCTGTGAAATGTGTTGTTGCCATTTCTGCGTATAATTTGCCCGGCTGCTCATCACTCATCGCCGCACAGTTACCATTTTCCAGCCAGGCTGCTTCCCTCTCCCTATCCCATCCGCAGAGCACTGTCACCCAGCCGCTTTCCTCCGGCCATTGCACTGCTTAGACCTCCAAACCCCACATTCCCCAGCCAACTTCTCTGCAATTCCAGGCAACTCCTCCGGATCTCAGGAAATCTCCCAGTCCTCCTCTCCCCGTGCCTGCCCCAGGAACCCCAACATCTCCTTCCCTAGCACTCCCACTTTACACCTTCTTTTCTCACCGATATCCACCTTCCTCTGCTACCCCAGCCCACGTTTTCCAGCTCCCACCTCCCATCCTGCAGCTCCGTGATCCACACACTGCTTTTGGGCACCTGGCCCAGCCGCCACCCTAACTCCACCACGTACCGGCCCCCCTAGGCCAGCCCACGGCCCTGCACTGATGCTGACCCCCCTGCCCAGAAAACGGCCCTCCCGCCGCCGCCCTGCTCCACCGCGTCCCAGCGCCTCTCCGCCCTGCTCCACCGCGTCCCAGGCTGGACCGCCCTAGCCCGGCCTGGGCCTCCAGGCCGCTCCCCAGCCCCCCTCCCTCTCTCCAGCCTCTCCGCACCCCAGCACACGGCCTGCCCCCCAGCCCGCCCCCCAGCCCCTCCCCAGGCCCCCCAGCCCCGCGGCCCCCTCCCAGCTCCGCACCCACCCCGCCCGCCGCCCGCGCCCTTACGCGGCATCCTGGTGAGCACGTTGCGCGGCGCCCTCCTGCGCCGGGCCGCCGCGCCGCCCTCGGCCGCGCCCTGCTCGGCGCCCGCGTTCACCATGAGGCTGCGGAGGCGCTGGATGCGCTCGGGGTCGGCGGCGGGCGGGCCGCGGCGGGCGGCGCGGGCCGCGGCGGCGGCGGGGCCGCGGCGGGCGGCGGGGCCGCGGCGGCCGCGCGGGCGGAGCAGGCCCCGCTGGAAGCTCTCGTACTCGGCCAGGTTGTTGAAGCAGGGCGCGCCGGGGAAGGGCAGCGGCGTGCTGGCCGAGTACAGCGCCAGCAGCGGGTCGAAGCGGCTGGAGCTCACGTCGAGGCGGCTGGGGCTGGGGGGCCGCGCGGGCGGCGGCGCGGGCGCGGGGCGCCGGTGGGGGCGCCGCGGCTCCCCGCCTCCGGCCACCCCCTCGTCCTCCTCCATGCTCGGCGGCGGGCGGCGGCGGCGCCGCCAGGGGCCGCTGCTGCCGCGCCCGGCGCGCGGGCCGAGCGGGTTCCGGGCCGCGCCGCGCCGCCCCCGCCTCGCCGGAGCGCTCGGCCTCGCCGGCGGCTCCTTTCGCTGCTGCATCTTCCAGTCACTTCGCGCCGCACCTTTAAATTAAGGGCCCGGGGCAGGGCCCTGCCCCTCCGCTCCGCTCCCGGCGGCGCTGCCCGCGGAGCCGCCTCGCGCTCCCTGCCGGGCCGGTGCTCCGCAGCCCTCGGCTCCCCGGGGGGGCGGCGGGGCCTAGATGGAAGCTGGGCAAAGGCTTCTGCAACAGCCTTTTCATTTTCCTCCCTAAAATAACATACAGGGCAGAAACGTTTCTCAAGAGCAAAGCAACACCGTGCTGTTAACACTGCAGACTACCTTGTTCCTGTTCATAATTAACCTTTTACCGTTAACCTCCCATAACTGGTTCCTGAAGGTCTTGTGATTCCTTCTGCGGAAACGTAGCATCAGTGAGAGTTCTCTGACCACCTTGAAAGGAAATACCTATTTCTTCGCTGGAGCTCAGAACGGGACTTTTCCAGCTACAGAAGGAGGAGTGTAAGCACCTGGCTGGGACATGGGTTTAGCTGCGGGTGCTGCTCCACTGCCAGTCCACATCTTGACCCTTGAGGGGGAAAAAAAATGTTTTCCCATACAGGTACTAGCTTATTTTTATGACCCTGTGCAAGATGACAGTGTGCAAAGTCCATTAAGTTTACATGGAGTTGCTTTTTTTAAAATTAAGATTAATAAAAATTAAAAGCCATAGCTGAAAACATATTCCATATCCATGTTCCAAAGTCTCCATCCACACGTTAACAGACATATTTACTTACTACATATTGTGTGAGGATGAATCAAATGGAAAACACTCCAAGGATGTAAGACTTTATATATACATTTTAAAAAGGAAGTCTATATTCATAATACACATAAATAGACATTTATCATAGTATGTATGTATCAAGTAGTCATAATATAGATATGATTAAAAAAGCTACATAATACTTTTCAGGCAGAAGCAGAATCATATTTGCTAAAAAAATCTTTTTTTATCTTTCCTTACACAGCAAAATCCAAGTATTACCAGCTCTGGAATGAAGATCATTTGTTCTATATGTAATGCTCTATATGCTCTTATGCAATGTCCAAAGTCAGGCACCATAGCACAGCAAAGTCAAGTGAAGTATATTTGTCTCACAGGACAAAGAAAGCCCATGTACAGTAGTATCAGGAAGTTCTTATTGCTAAATGACTACAGTATAATGATTCATTCAGAAACATCACTTCACAGTCCCTCATAGCCTCCTCCTGAGGACTAAACAGCCCTTTCTATGTACTAAAAGTAATATACATTCTCTTACCGCATGTACTTGTCTGCTCCGTATTAGGACACGGTAGTGGAGAGGGATTACTGTGCTTTTATAAATACAAAGATGCATTGTTCATTCTCAGAAAAAGGAAGAAACAGCCAAGTAGTATTTTACATCAATACCTATTTAATACAGTTTTTCAAATTAGATCTGAGTAAATAACTAGGAGGAAAGAAAAAAGAAACCACATTGCTTTAAATGTATAAATTCTTCCTGTGGGAAGAAAAGTATGAAAGCAGAGAGGAAGTTGCTTTGTCAACAAATGAGAGGCTAATTCCATGCTAATCTTCTTCAGTCACACTCAATCCTCTCTATATTTTTATGGCTTGTCTCAACTGTTGAGTTGAAACTTTCCCGTAACAACAGCTTGTCAGCTAGATTACTGTTTCTTTTTGAAACCAGTATGGTTAAAGCAGTAATAATATAGTATCATTATAGTTGCATTTCTATAATGATAGGTATTTATAATGAAAGTTTATTTCCTTAAAATTCCAATTACAGGGGGACAAGCCCCTTAATATTAGCAGAGATATTTCTGCTCTGAAAGATTGTATGATTTAACTGTTTTGTCAAAGAGTCTTCAACTGACACTTAAATGAGGCACACACATCCCCATCATACTTTTCTCTCTAACTATCAAGTATTGTCATCACTGCTATATCTGTATCAACCGTAACAGAACCAGAGACCACCACCACAAACTGTTGCTAGCATCCTCTCTGCAAGCACCAGGAATGTTCCCCTGTGTTGCTACTTTTCAGTCTACTGCACAGTATGAGTCAGATGGTTTCCCAGGCCACAGAAAAATGACAGTACAATGTTTACCCACGTCCTAATAGAATTCAAGTCTGTACAATGAATGTCTTTACTGTTAGCTTAACTATTTGAAGCTTCCACTGATTACCAATAAAAGTCACCATAACAAGAAAGTCCAAATAATAAACATAGGGAAGAAATTATTACTTTTAAATCTTTAAAAAAAGTATAAAAATTCTGTACAGCTGACAAAAGCTTTTAAATCAGTTGTAGGAAACTGACAGGCTACTCCAGAGGCATTAGGTAGTCAAGTATTTTGTCACTAACTTGACTAAACACAGTGGCCTTGAAATTTATTACCAATTGCCCACTGTAATAACCTGATCTGTCTCATAACTCAAAAAAAAAAAATATATTTTTTCCCTCCACTTTCAACTGTTCAAATACATAACCTTTTATACAGTCTTTTTGCAAATATGCATTTACAAGGAACAGTCTTTCAATTTATAATGAGTTCTTAACATTCAAAATATAATATGATTTTACCTTTTCCATATGGACATATCTTTTTATGTCAGAAAAGAGACCAGTGTTTGTTTCTCAGGCAACAATGGTGGGAAAAAAAAAAAAAAAAAGTTGTTGAAGAGGGTAACAAGTTAAACTCTGCCAGCCACAATCCATATTCCTCACTTTGCAACAATCCTAGCAGAACAAAACGTAAACTGCCAGTTACACCTGCTGCAGAAATCAACTATCCTCAGCCAGAATCTCAGGATATTCCTCCCAGAACTGGTCCCCTATAATGTCACAGTGCAGAGGAACAATTTTAGTCCTAGTTCGATTTACTTCAACTTCCTTTTCTTCTGTTTCCTCTGGCAGTTTTATTTTCTTTGTTATGACTTCATTAACCTGAAAATAAAGTTGTCACATTAGTAGACTTCAGTCACCTTTCATAAAGGAACAACACAGAAAACTGTAACAAAAGTAACTATCGTCCCTAGATGTACTAAGTAATTTGAATACTGAATCTTCTGAAAGAGAATCTATTTTATATTCAGTGGACTAGCATGACTAGTTCAAACTGCATGTCATCATCACATAGCTTGAAGAAATCACCTGCAAATTCATTAACTGATTACAAGTATTCTTGAATAAAATACAGTATTTAGATTGGAGCTATTTAAATCAAATGGGAAACCCTGCAAATGTCCTAAAAATACCAAGAAAAAAAATATGTAAAAGGAACAACTGGAATATAGTTCCAGGTTTGAGCTTCTAATTGTTCTAATAAGTTCAAATGAAGTAAAAAAAAAATCACTAACTGAAAAAAATCAAATTTTTCTACACAGAGAAGTCATAAGGCTGAATAAACTACAGAGAACTCTCAGCATAGACTAATCGGGTCCTGATCACTAGCAAGGTGCATATTTCTAACTAAAATTTCCAATATGGAAGAATACTAAAGCTAGAAACATTTATGATTTTCTGGGGTCTCATCTCATACAACACACAGGCCAGAAATTTCTTACACTAATTATGCATCAGTGATATAATCCTAGAATGATGAAAATTCCCACATTATTATTAAAAGAAATTCCTCATTAACAGCTGCACTCCTAACTACATTCCTTTACATATGAACAAAAGAGGATGGGCTGAGCTATCTTACTGAATGAAAGTTTATAATTATTTTGTCATGCAACCACTTAGGATCCAGTCCTGTGAAGGGTCTAGCACAGGCCCTAATGATTACTGAATCAAACTTTGATAATGATCATTAAACATAATTTTTCAGGAAGCTTCTTCAATTTTCAAAGCTGGTAGCAATAGGAGAACAACTGAATATTATTCATTAAACAAAGAATAGTTAGATACTTCAGTTAGTAGATACATCAGTCTTGTAAAATTCTACGTAAAATGTATACAGTCATCCATTGTTACATATACTAATGATCATAATTTATGTTTAAGCCCGACTTCAGAGACTAGTTTTTACACTATGTTCATAGACAGATACCTCAAAAACACTTCTAAAATAATCAGTAAATGATACATCATTATAAGGAAAATATTGTTAGTTTTAAAAGTTATTTATAGATGATGTCCACAGAGTTTTATTTCACATGTGGTGTTTTTACAGTACAGCTTGTATACTATTGTGAACCGTTTAAAACATGACCGTGAAGCCTAGTGTACTAATATAGTTTTTACCTTCTGCCATATTAGGACAGTTCCTTTTCTATACATCAAAGGCTCATTGTTGTAGTTGATGTTGAATTCAGAAAACAAAATTTCATTCTTATCTCCAGCCAAAGTTCCCTGATAGAAAAAGAAAAGTACTCTTATAGAAGAGGGGAGGGGGAAAATTTATATATATATATATATATATATAGATATATATATATAGATATAGATATATAAATAAGAAAAGGCAAGCAAACTGAATCTCTAGCACAAATGATAGGTAAATACTGGAAATACGAGTGGCATTTTACAGGTATTTCACCTTTAAGTTACTAAGTGTAATTACCTCTCAACAGAGAAACTATTTCCAACTGCCAAATGGTAATATTACAAGAGTTTCTTTCAAGTCAATTTTTACTTTTTTTCAAAAGAAGAGCAGAAGAAAGTCAACAGAATCCAGAAAAAAACAGATATAACGTGCTCAAGTCTGCAAAATCAGTCAGAACACTACAAAAGGACCTGGGTATCAACAGCATTTGAATCCTCTCATTTTATTTCTTGTTCAAAGATAAAATCAGACTTTATATAAATATCCATTAAGATTTTTGAACTCATTAATTATGAAATGAAAATCCTATTAACATGCCAGCTGAAATGCATATGCTAATCATCTTAACATCTGTACAATTCAAGAGGAAGTTGCTGAATGTACACCCATAAAATTATTACAATAAGAGCAGAAAAGATAGCCAGGGCTACTAGGTAAGCAAGATGTAGTTTAGCAAATTGTGTGATTCTGTTTGTACCTAGAGCAACATGACTCAAAAGATTCTTACCTGAAGTCTATCCTGTGCTTGTACTGGTGTCAAACCACTTCGTTGTACGAGCATCCAAAACACTGTATTATAAAGGTTATTAATATGGCCTACAGAAAAAGAGGGAAAGAGTGCTTACCAAATCTGAGCGATTACTCAGAAAAAAGCAACTTTATTGCCACAGTCACATATAAGAAATACTCAGTAATAAAGGAGCTTTAATAATATCAGTATTTGCAGAAGTTACAATCTTTATATGCAGTTCCTTAAAACAATGAATCAGAAGAATGACTAGAAGATTGACATTGTGCGAACAGAGAGAGAAGGATATTTATGAATACGGGAAGTTACCTTCATTTGACCAACAAGAGCCATCTATTAACAAAAGTCTAGAATAGAAGTCTAACAGCATGAAACATACAGTGCTCATGACTGCTCTGATTTTGCTACACAGTGAAGTTGTATTCAAGCATTCATATATCTTGGTTAAAGATTATCTTGGTTAAACACAACAGCATAGACAGTAACAAATGAACTCTATTAACAAATTCTAGTGTTTCCAGTGCCAAATTCACTCCCGGCACATGACGAATATAAAGTAATCTGAAGTCTCAGAACTTTAGGCTAAATTCTTGCATCCATACAAATCCCAGCACAATTTTAATAGTTTATTTAAAACTATGCCTTCCCTACCTGCTGTTCTTTCACTAATAAAATATATGCATACACTTGCAGTAAGGGCATCTGTGTTCAAAAAGAACAACAACTCAACTGTAAATTAAAAAAAAAGCTTACAATCTGCTTGTCTCCAGCTGAGGTAGTCCTTTAAGTTTTGGTTGCTGGGATACAACACGATTCGTCCATCAAATCCTGGTGGATACAGAAGTTGCTGGTCCTTAAAGTAATCCTTCCAATAGAAAACGTAACTTGAGGCAAACTGGGAGACCACATGAGTCATGAACTTACTTGCAAACACAAAGCAGAAAGAAAAAGAAAGCAATACATCAATATGATTATACTGTGATTATCTGGGCTACGAACAGCAATAATTTGGGGAAATGGCAGAATTTCTTAAATAATGGTCCACAGCAATAGCACAGAGTGTTTCGAAGAGTAAGAAGTATTGAGAATCATGTGACAGAGCTTGGAAAAGGAATCATTTTGTTAAAAGCAGTTGTGTTTAATCAAAACTTTTTCAAAACCCTGGATCAGTGAACATGTATTCCAGAAAGTTCACATGAAGAGCCTGAACGCTAATTTGCAGTGTATACATCCAAATACAATTCTACTCATGGCCTCTGCATATAGGTAAAGGCAAATCTAAGAGCGAGCAACAAATTCCAAGTTTAGAGAGAAGTATTAAGTGAAGTATTAAAAGTGAATACACTTCTTAGTATCAAAGCAGCTGTTACCTTGCTCTTCGCTTAAACCATCTACTCTTCTTTTTGAAAACAAAACTGTATTCATCGCTTTGTCCATAAGCAATAGCAATATCCTCCAATTCTTGCATCACTGTCTGGGCACACTTGGTCATCAGACGAAGAGCACGGTCATCATTTGGCTTTTTGAACTCATGTTGCTCAGCAAACCTTCAAAGCAAAAATAGTTGAATAAGAACTCTTTAAAAAGCTACCCATTAATTTTCATCACATTTATTTCTTATGAATATTGATTTCCAGTGTCCTGTCAATACTGACAGAATTCCCTCCAAGTATGAACAACAGTAACAACAAACTGTGCTTATACATCCCAGATAACCCATTCTCTTTCTCATCAGTATCTCATCCTAACGATATAGTCCATCAAAACAACTGCTTTCCCTATTTTACTTGTAATAAGAGGATAACAAATAATATTTTCTGCAATCTCACTTTGCACTAGGGTGCCTTTTACACTCTCTCCAAAGGTAACATTTCAGTCAATTGTCAAAGCTTGAGAGCTTTACTAGAACCAGACTTCACTAAACCACCATCCGGAAGAGCAACTTTCAGAGCCCAAAACCCCAGGAAGAATATGTGCCATCTTCCACTCTAGCGAACCACGGCCTATTTATCCTGAAAAAACCTGAATATCACATAGATATTCATGCCATACACAAATTAATATGCTTGCGTACCAGTTGCAGTCCTTCCCTCAACCCATCCAAGCCACTGTTATACCATTTACCTATCACACCACAGAAGCCACAGACCTTAAGCTGTGCATGGCTCAAAGACAAACACCAGTAGCAATGAGAAGCTCTGGAGAAGCTGAGTGAAAGGATTTTGAGGGCCTAACCACTGCTCCCATAGAATTCTCACAGCGCAAGCAAGGAACCGATGTGCTTCAGGAATCCATAGACATTTGCATGAAATCAGTTAGGACATCAGGGATCCACGTGCTTTGCCCTGGAGCCAGCACCCTGCTCCACACTGCACCCTGCAGCCTAGCACCCCTCCAACCACTGCCTAGACATGCCAGGGTGCCAGGCTAACCTTGGGGCCCAGCACCTCGCTCTGCACCGCTCTCTGGGGCCCAGCACCTTGCTCTGCACTACCTCCACGCTCCGGGGTGTCAAGCTAACCCTGGGGCCCAGCACCCCGCTCTGCACCGCTCCCTGGGGTCCAGCACCCCCACACCACGGCAGCACGCCGGGGAGCGCCCTCCACCCCCAACCGCGGGTCCAGCACCCCGGGGCCGCGTCCGCACCTCCACCAGGCCCATTAGGAGGAGACTTCCCCCCCCCCCCAACACGCATCCCAGCCCCTTCTCCTCCCCTCCCACTTGCTGAGGCATCATCGCCTGCCGGCCCGGCCCCGCCCCTACCGGTGGAAGTTGCGGCCGTCGAGCCGGACCACTATCCAGCAGTTGGGCAGGCACGCGTCGTCCGTCTCGAAGTCCCGCACGTACTCGAACTTGCTCTTCGCCATGGGGAGGCGGTGGCCACACAGACACCTCGCACCCGCCACCCAGATGGCCGCTGCGCTGTGCCAGCCGCGCAGCATGGCCGCTGCGGAAGCGGAAGCAGCGGCGCCCCCCGAGGGTGCAGCAGGGAGCCTTTCTGGGCCACAAGGCGGACCTCTCCATGGCTCCGATGGTCCTCCAGGCCGTGCGGCCGCAGTGCCGAGGCAGGGCTCGGCGCCGCGGGACCGGCGGCCGCCAGGTCTCCGCCCCGCGGAGCGAGAGGCGCTGTGCGGCGCCGGCGAGGCGTGTTTGTAGACGGGGAGGGCGCGGGCAGGAGGGGCTCGCAGCCCCGAGGGCCTGTCCCCTCAGCTGTGCCGGGGCCGCCATGCCGGGGGCGGGGCGGGGATGGCCGCGGCGAGCCCCGATTCGCGGTGTTGGGGGAGCGCAGGGCCGGGGCGGGGCGGGGCGAAGCGCCCGGCGCCGCCGCGGGCCCGCCGGGAGCGCGGGCTGCGGGCAGAAGCGTCTCCACGGCGACCGCATTGTGAGGTGCGGGGCGGCGCGCGCGGCCATTGGTGCGCGCGGCGCGGGCGGCGCGCGGCCATTGGCGGACGGCGCGGGCGCGGGAGGGCGTTGCGAGCGTTTGCGCACCAACCGCAGGCGGCAAACGGCCGCGGCGTCATGGCCATGGAGCGGGCGGCGGCGGGCGGCGCGGCCCGCTCGCACTGCCGGCAGCGCCCCCTGCCGCCCGCCTGCCTCGGCGCCGCCCGCCCGCCGCCCCGCGCCGGGCACCGCCGCGAGCCGCCGCGGCAGCCGGAGAAGGAGGAGGAGGCGGCGGCGGCGGCAGCCGAGGGGCCCCAGCAGGTGCTGCACATCAAAGTGGAGGAGGCCGAGCAGGAGGAGGCGGCCTGCGGCGGCAGGAAGAGGGGCGAGCCCAGGGGCCCCGCCGCCCCGTGGGGATGCGGGCAGGAGGCCCCCGGCACCGCCGCAGGGGACCGGGAAGGCCCCAGAGAGCTGAAGATGGACGGGGGGCCTGGGCCAGCAGGTGCCGTCAAGGTGGAGCTGCGCGAGGCAGCCCCTGAGGCCCGCGGCGTGAAGGAGGAGGCAGAGGCCGACGCAGCGGGACCCCTGAGCGGGGCCGCCCAGGGCGGCAGCGATGGCGGCCTGGCTCTGCCCCCCGGGGCCTTGGCCGTGCACCCCCCGGACCTGGCGGTCCCGCTGATGCTTCACCCCTTGCCGTCTGGGACCAGAATTCAGTTTCAAGGCCCTCCGCCTTCCGAGCTCATCCATGTGACTAAAGTGCCAGTGACCCCAGTGCCTCTTAAAATGCAGTCTTTACTGGAGCCGTCAGTAAAAATTGAAACTAAAAATGTGCCCCTCACAGTGCTGCCCTCCGATGCAGGTATTGCATTGTAAGACTGCTTAAAGTTTGCAAGGTTTCCGTAAGTGGCACACAGCTAGCAGGTTTTCTCAGATAGGAGAACACAAGTGTCGGAGAACTCGCCCTTTGGATACACTGTAGTTTGCACAACTTTTGTTTGGTTGTTTGGCTTAAGGTGTAAACATACAGGAGCAAAAAGTTCGCTAGTGGTCCATTAACATTAGGGCAGTTTTGTCTGCTCACACCCCATTTGTTTTAAAAGTCCTCATAGCTGGTTTCAAAATTGCAGTGAATAGTGGTTTCAAGTTCAGTTTAGGCATCCGCTTGATTTTTAAAGCTTTGAGCATTTGAACACCTCTCATAGAGAAAATTAGGAGATGTTAAATGATGAATACTTTTTTTGGATTAGGAAGCTTTTGTTTTTAAGAAATACAAGTTTTTAAAATTAACTGCAAATCCTAAAGACTAGTAGACATCCTTTATTGACTATGTAGAGGAGTTCATTTCTAAGTTTTTTTCATAGAGGAACCTGATTACTCAAAGTTCAGTTGTGAAGGAATTAAGGTTTATGTCACCAGCTCAGTGCAAATCTAGTCTTTGGTTATAAGGACCTAAAGCTGGGTGTCATGCAACAGTCATCTGGTGAAACAGGTTCCTCCAACAAGCGGGCATCTGAATCTGAGAAGAGAGGGGGGAAAAGAAGAATAAACAAAAGAGCAGTAACAACCTCAGAGAGGTCAGGGATTGCAAAGATGTAGGACTAAATGGCCATATCATCATCAGATCTGGTCTCTGCATTTAGGTCTCTTGCTCTGGGTTTGGATGCATAGTTGGAATGGTGATAAAGGATTTGCAGTGATATGGTCTGTTCTATATTATGTTTAATTTATAAATACAGAGGTATTACAGAAAGCAGTCTAGCCAAATGAAATCCAAACCAGTGTGTTTTTTAACAGTCATTTCTGTTTCATATAGAAAAGAAAGACTGTGACAAAAGCCATGTAAATGATTCTTTATGCAGTGTTTCAGTGGAGGCCAGTCTGATACTCCATTAGCCTTAGTTATTTTTCTAGGAACTGTTCTCCAAGTGTGCATTGAGTGTTGTGTGTTCCAAGGCTCTAATGATTCTTCTGAATATTGCTAAATACCCTTTGGAAACACTATATTGAATGTAACCTGTATTGTGTATGTTGCCTGGCAGATGATCTTCTTTCCTCATTTTATTACCTAGGGATACCAGATACTCCGTTTAGCAAGGACAAAAGTGGCCATGTAAAGCGTCCAATGAATGCGTTCATGGTATGGGCTAGGATTCATCGGCCAGCTCTAGCCAAAGCTAACCCAGCTGCCAATAATGCAGAAATCAGTGTTCAGCTTGGACTGGAATGGAACAAACTGACTGAAGAGCAGAAGAAGCCCTATTATGATGAAGCCCAGAAAATAAAAGAAAAGCACAGAGAAGAATTTCCTGGTAAACATATATTTATTTATCCAAATGCTTTAGAAGTGCAAGAATTGCAGGATAAAAAGTGATCTCTTTCATTAGAGCAAATAATAGAGTTGGAAGAAGTAATAGACTTTAAAGTATTTGATCCTTTCATTAGACTGAAAGCATATTCGTTTTTCTAAGTTGTCCATAAATGATGTTTCATCCTCCATAGTCTCTGAATTTCTTACATTCTTAGACCACCACATGTACAGCAGCTCTTCCAAATGCTTTACAGATCTAATGGCCAGATACACAATTTTGTGTGAATGTAGCATGTTGCAACATTTCACAGGCTTCAAAAGGAGTTGTCCAGGTGGCCTGTGATGACACATGCATCCACTCCTATAAAAGCAGGAAAGGGAAATGCCACAGGAAGCATGAGTGCCATTGTATCCTTTGGGACTCCTCCACTTGTGGCATTAGGATTCCCAAATCAAGATGTGGAAGAAAATGTTTCTCAGCCCTTTTTCCAAAGGGTTACGGATTTGCATCCTTAACGAGTTTGTTTCCCCGTAACACTGCAGTTCAGTTAAAAGGGCGCTACCGAAGGAGGAGGTTTTCTGCGCGTGCTCTGTAAGCGCCGCCGAGACGTCGCGGGCAGCCGAGGCGTCGCGGGCAGCCGAGGGTCGCGGGCGGCCGTGGGTGGCGGGCTGACGAGGCGTCGCGGGCGGCCGCGGGTGGCGGGCCGCCCTCCGTTCTGTGTGTAATGTCATCAATCCGCGAGTTCGCGAGCGCGAGCGGTTCGGGGAGGCGAGAGCTCGCTCGTGCAGCAGAAACAGGCAGGCGGGCAGAATCACTCCTTCTGTCTTTTCAGAGTTCAAAAAAAAGGGTTTCTTTAAAGTAGCCTAAGAGTTAGCCTGCCTAAGAAAACCAAGCTACTTGGTCCAAATTCCAAAAATATTTCTAGGTCTGTTAGTGTTTGACTAATGTTGTAAGTCAAAGACAAGTGTACTCCTTACTGCCAAAATTTAAGTAGGATTTCTAGTGGATCACATTTTTCATCATATCTTTTAACCTCCAGGTATAAGTGGGATTTAAGGGGCTAGGGAAACAATCAGGAAAGATCCACGTTTTGAATACTGTTGTTTTTCTCCAAACCAAAAGCCCATGGTACAGTATCATGTTCTCCTTTACATGCTTTCCTTTTTTGTGCAATGTCACTCCCCACTGTTTTGTGGTTCTTTGTCTCATAAACACTTTTGAATGGTGACTACATTGGTAACCTAACTGAAGTGGTAACAAAACAATGCCCAAACATGCTGATTTTAACTCTACCTCTGGTAAAATGCCCATTTGCTAGCCCACTGAAATGAATAAGAGTTTTGCCATTGAATTGTAGAGCAGTTTTTGGACTCATATTTTTTTTTAGATACTTCAGAATTACAAATATTTTAGCTTTACAGAAAGAAAGCGATCATCCCAAAAATGGGAAGTCTGCATCTTTCTCATCTCAACAGGTTGGGTTTATCAACCACGACCAGGCAAAAGGAAGCGTTTTCCATTGACTGTCTCCACTGTATTTTCCGGCACTTCTCAGAATATCATCACTACAAATCCAGCTGCCATTTATCCTTTCCGATCACCCGCTTACTCCGTTGTCATCCCCAATGTTCAGAACAATATTGGACATCCTGTCTGTGAGTTTTTAGAACTCTGAGTGAATGATTTTAAAAATATGGAATCTACCTATTATAGTAAAAGTTATGCACACGGTAGTGTAGATGTCGTTAAGATATGATTCCTCAGTCTTTTTGGACCCTCTGTATCTGTCAGTCCTCATTGACACTGCTGACTCGTAGTCTTTCGCCTCCTATTTCCTCAGCCTTCTCTCCCTTTGCTGCCCTTAAATTCTTCTGGCTACTTCTTTACTCTCCTACAGATCTCTGTTGTTGTCTTCTTATCGCCTGGTTCCCTCCTGCTATCTTTATCTTTCTACCTTTTGGGGGTCTCAGTTACTTAGTACTTGCTTCCTATTGAGCTAAGCTACAGCTCTCTTGTTTTTTTTTGTGGTTTTTGTGTTTTGTTTTTTACCTTGTTCTGTCCCCATCACAGACATATCTTACCCCACTGTTGCTGCTCAACCCACACTGCTAAGCCTGGCAAAACTTGTTAGCTTAGCCCCTGGCACCTCTCTGCTCCTGTGTTGGTGTGCCTTTCTAGTGAGGGCACCTTTGCTTTATAGCAAATGCTCAACAGCTTAGACTGATTACAAGAGGGAGCAGACAGAATTGTCAATAAAGGTATCAGAAAGGCGGATGTTAAGTAGGGAGTGTGTGGGCTGCAATTTTAAAGCAGTCTTTAAAACTGGAAGAGGTATTTTTCACTTGCACATTTTTCTATGATCATTACTTAGATATTTATGCCCATCTGAGATAGTTCTACGTGTATTTCTTCAATTTGTGCATGTCCACAGTTTGAACCCACAAAGCTCAGCTTTTATACGCACAATAACCTAGTTACAGAAGAAATACATTTAGAAATTGCACTTAACCTGGAAGGACCCTCCTTTTTATAGTAAGTCAATAATGTGCAGTATCATAGAGGGTAGCGTAAGAGCCCACCGGCAAATACAATGCCTGACTGCAGTCCCTCATGTGTCGTGATGAAAGAGCTCTGGCTCTGTCAGTGCATGAATGGTGGGTTTCAACAACAAAGGGCATAGATTCATTCACTGGCATTTTCTGTTTCAGGGTATGAACATTGGTCTTCAGGGGCTGTTCTCTTTGTAATGAGGAGAAAAACCTAAATGCTCGTTTATGCTCCATAGTAATACTTGGAAATATATAAGAGATCATTCTGCTTTGATTTGGCCAAGTTCTGAGTTAGCAATGCAATCATTTTCTAAGTCCCTGTGCAGATTTGATTAAATAAAATATTCAAAATTTCTTACTCTAATGTATCTTACAACATTATGGTCTCCTCACATGCTACTATGTTTCATTCTAGAGTTTACTATCTTTCTATTATAGATTAAGTGATTGTAAAGATTTAGAAGTATTGAAGTCCCATTAACATAGAATTTAGACTCTTAAATCAGGTAGTGTTTTTTGAAAATATTAACCTAAAGCGTTCTGAAATCTTTCTGTATAAAGGCAATCCTGTTAACATATAGTGTGATTTGAAAGTGCATGTCTGCAAAGCATTTCAAAGTAAATTGGCTGGTGGGTATGTTCATTAGTGAAACAAATGAGAAAACATGTTTGAGGGTAGGGTATTGTAGCTATTGCTTCTCCACCTTCACTGCTGCTTTAGCACCATGCAGGTTACTTAGGAAGAATTTGGCCATATTGGGACAAGACTGAGCTGTTACCTGCCTCATAGCCTCAACCCTCACCAAGTACTTCCTGCCTTACGTACTCACCCACCCTTGGGTTCCTGTAGAAGGGAGCTTGGGTATGTGGGCACCAAAACTGTCATATAGCCCAAGCGGTGTGTGACTGAATGCAGGGAAGTGATGCTAGAGGATGTTTTGGAGGAAATGGTTCTGGCTCTAGCTGTTGTCAGCTACATGGCTATTTTTGAAATCTCATGCGCTACTCATGACTGATAAATACCTTTTGTATTTCCTAAAGGTGAAGCTCCTGCCATCCAGCTGTCAGCCTCTTCCATTCAACATCCAGGTCCAATTACACTTTTCCAGCCTGCTATTGCAAGCACCACGTCAGTGTCTGTTCCAGCTCCAGCTCTGCCTCTGCACTCTGTAATTTCACCGCAGCATTTTGCTGTACCTACTCAGACAGAAACTCATGTATCACCTGGACCCAATTGCTCTGTGAAGAGATGTACATCAGCTTCTGCTGAGAGCTCCAGTAGGAACCCAAGTAACACAAGCACTGCTAATGCTAGATTTTCTGTCTCTGATAATCAGACTCCAAAGGAGTATTCGGAGATTTCTACTTGTCCTAGAAGTGCAGCTCTTCCCCAAGCTACCCCTCTCCCTCACTCGCATCTCTATGAGCCTTCTCCCATCGGTCATCCAACCAGTCTGTTTGGAGCCCCTCCACGATTTTCATTTCATCACCCTTACTTTGTGCCTGGACCTCACTATTTCCCTTCAAGGTAATGCAGTCCTTCACTTCAATCCCCATGAGAATGAGTACTAAAAAGCAGAGTCCTTTCATTTTCAGAAAGCAGGTGGACCATTCAGCTCTTGAGATAAGAGCTCTTCCCTGGGAGGGAAAAGCGCTCTTATGTTCCTATCGCAGTCCATTTTGGTGAGACCCAATGTCCTGAGGTTACTCGTAATGTATGCCCAGTTATTGAAGACTCTGTAGTACTATTTTAGTAATTGACACTCCCAAGCCTACAGTAAATAGAAGTATTTTCTCTCTGCTTCATGCACCTAAGTGCAGTTGATTTCTACAAAAAAAAAAAAAAAGTAGAAATAGTGTAAATACATTTTGAAAATGATCAGATATAATTAAAGTGGATGTTTGGGATTTGTCCCAGATACTCTGATTGCATCTGTCATAGCCACTAATATTTCTGAAATCTAACCTGATGGGAAATATCCTCAGAATTTTTATATAAATAGTAAGTCTTAGTTTATCCTTTGCAGTCTTGGAGTAGTCAGTCAGAGATCACCTGATCAAAGAATTCAGAAGCTAAACGTGGATATTTCTTAAGCTAACCATGCACAGAAAGGACCAGTGTCCTCCCAGCAGCTAGTTCTGAGGCATGCAGATGTGCTGCTCAAACACAGGAAGTCTGATAGCTTACTGATGTTCTCTCATTTCACACTGCAAAAACTCATGTCCATGCTTATTTGCTCTAAGGCACTGTTTTTCTTTCATGACCATGCAAACACAACAAATCATGATTTTTAGACTCATATTCTGACATTATACACTACTTGTTCCTACTCATAACAACAGCCGTTGTGTTCCTAAGGCAATAAGGCTACTCAGTCATAAATTAGGACTAATGATGACTACTGAAGCTTGCAAGGCCTTAGTAAGCAGCTAAGTGCAATAGAAGATACTGCTATTTTTGCAGTCATTTAATGAACACAGGACACATCTTCCTAGAATTGCTAAAGATGAGCTTTGCTTAGGCTCTTGGTATCAGACATTAGACAGTTCCGTGAGCTCTCTGAGGGAGGGAATTGTGCTTGTACTGTAAGACTGTTGAGATTCAAAGATAAATTGGACTTCTGAAGGTTGCCAGGTTTGCTAATGCCATGATCTTTCTAATACATTGACTTGTAAGTTCTTGTTCGTATTACCTCATTTCTTGTGTACAAAAATCATCATTTCTAGGTAGCATGTACAGTGCAAATGAATGTGTGCAATTTTATACACTAAAATATTAAATGTTAGTTGGAAAGATGAATGGTCATCTTGGAACCACGATAGACAGTGTATCAATGTCTTTCTGCTGTCAGCACTGCAGAACTCTATTACTTCTTTGCATACTATACTTTCTTAACAATGTAGTTTATTTCTGTAATACTATATTTCTATTACAACTGTATAGTCTATAATACTTCTTGCATCTTGTGTTCTGGATCAGAATAAAAATTCAAACTCAGGACACTGAAGGAAAATAGTTATATTTTGGTACAGTAACTTCTTACCATCTACTATATATTTTTTAAAAATTATCACTGTAAATTCTTTAAATGAGTAACATTGACAGCCACATATTGGGCACACGGATTCTCTGTCAAGCCTCCTGCTAATAACAACGTAGTAAATGGAAAAGATCACTCAATAAATAAGGCCATTTGTTTCCCATCTTTCTGACAAATTTTGGCATACAAAAACAACACAAACTGACTTTTGATGCTTTGTTTTACTGTTTTGAGTATGTAGGTTAACATACTGCAGGCTTATCATGTGCTGTTTTATCTGTTACATCGTTTCATTAAAAAATACAATTATTTGGGTGTTTTTTGTTTTTGAAGCAACTTCCTGTATGTGTGGAGTGTAAAGGAGTGCATATGCAGGCCTTCTTTGCTAACACGGAATCTGTGCATGATTCTTCTTACAGCCTCAGAGCTTAACTCAGGCATATTTTTATGTTAGGTGTATTTTTGAGTATTTCATCGGGATGAACTGACTAACATAGAACATTAGAGCCATTCTGTTTTTCTTGCCTAAATTGAAGTTCGAGCAATCTGGACTTGTATAAGACTATTTTCCATCTCTTTCATTGCAGCACGTGCCCATTCAGCCGGCCACCATTTGGGTATGGGAATTTCACCAGCTCAGTGCCTGAATGCCTTGGCTTTTATGAAGACCGGTACCAAAAGCATGAGGCGATGTTTTCGTCTCTGGACAGAGACTATCCCTTCAGGGAGTACCCAGAGGAACATGCACAGAGTGAGGACTCCCGCAGCTGTGAGAGCCTTGAAGGAGTGTCTTATTACAACAGCCACAGTGAGGAGAGGTATTTAAGCCCCATACCACAGCTGGACATTGGTGCATTGGAGAATGTTTTGTCAGCCACCCCATCTACCCCCTCCAGCATCCAGCAAGTTAATGTGACTGACAGTGAGGAGGAAGAAGAGGGGAAGGTGTTGCGAGAGTTGTAATTTTTAAAACAAATGATAATCCAGAGAAATATTACAGAATGTGAAATAAATGTTTTCCTCCAACACCATCTTTTCAGTCGGTGTGTTCAAAGGGAAGTCCATGTAGCTTGAGTGACCTGTGCAGGTCATTTTGAGAACTCTGATGATCTGTTTGTATTTTGAGAAATCAAATACAGACCTGGGGAGGTCCCAAAGGCCCTGGAGTTTCACCTGCTTCATCAAGGCATTGTTTGGGCTGGCTCAGGAAAGCACTTAGACAGGTACTCTGTTCTAAGTATGTGATAATGTGCTTTCCTGAGGAGAGATGTATTTAAGCACATCCTTTTAATGCTCTTCTGAATCAGGAAATTGCCTTTCTTTGTTCATAGACAACATTTTGATGGAATTTGCAATAATTTCATAGGTTTTACTTTAGGAATTTTAGCAAGTGAAATAATTCTGTTTTATGACTAAAATGTAACAGTTGCTGCAGTAAAATACTTTGAGGTCTTGAGAGTGAAGTCAAGACTGATTTTCCAATGTTTTATATTTTTCCTTTGATATAGAGAACAGTTTTAAGCTTAATTTAATTAATTTTTTATTGTAGGCTGCATTTGTGATACAAATGTTACGTAATGCACTGAATTTAGGTCAATTTCTGTAATATTTTATTCTGCAACTAGTTCCATTAATGAGAATGGGATTGTCCAGACGGTATGGTAGGACCCAGAGAGAGGAACATTGGTGGAATCTGGCTCTGTGACTTACACAAGTGGACTGTGACTTGATCCCTGAGCATAGTTAATACTGAATTCTCTAGAGAATACTGAAGGTGGTTGAAAGGGAAGAGTATCTGTGCTGAATGCAAAGACTAAGGAAATACAGATTTTTTTGCCAAAATTAGTAATTAATGTTACTAAACTATTTTTTTTCTGTTTGATGGGAAGGGGTGTCATTTCTTTCTGGGAATCCTGTTGTTCTGCTGTTGTTATATTTAAATAAAATCACCTGAACAATGTACTTACCCTTAGTGTTTCATTTTAAGCCATGGATATTGAGCTGAGTGGGAGCATGTAAATCATAATTCATATAGACTTATTGGGCGTGCACAGCGCAGCTGCACATGCCTAACGTGACTAGTTTAAGTCACTTTTTCAGAGAATTTGGGCTGCTAATAGAGACACGCATGCACAGTTATGTATGTATGTTTATGTGTGTTTCTGCCTGTTACTGCAGTAATATGGGGAAAACTGTATCCTCTGCTTTTAATGGGGGACCTGAAGTTTGACCATCTCATATAGGACACCCTGTCTTCTACAGGTTATCACACTGGATCTGGTGTGTTTTGAGTGTCCTGTCAAAATCTGAGGCCTGGGCCTTCCGTATCTATCCATTTAGTTAGTGTTATTGATAAAGACAGATACAAATACAATTTCCACATACTTCAAAAGATAGTCCTAAGTCAGTGTAAATGCGGTAGATGTCTACTGAGTTCTTTGCACTTTGTTAGCCTTATCAGGTATTTTTAAGCATTTCTGCTGCAGTGGGCTCATAACCTCATTTTCCAAGTATACAATCCCTTTTAAGATCAAAACCTCTCATTTGATAATTACTGCATTTTGTAGTCGAAAAACACAATTAAAATCAAGGGTAAATCTCGTCTACACTACACACTGCAGCTGTTGCTAACAGGCCCTGGCTCCACTGCATCTGCAGTGCAGATGAAACATTAAGAGGAAAGTCTTATAAATAGTAGAAAATGCCTGTTCCTAAATTATCTTCTCACTGCAAGCTGATCTGGCTTGTAGGAAAGCACGTGGGCAGATGTACTAATTCCTACACAAGTATGTTTCAGGGTGTAAAACAGCTGCTTGTGGGATTGTTCTCTAGATGTAATTTTCCTCTCCCCTTTTCCTTTTTGTACACTACGAGGTTGGATACAAGACATATTGCAGTGCGCCAGAATCTAGAACAGTTGCTTTCCAAGAGTAATTCAAATTTATTTCCTCCCATGTCAGGGGGTTTGGCAGTGTTTGAAGGGAGGTTCCTCAGAGCTGCTGCATTGTACCATGGGCTTATTGTGACCCTCAGCCCAGGCCCTTTAAAGACCTTTGTGTCATGTCCACTCAGAGCAGAGAAATAGGAGTGAAAATTATGGAAACACCTGATCCACCTGCTTCCTCTGAGGCATTCCTTAGCATGCTCTGCAGCCCAGCGTGGATGGACTTCTGTTGTGATAAAAGAGGCCTGTTGGCTCCTTTTCCTAGGTGATTTCCAACCCACATAAGAACTTACCTCCTAAATGCAGATTCCTAAAGTGCCAAATATCTCTACTGTTATTTCTCCTGTTGCAGTGTATAAAGGGGGTTGTAGACAGGGCCAGTCCTGTGTTCAGTGTATGCCCTCCTGCCATCCCGCTTCATGGCAGAACTAAGGGTATTTGACAGGTGAGAGAGACATATTCTACTCTTTTATAGAAGAAAATACATATTTCTTTCTCTGCTGTTTACTTTACTCTAAAGTAAAAATCACTCCTCCTGCTTCTGAACTTTAAAAACAAAACAGATGTAAGTTTTCCAAATCTGCCTCTGAAAAAGTCTGAAGACATGCTTCCTGTGGCTACCCTTTTCCAGAGATAATCTTCTTCTCCATTCTCTTTCTGCTTAGAGAATTTTACGGATTG